>NC_091013.1:76942562-77567562 GCF_041296385.1 Aphelocoma coerulescens
AACTAGCAGACCTGGCTAGAAAATATTGAGAGACATACATTTTTTTTTCATAATTTGCTTCAGGATTGAGGTTCTCTGGAGAAACTTGTCTGGGCTGAAAATGCTTTGGTGAGTAAAACCAAATTATAAAGTATGGATGGCAGGTGGTTTCTGTGCATGGTTGAAACTACAGTATTTCAAGCCCTCTCCAAATAAAAGCTAAAATCCCAACCTGACACCTCATCCTAAATGTATTCTTTGTGAGACAGTCATAGGAAGAGCAATGGGGACAGTCAGATCTCCATGGCAGCCAAGCCAGCAACTGCCAGGAGATTGCAGCAGATCCTTGCCATGAATTTGCCCATATGTAAACTCATGCAGACCTTTCCTATGCTGCCAAAGACACTCACAGGAGGTAAGGATTGAGTGCTAGTCTCAGGAGTGATTTGAGTGATGGCCCTTGCAAGCCAAAGAGGCTTAGAACAGGGATGAAGACAGCCCCAGGTGCAAGCAGAGCAGTGCTGCCCTGCAGCCTTGACCCTGAGCCCCCAGGCTGAAAGGAGATGGAACGGTATCATACAGGTTGTGCAGCTGATTTTGCAAGTTCATAGACATACTGGTGGGAATGGACCCTGGGAGGTTTCCACTCCCATCCTCCCACTCAAAGTGGTGCTATCAACAACACTAGATCGAGTTGCCTGTGGCTTTGTCTAGCAAAATCAGGTACAACTCCAAAGATGGGGATTCCCAATCTCCTGTTATCTAGTTCCGGTTTTGTATTACCCTCAAGGTGGATGAATTTTTCCAAAGGTCAGCCTGAGCTTGCTAAGCTACAATCTATGCCCTTATCTCGTTTAGACATCTGCCACTACCAAAAATTTCGTTTGAAAACCACATTTTCAAAGGGCGCTATTAGACCCCTCTTAGCCAGACAAAGCAAGCCCAAAGTCCTCAACTTGCTCTGTAGCTCGTAAGTTCTTGCTCCTTGATCATCTTAGCAGCAGTTTTGCAACATCCTTCTTTTACTGGGGCCCAAAATTGGTCAAAAAGTGCAACAAGTCTAATCCAGTGGTTTTGCTGCAGAGGATTTATTGACGCCCTGGATTGCGGTATGAGTTCTCAGGCATCACAAACACTATGAAATTTTGAGGTGTTTGTGATGTAGAAGCATTCTGTGCATGTGCATATTGATTGTGCATCAGGCAGATACTTCTTGGGGCCTTGCAGGTTAGGGTGGTGCTGGAGCACAGTCTCAGCAGATGCCTCTAGAACATCCTGGAGAATGGAGCCTGATGAAACAAAATGCATTGGTTGTAGATTACAACTGACATACATGACCTGCCTGCATTACTGTGAACCTCACTGATGAGCAAAATTTTAAGATTGCCTTTTGTTCAGAAAGATAGGCAGACCACCAAATTTCTTTCATTCAAGCACTAAATATTTTTATAGCAATCCTTTTAAAAGTCTGTAAGTTTTGTACAACTAAGCCTGATTATCTTCTTAAATGTATAGTTTCTTTATGCTGTATGTTATAAAAAAATAAATTGTAGTCCAGAGTTGTCTTTGGAAAGAATATAATTCTGCTGTAATTTCAAAGACGACTGAAAAGAATTGTTTTAAATGTATGTGTTAATTAGCATTTCTATATCAGTCGTCCTTGAACATAGAAACCTTTGGAGTCCTGAAATGATTTGCTAGAACTTGGACAGATGTGGTAAGAAGAAGAAGGTATTTTCATCATTTGGTCCCAAGGCCAAGTTCTTCAGTGCTGCTGAAAATGCAGTTTACTTGGCACAAATAAAGACATTTTCTTTTAACAAAATTAGGATTTTTTGGCATACTCTAGCTGGCAGCTCTGAGAAACTTTACAACATCTGAGGAAAAAAACTGAAATGGGAAAGGAAAACAGAGGCATCTGACACCACATCCGGCCTTTGCTTATGGGTTTTATTTGGAGGATGCTGATTTCTCCTCCAGCTCTGTTGCACACTCCATGTGCTATTCATACCCTGTGGTTAAGGCCAGATGTGACCAGGGACAGCTCTGTATTTTCCAGCGGCCCACCAGCATATATCCATCTCTCCACCTGCCAAGACACTACTGTGGGATACAAAAACCCAGTCCTGCACTACACCATGTGATTCGTGGGGCCTGGGTAGTTTTGTCGTCTCTGTGGCATAAAATTGTTTCCTCATGATGCAAACTGTGCCAGTGTGTATATATGCACTGCAGATGACTTCTGTGTGGAATCCATTTCAAGTAAAGCTGGAAGTCTGAGAGTTGGCTGGATCTGAAGTTCACTACGTGAGCTCCCTTTCATAGTCATGGGACAGAAATGGGCACCTTTGGAGGGTGAATCACCCTGCCTGTTTTGCCTATTGCTCCTGACTGACTCACGAGGAGCTCAGTAGCTCTCTAAGGCTGACAGCTGAATGACATGGCTCAAGTTACAGAATTACAGGGTCATCAAGGTTGGAAGAGACCTTCAAGATCCTTTAGTCCAACCATCAACACAGCACCACCATGATCATGCCTAAGCCACATCCAGACACCTCTTGGACACTTCCAGAGACCACCCTCCCTCCACCCCACCATCTCCCTGAGGAACTTATTCCAATGCCTAATCACCCTTACAGTGAATTTTTTTTCTAATGTGTAATCTAAACCTGAACCTGTTTTTTTTTTTTTTCCCAATCTTTTAATATCTAATCTGAAGTTAGGTCCACTCGACCTCACTTCTGGGGTTCGAATTGAAATAGTGTTCTCTTACAATTCTGCCCAGGAAAAAAGTCATGCCTGTTTCTTTGTACAACAAAGTGGTCTGGCTTATTCCTTTATTCTTCCCCCATCCAGGCACAGGCTTAATTTTGACAGGTTAGAGACTGGAGCCAGACAATTGTGGGTAACAGTCAATAGAGATCCTTGTTGAAGTCACAATCATAAAACTGTATCACTAGGAAATAAAAACAGAGGAAATAGACATTAAAATTAATGTCTGTGAAATATGTGCCAAAAATTAATTTATTAGGCAAGCAATGCTGGTACAGTTTTACTGATAATTTGTTTACATCATGCAGCATTCCTTCACTTGCAGTTGTAATATATCACTTATTTCTTTAGGACTATTTCATCAAGTAGAAGACCCATATTAAGTCCTAACAGGACCTCTGGGGCACAAACCACTCTCTAAATACTTTGAATTCATTTGCCTTTAAAAGCATAAAATAAATCATGAACTAATCAGACTCTTCATTGAATCTTGCCTGTAAACCATACGTAATTCTTGAGTTCAGTTTCCTTATCATACCAACCTTTTCCAGCAATTCTTTTCTGATTGCACAGCAATGCAAGCAACAAATCAGGCACCGTAACTGTATTTCTAAAATGCAGTGAAAAAAAATCCTTAGAATGTTAAAACTATAAGCATACATCATTTTAATGCATACTTCTTTTAATACCTGTGTATATTTGCAATAGGAAAAGTCACACAGCTAGAGAATATTAACAAGAGAAGAAAAAAATCTTCATGATCGTTCACACATATGGAAAATCAATTTTTCTTTTGACCGATGAAGTCACCTTCCTAGAAATAAGTGCTGAGGAGGGCCAAGGAAAAATGGAATAACTCATCTTGTAGTCTTTCTAATTTTTCATTGGCGTGGCTTGTAAGATTTGTAATTGTTTTTACCATAGGTGTACCTGAAACAGACACAAAAGCTCATTTTAGGAAAGAAAACAATCAAAAATTCTCAGAATTTCACAGGCTTCAGGTGGAAGTGTTCAAGCAATTGTGCCTGTCTCAGTTTTCTGTGCAGCAACACTCCCTGGTGAGTGTGTTGCTCTGCACAGGCCCCCATGAGTCAAGGAGCAGGACGGAGGATCTGGAGTTGTTCAGTGAGGATATAGCACCGTATAAAAGGTGTGGGACCTTGAGAAGGTAACACGATTATTAAAAAACAAATGGCCAGCCCATACTGCATGTGGTCTGTACTCCTAAACCTACCAGCAAATCTTAAGAAAGTCATGCAACGAAAACTGGGTATGGCCCAACAGAATCAGAAAGAAAGCTAGGAAATGGAAAAGACTAGAAGAAATTACCCAAAAGAGGCAACGGAGCACCCATAAAAGGTGCCAGTTCAAATGTAAACAGAAAAATAAGAGAGCTACAGAAGAAATAAGTGTGCCTGGAAAACGGGGATAAGAAAAAGCTGAAAAGCAGGAATACAGTCAGGAAACTAGTAGAAGCACTTGATGGCCAACATGTCAAAAGGACATTTACAGATGATGATGCCAGAGCAGCAAAGATCAGTGAATTTTTTACATCAGTCTTAACACAGAAGACCATGATCAGATTCTTTGCAAATAGGTGACCAGAGCTAGATCAGGTTGAGATGAAGAGAGAATGTAGCAGTCTAAACAAGAAAATGACATCCTATCAAGTAGTGAGATTGGGATGACATTGATTTGGGAGTGCTGAAGAGCTCCTATGCACAATTAAGGGACTGTGGGCCAAGGTGTGTGAATTGTCATTACAAACAGCTGCTGTGCTAGAGACCTTGTGGATTTTCAGTGGAACTTCTATCCACAAAAGGGCTCCAAAAGAGGCCCAATCAGTCAGTGACTCTGACTTCCAGCCCTGGTAAGGTAGCAAACTCTAATGCAGGACAGGATCATTGAACACATGGGTTAGCATTATCTTTTGGGGAAACTCAACAGAGCCTCTGTGAAGAGAGGAACACCCAATGGTACTCTGGGAGAGTGCTAAAGGGAACATGTGGATAAAGGATATGTTCCTATTTGGATATAGCAAGTGTGGATTTGCAAAAAGCTTATGATAAGTTCCACACTGAATGTTGTGAAAGAAGTTATGTTGCTATGAGACTGGAAATAGGTCCTTTTTGGACTGAAAGCTGGTTGAAAGATTGGAAACAAACCATAACTCCTAGTGATAACTTTCCAAATTCTAAATATCAAGATTTTTCAAAACAGAAAGTATTTTTTTACAAGGTAGGAAAAATTTCTTCATGGAAAGGGTTGTCAAGCCCTGGAAGAGGTTGCCCAGGGAAGTGGTGGAGTCCACCTAGACTTTAAACCCTAGAGGTTTAAAAGACGTGTAGGTGTGGCACTTGGGGGCATGGTTTAGTGGCAGTGCTGGCAGGATGCAATGATCTTGAATGTCTTATCCATCTTAGATGAATTTATGATTCTAAATGAGTAGACATTTTTTTACTACTTAGTTGTCCCAGGAGGTTGCAGAGCTGCTTAACCAGAGCAGACTCAAGTAGGAATGAAGCAGATTTATAGACAACAGGTTCAAAACAAGTACTAAAGGGGAAAGACAGGTATTTACCCTTTGACATTGCTCATCTAGATTAGGAATTGATAGCAGATGATGGGGAAGTAGGATGGGAAAGGACCATAGATAGTGGCCAGGTGTCAGTGCTCCTGAAATAGCTTCTTCTATTGCTGTTGTTGTGGTCTTTTTCCCTAGAAGAACTCAGAATTCTGAAAAAGAAATATAGCTTGTTAAAAATCCCTGTGTTTCTAATCTCACCCAAGAACTGAGGGCTATGAGGAGGGGAGTTTATTTTTTAATGAAAGGAGGCAGGCCAATCTCATATAAATGAACACAAGCAAAAATGGGGTAAATCTGGGGTAAATCTAGCTACTCCTCAGGTACAAGTCTAACACCTGAAGCCCTGAATGAAAATGACAATGTAGACCACATGCTGGCATCATAAAACATCAGCTGGGATTACAGGCGTCACACAGCCCATAGAGTAAAAAAACTTTTCTCTACCAGGACTTTGTCCTGACAAGAAAATGAAATCCATCTGAAGAGGATGTTTGGCTTTATCCCACTATGTCCCTTCCTTCCCCATCTTGGCTTCATCTCTGCTGTGTTCTGTGAAGCCTGTGCTCTAATCCAGCCTGGTACTCTTCTATCCCAGGCACCCCTGGGGCAGATTGCTGCCAGGCAGCTTGTGGGAGTATCGGTGGAGATCAGGCTTGTGAGTGGAAAATGTATTGTCCAAGTGTAACCCAGAGAAATTGCTTTCACCACCTGGAACTCTGCTGCTGGCCATGAACCAGCAGGTCCTGCCTTAGCAACCTGTTTGACTCCCTCTCCCTCCTTCCACCCTATCCACCTCAATGGGTACTCTTCAAGGCATCATATGTCTTCATCTGTACAAACCCCAAAGCTGACCTGGCACTCACCTCCTACAAATTTACCTACTGAGTGTTTTAAATTTCATGGTTGGTACTTGCTTGAAACTTCAAATGTACATTAGGTACATTTGAAAATCTTGCCTTAAAACACATTTTGAAGTTAAAGCTGTTTTTCCCATTTGTTGTTCCCAAAGGACTTCTCCCATTCCAGGTGTTCTCTGATTTCTACTGGAAGAGGGATTAACACCTGGACTAATGGCTGGGTGATGCCCCTTGATGTAACAGTGTTGAGAACCAGATGTTATTTGCACTTTCACTGCTGTATGTGTAGCACTAATATATGAAAGTTGTTCACAGAGGGACTTCCCTGTCTTCCCAGCTCAGCATGGATTGTGTCATTCAGTTCTGCTGGAAACCTCTAACTAGAGTGATTTTCCTCTAGAGAAAAATGCAAGCTTGTGGCTTGATCTAAGTTCTTCTACTGTGTCTCTGTGTCTGTTTCTGAGTGTGAATTGTTGCACATATATATTTGCTGGGCAATGTAGGGCCAGGTGGATTTACAGCTGGTAAACGTGTGCCTTTGAATATGCTAAATTTATTTATATGTTATAATTATTTTTCTTTTAATGTCTTGATCTGAGGATTATCAAGTTGATATTAGAAAACAGTACATTGCAAATGTTATCTTTATGGCTCTTTGTCTAGGATGCCTTAATGATGGAGAAGAGAAAGAAAATTGAATGAAGGCATTCCATCAAAATTAGGTGCTTCATTGCTATAAACCTCAATTTACTGTTGGGAGACCAGGTAAAAATTCTTAGAAAACCAGTAGGAAGTAAGAAAATGTTGGAATACGTTTAGGAGACTCCTCTTGTCCAGAAGACTCCTAAAATCTTGACAGAACAGAAAACTGTTTGACAGCTCCTATTTTGGAAGTTGAGAGAGTTGGAGGTGGTTTGCTGGATTAGAATGTGCAGCAACAGCATTACTGCAGAGCCTGGCTCATCTTCACAGCAACGGAGGCCATTTGTAAGATCACGCTATCAGCACTGGCATAAAGACAACTTACAAGAGCTTCAAATATTCTGTGAAAAAACCCCCACCATTAGCTCATATTCAAAAGGAGTTGCTCCACTGCTGATATAAAGGATGGAGTGTGTCTTTGGGATGGAAATTGTGATGAACCTTCTGGGACCATTCATCTTCACAAGGGTTTTATGAGAGCCTACTGATTCTTATAGATGCTCCAGAAATGCTAACTGAAGAAGATCTCCACACCCTGTTTGGTTCTGTATCACTTCAGAGCAGCTCACAGAACTGAGACTCGGGGCACCATGACGGTCCCTGATGGTTCAAATTCTCTTCTTAGATGTTTGGAGGCAGATTCTGACTTTGAGCTGCTGAGATACTTGTGACAAGTGTGTAGAGCTGCTCTTGCCAGGCACTGAACATTGTGGGGGGAGTCAGAAATGAGTGGTTGTGGTTACTCCAGCGATGTAACCACAGAACTGGTTCCTTTGACAAAATTATTCAATCATTTAAACCCACAATCTTCTGCACTAAGACAGTGTACTCCACTTTGGGCACCCCCCTCCCCCTGCAAAGATCTTACAAGAAGAATCTTATAAGTGTCCCTAAAACAATTGTGTTTTTCCTGGTCCAACATAAATGGGGGGAGATTTTGTAAGAGTTGGGGTGAAGGACCTGGGGAATCAGAACAGTGAGATGAAAAGGATGTGAATTCTAGGTCCTCCTAAGCTTATGGGAAAGTGAATTGAGAACTCTTCTCAAGAGAGATCAGATTGCTGGGCAGTAATCACCTTAGTGGGCCATCCTCCACAGTCAGGGGCACATGAGAAATTAGTTTGTCAATAGAGCATTCAGCAGAGGGGCAGGTCCCAGGGACATAGGCCAGGTTTTTCTGATCACTCTTTACAGCCTTGCTTGAGGGGAAGGTATTAAAGTGCTATCCTGAATCTCATCCTTTATCCTCCTGCATGTCCAGGATGAGCAAGACGAGTATTCTGAATAGCTTTCACCTGGTCCTTTTCTGAGACCAGCAGTAGCAGCAATTCTCATGATACATTCTTCATCACCAAAGTGATAATTAACTCCAGCTGGGAGAATCACCTCTGACAGTAGCATGTCCAGGTACATGCCAAGCCATGGGAGGATCAGCATCCACCAGCTTCCCTTACACCTTCCAGTGGTAAAGCGCTGCCCAAGTGGGCCTTTCCCAGCCATTCCTCCTCTCCTCTGCCAAGGAGGGGATGCCACATCTCCTCCCAGCATTGTGTCAACCCCTCTCAAACTGCCACACACCTCACTTGAACTCCTTTCAATCTGCTACCCTAGAGATTTAATAAAGGTGGTAACAGTTGTGTACCCCAAACCATCCCTGTAAGTCAGCAAAGAGTGCTCTGATCTTGTGAATCACACTGTAAATTGCCTACATATCTCTCAGATTTTGTTAGTTTATTTGTTTCAGTTTTCCTCTGCAGCTCTCAGCTGGTGCTGGATGAGGGAGGCTGGATCAGACCAGCCCAACCATGGATTTCAGCCAGCATGGCAAATCTGGAATAATTTATCTTTTTTTCCTTTTTTTCCCCAAGTAGTCCAGCAGCAACTTTGCTTTTGAGCCAGCACCTCACAGTCCCCTGTGACTATCACAGATACAAAAATCATGGGAGGTTGCTTGGTAACACTCAAATATAAGTACTGTACATGTCCCAAGGACTGCACTGTACTTAATCAAAAGTTACAAATACTATATAAACACACCAAATTCAGGGGAATCTGCTAATAATTCAACAGAGCAAGGGTAATAATGCTGCTCATAAATTTAAAACTCCCTACACATTAAATAGAAACTGCTGACAACATAGCACTTACCATACAATCTGTAAAAATGGGGAAAAATATGATTCTCTGGCCATTGATAAATCAAAGACATGAAACCTATGGAGTAAACCCAAGAAACAATGAAGGAAGTCTGTCAGAATCAAAGAAAACAGCATCCAAATTAACCCAGGCAAGACCCAGACTCAACCTATAGCCACAGATCAAAACATTCCTCTGTACATAAACATCCTGCCATGGGGGCTGATCAACATCTCACATTAGTAATACTATATTCCCTGAGAAGGGCTTTCAAGGCACACATCAGCACAAAAGATGTAGAGTTCAAAGCCAACAATAAGAAAACAATTAGAAACAGAAATCTTCTACTTAAGGACTCCACCAAGAATGGCATGCTTTTTTATTAGCACAATAATCCCCACAGTGGCAAAGAAGAGCACTCAGAGAAGTCAGAGAAGAGACAAAATAGTCTGCAAAAATTAGAATAACAATATGCTAGTGTACGATATTTTATACATTCACAGTGGGAAACAAACTTCAGGAGCTCCTTTTCTCTACCCATGTTTCCTTTCTTTCCTAGATTTCTGCCACAGCTGTTAGAGAAAATATTCCATAGTTACTGCAATGGTGCTAATCACAAATTGTTAAAATAAACATTGTCTTTAAAATAAAACAATGCAGTGGCTGTGCTGCTGGGTCATGTTCATCCCTCTTTCTGTTTTCTGACAACTGCTCCAAATAAAGGGCTTTACCTGCTGCACCCAAGATTTTCAACCATTACTGCTGTTGCTCCCGTTACTTCAGGCAACTCTGGAATTAGCTTATCTTTTCCAGTATTTACTCTTCCTGTGATTTTTTTTTTTGTTTCCTTGGCGAATGTAATCTCAGTGAATTGACACTGAAGAACTACCAAAGACAGATGTTTGCTCAGAGGTTTCCTGTGCAGTAATACTGTCCAGGGAGAACGGTGAGGCCACTGAGGACAGCTTAGCCACAGGTGAGACTTCCCTCCCAGGGAGGTACCCAGAGACTGGTTGCAGTGGGACGGGTTTACCCTGTCTAAGCAGTGGCCTTAAGAGCCCATCTCGTGCTTTTGTTGAAATGCAGCATCCACAGCACTTTGTTTAGTTAGGGAAGGCAATTAAATGGGAAGGCTTATTTGGGGATAATCAATCATCCCCAAAATTCTGTGTCTTCCTTATCAGCACTTGAATGCTGGGTCATATAAATGCCGGAGAACTTTGGCTAAGATACAAGAGCAGATTTTTGCTGTTCAAAACTATTTATTCAGAAATACTGAACAAGAGGAAACCGAGTAGTGGAGGAGGTATCTATACCAGAGGAGTGAGTCCCCACAGTGATTTCCCTGGGTGACCGCTGTCCCATCGCTGATAGCCAGTGTACCTGTCACTCCTCTCCCCTGCTCAACAGCCTGAGAGGGAAGGAAAGAATGGGTGTGGGAGGATCATACTGCCCTTCATTTCACACCATAAGCTTTTTCTTAATTTCATTTAAGAAAACATAAATCTTCCTGGAGGGGGCTGTCAGCGAGCTTGTTTGGGGAGGGGGTTATAGAGAGATTGCCTTGGGCTAAAATCAACTTCCCCCTCCTTATTTGCTGAAATCTTTGGCAGCCCCTAGGAACATAAACCAAGTAACTTTGTGCCTTATTAAAAACAAGTTATATAGAACAAAAAGAACAAGTTTAAAAAGTGATAGGAGTGCTGATGTGTTCCAGACCTGGTCCTGATCGGCAGGTGTTTAACGGGAACCTTCTGAGGAGCCGTGCTTGGAAAGATGCCCCAGGGATGGTCTCTGCAGTTGTATCTGTTAGCAATAATTTCTCCAGCAATTCTCTGAGGTTGTGAAATAAATATAGGCTCCAATAAAATAGATGGTGTTTGTATTTAATTATTACTGTGCTCAGAAAGAGCTTGCACAGTGTCAAGAGGGCCATAAGGTGAACAAAGAAAGTGAAATGTAACCTGAAGAATGTTGCGCAGCTATGAATTTCGATCGATTAAATGGATGAGGAGATGAAAAAAAATCAATGCAGGTCTCCCACTCTGGGATATGACTGTGAATACTTTACTCTTAAATCCTCCAAAGACACATGCCAAACAAATTCCCATGTGGGTATTTTCATTTTTCACTGACTGCCCTCAAAACAAAGCCCACTCAATGAACTCCATCACAATGCAGGATTTTTCCAGGGACCCTAGTTCCAAAAAAAATCAGCCTGCTATAATTTCCAAGTACAAAGCACAGATATCAGCTCTGGTTGCAGGTTCTGGGTTTGCTCCCAGGGTGGTGATGGTTGATATGGTGGTTTCTGCATAGAAATTGGGTGCTTCACCCAGTCTTCTGTGAAATAATGACCTGTGAAAGGACCAGTGAATTTGGGCAGTTGTGAAGTGTGTTTAGATAATAGTGCTAACCAACATGATCCCCCTTATGACACAAATGTTTAGACCAACTCTGGTCTGTTAAAGGTTATTTCTGCTAAGAGGACAAAACTATCCCACCAAGAAGTTTTACTGTTGAATCATTCTGTTTACTTACTGAGACTAATGAAGCTCTGCTTTTTGAACAGAGGGAAATCAAATAGCAATTAGCCATTAGTTTCATTTGCTCTTAGTTTCAAGTGTCTGTCAATCATCTCTCAGCACCTCTTCTCTAGAGGTCTCCCTTTCAGCTTGTTCTGGGCTCTGTAATCTTCCACCTTTTTTTCACATTGACATAAACCTTCAGGGAAAACAGCCAGTGACACTTCTTCATTAATGCCATTTTGGTTTAGAGAGTTGTGCCACAGAAGCCACTGTTATTTCAGCTATTTGAGTTCACAAGGGAATGTAGCTGTTCCTTGACAGTTTCATGTCTGGACATCAGCAGTTTGTGGTCCATCCATAACACTAATTCACTAGAAATGGCTGAATAACTATCATGAATTAGCCATGAACTTTGTCATCAGCCAAGGTGGCTGTACAAGGACATTAACCCAGAAGAAGAATGGTAGAAATCCCAGAAGTCAAAAACTGCATCACAAATGACAACATTGCTTGAGTAAGTAAAACCAGCGAAATATTTGGAAAGTCCCCTCAAGATGAGCCCAATTCCAAGCCCCACTACCCACAGACTTCTGAACCCTAGGTTTCAAGTGGGATGAAGAGTGGAATGTTACAGATGATACAAATTTTTTTCATACCATTGCATAAACCAAATTTTTCAAAATGGGGTAGTGCTGATTTTGTTGGTTTCTACCTTAGAACTTTGTCCAAATACAGTAATTTTTAAAGTTATTTTCATTATTCTGTAATCATTTTGCCACTGACATTTACTTGTCTTCCAATCTATGTTGGGATTATGGTAGACAATAAAATTAAAACGTCAGCCTTCTTTTTCACTGTGCCCTGTCTTTTTTATTAAAGACAAATTAAACTCTGTAAGGAAACACATATTCTTCTAACAACCATCTTTAGATACTGTGTCTTGTTCAATGTTTTTGGTTGGAATAACAATTCATTTAGAAAAGGCCCAATCTGGGTGTTGTGGGGTTTTAATTGAACACCTTGAATAAGCTGCTATGAATCACAGTGCCACTGCCACTGCAAGGGGAAGCAGCAGGTCTTGCAGCCAGGAGAGCACCGGTGTGAGACATACTACTGGGCCTGGTGACATGCTCTGCGGCTCGTGGGGAGCCACTGCAGACTGCCTGGGCCTCTAGCACTTTATTTTTGTCTGTAGCAGACGAAATTGAAAATTCCCTTTTGCAAGGAAGCCCTTAAAACTCAGGTCTGGTTTATCTATTTGATGTTAAGCTGCTCTGAAGGGTAGTGCCTCATTGCTATGTGGAGCAGAGGAGGTCAGTGTGAAGGTTGTGCCTGGTTTGCAAGGCTGTGTGATGGGTTCACCAGCGACAGAGGCTCTCAGTTGTGTCACTGAAGCATCGGCATGACGTGCAACAAGGGCACAGCCATCTCTGTGGGAGCACTGACTGCTGGGCCAGCCATGTTCACATACAGCTGGAAATTTAAAAGCAGATCATGCCCAAGGCAAGGTTCATCCCTGCAACAGAAGAGCAGCAGAAAATGCCTTGAATTTTCGATAAATAAAGGTGAAGCTGTTGACCAGAAAAACTTGTAGTGTGCAGGCCTTCTCGAAACTTCCAGAGCCTGCACCTTTTCAATGTTCCCACTGAGCTTCTCACAAATGCAGGCATCTGTGCCCACGTCTATGCCTGTGCAGCAGGCAGGAGAACATGCTAAAGACTATGCTTGGAGCAGTGCCATAAATATTCATGAAGAAATGCTAAATTAGAGGATAGTAGAGGCCTGGTAAATGGAGACAGGAGAATACCACTTGGAAGAAGATGTGCAATGGAAAGCAGAGTAGTTCACATGAAGATAGAATGCTTTGGAGACAAAAGCATGAAGACGAGAGGGAGTTGGAAGACATGAGAATGTGAGTCTGCCATGGGAAATAATGGGGAGCTGGGGAAGGGCATGACTGGCTATATATCTCCTAGGAAATGAAATGGGACAGGGAACATCCCTGAGCACAGCAATTAGCCCTAGCTATTTATCTAGAGTAGTTTTCAAATGGCCACAGTTTTGGAGGCTAACAGATCTACCTTTAGATCAGTCTGGGTCAGCTGGCCTTGCCTTCATTGTCCAGTACAGAGACAACCCTTTTGTGTATGCTGCAGGAGGATGAATGAGATAATTGAAGTCCAACGTAAAGATTTGTTCCAAGAGATGAGAGGAGCTGCAAAAGAGCCCAGAGCCATCAAAGCATACACAGAGGAAACATAAATATGCTGAAGGCTCACCAAGGTGAGAACGTGAAGCTCACTGGAGATCCTGGAGGTGGGCAGACAACAAATGTCATGTTGGCAAACACAGTAGTTTAGGGTATCAGGAAAGAACTGGAAGAGGCATGGGAGGACAAATCTGTAAGAGTTTAAAGATACAGGGAAGGGAGAAGGAAGGATGTTCTTTGCATGTGCTGTGTGAGAGGTCATCAGAGGGAATTTGAGGAAGAATGGGAAGATGCAAGAGAACATTTGTTTGATGATGATGAAGAGGGAAGGCAGGCCTTCCTTCCTTCCTTCCTTCCTTCCTTCCTTCCTTCCTTCCTTCCTTCCTTCCTTCCTTCCTTCCTTCCTTCCTTCCTTCCGAATTCCTTCCTTCCTTCCTTCCTTCCGAATTCCTTCCGAATTCCTTCCGAATTCCTTCCTTCTGAATTCCTTCCTTCCTTCCTTCCTTCCTTCCTTCCTTCCTTCCTTCCTTCCTTCCTTCCTTCCTTCCTTCCTTCCTTCCTTCCTTCCTTCCTTCCTTCCTTCCTTCCTTCCTTCCGAATTCCTTCCTTCCTTCCTTCCTTCCTTCCTTCCTTCCTTCCTTCCTTCCTTCCTTCCTTCCTTCCTTCCTTCCTTCCTTCCTTCCTTCCTTCCTTCCTTCCTTCCTTCCTTCCTTCCTTCCTTCCGAATTCCTTCCTTCCGAATTCCTTCCTTCCTTCCGAATTCCTTCCGAATTCCTTCCTTCCTTCCGAATTCCTTCCTTCCTTCCTTCCTTCCGAATTCCTTCCTTCCTTCCGAATTCCTTCCGAATTCCTTCCTTCCGAATTCCTTCCTTCCGAATTCCTTCCTTCCTTCCGAATTCCTTCCGAATTCCTTCCGAATTCCTTCCTTCCTTCCTTCCTTCCGAATTCCTTCCGAATTCCTTCCTTCCTTCCTTCCTTCCGAATTCCTTCCAAATTCCTTCCTTCCTTCCTTCCTTCTGAATTCCTTCCTTCCGAATTCCTTCCTTCCAAATTCCTTCCTTCCTTCCTTCCTTCCTTCCTTCCTTCCTTCCTTCCTTCCTTCCTTCCTTCCTTCCTTCCTTCCTTCCTTCCTTCCTTCCTTCCTTCCTTCCTTCCTTCCTTCCTTCCTTCCTTCCGAATTCCTAATTCCTTCCTTCCTTCCTTCCTTCCGAATTCCTTCCTTCCTTCCGAATTCCTTCCTTCCTTCCGAATTCCTTCCTTCCTTCCTTCCGAATTCCTTCCTTCCGAATTCCTTCCTTCCTTCCGAATTCCTTCCGAATTCCTTCCGAATTCCTTCCTTCCTTCCTTCCGAATTCCTTCCGAATTCCTTCCTTCCGAATTCCTTCCAAATTCCTTCCTTCCTTCCTTCCTTCTGAATTCCTTCCTTCCGAATTCCTTCCTTCCAAATTCCTTCCTTCCTTCCTTCCTTCCTTCCTTCCTTCCTTCCTTCCTTCCTTCCTTCCTTCCTTCCTTCCTTCCTTCCTTCCTTCCTTCCTTCCTTCCTTCCTTCCTTCCTTCCTTCCTTCCTTCCGAATTCCTTCCTTCCTTCCGAATTCCTTCCTTCCTTCCTTCCTTCCTTCCTTCCTTCCTTCCTTCCTTCCTTCCTTCCTTCCTTCCTTCCTTCCGAATTCCTTCCTTCCTTCCGAATTCCTTCCTTCCAAATTCCTTCCTTCCGAATTCCTTCCTTCCTTCCTTCCGAAATCCTTCCTTCCTTCCAAATTCCTTCCTTCTGAATTCCTTCCTTCCTTCCGTCCCTGCAAACACATACAAATGGGAACATGGCAGGTTTAAGGCAAGCAGATGGTCGGGAAGCAGAAAGAGATGCTTAAGCTGCCTGGCCCAGAGGCACCACCACACATTTTTTCAGACCAGGGTCTATTTTGGGCTTGGCCCCCTTCTTGGCACAGTCCTGAGCAACTCCTGTGACTCTGCCAAACTGTGAGCTGAGTCTCCTTTTTTTGACAGAACTGGCACATATTGTTCTTCATTCACAATCTGTTTTTTAGAGTCATTTTTACAGCAAATAGCCAAAGGAAACTAAATTTTATCGCATAACAAGACAGCTCAGAAATAGTGGAATGGAGGTGAGAAACGCATTATCAGGAATTAATTAATCATTAAAAAAAGAGGTTTGAGAGCAGATTAGTCCATGCCTTTGTGCTATTTTTATGCCTCCTACTATTGCATTGTCAGGTCCTGGCATAGCACTGTGTCTGGAGCTTCAGCCTGTGGTGGTGACTGCAAAATAAGCACTCACTTTGGAATGCTTTTCTCATTTTGTAAATCATCTTTCCCTAAAGAAAATCAGTGAACAAGTGACCCAGACAGTCAGGTTCACTCACTCCAACAGTACTGCACAGCCTGGGATGCCAAGGGCAGGCTGTGCCTGGTGCTTGCTGCTCCCACCATGCGTTTGAACACTGATTAAATGGAACAGGAACAAACCCACTTCCCCCAAGCTCCAAGCAAGGTGTGCAGGTGTTGGGCCCTCACCCCTGCCATGTAATCCTGGGAGAGGGGCCCCAAGGGGAGGCACGGGGTTTCCCTGCCCCTGGTCAGCCTCGTTCCCCATTGGTTGGTTTGTGTTCCCCTGTGCGGACAAGGACCCTCGGGTCCCGTGATTGGAGCAGTTCCTCGGCAGAGCCCCGGCCATGTGGCTGGAGAAATAAACATCTCTGAAACACCTATCAAGAATCCGTCCATAGATATTTCTTTTCCACGGGCCTCGTTGACTGATACGTGTGTTGCAGTATCTGAACTGTAACAAATGGTAGAGAAATGCTGGCAAGACACTGATCCCTAAGGACAGAAAATTTGTGAGTAAAAACCACTCTAGATTTCTCTCTTCTCGCCCTGGTTTGGATATTCTCTCTGGATTATGGAGGAACCGTGGAAAGACTCTTGGCTCTCCGGGCTGCATACGAACATTTATCTTAAACTTGAAAAGATTCTTGAACAACGATTTGTAAATTTTAGCTTAATTCAAGCTCAAAAGGAACTGAAACACTTTCTGGCATCGTTGTTTAAGAACTTTTTCTATGTTTCTTGGGATGTGATTCTTTTCAAAGACTTTTGGAAGACCACTTGGACACAGTTAATTTTTGAGTCAAAATATATGCCGATGGAAGAATATTTTCGTGAATATTATTTAATTGCCGAGACTGTTGAGCAATGTCAGGTGTGTCCTGGCAAAGGGAAGCCTGGCTCAGGGACCGTGTGACCCAGACTATGTGGATCGAGCGTTCTCCAAACAGCAGCGAGGCAGTTCCCCTGCGTGGGCAGAGTGATGTGAGCTGCAGTGTCGGCAGTGGAGCGAGGTGCGGCGGGAGCCCACCCGGCCCTGTGCAGTGTGTGGTGGAGCGAGCCCCGTGAGAGGAGCGGTGTGCAGGTGGCAGCTGGCGGTGATGGCTGTGGAGAGGAGCCGCATTCAGCCGAAACGTGCGCTGGACCAGGGTGCCAGGGGGGGGTCACCACTTGGGGGCCCGGTCGAGACGTGGGTGCGGCCCCAGGCAGCGGCAGCGCGGCTGAGAGCAGAGGAGACGGCTCACGGGGACCTGAGTGGTGTGGCCCAACCTGGCCCACGCGGCCCTGAATGTAACCCTGGGAAGAGCGCGCAGGCACGAGCAGCCCCGACAGCTCCAATGCAGGAGTGAGAGAAAATGAAAGCGAAACCAGGAACACAGCGAGGTAGAAAACAGCAGCCACTCAAAAAAAGGAAAAAAATCACCGTAGCTAAGGTTTTAGGAATAGTAAAATGGTATAATGTTAAACAAAATTGTGGTTTTATAACAAGATATGGCAACCAAGAAGACATATTCATTCATGGAACTGCTCTTAAAAAGAATAACCGTGAAAAATACATCCCAAGTTTAGGAGATGGGGAAGTGGTAGAGTTCAAAATTGTGCAAGGTAAAAAAGGGTTACAAGCAGCAGAGGTCACTGGGCCTGATGGTGTTTCTGTAAAAGGCAGTATATATGCTAAAAGTTGTAGTCATGTTAGACAATATCTCCATTATAAGCCCTTCCTACAGTCTCCCTTTCCTAATCCCACCTTTCCCTTTTATCCTATATCCTATTACTCCCAGTGTATTCCCAATCTGTTTTTTCACTCATGGTTTCCCTCACAAAACCATGCCTTTGCCAATTGTTTTCCCAAAAATCCCTTCCCAATGCCGAGTGGGGGATGAAGAGGGGGAGGGAAGAAATTAACTATTGTGGTTTAGAGTTCCAACAGGTACAAATGGAAGAAACCCTCTCCTGCCTCAGTTTCCCCACAAAACATGCCCAGAGAGTTCTGTCTCCCTTCTGTCAGCCTTAAGATGTTCCAGAGAATCTGTTTGGACATTTAAAGACTCAGGAGGGTGGCTTGTTTTGTTTTGAAACTGTCCTTGTTATGTTTATCCAGTTGTTTTCAATGTTAAGTTTTAAATCTCTTTTGTTAAAAATAAATGGGCGAAATGGCGGGGTCCCTTCCCCCCTGCCATGTGGTTCTGGGAGAGGGGCCCTGGGGGGAGACACGGGGTTTCCCTGCCCCTGGTCAGCCTCGTTCCCCATTGGTTGTTTTGTGTCCTCCTGCACGGGCAAGGACCCCTGGGTCGCGTGATTGCAGCAGTTCCTTGGCAGAGCCCCGGCCATGCGGCTGGAGAAATAAACATCTCTGAAACATCTACCAAGAATCGGTCCTTATATATTTCTTTTCCACGGGCCTTGTTGTCTGATATGCGTGTTACAGTATCTGCACTGTAACATGCAGGTGCAGGCTCCTCTCTTAGAAAGTTACGTGCCATGCTGTCAGGTTTGAACAAGCCACAGCCACTCAGCTGCTGAGGCCTGTATTTCCAGCATTGAACTCTCCAGCAGCCGGGCCTGAAACACAAACATTGCTCCCATGTTCCTCTTCTTTAACATGTGCCATCAGCATTCCCTGAAGTGGTTCCATATCTCCTGTCAGTCTGCATTGCTCCTAAACCTCCAGATGTTCCTTTGGTGCCTCCTCACAATGGCAGCCTCTCCTACAGGAGTAGCCATGGAGCAGACAGGCTGTCCTCTGAGGCCAGGGGCTGTGTCTGTTCTGGCACATGGGGCATGCCCAGTGCTGGCTCTGAGCTGTGTCCAGCGGCAGGTTGGGGTGGGTTAGCTGTTCTGCTCCAAAATGATGCTGGGATTGTGCTAACAACTTAATGGGGTGGACAGCCTGAGCATGTTCCCAGGCACTCAGATGCAAACCAGGCTGCCTAACCAAGTGAAAGTGGTGACTTTGCAGTGTCCTCCCTGAGGGTAGGGGTAACTGGCCCCTCTGAATTTCTGTAGGGCTCAGGCTCTATGTTTCTCAGAGAAGACTAGCCCCAGGTTTCCTAGTCTTGGCCATTCTGAAGCTTCATCCATCAAGAAACTGAAGGTGTGTCAATGAAAGTAGGAACAGGCAGAGGGAGAGAGAACTTTGACACCCTGCAGGTTGTTCCTACCTACAGACCTTGTTTTGCAAAGAGAAAAGTGCTGGCATGGTGAAGGGAATCCTTTTTTTGGGAGGTTGTGTGAATGGATGGATAGATAGACAGATGGACCAATGAATAGATGATGATGAGCAGGACAAAGACAAACTGAAAAAGAACAGTTACAAAATATCTAAATCTTGTGAATACAAACACAAAAGAAAAGTAAAGATAAGAAAAATACTGTTTTTCTAGGACCATCTCTTCATTTAGCAACACCTTTTGATGGTAGGGATCCTACTTGACAACCCTCTTCTAACCACAGACCCAAGGTAATTTCCATCTATGAACATGTAAACCAGGATTAAACACAAGAAACTGCCCTTAAAGTCACGGGAGACATTTCACATACAACAGGAATTATTTTTAGCCTAAAATTTGTGTTTCCTACCCTTATATGCCCTTAAAACTTGTTCTTCATGCAAATGAAGAAATGTACTGTTGTAAACAGATCACTGTAAACATACATCAAGAGAACCAAAACTAAGGGCACACTTTCACCTTCACATGGTTTGTGGAGAAGACTAATATAAAATGCAATGAGTCCTTTGCAATGTGCACTGCACAGGTCAAACATAACATGCTTTGTTACAAACTGACCTTGGCTAGACTGTAACTTTTTTAGAAGGTTTCAAACCTCAGTGAACAGAAGAATTGCAAAGACAGCTGGAAAAATTTTAGCCTCTAATTTCTCCTAGAAGTTTCTCTGGTAGAAATTCAAAGTTCCGATTTTTCCCCATGGACAGGATGATGTATGTGAGAATTTGTGTGACATATGCTCTAGTTCATTAAGAAAGTAATAAAACTTAAATCTTTCTGCAGTCATAAAAAACTATTTCTCACCTGAATCCCTACAGAAGTTTGTGAATGTTTCCATCTGAATTGTACTTGAAGTATAAAATGTTATTAAATCAAAATAATTTTCAACCATATTTGACATGTGCACACCAAAACACCAGCCTTACTATGTTACAAATTTCATCCATGTATTTCCTTTACCTCTCATTCTTCTCTTTTTATTTCTATTATTAATTATTAAAACCCATAAAATCTAAGAAGGTAGAAACAAATGCTTCAATTTCTTAGGACATTGCTTGTTTACCTCCAGTTTTCCCTTAGCAGAAGGAATACACATTCCTTGTCTTGTCTTGTGGCTCTCAGCTTTGAATGACCAGGTTGGGTTTACTTGTTGTTGCAAGGAATCATGTCCCAGCCTTCTCTCTTTTCTAGTGCTTACATAAATAATTTAATTTGGGATACCAGGACTATTCCAACAGAAACACCCCCATTAATAGAGAAGATATCAGCTTCCATGCTGGCAATGGGGCTGGATGCAGTAGCGGGCAGTCAGCTGCTACTCCTGTGCCAGACGTAGTTCTTTGCATAGTAGGAACATGTCAGGGCAGAAGTAGGACCAGATGCCTACAGGTCAAGCTCAGAGGATATGCTTTTTTTTAAATGGATGTTTTTGCTCTTTGCTCTAGCACACAGGACCACATCCACATCTTCCAGTGCACGGAAGCACGTTGCACTCCCACCCTGTATATTGCTCCACAGAGATATCAGGACCGGCATTACTGATTGGATGTCCGGGGCAGACACTGTGCCTTAGTGTTGTGCACTGAGGTGCTGTGTTTGGAAAAGACTGGAATGTGAGGAAAAAAAAGCACTGGCTGAACATTCCTCTAATCATTCACAAGCCTGCCTGGCAAAAAAACATTGATGGCCTAATAAAACCAGAGATTACTCTATGTCTGTTTATATGCACAAGAGATAGCAAGAAGATCCAGCATGTATTTTGTCTCACAAAAGGTGAACATCTTATATTTTGTCTTTTGGTCTGGGAGATGCTGACGCTGTCTCTGCCTTGGTCCTGAAGTTGTAAAGGCTTAGCTGATGCTGCTGATCAGTCAGGTCCTCTTTTAAACCCTATGAGGGGGTTGCTGTTCTCACACCTCTCACACCTCTAATGAATTTCTTTTTTTTATGAACAAGCTTCACCAGTGCCATCATGCTGGGTCTTAGCATGTGTCTGAGCATGCAGTGTAGCAGCCACAGCAAAGCTGAACAAGCAGTTTGGCAGAGGAACAGGATCCTTAGGACTGTGTGCAACAGGCATCCCTGAAAGACTGGGAACCAACCTCACACTGAGGGGGTGGGAAAGTAGTCAACTGCTGGGAAACCAGCTGAATTTAACAAATGAAAATTGTTCCTTCATTCGGATAGCACAGGCTGCCAGCTTTTCTCAGTAGCTGCCTGACAATCAAGTCCTGTACCCAATATCTGGCAGGCCAAGTGTTCTCCAGTTTCTTGACTTTCACCCCAGCCTTTAAACTGTCCTCATTAGAGCCATCACTGGTTTCTCTGGCTTCTGCCTGGTGTTTGCCTTTGACCTGAGAGGTGGATGTTATTTCCAAACTACTGCCACAGGTGATGAAAGCTGATCCTCTCTCAGACAAGCATTACTAACAGCTTCCATTTCTTACAGGTGCTGTAGTAGGAAGTCCTTACCTCTTGCATCAACTGCAGAATCTTCTCTCAAGTTGTCTTAAATGTCTCAGTGATGTGTTGATTTCCCACTGATTTACTTATTAAATGCCTTTCACATTGTTGGCCCCCCATTTTCTTGCCCTTAGCCCTGGCCGCTCCCTCGGGTCCTCCCTATGGGTTCCTGTACCCCAACTCCGCCCATGTACCGCCCCTGTGATCTAAGAAAACCCCCCTGGGTCCTGATCCCCAGGTCTCTCTGCCTCAGGAAACGGCCTGGACAAGATGCAAAAATAAAACCTTCCATGAGGGTCCCTTCTCTGCCTCCTTTGCTTTCACTGTGTTGCAGAGCCCAGCTAGGCGGAGCAGGAGCTCAGGGCCATCCAAAAGGACTACGGTAGGGCAGAATGGCTGCCCTGCCCTAAGCAGCCCCGCTGTGCTCTCCGGGAAAGCTGCAGCTTGCTAAACCAAACCGAGCACTGCAACATCTCAGCACTCCTGAACTGTGCTCAAGTTAAAAACTTGCACTGAAGAAGTTCATGCAGATTGATGCTTTTGGATGATATGTCAAAAGCATAAACCCATGTTTTTTCCTACATCTTTTCCATGCATTTTCCTTCAGTGTAGAGCTTCAACCATCTCCTCATACAATCTGCTGTAGATTAACATTGGAATGGAAACTTGTGTAACATCTTTTCTAGCACAGAAAAAAGCAACTTGCTTACATCGGTACTTGACGTATCAATGTGCATATCATCCATAGAAAATGTCAATAGTTGGGATGAGCAATCTCATCAGAGGGAGTGAAATTCAAGTGAACAAATGTAATTGTAGCTAATTTCCATTCTCTGGAAGAACATGCTGTTGAAAGTTGCTGTAGATGAAAAAATATTTTGAACTATGAACACTAACAGGCAGCAGATCATTGGGTATGTATGCATGAACAAGTGACTGTCCAAAAATGAACTTTTGAGTACTGAAGCAGAAACTTATTACTTGCTGGCTGTGATTGGGATGATTCTTTTGCAAACTTTGATTACACAAGAGTTGAAGAAAAGTAGCATGACCTGGATATTCCAGTTAATAAAGAGTCCTGAGACAGAGCTACAAGGTAGGAGGCTGATCACATGCAGGACTTCTGCACATGGATGTTTAGTTGGGAAAACCAGGGGCTTGGGGTTCTGGAGAGAAGAGTGGGCCCCAGAATAGAAGGGTCCCTGTCAAGATGTGATCTTGGAAAGAAGAACATTAGAGGAAAGCTCCTGTAAGTGGGGGAAGATCCTGGAGATCAGGAAGCTGTGTGGAGATGAGTGCCAGGGTGCCTGGGGTCCTTGGTCAGTGACGCCCAAGGCCGGTGGCAGTGGCACAGCAGGACCTGACCCGGCTTTCTGTCGAGCATCCTGGGGCAGCTACGGCCTGCCTGTGGGAGGGACACGGAGGCCTAGGAGGAAGAAGGGAAATGAGTGCAGGATATACTGACAGAATGCAAGAGCTTGAAATTAGGCTCTTAAAAAAACCCAGTACCCAGATCCACCACGTGTTGTTATTTACTATGCCTCACTTCTGACAAAGTTGTAATTAAACCTTGAGCAGAGCAGAGAGGACTCCATCGATGAGTAATGCAAGGAGGTTTTATTTAAACAGCCATCTGTGGAACAGAAAGGGGAGAATGTCTGACTGGACATTTTCTTTTATAAACAAATTTTGGGGTTTGTTTTTTTTCTGAAATGGGAAACAGTTGGATCAACAGCTGCCAGTTGTTTGACTGCACAAGATTTGCAATGATGATATGATGAGCATATTTGGAATAAGTTTTTGCTACACTATTAAAAATATGTTGGCAGGGGAAGAGACACTTAAAACTACTTTTTCAAAGTGTACAGATTTTGTTTTCTACATCTGAAAGCATTCTTATCCTGAAAGAGTTCTGTCAGATTCTGAAGCAAATGGTATAGCAGGAAAATAAAGGCAAGGCAAAATCCGATAATCTTGTGTCAAACAAAATGTAGGTGAGTGAAATGCAGTTTTCTTCTGACATGTGAGAGAAAGCAAGCTGCTCCCACAAAAGGAGTACTCCTCCTTTTTTCTGACCAGCTTTACAGTCAAAGTCTGTCTACAGTTTGAAAAAGATTATTACTCATTATTTTTGCATGAAGGAGACTTGGGAGGTCTATGCAAGAGGATATGTAAGCCATGTAAGAAGATATTCCCTGCCTCGGAAAACTCAGAAATGTGGAAAAGGACATGACTGGGGTAGCTAATCACAGCAAGGAGGAAGGATACTGTCAATGACACAATTGTGGCTGGCATGATGAATGGCACTTGTATTTCCCAGGCAAGCACATTTCTTAACTAAACACTCCAGAATGTCATTCCCAAGGTGGATTGATAGAGCTGTACATACACTAAAACAAAGGTGCTGGGGAGAAGACCTGAACACCCACGGTGGGTACACCCAGGGCACACCCTGGCATGGTACTAACTTGTGACACTAAAGCTGTCCCCAACAATGTTTGGTGGCTTTTGATAAGCACCTGGTATTTGCTCATCCATAGGAGGAGGATCTCAGCTAGAAGATGTCAGACTGAGGAGGTGGAGGGTTGTACACACAAGTACAAGACCATTGACCCACCCACCTCACACTGGCTATTCCACCTGGAGCTGTCAGGAGCTGCTGGGAAAGGTTTCAATACAGTTCGTGATAAAAAAACATGAAGAAGTTCTCCGAGCTTCTGCCAATATTTGCGTTGTGCTGGATTACAGCATCTGTTTGCATAAACTCCTGTCGCCTCAGCAGCAGCGAGCACAGCATCAATGAATTTTGGGAGGTGTCTGCAGAGGGATGCTGTCACGTCCTGCTGTACCATGCCACTGATGCCTTTGGTCTCTGAGGCATACTGAGGGGTCTCAGAGGGAACTTACTTGGGGCAAGTGTGCAGAGAGGCTTGTACAGCCTGGATCAAATCTGAGTAATGCAAAACTATTTACAGCTTCTGGTCCAAGCCCTCCTTTTGCTGTAGGTGAGACGACAGATAGTGAAATAGTTCCTTTCAAGTTATTATCACCCTGTTAAACTATCTACTTGATGGCTTTTTTCCCATTCTTCTCATTTATCCAGAGGGTTTGTGCTTAGAAGCATTTTTGCTGTTGATCACAGGGTTTACAAAGAAGGGTTGCTCAAAATAAAGATCTTGCTGCTGGATTTATGTGTGACTTAGTCTTATAATTCCTGTTTTCAGTTGGTGAGGCTCATCCATTCTTCACATGCTGGAAGACCTGAGATACCCCTGGAAAACTCCAGTGTGATGAGCTTAGGAATTTTTCCATTTTGGTTGATAACATCTCCTTCTCTCCTCCTCCATCATTTCTCATGGCAAGGCTTATGTCAGACACAAACAGCACTGCTTCTCAAATAGCTCAACTTCATAGAAGGAGGTGAGCTGTCATTTATTTTTCCATCTTGCTCAAATAACTCATAGAATCTGAATGACTAATTTACCCTGTGCTTGAAGAAGGACAGGAAATATCAGGGGAATGCAAACAAGCAGACAGATTTTGCTAAGTCAATCTCCATGTAGGCTAGATTTCTCCACTTAAATTAATGTCCTAGACCCCCTTCTCTCACTCCTTACATCTGGTGTTCCCAGCCTCAGACTGTTTTGGCACAGCTGTGTGCCAGAACAAGCCTTGTGTGTTATGCTTCACCTTAAAACACTGTTTATGTGCTACCAAGATGGTGCACAGGCTCTGTACCAGCTTTCTGGTTTGCCCTGTGCAAGGGAGCCCTGGGGCAGCTGCCAAACTCTCGGGGACTTGGGAAATACACATTGCTCACATGGGGGAGATCCAGCAAATCTGCTGCTACTCATAGATGCTTTAATAAGCTGGATAAATGGCTGATTAAAGCCTTGCCCAGCCCTGCTGGAGGCTGAGCTTGTTACTCTGCTTAGATGGTGCCTTGGCTGAAACAAAGCACCTCCTGCAGCTCCGCATGAAACCCCAGCATGATCCGCCCTGTGAAGGTGTCACATCCCGAAATGTCAGCAGGGAAATGAGCAATGATTTTTCTGGCTCTACAAAGATGGTTCTGCATGTACTGCCTCGTATCACAGCACGACTGGGCAGATGATAGACAGGGCTGGTGGGAAAAGCTATTTTCTCCTGAAGCTCACAAGGCCAGAGAATGCTCCTGTCACTCCAGCCAGCTTGGTTGTACCAGCTCCTCAGACAAAAATCAGCTTCTTGCCTGTGGGCTTTGAATAGCCCTTAAAAAGCATCATAGGATGTAAGAAGATTAAGGGGCTTCATAGCTTTCACTTGCTTGGAATATTTTTGGAGCAGGGAATTTTCTCTCTCCTGTAAGTTGTCCAGCATCTATTGTGGTAGAAATCTTCCCAGCAAGCAAATATATGGAGTATCCTTCTTGGAAGGGCTGCTCAATCTCTTCATCCCCCATCCATCCTGCATTGATACTGGGGGTTGCCCGGACCCAGGTGCAGCACTTTGAACTTGGCCTTGTTAAATCTCACAAGGTTCTTATGGACCCACTTCTTGAGCTTGTCCAGATCCCTCTGGATGGCATCCAGGTGTGTCAGCCATGCCACTCAGCTTGGCATTGTCTGAAAACTTGCTTGATCCCACTGTCTATGTCATTGATGAAGACATTATACAGACAGGTTCCAATACAGACCCCTGAGGGACACCACTTTTCTCCAGTTTTCATCTGGAAATTGAGCTGTTGGCCACTACCCCTGGATGTGACCACACAACCAATTTGTCATGTGGTAACAAAGTGAGAGGGTTTTCTGGAGGCTGTCCCCATGCCCCATGGCCAATGACTTGGGACCAGCCCAGAAGTGGACATGCTCTCCACTGTCTCTTGAGGATGCCATGGGTGAGAGGTGATGGGACAGGATACCTGTTACAGATCCAGATGTTCATCCCTTACAGGGAGACTCTGGCTGTGGGAGATACTTGCACCTGTATGTGTCAACTACAGCTGGTAACACCTCCTGCTGACAAGTCACATTTGGGGCCAGTACATTGGGGGCAATCCCAGTTCTAATACTTCAGAGCAGTTTCTACCAGGATCTAGTTCTGCTTTAATACCTAAAAGGGTAAATTTGGGGTTTTTTAATCATGAAACAAAATATGTCTCATATTTACACATGCAGGTGCAGTTCTCTCAAAGTTTAAAACCATTCTAAACTGGGAGAGAAAGTTGGTGCCTGAAGTGACAGCTTTGTCAGTGTGAAAACTGTGACTACAAAGATTGCTGGAGGTGGACTGAGAGTCTGAGCACAGCTGCTCCTAAAGAAAAGCAGTGGATGCTCCGTCCCAGAAAGACAGCAGGTAAATTCATGACAGCTGATTTTCCCCCTAGGACAGTTCTTCCCTTGGCAAAGCAAAATGAATTAGAAACAAAATCACAACACAACATCCACCCTGCCCCTGTGGTGTGTGGCTGATTGTACTGTAGCAGATGTCACTGATGCCCTCTAAGAGCACAAGGACATGATTATTTTCAGCAGAGCTGAGTCCTTAGTCAGAAAAAGAGAGCACAGCACAGTGGCTATGGGCTTCATGAGATGGACAGAGCCAGAAACAGACTGGAAAAAGGCAGACATTACTCCCGTCTTCAGGAAGGGCTGGGAGGAAGCTGCAGGCTGGTCAGCCTTGCTACAGCTCCTGGGGAGATAATAGAGTAAATCCTCCTGGAAGCCATAATTATCATCTGAGGGAAAAGAAGGTGGTGGGGATCCAGCCCCACTGGACTTACCAAGAGCAAATTGTGTCTGGCCAAGCTGGTTGCTTTCTGCAGTGAAAACTCTGTGGTCAAGAGGGAGTTGCTGGAGATTTCAGATAGATCTCAACAGCCCGGAGACATGGAGTGGCAGAGCCCTCATAAAATTCAGTAAAGACAAATGGAAAGTAGCTGGAAGGAAATAACTCTCTATCACAGTGTAGGCTGGGGGTGCACTGGCTGGAAAGCAGCTTTGCAGAGGAGGACCTGGGGATCCTGGGGTAAAAAAACTGAACATGAGCCATCACTGTGTCTTTGCAGCAATTAAGTCCAACAGCAGCCTGGGCTGAATAAGGCAAAGTGTTGCCAGCAGGTCAAGAGAGGTGATCCTTTCCCTCTACTCAGTGCTGGTGTGACACATCTGGAGTGCTGGATCCATTTCTGGGCTCCTCAGTATAGGTGAGACATGGACACATATGAGTGAGTCCAGAAGGGGCTGTGAGGAGAGGCTGGGGGAGCTGGGCTTGTTCAGCCCCCGGAAGAGAAGTGCAAGGGGGACTGAGATGCATTGTTTGTTACCTAATGGGAGTTGCAGAAAAGATGGAGCTGGACTGTTCTTGAAGGTGAACAGAGAAAGGCAAGAGCCAATGAAGACAAGTAGCAAAACAGGTAATTTCTCCTGCATAAGGAGAAAATCTTCTGAAGGAGGATAAAGGTCAGAACAGAGTCTGAGAGAAGCAGTGAGATCTCCATCCTTGGGAGGGTTCAAAACTCATCTGGATAACCTACTGTAACCTTGCTTTTAGTGGGTGGTGGGTGAAGCAAGAGTTCTTCCAGCAAAGAGGAAAAAAATCTTCAAAATTTTAACAGGAAGATACTCTATGAGATGGTTTCTATAGCTCATCATTTGGAGTGCTGATGATTTCACTGGTGATATTGCCTGTCTCCATCTTCTCAGCAGTGTAGAAATTGTTAGGGGTTTGTTGGGCTTCCCTTGGCAAATGCTGCCATCAGAATGCTCTGAGTATGCTACATGGAGCTGTCAATCCTGCTTTGTTTTAAAGGCAATTCCCATTTCTTGAAAAACACCCTGTATTTACTTTTCTCTCCCCACCTGAGTGGGGTGATACTGGCTCCTATGGAGTTTTACATGGTGTTTGTTGTCACTAATGGACAAAAAGAAGTAACACAATAGGAAGGACTATTTCTGCTTTGTATTTGGCTCAGTCTCTTTTTTCCTCAGCAGCTGGGATAACTAACTTGTGAAGGGAAGACACATGCACTCAGTCCATTGGCTTCACACGTGTCTGACACAACCAGATCACCCAATTTGCCCTTGAATTCAGAGAGTGACTTTGAAAACAGACTTTGGAAATATGGATCTAGCTCTGGTACAGCTTGAAAAATCCCATGTTGCAGGGACATTTTGTACTGATGTCAAGCCTGCTTAACATTAGCACGACAGTGTGAATGCAACCACAAAGCCTGTTCTCACACTGGGGGTGCAGAACCGGAACGTGCCGGAGAGCTGGGGAGCAGCCCTCCTTCTCTGCAACCCTCCCTCTCTGCTGCTGCAGCAACACTTCTGCACTGCTGGGGGCTGTGCCAGCTTGCTCTCAGCTGTCACTGCCCTGACTCCTGCCTTCGGCTCCAAAATTAAATTGACAAATCACCAAAACTAAACATATGCAGCCTGACTTGCAAAATGGAAATAATTAAGTGTCTGGATGAAGGAGTGCATTAACTCTGTGATGTTCAAGGGTGTCTAAGAGTCTGTCTGCTGCAGATACGAATTTCCTGGGGACCTTTGTGCTGGGTGCCATGGTGCAAGGCTCTAATCCATCAGGCTGGACAGCAGCTGGACTCTGGACCACCAGGTAACCCAATGCATCCTACTATTTGAGCAACAGCTGAACACAGTCTCGGTTTCCTATTGCACCCTGGCCAAAGCAGAAGGGACAATCAGCTTTCAAAAAGGATGAATTTCCCAAAGCTGAAAATATTTATGAGAAAAATTGACTGTAAGGAAAAGTGACACAGACAAATGTAAGCAATATTTGGAAGTTAAAACCAAGTTACCATGTGGTAGGAAAACCCATGTTACCATGTGGTCCTAAAATCATTAGGCCACAAACACATTAGGAATCTACAGAAGTAGGTTAAAAAAGCCATGTGGTGTAGAAAGGAGGAGAAAGAGAATAAACACAGAAGGATGGAAGTTGATCTACCTAATTTAGACACCTGACTGTTGGCAAATAACAGTAAAGCATCCCTTGAATCCACCTATTTCTCACTGCTGACTGGGGGAGACTCATAGGCACCTTCTTCAGGAGGGTTTGTCCATTCACAGCAAATTAGCGGCCCCAGCTGGGCACACAGCTGGCTCTCACAACTGGAAAAACATTCAGTGGTAAAGTAGGGAGGTTATAGAAGTGAAGATATAAGCAGCAAGGAAAACAACAAGAGGAGCAGAAGAGACCAGTGAGGAATTGATGTCCAGTGAGGACAACAAGGAGGATGCCCTCCCTTCCCACCTGAGTGGTCCTGTCATCCATCTTAAACTTAAAAACACTTTGGAGAGCACCTCAGTGCAGTGCTAGACATCTGGAACACAAGATCAGTAACAACTCAGACAGGGTGCACATGGTTAATAAACTCTCGTGGGCTGCATTTAGATTATGTTTAGCACCATGTAGTGATAAGGAGTTCTTTTCTATCCAGCATTAACTGAAAGGGTCGTTAAACAATACCTGCTAACAGATTAAAAATCTGGTCAGTATAGCTTATATCCAAAAGATTGTCTGAGGTGCACTGGCACTGGTAGAGCAGATGTTACTCCGGACTCTAAGGCAGGTTCCAGCACACAGCCATAAGGACGAGGCTGGAGCGGTTTTTAAAAGGGGGAGATAAATAGCCAGAGAGCTATTGCTAACATAGCTCCTGCACAAACACAACCACATACCTCCTGCACAAACACAACCACATACCTCCTGCACAAAATGATGGAATACCCACCTCCTCCCTGCAGGCTCCAAGCACACAGTAAGGAACACAGGAATACCAGGGAAAATCACACAGGCAAAATAGTTTCTGTCCCAAATCATCAGCCCTATTAATCACCCAGGAGCTGTCCCCTTACTTAGCAAAACAAGGGTATAAGAAATTACTACATTTTTCAGGATTTGTAATGGATCCAAGCGGATTCATAACTATTTCAGTCCTCTTGATTTCACTTGTGTTTTTAACATGCACTAGCCTGTGCTGGTAGTGCCATATTAGCTAAAGTGGCCGAAGTTCTGTGTTTTGGAGGGTATTCTTTCCTGGGTGACCCTGATACTAACTTCTTTCCAAACATTTGTTACATCCTCTATTGTTTCTTAGCTGCTTTTGTGTACATGTGCATTTTCCACATGTTTGTATATTTGGATCCTGTTTTGTGCTTTGCATCCATTTTTAGAAAGTAAATATAATGATTAATCCAAACATTTCCATATTCTAAACAGAGACATTTTAATATTGATTTGAACAATTTTCTCAAGAGAAAGAGCAGAGTCAAGGCTGTTTTATGTTAAAGCTTTCAAACACAGTTGTTTACCTTCTTTTAAGTGTCAGAAATTTATTCTTTAAATAAAGGAGAGCTACAAAACCCTAATGGGGACTAGAAAAGTACTTAAGTACACTGTTTAAATGTCACCTGTTGCCATTACACATATTGTAAGGAATCTGTGCAGGCTCTGCAGTAGCTGTTGTTTATGTCCTGCAGTGCCATGTCCCAGTGTGACACGGGCACAAAGGCTCCCAAGTGCACAGGAGTTACCAAGATGTTCTCTGGAGGCAAGGACGACGTGCCTTGTAAATGACGTGTACCTGAAGACCACAGCCGTGTGTTTCAGATATCCTCAGCAGGCAGCCTGGTAGCAGGCTGCTAACAAAATAAAAAGCAGAAGGTGCCTTTAAAGAATATGTACTCCAGTTTGGAATGGCACTCAGGTGTTGCTTCATGAACTGGGACAGGTAAGAAACAGCTTATGATAGGGACAGAATTTTCTGGACCTTGCCAGTACAGTACTACTTAGCCTCATGGCTGGGATCAGTTCAGCCCTAAAAGTTGTGAGACACAGGTGTGCTCCAGGGAGAGAGAGATACAGGATAGACCTTCCTGAAAACCTGAAAAAGGCATTCATGGATCTGCTGGGACACCCCTAGGAATTGTTCCCACTGTGGCTGCCCACCAATGTCAAAGAGAGGTAGGGAAGTCTAAAGTGATTAAACACCTAATTTCAGGTGTCCAAATTAGGTGCTTAAATGTAGGTGACTCTGATGATGCCTCTGAGATGACTTTGGGCAAGGGCAACCTTACTGCAAAATGCAGGGAGTTAGATAACTTTTCCCAGCAGATACAAGGAATACTTTGATAATAAACCCCATAAGTAGTAGGAAGCAGCACTTTCTTGTACCTCAGCTGTGAGCAGAGTGCTGAGCTGGGCTGTCTGTGGGTCTTTGCTGGTCAGGGCTTCCATCTCCAGACTGGTAGGCTCTTTCACAGTCTTGATGACTTCCAGCTCATTTGCATGGCACATTAATTTAGGAGCAGATTCTCATGCTTTTATTCTTGATGGGAAATGTCATTCTTCACATGCAGACTCATGGAGTTACCTGAAATCATTTTTGTTGACATCAGCCTCAGTGAGCATATTATTTCTGCATGTGGAAACTGCAATGAAATAAGAGGATGTTTATATCTCCTGACTCTGAGACAGGCATCAGTCTTGGAAGCTCCATGTACCATTTGATTTTTGCATTTCCATGTTATCAGGGACTCTTCTTTTGCTTAGAGAAAAAGGTATCAGTCCTGATTCCTGTCTCCTCTTTGCTTCTGCTGGGGCCTGTGAGCTGGAGACACACAGGTCCCGGAGGAGGGACTACTGGTTGTGTGTTCACCACACCATCATCTTCCTGATGATACAAACCAAAACCTCTTGACTTCTGTAGCATTTTACAAGCTTGTTCTCCCCAAGTCCTGCCCCTTGGGATGTTAACAATGGCAGGCCATTGACAGACCCTGTTTTTTTTTCCTTTTTTTTTCTTTCAATCTGTCAGTATTGTGATGATAGGTTATTTTAAAAGCACAGTTCTGGCAAACAGTAAATTTGCCAGAAAGCATGACCCCATGTCATCCTGTAATTAAGCATAAAGTTAATTCACTAGAGGATTCCCCTTGGAAAAATATTTTCCTGATTAGGACTTCTGAAATCAGAGGGCAAGATGCCGCTATCCCTCCTGCCTCCCAGGGCACATCATGTTCCTCCAAAATATGCAGTCTATATTTAGTGACCCCTGCAGCCTGAGGGATTCGAACCCTGCCCATAGACAGCTGACTGTGAAGTGTAAGGCAGGGAGCCTTCGGGGTGACCCGGGTGATGTGCTCACTTGTGGTGTGGGCAGTACTTGACCAGTGCAAGTACAAGCAGTGAGGCATGGAGGAACTGCCCTGGTGGCCTTCAAACCCTCAGTGCACGACAAGTGACGGGCATTGGAAACCTAATTGCTGGTCTTGGCTTTAAAGATGTTTTCTCCTACTTACACGTGTGTCAGGGCTGCTTTATTTGATTCTCGATGGCAGCTTGGGGCCAGACAGCAGCTTTGCCTCGGGGTGGTTCCTGACAGCCTGTTTGGCACCTCCTGTACTTTACTCCTCTGCTTCCTCAGCACCGCCCCATGCTGAGCTGCCTGCCGGGAGCTGCGCTGGGGATGCAGGGCAGCCACTGAGCAGCTGCCACACGATGCCTTGCGCTGGGGATGCAGGGCAGCCACTGAGCAGCTGCCACACGATGCCTTGCTCACCGGGAAAGCCAGCAGAGCTGCGCTTCCTTAGCACCCTTCTCAGAGAAAAACCTCTCTCCATTCACCTGGCAAGTTTTAATGGGCAAAGCAACGACACTGGTGTGAAAAATAGCCGCTGGGATCACAGCAGGGTAAGCACAGCTGGCTGCAGTGAGTCACTTCTCACACCTGTATGACAGTGCTGACTTCCATGGAGAGCACTCAGATTTACAGCCGTGTTGGTGGAACAAACTAAGATGTCTTTATTTCTTCCCCGGTGTTGGGGAAGATGAAACAGGAAAGCCTTATAAATATGATTGCCTGACAAAAGATTTTAGGAATATGAAAACTATAAGCGACATCGAAATGAAAGCCACCTTTGAGATATAGAGTCTTAGTTACTGAACAACTAGAAAACAATGGTATAGCCGGCTGAAGGTAATCCCCTCTTGATTGCACAATACCCTCTGCTTGTAGACAGGGCCAAGGGTCAGAGCAGACCCTACTAGCTCAGCAGAAGGGGTCCAAGGAGTAGTTTTTCGGAGTTAAAATGTAACACTCTATGGTAATGTAATAACTCTTATAGGCTGTATGTAAATGCTATAGGATTGTACCTTGTATTAGATTGGCTAGTGAGAATTAGAATATTCAGTACAGAAGATGATTTATTGTATTGTAACAAGGACCTCGCTCTCTTAGCTCTTGCTCTCTTGCTCTTGCTCTTAGCCCCTTGCTCTTAGCTCTTAACTCTCTTTTTTACCTACTGTCTTGCTCTTGCTCTTGCTCTCACCCTCCCTCTCTCTGTCTTACACCTTGGGCCTGCTTGGAGCTGCAGCTGGCAGCTCTAAGCAGTGCCCTTGTACCCACGCCCTTTGCAATAAACAGCGTGCACAAAGATCTGCTTATAGAGATCCCTCGTCTCCGTCCGTACCGTCCGACCCCCCCCGAAGAGTTTCTACACCCGGGTGTAATCAGCCCTAGCCACTGAAATCTGTGCAGCAAATCCTCTGGCTGAGACGAACCACAGCTTGGTGCTGGTGATGACCAGCAGTATCAGTTGATGCAACTTTTTCTATGAAAACTGATTGTACCTCCTCAATTCCCCAACCCGTTCCAAAAAGAATCAAGAAAATATAAAACCTAAGGTGCTCGAATGGCAGAAAAAGCTACAAGCACACTTCCCCCGCCCCCCCCCAAAATAAGAAATACCCAAGATCTTTGGCACACCCACAGCTGCCACCACTGGAAGAACAGGCTTTAAACCAAATGCCTGAGGCAAAACTCTCACACAGAACTGACCTAAGCAAGTGGCATAAAGCCCTAAGGAACCTGCCCAAAAGAAACAAAATTCCAACTCTAATAACTACATAAACTTTACCTAAGCTGTTTTAAAAATCTTTCCTTTCCTTGTTTCATTAACATGATTGGTAAAAAAACTCACAGATACAATAATTACTAAAAGATAGCCTATCATATTTTTGTCTAATATAAACTGACCCACAGAAGCAGACTGGAGGTGATGAAGTCACCCACAGTTGGTCACAAACGCGTCCTCCCCGTTGAACAAAGGACAACTTGGGCACCCAGCAGAATCCTCCACCCAGAGCCCACAGGGACAGGTGGTTGCCAAAATGCCAAACAGTAAAAGAGCTAGTTCCTCCTGTTCTACAACATGACCAGCACTCCAGGAGCAGAGATATTGTCCCAGACCACACATTTTTTGTGTGCTGGGTAAGCATAACCTGCTTTGAGTGAAAACAAACATCAAGGTAGGTGTGTTCTCACCAGAAAGCAGCCGAGGAATCAGCCGAGGAATCAGCCGAGGAAGAAGCCAAGGAATGGCCCCATTTTGGTTATGATTTTTAGGTTTATTAAATCAGACAGGGTCCTCCTACAGGCTTGCTTTGTTCCCACAGTGCCCTCATCATGCACATGCCATTAAAACTTACTAAGCAAAGATAAAGTCTGATGGCGAGGAGCCTTTATAGAATGTGTTTCATGTAACCATATCCCTGGAAATGCCTTTCTGTTCCGATCAAAGTCCTGCCTTGACCTGCAGGGGTCAATAATGAGGGGCAGGGGAGTATTTTTAACTCAGCAGCTGGAGCTGTGGGTGCATCCCAGAGGGATGCCCAGAGACACCAGTCTATAAAAAGGATGGGAGAAGCAGCCTGGCCTTGAGCTTGTGGGGGTGGGGGCAGTGACCTGGGTCTGCAACATCTCCTCAGCCCACTCCCCAGAAAGTGACACCACTGCAGGAATGGGAAAGGGATCTTAATTTTTAGATGGGAGCTGAATGAAAGACCAAAGTGAGAGGGCACTGGGGAGGTGATATACACTGGGCATCCTGACAAGTGATACACACTTGTGTGTGATACTCACTTGGAATGGTGACTTGGGGTCCCAGCACCACTGCTGGTTTGGAATCAACCACCCATGAAGCTGGTAGCTAGCAATGACACACTCCTGACATGGGAAAGACAGGTACCTAAACCCAAACTTCTGATTCCATATTTAAACATCTGAATATGTGACCCAGAAAAGCTCCTTTTGAGTTTTTTTGACCTGTTACTAAGCATCCCAGAAAACCAATTTAAGTACTGTTGGTATGAATTGTGAAATTAGTGTGAATTTAAGGGTCTAACTGTTGGCACTCCAGTTATGAAAATCTAAGTTTCCTAGTCTAATCCATAAGGGAAAATTCTTCTTTTCAGCCTTTGTGAGATTTCTTTCTTGATGTAGCTACATCTGACCAGTGTCTTGTATTCCATTTTAATCGGAGACAATTTGCGACAGGGGGCTAAAAATCACTTCCTATTAATACGAAACTGAAATGCTAGGAGCATTTAAAAAAATAAATGTTATGAATAGAGGAGGAGAGACCAGGGAATAGGGGAGAGAGTGGAGACATGGCATTTTTAACAAAGCAAAAAAGGAGAAGTATATGTATTGTACTGTATTTATTATTAATGGGACAAATCAAAGGAAATGCAGATCTGCTTTCCAAGGAGCCCACTGTGTGAGTCTAGGAGTGCTTACAAGTGCATGCATTTCTCATTCTCTGATGTCCTGGAGGCTTGGGGATTGGTTGATTTACGGCCACTGACTCAGGCTGCAATTCTCTTTCATGGGTTTTGTTTCAGTGATACGGGTAGCACTAAATTCAGTGTGGTCATAAATCGTGTGCTGGTAATTCAGTCACAAGTGGTGATGCTTTGTCAGCATGGTGTGCCTGCCCTCCCCATCAGGGCTGGGGACACACACACCTGTACCTCCAGCCCTGCCTGCGCTCTCCACCCTCACTCATAAGGTAAAGCAAGTGTCCTGGGGAGAGACCCCAGGGCCTTCTGGAGCAGGGAGGGCACAGCCATGCTCACAACAGAGCTATTTTTTTGTGAAGAAATGCTTGATTACAATATTGTTCTCACTTAGCATGAGAAATGAAGACTCTCAGATGTGAGAGGTCCTGAGCATGGTCCTCTAGCTGCCCCAAGGGGAACAGGAGACAGCAATTTTATTCTAAGGGATCAGACTGCAGTGTACATTTTAAAAGGAGGTTAAATTAATTAAAAGTCTTTCTGCCTTTAGGAAAAAGCTGCAGCACCTTCCTTACTGTACAAATGCACTCATCTACCCCCGTGCCCAATTGTTCCAGTGCCCTGTCAGAAAAATCCCTCTCTGGAATAGTGACACAGCAAATAACTATGGCCAAAAGAGGGATCCCATCCAGAGAATGTATCCTGGAGATATGTCAGGGACTCCATGAGGTCTGCCCATCTTTCATGCTTAATTTCACATGAAAGACACTCAGCTGTGACAACAGTGGGGGGCAGGGGGAGGCAGCAATGTGTTCAAAAATCTTTGCATGAAAGGGTGATGTAAAATGGGCCTAAGCATCAGAGGCTCAGTCTAGTGAAGGTGTCTCATCCTTAGCAATCCAAAATACACATTTCATGCCTCTTGCCCTGTTGTAATGGGGATGGTGCTGCAGGTCCCCCACACAACCCACCCACATGAAACAGAGAGGAGTTTGCTCTTGGGAAATGCCTCATTCCCTCCAGTACTAGATGGTTAGCTTGGAAATTTATATTTAAATTAATTATCTTCACATTAATTAATTAATTGTCTTAAAGTTGCCTTTGCTAAAGAGAAAACTAACTTTTTGTCAGTTCACATTAGATGAGGCAAATGACCCTTGATGTGTTTAGCTCAGATAAAAATACTTCAAGCCTTAAAGAGTTAATATTTACAGTAAGCTGAGAATGAGAGGTTCCAAGACAAAAATCACTGCAAAAGTTTTAAGCATGGTCACACAAAGGTACTGAGCCATAAGTAGAGCATCAGACTTTCCCACTTGAGGTTGGTTTGGGTTAAAAAGTTTTTAAGGGATAATCTTTCTTTTTGTCTTTGAAAATAAAAAGGAAAAACCAACACACAACAAATTTCTTCTCTTTGATGAGATGTGAGATTACATTCCTTTCAACTTCACATTTTATGATATGCTGTCACAGCAAAGGGGTGATGAATCTCCTGTGTACAAACTGTTTCCAGCTGTTGATAAAACCACGATGACCGGCGGCTTGCCCTGGCTGAATGCTGCAGGCAGCCTCTGCAGCCAGATTCAAAGGAAAGGAGCTGCTGCCTCTGTCCAACTCAGGAAGCCTGTTTTACTGATAGGCTGTGCTGGGGCATGTGGAGAACTTACTGACTTTAACCTAACCCACCAGTTTTCTGGAGCTGGGGTTCACCTAATGTTTAAGTCCTGATAGTTGACATATTTCTTCAAACATTTTTCCTTCACATCTTTCTTTGAAAGCATAAGCACACCCAAAATTATGCCCTGCGCCACTCTCTCCTGATGCCTACTGGTTCCTAAGGTCACAGAGGAGATGGGTTTTGCAGCCACTTGTTTGATGTAGCTGATACCTCACGGCATCCAGAAAACAATGTGTCTAAGATTACGAATGTATCTTTCTTCTCCACTGGTGCCATGGCAGCTGTGGGTAATAAATATGTCCATTTAAGTAAATAAGTGTGTTTGATTTTATTAATAATTGCAGAACTGGAAACATGATTTGAGATGTAAGGTGCTGTAGTGTCTTCAGTTTAACTCTTCCCTTAAATTGTACCAGATCACACTTATGCTGTTAACAGAAAAAAAAAAAAAAAAGCCAAATTATTTATTGTTCTTTGAGTCTCTCTGACAACAGTGACACCATGCTTCTTTTCCACACTTTTGGAATGATACTCTCCTTACTTCTTGTTCTGAAGTTGTACCAGTCACAGCTGTTTCTCCAGGCTGTGCAGGATTCACAGATGTCTACAGGCAGGTCACGTGCACTTCAATGACTCAAGGCTCATCTCCAAAGGAGTAACTGCTGGCTGGAGACGTTTAGTTTAAAATAATAGAAGTCTGAAATTTTGCAAAATATATCAGGAGCTTGAGCAAGACTAACACATAGCACAGCCATAACACAATTCCTCCCATCACTTGGAAACCAAAGCAGGCTGTATGCTGAAGTTTCTACACTAATTCTTTAGGTATTTTTGAATGGCAATCATATTTGCAAAGCACCTTTTTCCTGTGGTTTGCTAACATGTGCGTGCATATTGGTTGTGTCCTGACCACCCTGTGGTGAGCTTGACACCTCCCTTGTTGGGTGATGGAGATCTTTCCCTTCCCTGTTTTGATAAATGATTTCTGACAGGGGAAATCTGAAGTCATTGTATCACAAATGCATTCCCCTGGGCCTCTTCTAAAGAGCAGTGGCAGAATGGAGAGTCCAAAGTGCATCTAAGTGATTGCTGCCTGCTGAAATTTATTCAGAGTTCTCTGGTCTGGAGAAGAGGTTCAATATGTCACGAGAACAAGATGTTCAGTTCTTACTGAACTTACTGAGCTTTTGGCCAGGTCAGTAATAATTGAAAAACTCTGTCATACTGTATATAACCTTATCTAGTCAACCTGCCAAGGCATGTGTGTTGTGCTTATTACTCCCTGGTATTAGAGTGCTCTGGCTGAGAAAATAATTACCAGGAGAGCCTCAGAGTGCAGGGCAGGATATATTGGAAGAGACAGTATCTTTTATTAGACCTACAGATAGAAATCATGAAAAGAAATGTGGACAGACCATCCTTCCCTTGGAGCTGAAATGGGACTGGAGTCTTCCCATCTTTTGTCTGGTGACACCTTCTGCTCTCCCAGATACTTTTTTCTGACTGACAGATCAGCATAGCCAGACTGCACCCAGAACAGTTGCTCTGGACCTGTATCGGATTCTTTTGCTGTGCCAGCCCTAAAGAAAATGCTGGTTTCTTCAAGGCTTGTCTTCTCCAACTATGTCCATCCATGTGAAGATGGTATTAGCTTTGCCTTAACTTGCCCCAGTAGAAGCCCCTTCAGGCCAGAGAGCAAACCAAGGCATAGAGAGGAATAGGAAATTGAATTCACAATATAGAGCAATATGCTGTCACTGGCTTGACCTGTTACACTGTGATTTTTCACTATGCCTCTGCTTGCAGAGCTCTTGACCTTGTAGACTAGCAGCAAGCAGCTCTTTACCACTGGCAGAGGGCAACCTTACCAGCAAGGAAGCTCAGGGTTTATGGAGCCCTTTGTGCAGCTCATGCAGGGTCCCGCTGGCTTTGTCAGCCCATGATGCAGAGTGTCCCATGAGTCTGGGGTCAAACCCTGCCATGCACCCACACACTTCTCGATGGGGAGCAGCCCAGTGGGAGCTTTGGGATGGCTGCCCCATCCTGCCTGTCCCTGGGGAAGCTGGCTCCTGTCTGCAGGCAGCAGTGACAGCTGCGTGCCTCCATGGGACATCCCACCAAGCACCCACATCCATGGGAATGCACTGGGAGTGATGGGTTTATTTCAGTAACAAGGTTGTGCAAACAATTCCTTTAAGAATTCCTCTTCTTCTTGCCAGTTCTCAGGGTGTTTCATTTCTCTCTCACAACTTTTCCTTAGACTTTATCTGCACAGTTTTTCTTGCTAATTCAGACATGAAGGCTAGGATGAGCTATTAGGAGATCAGCAGGAGCTGTAATCTGGGTACAGCTGTATTCATATAAATGTAATAATAAAATACACCATTATAGTGCAGTGTAGTGCACTTACACCACTACGCCGAGTAGATGCCAGTAAATAGCAGATGCCTCCTTCAGGCACAGCTTGTCCCTGCCAGCACAGTTATGTAGGAAAATCTTGCCCCAGACTGATGCAGCTGAGATAGAAATGACAATTCATTCACAGCCTGTGCAGGCAGGGTGTGCTTTCCCAAGGATAAATTATTTTATCCAGGCAGAAAAGGCAGCAAAGAGAGGAGAGAATTGAGAACCACCTGCTGTAGGTCCAGCATATATACTGCTAGCAGTGCACTAGCAGGGTGCTCTTTACCCTGACCTGGCCAGAGTGTGATCCCCCTTTGAATGAATTTGCTTACAGCACTATGAAGTTACAGTTCTTTCAGAAATAATTCCTCTGGTGCAGCGATGGAGAAATGCCTATGGGACTGTGCTAGAACCCATCGCCGGGCAAGCAGCATTCATCCCACTGTTTGGGAAGCTCCAGCATGGCACAGACACCTCTGTGAGCAGCAGAAGTCACTGGAAGGACTTTGTTTCCTGTGTAAAAGCACATGAAATTTCATACATGTGTGTATATCCGATGGCAATACTCTTTATTTACTGCCATGGGTATTGCATGCCTTGCTGGTTCCTGTTATTATTCCCTTAGAGGTATAACTTCTCTCCATCAGTGTTTTAGGCCAAAAAGAAAAAAAAAAGATTGGTTTTCTTTTTCTTTATCCAACTTGTTTCTTTCTTTGAGCATCTGTTTCCCAAATGTACTCCTCTTGTCCTGTACTGGAAACTGGTTTAAAACTAGGTAGGAGGTTTGATAGATTATACACAGGGCTCTAATTTCAGGAAAAAAATTGAATAGAGGCTTGAAGGTGTGGGCTACTTCTAACCAGACGAGTGTTTAGGGGGCCTGAAATCTGATGATGCCTGTATCTGGGAGAGGAAGGATGGTTCTAGTGAAGCTGTGGGAGTTGAGCAAGATGGATTGCCTCTTGCACATGGGTTTTGTAACCTTAGCAGGATGCTTTGCCTCACTTTCCCATCTTTACATCAGACCTTGCTGGGTGGGACATAACATCAAACATGCATTGCCCAGATACTGCAGGGCTTTGTTCATCATTGCTGGCAAAGTACTTGGAGCAGCAAGTGTTCCAGGCATGCATAGACAGATCTTGATGTCAAATGATGTTTTTGGCAGAAAACATGAACTGCACCACTCTTGGTACAACCCCTTGTGCACATTAAGTCCTCCTGCTTCCCCTTCCACGTCGTTGCAGCCAGGCATGCCAAGACGCAGTGCAATTCTTTATGGACTGCCAAAGAAACAAATTATTATGCACTACAAAATGAAACTGGCATTTTAAATCTAAAACACATGACATCATCATTACATGTGGAACCAGTACCATCAAATCACATGCCACCTCATAAATATTCAGGCTGGTGGGGCAAAAGAAATGAGTTGTGGATAGCTGGCCAGCAATGCTCCCTGGAGTGTACTGCTGCATAAAAGGCTTTTAAGCAATATGGGGAGTGTACATACAGTCCATTTTGGATAACCCACGAGGAGCTGACTCTACAGTGCTTGCAGATTAGCTTGGAAGGCTGTAAGAGAGACCTTTTTGCATCAGAGCACTGGGATGGGTGTGTGCATCCAACACAAAGGCCATAGGAGGGGACAAAGGCCAAGGAGCCATTAGCAGGAACAGAAGTCATTTGGCTCAAAATCCCATAGGAGTGCACTGCTGCTCAGCATCACTCTGCTGACCTGATGATACATATGGAAGTGTGTGAAAGCACCTATTTGCTACCTCTTCCCTAGAGTATCCTTCAGAACTTGGAGGAATTGTCCTAAAAAGTACCACTTGTGGTACTTGCTGGAAGAGAATAGGGCTTCGTGTTTGCCTTGCCAAGACCCCAGAAAACTGATGCACAAGCTGGAAATTGTGGTTTGGTTTTTTTGAATCAGAATCTAGTGCAACCTCCTTCCAAAGAAGCTTCTAGATATTTTAAAACTAACCTGAATAAACCTAGAATTTGATTAAAATACAATTCACCATTTTTTATGGTTTTTTTTTTTGGTAGCATTGGGAAAAAAAAATTAATTTTCAGAGAAAGAACTCATCCAGAATTCAAAATAGCTGGGTACATTAGAAATGTAATCCTCCCATTATCTCCCTGCACAACCTTTGTGAGAAACTCTATTTAAATCCCATTTACATATTTCTAAGAATAGACTATTCTGCTCTTAGTATCCATCCATCCTGAATTTATTATGGGTTCAACAAATATTTGCCTTTTTTTCCTGAATGTAAAAATGATTTGAATTCAGACAAATCTTACAGCATAACTGGAAGCTATGCTTACAGAAGATTTGGAAAACATACTTATTATAAGACACTTCAAAATTGCTCCTGAGGGCCGTGACAGGGCTCTTCCAGCATTTGTGATATAACCTGTATGCTGGAAGCAATATGCTGCAGTAATAAGTGTTCCCTGATTTTTATACTTTACTTGCGGATGACTGTTCCCCCAAACTCAGAGAAGACAAATAGAGCAGAGTGCCTGGGGGAGAGAGGATGAATTGGGGTTTTCTTTGCTCCTGAAAGACCTCCGTTGATCTTCTGCTGCAAGCTGTGGAAGGGAATGACTCCCCTAGTTGTTCCAAGGAGAGGTATGGAGAACATGTTTGTGCCCACTCTAAGAGGCAGGGTGCTCCAGCTGGGGACCTCACTGCAGAGACCTGGCAGAGCTGTCACAGCCATGGCACTCCCACGTTGGTTTTGTCTCCAAAGGGGAAGGCAGAAAAGCTTTCCAATGAACAAAGTTGCACAGCCTCTGCAGCCCAACATCCTCACGCCAGGTAGGTGGTGTGTTTCCAACAGCTTGGATGTCAGATGGGGGTGGAGATAGGAAAAGTTTGAGCTAAAATTTAATGCCAGAAAAAATGTTTGATTTCATCATGAATGATCTTGCTGGAATTTTGCAGACACTTCTGCTGTCTCTCGGTGCTGTTATAGGACAAGGAGTGGTGGTACCTGATTCTGCAGTGATGGGCAGGAGACTCCTGTATGAATCCTGACTCTGCTTAGACAGGACCTTTATGTGGTTTTAAGGGATGTGCTTGTCTGTAGAGTTAAATAAATAGGGCACCCAGCTGTATTGTGGGGCTGCAGGGGAAGCTGTGGTGGGGTCAATCCTCCTGGCATTGCCCACTACACAAGTTTCCCCGGGGCTAATTGCCAGAAAGGGCTGTAGCACACAGCAGAAGATGCCTCAGCCAGGAACACTGCAGGCATGAAAGGTGGCTGTGGTGGCCCTGGGCTGGGATGTGCCATCTCCTGCATGACTGTGGCCAGGAGAATGGCGATTTTCATTTCACTTCTCATGAACAGCAGATTTCCAACTGCAATGATTATCTGGAAATGTGACCCACAGAGGGTCAAACACCAGAAGGCAGGAACAAGAACCTGCTGTTCATAAGTTTTATGATGCTTAGAGCCAACCCATGGCTGGGTAGCAGATCCATGCTGTTTGGAGAGCTGGGGCTGGGAGCAGGGTACAGGGCAGCCTGCACGGCCCCTGGCCCTGGGTGTACTTCTGCCCTACCCCTACAGGCCCTCTTCCTTTCTAGAAATGCACGTTCAGGAGCCATTAATAAAAATAAGGGATTGAGGTGCACAGCAACAAACAACAAGCAATGAACTCACTACTAGAAATAGTAGCAAGAAAAAATTAAGCTCTTTTCATTTATGTTTTACCTTTCAATCTGCATTCAGGTGGCTTACAAATGTGGGAAGGGTCTCTGTCCTCTTCCCACCACCTGATGCCTATTTTTTTATTTTTAATGAAAATCTTTTCCCCTCTTCTGCAACTGTACAACAAACCTCTGAAGAGGGAGAATCATTGTAGATACAAAGAGACAACAGATTGCTGCAAAGAGATAGAGAGGGCTGTGTGAATGCACAAACTGGGGTGGGGGAAGAAAAATAAGAGACTTTTACCTCTGCTTTGCTTTCATTTATATTGAGCTAGAGCTTTATTTGCAGCAAAGGGCAGTAAGTACTTTACAGGCAGAGATGCAGTAATTTTTAAATTGACAGTGCCCTTGTGAGTCCTCACTTGTGTTTCTAATAAATCTATTTAGTACAAATCAAGAGAAATACGGCTTTTTGCTATTCTCCCAGACTTCTGGCTTCTATCCTTTTCCTTCCAAAGTGAAGGGCAGAATTGCTGTCTTTTCCCCTCTCTGCTGGTAGAACAGACAGAAGCTGAAACTGAAGTGGTATATAAATAAAAATATTAAATAGAACAGAATAATACATATTAAATTGCTATCACCTTTAACAAGCGCAGGGAGGATTACAGAGGTTAATATGGACATATTTCAGAGTGTCTGTTTATCCTGAGTTCTACTCACAGTCAGTGCACATGTTGATTAACTCAAGTGGGAGGAGCAGGGCCTTTTATGATTGCACATGATTAGATGGAGCAACCAGAGAAATGTAAGAAATAATAAGACATATCCTATGCCACAGTGGTTCTGTTCACCTACTGTTTTGTTACTCTCTCTCATGAGCACTTTCCAGCATTTGTTTCTTAGGCCACATCTTGCTTAGGATGGTGTCTGCACACTGTCACTGGGAAGTTGGCAATTCCTTATCCCGTGTATAAACACAGCTACTGTGCGAAGGGACACCGTCAGTCTGCCCCTCCATACAGACACACGCACGCACGCAGTCTCTGCTCAGCGAGGCTGGGAATCTCCACGGAAACAGAGGGTGTCCCCGTGAAAATCGAGGCACAGGGTGTGGCTGCGGCTTCATGCTCTGGCTGAGTCAGTGCAACCTGTGACAAGAGGGACAGTCTGGCCCTCCGGCCCCATCTCAGTCTGCTCCTTGCTGTGAGAGAGGGGAACATGGAGGAGGAAGGACTGCTGGGCCATAAACAGGTTTTATACTTAAGCATACACACAGCTTGGTGGCACAGCATGATGGGTGCTAGTAGAAATAAAGTCCACTTCTGTCTGTGGCAGAATTTACTGCAATACTTGTAATATTTCCATTTGGCAGTGACGACATCACACATACTTAGTATGGAAAATGTGCTTTTTTCCCCCAAATTATTCCATTACATACTGGTCCATGGACTGCCTGACCAATTAACACCAGTGGGAAAAGGCTGCAAGTTTCACTTATTAACAGCTTTTTTTTTTTTTTTAAGCTGCTACTAGGTTCTTAAAAAAATACACAAGTCTCTAGAAATACATGTGATGTTGGATTGTCACTGCTTGAAGGGACCCACCTCCCACTATCAAAGATTTAACTTATTCATCCTGCTTCAATATCTGTTTTTAATCATAGAATAATTTGGGTTGGAAGGAACATTTTAAGGTCAGCTAGTCCAATCCACCTGCAATGAGCAGGAACATCTTCCAGTAGGTCATGTTGCTCAGAGCCCCATCCAACCTCACCTTCAAAGTTTCCAGGGACAGGGCATGTACAACCTCTCTGGTCGGTTTTTCACACAAGGTTTTCTCCCAGAGGATGACACAAGCATGCAGTGAACCCTTCTTTGGACATCTCTGCCTGAAATACAAGGCAGTCTGCCTTTCTGTATTCAGACAGAACAATTTAAAAACATGTTAGTTTGAGGTAAGAGATCCTAATGAAATCTTCATCTTGGAGATGGGTCATGTTCTTTAGCCAGCAACAGAAACTGGCCTCTCCTGTTCCTGGAGATCAACATACTAACAGGCACAATTCTGAATTACAGAATGTTTATTAGCTGGTTTTGCTTGTTTTCTTTTAATAAAAAGGAGTTTAAAAATAAAAGATATTGGTCTAGTGGTGCATTGCCACTGATCCCTGTAGGGGAAATAGTGTACCTGGGGCTTAATAGATTTATCAGTTGTTTTCCAAGGGTAAAGTCTTCTCAAAAATGATGATGCCAACTACATAGCTTACAAGATTTCCATTCTTTCATCATCAAGGGATGTATCTGCTTGTCACCTCCATGTCTCAGGGCACCAGACTAATATTTCATGGTAGAACTGGATGTTTCACACTGGGATGCGTACAAGACAAACCTCAAAATGAACTCTAGCAGCGCATGATTCATCCCAAAACATCTCATCAGTGAAATGAATGATGAGGAACTCCTGGTACAAAAGAGTTCTCTCAGTGATGGCATGTTGCCTAGAAAGAGCAGTTTCCAAAACAGTTGTGAACTTAAAGCTCCAGAGTATGGATGTTCCTTACAGATGCTAAATTAATTACAAATATTATAGTCCTTGCTTCTTCCCTTGACTTAACTTCAACATTGACCTCCATTTAAGAATAGGGAACCAGCTGTACAGAGGGGTGAGTATTTTAATTCAGAATGAACTACTCAAGGAAGAACCATGATTTTGAAATCCTGTCATTTGGTTAATGTTGCAGAAAATTATGAATTAATATCCTAAGTTAAAGATGAATTCATCACCAAGAAAAATTAGTCAAAAGGAATTTAAGCTTTCATGCTAATTTTCAAATTTCAGTTGGCTTGTACTATTCCAAAATCAGTATGTCACTTAGCTCCAGAGCTGGATGAAGACTCTCGGGCAACTTTCAGATTCAATTATCTGTATTTTTGGTAGCCAAGAGGCAGCCACACCTCAAATTGTGATTATTTGTCTGAATCTGAAAGCTTTTGTATTGTATTGGTTTTGGTCACTAGGTATCTGGGACTGCTGCAAAGGGTGAGTGTTATGGTCCATTTTTATCTGAAGGGGCTTGCAATCCCTTAGCTTCGCTCGTCAGCTGGCACACGGCAATGGGCTGAATATTCAGAGCTGGGTGGTGTCTGCTCAGTACAATGGTTTCTTTACCCACCCGTGGTCAGAGGTCAGCTAGGTGGGATCATTTGTATTACGCTCGATGACATTTATGCCATTTTCTTATGTCCTCTGACTCTTACTCCTTCTGTTTCTGCATAGGGCTGCTTAGCAGACCTCTGTCTGCATTCCTCTCTGAATCTGCCTTGAAAGGTGTACAGGCAAGTAGCCTGCTGTCAGAAAAGACAAATCACTGCAAAGCTGATGAATAAGAAATGTGAGTCAAACCAATTGATTTGATTTATCCTGCTTATCACAGTGGCTGTTACTTTGGGGCTGACTTTAGACGTGACTCATGTTGTACTTGCAAAACAAAAACTTGTATCTGCCTTGAAAATATTTTGACAGGGTATCTTAAGGAACTGGCAGGATTTCTGTTAATGCTATATGCTGTGAGTGCCAGCTAACCTTTACAAGCACAGTTCAGGGAAGGTAGAGAGGAAAAAGAGAATTTGGACTAAATTTGCCAAAGCTGAATTACATGACAGGAGCTGACACAAGCCCACTGCTCTGGCTGACCAGCTCCTAGTTGTGCTCCTCCTTGCCAGGACACCTTGTGCTAGAGAAACACAGTCCTGCATGCGGTGGGGGGCATTTTGACAGTTAACAAATGGCTGATTAACATGAGCTACCTACCTAATTAATCATGAGCCTCAAATTAAATGACTGACTGACTGATTCAGGTCAGGAGCTGTGAAGCTAAATGAAGGTTATTGGGGTTACAGGCGCTGATTTGCAGTGGAAACTGTTCATCACCAGAGACTGGAAATCAGCCTCTGTGTGTGAGATCCAAGCACATCACTTTGCCAGTAAGAACAGTTTTTCCAGGCAAATATAAATAAAATTTTAAAATGTGATGATGAGGATGGTCTGCAAACAGTTATCATTGGTGTCCAGTGAACTGAGCTGCTGTTTCTGTGTCCCTGGAGCAATGCTGACTGGTAGTGCATCAAGATCTGATGCCCTGGCCTTCAGTAATCTGCATCATCCTATTTTACGATCTTGGCTGGTGTTTCACAGCTCCTTGAGCCCAATGAGACAATTTTAAGCTGTGAGGGGCTGACTGCAGGCAGCACACCTGAGGGGCACTGTGCCACTGCAAGGTGCAGGGCATGGCCAGCTAGCCCACCCCTTGTACTCTTCCCAAGCAGGTTCTTCTTTTGCTAGTGTCTGAATTTCATAAGGGAAAACAGGAAAATAAAATGTCTGGTCTGATATTTGGTAATCTGTTGGCCATGCAGAAAATGATGAGGAGTTGAAAACATGTCAATATGCAGACCTTACCACAGTGTTACTGTATGGCTGGAAAACTGTTTCTGTTTTCCATAATCATTTCCCTCAAGTGTCCTCAGCCTTCCAACATCTCACTTGTTTAGGAATCATAACATGTGAGTTGCTTGGGTAACCAAAATCTGCCTGACCCCCTATATCCTGGGAGACTCCATGTTTCAAACCATAGATCAGTCCTGGAAAGAAAACATTGGCCAAATGTGACATGGCTTCCCTGTCACGGGCTCCGACAAGACTTTCACAGTTAGCTGAGAGTCATGTACACAGACCACCTCTCTGTGAGGAGATGGAATTGAGCTATTGCAGTACACATTGGTTGTAGGTTTGATACTCTTGACAATATTTGGTTTAAAATGACACGTGTCTCTGCTACAGACATTAGGAGACGTGTCCTAGGGGACTGAACGAGGTTCATCAGCAAGGTGTGTGCTGTGGAAGGAATCATGCTCTGGAAGGGAGCAGGAGACAACCCAGCAGAGTTCCTACCATAAGATCACTGCCCCTTCCCTCTGTGAGTTTCATTACAGCTCAGAAGAACCAGCAGGAAAGGACCCACTCTGGGGTGCTACCCACTCCCTCTGCTTGCAGTGGTTTCATTGCATATGGGATTTTGTCAGTCCTCTTTGAGAGCTCTTCTGGACTTAGCCTGGACCTAGAGTTCTTTGTCCTGCTGCCATTGTGTGCCTGACCTCCATGCCATCCTCCACACACTTGTCTGTTCTGGTGAGGAAGCATCGGCCTCATTTGAGAAATGGGGACAGAGATTCTGTATCGTCACAAGACACTGAAAAATCTCTCACAAGGTAGGGAACTGAGTGCAGGGAAATATTGGAGAACCAAGTGTGACCTTTCTTAGATTCTGCTCTGTGCTCAGAAATGAGACTTTAAGCTCGGTAGAAAAGGCATTAAGCCTTAGCTTCACCGAAGTTTCTAGGAGCTTTATTCAAGATTTCATTGGAACCAAGGACTTATCCAGTAAGATCAGTAATAAAGAGTACCTCTGCATAAAATTGATCCTAAAGCATAGTTAGATATATCATATACAGCAATTGCATGATTTTCCTAATTTACATTGGATTTTAAAAGCCCAGCTGGATTTGAGAAGAGAAAATCCTGCAGTGCTTACATAGGATGGTACAATGCCAGGTGCCACTGCTGATGCTGCAGCACATCCATGTTAACACAGCTAACCTTATAGTGTATATCCCCAGAGGCACCACACACCATGCCAGACTCCTGTCTTACTACTTTGTCTCAAAATCCCTGCCATTTCATTACCGATAGGTTGAATAGTCAAATAAATTTGGCAGATAGCATTTTTTCCTGACAGATTCAAAACTAGTTGCACATGTCCTTTCCCCATAAAGCATGGGCTGTCTTACGAAAAAACCCCAAGTAGATGAACTTTTTCCCAGAAACTTTTTTTAAAAAATAATTTGGAATATTTTCTACCATAAACTGTTAGACTATAAGGTACAATGAATACAACACTTAATCTTGGGAACAGAGGGCATGAGCAGCTCCTCTAGTGCTGGACTGGACTCCCATGGTTTTCAGGATATCTCTCCTGGTTGTTCTTTTAGGCAGGTTTGGAGCTCTGAATTCTGATTTGGTGATTGCATGCTGGAAAGTTTCAGAATGTTCCCTGAAGATATTTCACCAGAACTCTTCTCGTCTCTGATTTTCAGAATTGATGTGATTCTGCTCCTTCTTAATTAATCTGACTGGTTGTGCTGTGCTGCTGCTTTTGCAGTTAGGGCTATAACCACTATTATAAGTGTGATGAATCATTTATCTTTTCCTGGAAATGCACTTGAATCTTCCACAGAATTGTCTTCAGTCCATCTTCTCCCCTCCCATCCAAAAACCTGCATATGTTTCTGCTGTGCTCTTTGGCTGGAAAGTGTTACTGAGTTCAGGACTGACTTGTTGAGAGCAGTTCTAACTGCTTATAATGCTCAGAGTTGTAATAACACAATGTTCTTTTGAAAAATAATTGTTTTCCCTGCTTTGTCTAAGAAGACATGCCATGATACCAGGAAAAGTGTGAGCTCCTTGCTCTGGGTGTTTGTCCTGCAGGAGCATTTCAGCCAGGCGGGCTGAGGGCCCGTGGCAGCAGGTATTCTATGAGCATGGCACAGATGGTCCTAATCCAAAGCGCTTACAAGCTAATTGCCATGTCTCTGTACTCATTAGCGTGTGGGCACTTTTCCCAGCCCATGGAGCAGGGCTGTACGTGTGCCTGGCCAGCTGATCCACATAATTGCAGTGGTACTTCCCTGCTTTCTCCGCGCAGCCGCCCGCGATGCTGGACTCGAGCCACCAACCTCCAGAGCCGTGTTCACAGCTCCTCCATTGTCCCAGCGTCATCTCCTGCACATGAACCTGCAAAGCTGCCACCCAGAGCTTCTCCATCCCCGACTTCTGCCTGCTTCTCCTCTGGGGAAGGTGACTCAAGCAGCCACAAGGATGGACTCGGCTGCACTTGTTTGACCCTGTTATCAATGGCAAGAGACACTTGAGGACTTATCTAACAGCATGCAGATTAACCAGGAAAATGTTCTCTCCCGTTACTGCCCCAAAAACATTCATGTTTCTTTAAGCGGTGGTAGCATTACATAATAAGTGAACATGTACTTACCTAACAATGTACTTCTTTGCCCATTTGAGGAGAATTGTTTCCCAGGACTCGCTTGTGCTCCTTTTGTGGCTTCCTCTTGCTAAGATGGCTGTCTTGTTTATCTCTTGTTTTTCACTCTTCTAATTTGCTTCCTCTGAAAAATATCTGCAAGTAGTTAAACAGTGCTAATATAGATCCACCAAGGGATGCTGTAAAAATTTTAAATGGTGATTGGGTGTTTGGCAGGCAGAAGGTGAATTGCTCTGTCTTTCCATGATCTCACACATCGCATAAGGGTGAACAAGGAATTTTTCTAAACTGCAAAGTCCCAGTGCTGCTGTCATTCATTCAGCAAATGTCTGAGCCACGCATTGAACAGCTCCTATTTTTACTGGAAATATTTCACTACAGCAAAAGGGAGTTGAAAACCGGAATACCATCCTGTTTCTCAGCCCCAGAGGTGGAATTCTCCAGGTCAGGGTCAAGCAGCTCTGGAGGATACTATGGTTGGGAAGTTTGCACTGCTGTGCTGGGTGGATGAAATTCACTCTTAAATACAGGATTTTATTAGGATACGGTTAGCACCAAGGTCATATGTCTTCCCTTTTTACTGTTCCACCCTGCAGGAACAGAAGCTATCATTCTTCAGTGCTTTCATTCTGAAGAATCACATTAACAATATGTAGAAATAAATAGCCTCTGCATGTATGTGTTAGACCAGAAAGGTACTGCCACGCAGACTCTCCTGCCCTTGCTGTCACCTGTGCTACTGAGTATCATAAGCTCTCTAGCCTCTCCAGGACCAATAAACAGGAAAATGTGATACATGGCTAACTTTCCCACTCTTTCCAGTTTTAGCTGCTTCTGTGCAGAGTGATTTATTTCCCTTCTTAACCTCTTCTGAAATAGACTAGCAACAAGTGAGGACAGAGTGGCTGTATTTCAGTGGTTGTGGCTGGAACAGCTTTATGTTGATGCTGAGCACATGTTTATGTCAATAATAATGACACAGAAGACTCATTCCTACAGAGAACCACATGCAAATTAATCCTATGCATACAAAACCAAGGGAATTGCTCATCATGCATAGGCCACCAAGATGATTAGATAGATGGAGCACCTCTCCTGTGGTGAAAGGCTGAAAGAATTGGGGTTGTTCAGCCTGGAGTAGAGAAGGCTCTGGGACACCTAAGTGCAGCCTTCCAGTACCTAAAGGGGGCCTACAAGAAAGATGGAGAGAGACTTTTTACAAGAGCATGTAGTGACAGGAAAGGAGGAAATGGCTTCAAACTGAAAGGGAGTAGGTTTAGATTTGATATTAGGAAGAAATTCATTACTGTGAGGGTGGTGAGGCACAGGTTGCCCAGAGAAGTTGCAGATGACCCATTCCTGAAAGTGTTCAAGGCCAGGTTGGATGAGGCTCTGAGCAGCCTGGTCTAGTGGAAGGTGTCCCTGCCCATGGTAGGAGGGTTGGAATTAGACGATCTTTAAGGTCCCTTCCAACCCAACCCATTCTATGATTCTATGAGAGGATTAAGGATGCATGTATCTGTGCAGAAGCAGGACCGTGGCTGGCAGACAGCAGGGCATGTTGCAATTGCAGGCTGCATGGTGATGCAGAACCCCTGTGTGCCACCCTGAGCCTGTGCAGGCCCTGCTGGAGCTCTTCAGGTGGGGTTTTGCTGCACAGAGAACATCCTGCCCCAAGAGCCTCTGTGCAGCGTTTGCACCCAGCATCGCGCGAGTGACAGCCTAGCCCAGATGATCTCTCACTGGAGGTGGCTATGTCCCAGAGACTGCAGGTTCCCCACCACCAAAGGAGAGCTTTCACCTGCTTCCAAAAAGCCCTGTTCTGGGCCAATTTGCTGCACATTTATTGTCTCTGTGGATCTACACCTGCTTCAGCAGTTTCTGTTCAGAGCAGCAGCCAGGACTGGGGAAGCTTTCTGAAAAACCTTTGCTTGCTGCAGTGGGGAGGGAGTGAGAAGGGGGAACATCAGGTCCCAGATTAATTCCTGAGCCTTGCCTTCAGAAAGAAGGAGAAAAAAGCCTTGCTTTGTCTCTTTTTTTTTTTTTTTTAAATATAATCTGGTACACAGCAGCCCAAGTTACCAGCATCTCATACTGTGGGTTGCTTCATCCACTCTAAATATCACCTCTTTTTGCAATCTGTCCTGACATATTTCTCTCAGATTATCTCATTTTGCTGTGTACAAATGCATCTGTGGCTTTACCTAAAATTAAAAAGGAAATATGATAAAAATGGGTTATTCATGCCAAGGCAACCAGAAAGTAAAGCTTTTCTTTAGTGTCTAAGCACAAAATTCCCCATAAGTATCTTTGGTACTAGAAAGACAGTTTATTCAAGTTAAATATTAAATGTGGGTCACGATTCATCAAAAGACATTCTTAGCTTCCAGTCCATGACTGTCTCTATAGCTGTCTGGTGAAATACATCAGGATGTGCTGAAACCCTTCTGAAAACTTGCATAATTTGGGAATTAGTGCCTTTTGTGCCCTTGCTGCTTGAGTCTAGAGAAACTGGAAATGTGGATCACAGTTTTTAGCTTTGGAAATCGGTTGCTGCATAGGTGTCTTTAGCAGGCAGGGTATAGAAAGCCTTGAAGGACTGGATGCACAGCTGCAGTGGCCAGCAGCTATAGTAGTCCCACACTGTACAATCTGTAGTATCACCGCCACGCTCTGCCAAACCCCCACGCTGCAGTGTTTCCAAGGAGACATTAGACCATGTTAGTGTCTTGTAGGAGTTTGAAACCTGCTCCATCTGACATACTATTTAATATTTCCATTAATAGAGCTTGGTGAAACTACCAATTTCTGGTCAAGCTTTTCTCAGGGCAGAGGCCAATAGCTACCCTTGCACATGAATGGGAGTTTTGGCATTCACATGTGAAAAAAAGTGGGAGAAAGTGGAGAAGACAACTTGGAAATACTTTGAGGTTAGAGAGGGAACCTGTAGTGAAATTCCCAAGCCAACTCCTTGGTTTGCAAGGGGCAGGAATGAGAGCGGACACTGTCAGAAAAATCAGGGAAACAAATGGAAAAAATGGGAAAAAATTGGAAATGTTTTGTGTTTTGTAACAGTTTAGTCATCACATGTGTGGAGGAAAATGGATAAAAAGATGAATTTTGCTACTTAAAATTCACATTTTTTTCTTTCTCTACAGGGACATCACATTGAATAGTCATGAGCATAGAATATATAAGGGACATGCCCAGGGCAGACTAGAAAAGCATGCCCCTCTCCAGGGCCCATGGGGAGAGATGAGGGGAGCAGCACTGCTCACCTTCATGCTCTGAGATGCTCATTTGTTTTCCCATCTATTCTTGTCCTCCAAAAAATGTGACTGTGTCAATAACAGTGTCACTAGTAAGGCAGTAATGAAATACTTACTTTGGCCTGGATTTTGACCCCAAACTGTTATAAAATACCAATGAGCTCTCAGAACTCCTCTTATCCATTGATACATTACCTCCTTGGGGAACAGACTGGCACACAAGTGGTAGTCAGCTAAATTTTGCAGCCAGAGACATTTAATTTTACAACTTTCTAATTAGAAGGATAATTAAAAATTTTTTAAGACAAGGTCAGAGAAACATCCGTCAGGGACAGTCTGGATGTCTTGCAGCCTGTCTCAGTGTGGGGTTTGGATTGTGTGATGTCCCAAGGCGCTTTCCAGCCCTCTGCTTTCACACCTTCTGGTTTGAACGGTTGGATGGCTGCAGCCGGCTCAGCTCTGGACACAGCACCCTGCCTCACCAGCTGTGCTCTGTGAGGCTTTTGCTCACAGGGAAGATGGGAGCCTCTCCAGGTGTGAGAACATTAAAATCAAATATAATCTTGCATTTTAAGTGGCAGAGCTGAATGCCTTCCCATCCTTGCCAGAACCACTCACGTGTCACCTCATTGACATTACTTTTACTCTCACTTCATGCTGGAGAGCAGGACTGGGTTATGGATGATGACTGAAGAATGTTACTGTCTTTAGTAAAGCTTTTGAGCTGCACGCTTCTGTTTTCCAGTCTTGTGAGAAGCTCTCGTGTGAAATACTCCCCAGGGAGTGATGTGGGTCAGAACTGATGAATTTGCTTACTGGATTAAGGGACAAGGGGGAAACAGTAGGCGCAGTTCATCCAGCTGTCAGGGGTGCATTTAATACCGCACTGCACAACAGAATGATTTGCAAGGTCAGAAAGCATGGCATAGAATAGGCAAGAAAATGCTGAAAGGAATTAAAAGGTGGCTTAAGGGCAGGCAAAAGGCAAAGTAATTAATGAGGAAAATTTTAAGCAGTTATCTTTATTATTGTGCACCTTTTTTTCTTTGTGCCAGTTCTCCTGAGGAAGATACTCAGAAAACAGTGAAGGGGGAGGATGGTCTAGCCTGGGAGGATGGCAAAGGATGCAAATGCAGGGTTGAGGTGCCTTCTAGCATTCTTGTTTCTGTCCTAAGGAACTGGATATCAGTTTACATCAGATTCAGATTGAACCCAAAAAGGAGAAGTTGATGAGCAGAGGGGTCAGTCTGCTTCTGTGGGAGCACAGGCTCCTGCTTGCACACACAGCAGGACTGAGTTTTCCCCCTTTGCTTTCACATCTTCTCCCTGAGGTCCCCTATTGTTTGAAAAAAAGATATTTAAGTCCTGGGTTTCAATTCACCAAACAGATAAATCTTCCTCCCAGTGATGCCCAAGAGCTTTGCCACTTGCATGGCCAGGCCAGGCAGTGCTGAAGTGCTGGAACGTGGGGAGACCCTGCAGAATGACCCTACACAGCTCCAGATCCTCTGCTTTTTCAGAGTCTTTGACAAATTGGTTATAATGGGTCACTTAGAACATACCTGAGCCGCAGCCCTCTTTGAGAAGTTCTGAAACCTTCTTGGCTTGAGGCAAAAAGGTGAAAGTGTAGGTTCTTGACATCGATTTCAGATTAATTTCTGCATGAAATGATTAGGAAACATGGCTGCGATAGCATTGCTTTTGGAAACTTAGGGCTTTTTTTTTTTTTTTCTCTGCTTCTTCCTGGTTTTCAGATTTAACACATTTTCTTTTTTCAGCTATATGCTAATTAACATCAAACTGTAATGAGATAGAATAATTTAAAAAATAACTTAAACGAGCCAAGAGTTATAAAAATAACAAATCCTGTGGGTAGGATCCAAAAGACTCTCTATCATGCTGACTGATTAGAAGACTCACTTAATTGTCTGTATGGAAATTTTGTGTCACCAATTCCTGGCATTCAGAAATTTTGAGATTTTAAAATTAACAGGCTTACATCACTTCTATTTGCTTTTTGACTTTTTGACCTCTACACTGCAGACTCCTTTGTTTCGACATAAGGATTTTTTTCTGAAAAATCAAGGAAAAGGAGCTCTTTTAATTATTAAAGGCAAGCTGAGATTCTCTGATGTTCACTGGGTTTCAAGAACAGTGGTCTTAAAATATTGCAGATGTTGAGCATGTTGCAAAGACTATAAGGAACCGTAGGAGTAATTTATTTTTAATATGAAGAAAATACACAGATTTCAGTTTCAAAACTTCTCTTTTTCAGTGTTAGGACGTTTCCACCAGAAATTGGACTGACTGTGTGCTGTTGGTGCAAAGTGGACAGCCTGGTGGGAAAAGCAGGCCACACAATGTGATTTTTTTAAGAGTTGCATTCTGGAGGATTTAAATTCTTCATTCCTAAAATTACTGGAAAGGGTCTGATTCAGGTACATTGCTGTCATACACACCAGGATGTGTGTATGACACACCCCATTTCTTCGAGTACAAAGGATGTTTCCACCTCCATCCCACTCCACATCTCAGTTGAACACCTCCTGCAAGCCAGGGCTGGACTCTCTCAGCGGCTATCCAGATAGGGCCAGGAGATGGATCCCAGGGAGAGCTGGACTCCCCAAGGAAGATGATGCCATGTGGTACCAGCAGCACTACATCATAGGAGCTGGACCCCATTGCGGCAATGGTTCCTGGGGCAGAGGACTGAAGCTCTGCATGGCTGATGCCTCTGGGGAAAGGGTTGTCAGGAGCACCGATGCTGCACCACACATTTTGGGAGACCAGGTCTGCTCAAGGTCCTGCTAACTGGGTAACCAATACCTTGGGTATTAAGCAGAACTGGGAGACAACCAGTTTATCTCCCAGCTTCTTCACCAGTGCTGAAGACACCTGTGATAACCCATGCTGAAGAGTGCCTTACAGAAGCAGTCCCAGTAGCAGTAGAATTGGCCACAGCCAAGCTTTCTTCAGAAGTTCATCATCCCCATTGCAGAGGGTTTACTTAAGGCAGGGTCCAACTTGAGCAGACAGGCAGTGTCTGAAAGCTCAGGAGACACAGAAAAGTGACGCAGGAGGGACAGAGCTGCGTCATCATTCCAGGTATCAAACACGGCTGTGGCCATAGCTGAGCTTTCTTTATAACGGTGTTGTTTAAAAACTGTGCTCAGGCCAGGCTGTCCTTGATTAAGAGCAGCCAGATGGACACCATAAATCAGCTGGAAAACTCTGGGCCAAACTCCATGCTCACACTGATTCAGACAGCCCCATTTAATGTCACAAATGAGATTTGTGCAAACAGAGCCCAGAGCAGAATTTGGCCTTTCATGTTTGTTTAGATTAAGAAATTTGGACAGTAAAAGCCTGGTTATATTCTGGCTAGCGGGGTGGGTATCAGAGCACTTGAACGGTGGGAAGCCCAGACAGATGGTTACATGAATCACAGCAAGGCAGGTCTGATTATCTTGATATTTTCCATGAGATAAAGCGGGGGGAAGCAGTGCCATATGGTGGAGTATGGCTGAGGGACTCTCAGCAGCTGGGCAGGATGTAAGTACTTTCTAAGGCAAGTGGAACAGTGATCAGAGGGTCGGACAAGGAAAAGGTGGCTTTCTGGGACAGCCAGAGATGCTGAGCCACTGGAGCAGCAGTGTCCTGAGGGAAGGATGGGAGAATAAAACCAGACAGGTTGATCAGTGCAAAAGCACCACAGCATGGAGAGAAACAGAGAGGACAAAAGTAAATGTGTGAGGGTAAACAAAGAAGAAGGAAAGAAGTTTTGCATGGAGGAGGAAAGCCAGTGGCTTATTTGGGGCTGAGTGCCTACAGAAAGAGCAAAGGGGACAGGAGAGCAGTGCTGCTGATGTTCTCTGTCTCCAGAGGCTGCTGTTGTTTTGCTGAGCCCCACAGTTATTTCTTACAGGCTACCCTAGAATAGAAACAGCCTATGGTTTGCCAGTCCGTCTTATCCTGAGGACTGCAGCAAAAAGGAAATTGCATAGAAGGAGTGGATTTCCACAGACATCTAAAAAAAGTGAACTTGTGCACAGTCCTTTAGACTCACTTCACTTTCATGAGCTGTTGGCTGCGATTGCTGTTCAGAGGCTTTCTGTTTTGCTTGTAGTAAATCTATTTGCAGAATACCCCCATTTAAAAAAAAATATGCTACCTAAAAGCAAGGAAATTTACTCTTCTGAGATAATCAAAGGATACAGTGGGTTTATTTTTTTTGAGGCCAAATGACAAGAACTCTGTAGCAGATAGTGCCTAGGGGCCGTGCAGGTGCAGCAGGGCAGTGGGTGTCTTTCACACAGAGAGTATCAAGAAGATGCCACAGTGCCACACAACCTACCAGAAATAGCTCTCCCCATCAATAGTAAATCCAGAGCACAGTGGTAAAAAACCTACTCAAGAGGTCAAAAAGATTTTAGCTGCAACTCCTTGGATAACCAAGGGGGCACAGGGCTGATCCAGGGTCTAGATACCCAAGGGTGGTGGCAGTGGCATGAGATGAAGAGATGTGCAGTGCTGTATCTCAGCTTGACCATCACTTCCCAGAGAGGATAATTTGGGGGTTTTTTTTGCAGTGGCTGGCAGGAAAATCTCACATGTTTAAATTGGGGAAGTGTTGTAAATGTTGTTTGGGTCTGGTCAGGGAAATGAGGAATGGGTTTTCTTTTGTTTGGGTTCCGTGGTTTGCTTGAAGCTGGCTGCATGTTTAGCAAACCTCAGAAACAAGGTTAGACACATCAGTGAGCAAGTGGAAAAGTACTGGGGAGGAAGTGTGCGAGGGCTGTCTGGAAGATACCACATGGGCTGGCTGGGCCACAGGCTGGGTGCACCAAAGCTCATGCCCCACAGTGCTGGACCTGGCTGTGGTCACAAAACCCATGGGACAGAGCGTCTGAGCCCTGGTGATGCTGCAACACGGGCCCTCCACCTCCAAGCCCTCCAGCGCCAGGAGCCAGCCCAGCCTGGCAGGACAAACTGGAAAAGCAGCATTGGAGACCACTTTAAGGGGCAAAGTATCAATAACTTGAGCTGTAAGGAAACAGCAGAGTAGATGACTCGCTGGAAGTTAAACGGGACAAAGAGTTTCAAACCAGGTGCCTAACTTCACATATTACTCATCCAGCATGCCACTAGTTGCTCTGATTTATTAACATTAGCTGATGTCCAGCAATACAATTCCAGAGTGAAGCCATAATTCCCACCTTTTTTATAACTGTAAGCATCTCAAAAAGCTTCTGGGAGTGCACGTGCAGACAGTGTAGGGACAATTTTCAGAGTGGAGTTACATGCTACTGTTTTATTCTAATAGGAAAGGGACTGTACATTATTTCTGTCAGGTCATTACCCCATAGAAGGGCTGATTGTCTCTTGCATGCTGAGGAAATAGCAAATGTCTCTCTTTATTTTTTTCTGTCAGAAGATCAAATAGACAGATTGCACAACAGAGGAACTGGACCCTTTGCATGGAGAAGTAGCTGTGTGCAGTGAGTGATAGCCTTTTGAGTCAGCAGACAGCTTCACTGAGAAATACAGGGTATATTTGCAGGGATGTAAAAGTGCCAGTGTGTGGGTAGCCTCTTACCAGAGGCAGGTAATAAGAGAAGCCCAAGGGAATGGAAGTGGTGAGGGGCAACCTTGTTATGCTCCCAAGGTGGGGCTCACGTCATGACACACAATGTGAAAAGTAGGAATGATAAACTGTGGATGTAAAAAAACAGGATTTAGGGTGAGAAAAGGGAATTGATTTCAGATTTAGTGTCTGAGGCACTTCACAGAATGGCTCTAGCAATTTGTTAGCCAGATCAACATATGATATCTTACTTAGGAAATGTTCATCTCTGCTTGACACGCCAACGCAGGGGTGGATGTCAATGGAGACAAGAAAAAGGACTGGTTTGCTTTATCTGGCCTCTTTTGCAAATGTCTTCACTTTCAGCAGTTTATAGCTTCCATCTTCTCCACATAATTCAGGAACATTTCCAGACAAACCCTGACTTCAGAGGCCAAGCCACAAAATCCCTTGCCAGCAGTGACCTGGTATGCAGCAGAGTTGTGAACCCATGGCTGGTCCTCTGCTGCTGCCATCACCAGCAAAGGCACAATGAGAGGCAGAGTTCCCCTCCCAGGCATCCTTTGAGATCAGGGACAGGCATTTGAGGGATTTTGGCACACTCCCAGGCGATGGGTCTTCATGCAAACCAGCTGCCTGGATGTGTTGTGCAAAGCCGAGCTCTGGGCAGCAGGACTGAAATGATTTCTTGGAAAGTGATGTGGACTTGCTACTTCCCTGGAGCTGCTACGGCTGCAGTACAACACCATGTGTGCTGTGATTAAATGGCAATTACCCAGTTTCAAAGCAGAGGTCACGGTCATTACTGCCAGGGATCCTTTCTGGCCACAAACAATGCAGTAAATAACAACATCCATCCAGCCTGTGAGTCCAGCACGACAAGCACAGACCCAGATTTGGTTTTCAGGATGCTCACCCTTACTGGGGACTGTAGCAGCTCTTTCCCAGTCGAGCTGCTCTCCTGCTTGTACTAACCCATGTGCTGGACTCATCTGTCCTGAGGACATAAAATTGTGTGGGTTTATGAAGATCATACAGTTTGGATTTTATGACTGCAGATATCGCCTGTCTCTCCACCTGCAGGAGGGCAGGATACATGCTCTCTTCCCAGCTGGAAACAGAGACCACCTGTTTGGCTCCTGTTGCAGCTGCCTGTGGAGAGGCTGGGCAGGTGGAACATGCAAAAGCTTACTGAGAGTGTGGGGTGAGGGCTTGCAAACTGGGGCAATGCTGCCCCACAGGCAGCCAGACCCCTTGGCTGAAAACTGCAGGACAAAACCAGAGCAGGCAGGAAAATAATGGACAGGAGAATAATGAATCCATCTGGATGTCTTGTGCATGTGGATGTGTGTACTTGTGAGGGGCTGAGGAATGTGCAGAGCCAGAAATGCGTAGAAGCAAACCCTCTAGGACAAGCAGGCCAGATTATAGTGCCTTTGGTTTACTCTAAAGGAGACCTTCCCATTATGTAATGGGAGAAAGAAACGTGTTGTTACTGTTTTATGGTGATAAAGATAAAAATCTGGTGATCTGCCACTCTTTTGATCCAGAAAGCCTGAGCTGGTATAGCATGATACTGAGTTTTGACAGATGAAAAGAGGGAAAATGAGCAATGCATGAACACACTGTGCTAAGGAGCAGTCACACCTAGAAAGGACAAGGGAAGCATTCCCATCTTTTCTGATGGTGGGAAGTGGGAAGCTCACTACAGACAGGCACAGACAGAGACGTCATTTGCAATCACCTTGCCCATGGATGACAACAATCATAAACAACTGGAAAATATGTATTTCTTTAGGCTTACACACAATTACTGTCTATTTTCCACACAATTACTGCCTATTTTCTTTTCTATTCATTTGCATATTCATTCCAAATCCTTTCATACACAATTTAACAGACAGAAAAGAAACTCTCTCTCAAAATTCTTTGTTTTTACATGAGAAGCTAAACCATCAATAATAATCACCTTCTCCAAAGCCAGCTTAAGCAGTAGAAAACTTGTGGAAGGGCATGGAATTTACTTTTTTGTTTGAGTCACAATCTTATTTAATAAAAAAATTCTAGAGTATCAGTTTTATAGAAATATATTTTGGTTGTAACCTTGTAAGATTATTTCCCCCAAGAGCCATCACTAAGGTGGGAAGGGGAGAACCCCCAGCACTCCTAGTTTGGGCTGCTCCTGCAGGTCTCCAGGGATGGTGACCACGGTGTTGCTGGGAAGGTGCAAAGGACAGTTGAGGCTCCCTTCCACTGCAATGCTTGTGAGATACTTCACCAGAATACTTGATGAATTGGTTCTTTCTGAGTACTAGCCAAGACAATGCGTCAGAAGGTGCATGGATTTTTACAGCTTCTACCCATGCAGCTACATTTCATGAATTAAGCTGTATTTTAGTGTGTTTTTTAACTAAAGTGATGTTCAGAATCTGAAACATTTTAAACCTTGGCTTGTTTGAGATTTTTTTAATGTTTTTAATAATGAATTTAGTGAGACAGATTTCCCTCAAACTTGAGCCTGATTATCCCCAGTTACTCCCCCTACCCTGGGCACTGCCCCTTCATTTTCAGCTGGGCACCACTGTTTCCCATTCGGCTGCTTCGGACTGTACCACGTGAGCTGAACTAATTTATCCGAGCACTATGATTTCAGAACAGAAAATAGTTTTGAGTTAATTTAGAGGCTGACTCAGCAGTTTTCCAGAGGATAACTTAATTTAGAGACAGGATCTAAATTCCCCATCCCTGAGATATTGAAAAGTTGCATCTCTCTCACAGGTGACTCACTGCACATCTCAGCCAAGCCCAAAGTCTGCCTGTCCAGGCACATGGCATGGTGATCAGTGTGACACTTGGCTTCTTAGAAAGTGCAGCAGCCTCAGCCAAAAATATTTCTATTTATAAATATTTCTATTTATAAACTCATAAAAATGCTGAATTGCAAATAGCTTCTTGCCTTGCCCTCAGGGCAACTGATGTAAAATACTGGTTTAGGAGTTGTCTATAGTAAAAATTCCACCATGAGGAAGAGAAACAAACTGCTTCTGTCCTGATGTTTGGTATGATTATTGCTGCAATGCTCTACACCATGGCTCCCACCTCTCCTTGTCAAATGGATGCCACAAACTCTAAATCAAGTGACATTATCTCTGACATTTTGGCTATTATAGTACCAGACCAAAAGATTTATATTTTGCTCAACATAAAGTAGTTACAATTTGTCCCTGCTGAGGAGAAAGTCACAAGTGGAATTTGATGTCATTAAAACAATTTCTTTCTCCTTAAATCAAACCCTGTTCATTATGGTGATTTAATTCAACCTATCTCTTGTCCTTACCACCTGCTGCTCAGAGATGCCTGCTCAGCTTTTGGCTAGCAAAATAAATTTCTCTAGCAAGTCCCACCTGCTTTTTCGTGCTATTGAGGCAAAAATAGAGACTCTATTTGAAGAAATTCAACTTCAGACATATCAGAAATATGAGCCACCCCCTCCCAAACAACCAGTTTAATTTTACATTATATACTGACTATACATCTTTCATTTCCTCAAGGAAACATATCTGTAAGATTTCCAAGGGCAAAAAACCATATATATATATATATACACTCTCAGGCTCATAGATACCTGAAACTGCAATGTATTAACTTGTCCCTGACAGTTCTCTATAATGTATAGATGAGCTTATTTTGAAGCCTGCTCTCCTTGCAGTCAGTGATAACCTCTGCAGAAGTAGCTGAGTACACCCACAGTAATCCAAAACTCTGCAGAGAGAAAATTCTTCAGTAGAGATAATATATTTAAACCTCAGGAACCTCCATGCTTATGCACTCGACATTTTCAGAGACATATATATACATCTAAGAAGGGCTAGAAAGTTATACAGGTTAAGGTTGAAAAAAGAGTTGTCAAATTTGGACTAGTCTTTTCCAATGTGTCAACATCCAAATGTTTCCTGTTTTGTCACCCTTTTCCTTTTGGTAGGGAATATGTGATAATAACTTAAAAAATGGAAGTAAATAGGAATACTGAGAGAAACTAGTGCATCAAATCTCTCCCAAATCTCTCACACATTCCCCTTCCTCACATCCCATGCATTGTGTTTTCAAATTGGCCAAGACTTGGTTTACTAATTAAAAGCTATGACTCTCTGCTAAATTGTGATGAGCCATGGTGTGGTGGTAAACCAGCTCTGTGTATAGAAAGTTCTTGAAACCATTACTGTGTTGGCATGGTTCATGCATTTTACAAGTATTAGGTCTGCAATGCAAGTTATGTGAGAAATCTTTTTTGGTTTGGAAAGTAATAAACATCTGGGGGAAAGGATGACCTTCTCACTGAGAACTAATGACAAAATAAACAAACAGCCTAAACCACATGGAAAAATAACATAGATCCCTTGCATATGTGCTCTGCATTATAGGAAGTGTAAATGCTTAAAAATTGATTGGTCAGGTATGAAGCAAATGTGTGTGTGTGTGTCCCTCCCTTCCCTCCACATTAATACAACATTAAGATTGCAAATATGATCATGAAATATCAAGAGGGCAGTGGAATTATGTGCAATAAGCCACATGTGTTTCTAAATGAAAGATCTTGCCAAACAGCCTTGATTACATTTTATGATGGAGTTTTACTATTACTGGACAAAAGCAATGACGTAAAGGAAATATTCTGGGATTTTAGGGAAGCAAATGATAGGGTATCTCACACCAAAGAATAATAATCAAAACTGGCCTGGAAATGAACATTGTCCCATGGATTGAAAACTGGCTGGAAAGCTACAAACACAGAGCTATGAAGCATAACAAGACATTTACTAGAGAAGCCTCATGACTGACCGGCCTTCAATTCATTTTGCAGAAAAGCAGGGTCTAACACCCAGGATCAGTGGTAGCCAACCTGCAGATCAGGGCAATGTACAGCCCAGAACAAAGTCTCTGGCCTACAGCCTGCTTTCTGCTGCCAACTAGCCTCAAAGTCCTCCAGACACAGGCAGCATGTGAGCACCACTGAGAACAAATGACTAATGCTAGCAGTTATTCAGAAAGATGAACAAACAACAAAGAGGGGTGAAACAAGGGAAAACAATTTGGTTTATGCCTGGGAAAATATTCCTTGCTGTAGGTAACTGTAGAAAGCAAAGAGAGAGAAGTGATATTGTGGCAAGAAAATTTTAACTTTGAGATCTGGCAAACACAGAGTTCTTGGAGGTTTTTGTTATCATCACTATCCTTGTCATCCCTCATGCAGGGCAGCTAAGACACCAGTGACGTCATATCAGCCACGATTGTTCTACTGAGCTGCACTTCATTTGTCATTTTACAATTTATTGCTATCCTGTGAAATTTTCTACAGTATTGTGGGAGTATTCTGCTCCAATAACTCTATGGTCCCACTCATAAATGAACATTATGACTTTACTGGTGAGCATCATATGAAAATGCTTGCCACAGCTGCTATAATGCTCCAGTTTACAGGGACTGTGTAAAATTACAGTGCTTTATGCAGAGAGCTGAGTGGCTTGTGAGCCAAGAAAGCTCCTGGGTCAGATTAATTCCCACTTGAGAACAGCAACAACTAGTAGACAAAATGATACTCACTCCACATTGATCAATATATTTAGGCCAGAAAGAAAATCAGTTTTATAACGGAAATCCTCCCATAATGTCATTTAAATATTAATTTAGCAGCAGGGTACTATTATTCCCTAACCTGGTATTTATTTTACTGCCAGACTTCATAGTATTCAAAGCCGAGTATAAGAAGGAGCTCTCAGTGATGATTGTTAGCTTTCTGGTGTGACTCTCTGGAAGAGTCAATCATTTGTTATCCCCACTGCCATGTTCATAGCTCATTACCTAACACTCTTATGACAATTACACTTCAATCCATATATGCCCACAAGGCAATAAAGCAGCCAAAGCCAGAGGCTGGCAAGTCAAGGTCACCTTATTTCCTGCAGTCTCTAAGACATGGAGCTTGAAGAAATACTTTTTTTGGGTTGGGGTAGGCAGCAGCTGGAGGCAGAGCTAAAACCACTCATCCTCTTCGCTGAGTGCCATTTGGTCTATAGTGAGAAACCCAGGGTGGCCATCCCAGAGGAGAGGGGATGGATGCAAGGGGAGACAAAGATGGAGCATGCTGGTGTTGTGGGATGGCCAGGGCTGCCCGGTGGGGTGAAACACCACCAGAAACTCTCTGTTTTCAGAGGGTTTGAAAGGGGGAGAGACAGGCAGCTACAATATTCTGGAATATCTCTGTCATTTAGCAGGTTAATGAGTCTGCAAACGACATCAATCTGCTGGACAGTGTGAGGGGCTGTGGTTTAAGAGACTGATTTTTATGTCACAACTTAAAAGAGCTGACATTAACCATTCAGGTCCAGACTTAAGAAGGCACAGGGGCAGCTCCTATGCTGTGTGCCACCACATCACAAAGCAGCCACCACATTTCCCAGCAAAGCCCTGCAAGGCTGTAGCACAGCTCTGCATCTGTGCGCCGGCCTCCTCCCACTGGTGCAGCTCTGGGAAGGGGTCTTAAATGAAAGGCATCTTTCAGGTGGGTATGGAGCCTTTCACACTGCTGGAACAGTCTGGAGGGGCTGGCAGCAGACGGGAAGCAGCAGGGCTGTGGTGCTTTGGGACCCATGTGGGGGAGCAGCCAGGGCTCCGGAATTTGCAGCATAAACTATGCACGAGATGCAATGTGGGATTTTTATTATTCTGCCGATAGAAACTTCTGAACTAAAGAGAACAGGAGAGCTCTTGCACTGATATAATTCCAAGAGTTTCCACTGATAACACTGATGGTTTGCAACCATATATCAACCTCCTTTCTGGCACCAGCTCCTTCTTAGACATGGTGCTACCCCAGAGGCTTCATTAACATCAGATTATAAACCCCTGTTAAAGAAATATGATTTACGAACATCTTGAGTGTGAATACAGAGGTGGAGGTTTCCTGGACTGTTTTTAATGGGTTTGCAATCTGGTGCAGGAGAAGGAAAGGTAAGCTAGGACTGCTGATGACTTTGTGGGTGAAACAATCTTCTTCTGGCAGCTTTTTACTTTTCCTCATCAATCCAGTGAGGTAACTGTAAAATTAGGGCATCCAAAGAAAACTGCAAAGCATTAAATAAAGCACAAAGCCAGATCATGTGACATCAGTGTCAGCTCAGTCTTTTGAAACCAACAGAATTGTCCTGAGGACATAAAAATATGTGACATTATGTCATATTGCAAAACTCTGGAAATCCTGCAAAACCTAGACTGTACATTTTTACACATTTTAATTACAGTTCAATAGAAAGGGATTTTTTGCTGCCTTGGTTACTGAAATTGGCCGGGTAAGCACAAGACTTGGCCAAACCCCATAATTCACTCATTTTTCTTGACAGGCCTCTCAGGATCAACAGTTTCCACTGACCTGTAAGTCTTTGAGCCAAGAGCAAATCTCTTCAGTGCAGAAATTAATCTGTGAACCTTGAACGGCAGCAGAATCAAAATGATAGTCCTGTGACAACTGCTTCAGATTTCTTTTTAATAAATGACAGTACTCTTCTTGACAATAATTTTAAGCTGGTTTTTGTTGGTTTTATTTTTTATTTTCATGACCAAGTACACATCCCCACAGCCAACTGTGTTTTGACAACTGCAAATACGTAAGACATGAAACTGGTAGGCTTGCCATGTTGCCCATGGTGCAGGAGCATCTAACAGCAATTATCTATGCTACATGCTTTATTTCTCCTCAGGAATGACATTAGCTTATATCCCAGTTACATTAAAATAATTACAAGGTGTTTCTGTATTGAGGTTGTGTGCAAAATGTTGTAATGTGTGGCACTGCTGTATTTCTGATGCTGCCCAACCCCATGTCAGAGAGTTCCCTTGAGAGAAAACCCCCTATCAGAACTAGATAATCTAAATGCAACACTTAAAAGCATCTGAGGAAAAAAAGTCACGCTCCTTTAAGAAAAATCATGGCTTTCAGTGAAGTAATTTGAAAATGCCTCACATTAATTAGGGTTTTTTTCTCTCACTCTACCTTTGTAACTGCTACAATTAATGCACATGCAATATTTATGTTTCTATTTTTAGGCTGAGGGAATGTCCAGTTATTCCTTTGCCAAGGTGAGGCTGCTCCCTGCTCGCCAGGGTGGGGAGCCAGGCAAAGCAGCACTGAGCTGTCCTGTCCTCTCTGCCCAGTGCACAGGCAATAATTTCTGGGACAGCAACCCAGCAAAGCCCGAGCTGCTGCTGGGCAGGCACCCAGGGCTGCACCCCTGACACCTCCGTGTCCCCTCTCACTGCACGCGGCATTTCTTGACTCAGCAGCTCCCTGGTGCCAGCTCCAAGCCTCTTCTTCCTCCCCATCTCCTTCCACCCCTACCAGTCCTCTCTGCTGTTAACTCTGGCCCAAATCCTCTACATTCATGGCAATGATCATTTTTACTCTTCCAGCTGGCTGAAGGAATTTTTCTTCCAAAATGCGTCATCTGTTTTCTCGGATTTTTTCTTCCTACTTTGTGATCTAAAAAGTTTAATTTTTAACAAAGTTTATGAATCTTTTGTTTTGAAGGATCTGGGATTTATGGTGGAGACACTGAAAGACCTTTAAGGTGTCTCCCAGTCCAAACCAATTTATGGTTCTATGATTACAGTAACAACCCTTTTTTTTTTCTCAAGCTTGAATCCTAAAATAATTCAAGCCCAGTATTGTCCTACAGCTTAGCTTTCCACCCATATGTGTGCACTTCAGTAGCAATAACCTTTCTGTTAATTTAAAGGCAATAACCATTTAGCTTTGCTTGATAACCAGGGCCCAAATCCTGATGATTCAGGAGAAATGCTGCGTCACAGCTTTCATATTGAAAAATAAGTGTGATAGGAATATCTGCTGGAATCTCACCTAAACTTAAGCTATGCAAATATTTTAATATCTTTGTATATATTTTCTGAGTTCAACAGTTATAATGTCACTTAGGAAATGTAAAACTAATATATTTTACTTTGTTAAATGGCTTTCCATATCATGGAGAGTAACAAATATTTTTGTAAAACATTAAGGATGGACCGCCAACCTCCCCATACCTCTCCCCACACCTCTCCCCACAGCTACACCTGTCTTCAGTTAATAAAAAAGTAGGGAAACATATGGGTTGGAAGTGGGGTGTGAAAGGAAGAGAAACATGTGCACATCATCCTTACAAACAAAACATACCCTGCTTTGGAAATGATGATTTAGAAAGGAAATGTACCAAAATGGAAAGAATTTGGAAAACAAGATGGATTGGAGGACCAGGAATCATAGACTGCAAGGAAAGCTGAAGGATTTGGTATTGTTTAGTCTAGAAATAAGGGTTGTGGGGACATAGTGTCCAAATATGTAGAAGGTAGCTCTAACGAGGAAAGAATAAACTCTGTTCATATCCCCTGGGCTTAGGACAAGTTGTCATAGGCTTAACTGAGGAGGAGACGGTTTCAGTCAGCCATGAGGGAAAATAGTTCCCAGCTGAGGAGACAGTGAAAAGACAGGCTCAGAAGGGAGGCCACACATCCCCATCACTCCTCATTTCTAAGAACAAGTAATTGAGGAAAGACCCAGGTAAAGCTGCCTGATGATGAGGTTCAGCGATCTTCTTAAGTCCTTCCTAAGTCTGCTTCTCACAATTACTGTGTTGGAGTTGGGAACAGCTTGGATACACTCCAAAACCATTGTTTTTTTCCTTAAAACATTAGGATACTTTAAGTAGCAGTTGTGAGGCAAGAGTGACTGTGGTAGGAGCCTGGCAGAGACTTTGAGCACTCCTCTGCCTTGCTCCTGCTGGCCTCCCCTTTCTAGAAATTACACCCTCTTACACTGCAGTAAAACCCAAACTCCATTTGGAGGTCAACAGTCCTCACTGTCCATATCAGACAGAAGATCCAGGAATTTCAGCCCTACTGTATTTGGTTTGTGTGGCAAGGTTTTGGTAGTGTGTGTGTGTGTGTGTGTGTGTGTGTGTGTGTGTGTGTGTAAGTTACAGGGGAGGCTTCTGTGAGAAGCTGCCAGACGCTTCCCCCATGTCCAAGAGAGCCAATGCCAGCCGGCTCCAAGACAGACCCACCACTGGCCAAGGACAAGCCCATCAGGGACAGAGAAGAGTAATAGAGTGGCTTTGGTGAACACTTGGCATCCAGCCAGGGTCAACTCACCACACTCGTGCAACAGACCGTTTAATCTGTAAAATGCTAGGGGTGCTGTTATGGCCGAGACAGGCAGGACGACCAAGACCCTGCTCAATGGAATGCACTGAAGTCTGGGCTCCCACCTTGGCTTACAGAGGCTGAAGATATGTACATCAGGTTATGTGGAGTAATTCAACACTCTTTAAGAAAAATAGAGCTGTTTCCTTTTGGATCCCAAGTGAGTGGGAGGATGTCTAGTTCATTTTTTATTCATTTGAATCACTTTTGAAAGCATCCTAGTCTTGCAGGGAAAAATTTTGCAGTGTATTATGAAAGGACAACTAAAAATCTTGTCCATCATTTTTTTTAATGCCTGTCATTCACAGCTTGACAGGCCCACAAGCTATTAGGAAAAGGGAGTCCTCTGTGGTGAATGGAATAGTAAATCCAGGGTGGGATCAGAAGTACAATACAATCCATCAGCATGTTAAAAACACAAACTGATAAAAAATATGGCCCTCAGGGTTCTTTAACACACTCATGGTAAAAACTGTCTTGGTTGTGAATTAGAAAGACAGAGAAAGTGATGCCTGAAATGGATACAGAGCAAGGAAGATAACGTGACAACTTTTATGGATGAGTGTATGTTACACTCGAAAGGGTCCCCTGTTCATGGGAGCTTCCTTCATGTTTCCTAAAGTGCCAATGTCAACATCTCCACTTTCTGCTTGCAATAAATTTAAGCTCCATCAGCCATGAAACAAAGATGCTCAATTCTTAGTGCAACCTCAATAACTTCCCATTCTAGTCACTATAAACGTTTCTGTTATGAATGTGTAATTCTTACTAGTCCCTTGTATGCCAACCTGTCTCATGTTACCTAATTTATTACTCTGTGCCTCAAACCACTGAAGTGGGGATTTGGCTGTCTATGTGGCCAGTGCTTTGTGGAGCTCCAGGGAGTCTGTTGGCAACACCTGGCTGTAACACAAAAAACAGTGCAGGTTATTTATGATCTGTATGCTGATAACCATGCTTCTCAACTGTAATTTTGGGACAAGCATCTGAAAACACCTTCCCCCACCAAAGTTTAGGTGATAGAATGTCTTTTCTCAAGAATATGTTGGATATGAATAGAAACAAACCCTGATGCTGAGTATCACTGTGGGTGCTGAGGACCATGGGTTTTCCAGGACTCAGGTAGTGTGATGGGTACATTGAGATTCAATAAAGCTCAAACTTATACTGAAGAGATGTGTACTCTGCCCATATTTGAACACTTAGTAGATGTTTCCTAAGGTCAGTCTCCTTTCTCTTAATGGCATCTGCCTTTTGTACGCAGGATTAAGCTGCAGTTTCAGTTCTGTGTGTTCCCACCACTACCCAGCTACCTGAGAGCAAAGTTAAACGGCTCCAGGCACAAGTGCTCAGATTAAGGTTGGAAATGTTGCACACAAAGGGAAGAGATTAGGCCTTATCTTAAATGAAATGCTATCCTTTCATGTCTAATACTTAGCTCCTCTGTGAGGTCCTCCTGGATGAATATCCTGTTACTGACTTTCAACTTTGCCTCACAATTTGCAGTTGAATTGGACAAGGACAGTAAGAAAATCTTCAGTGCAGAGAAGCCAAAAAAAAACAATCTTATGAGTGTATTAGTGTGAACAAAAGAAATAAGGCATAAAAATGAGAAGTAAGATATAGGAAAAACAGGGAAAATGTGCATGGTAGGAAAATTCCAATGTCACTTGCTTCTGGGAGGTGTTGATATTGGGCCATACACACATTGAGATACTTACGCCAGCCATTTGCTCCCAAGCATCGTACTGGTTTAATTGCACTGATTATAAAATCAAACTTAATTAAATCAGAGCAATGTTTGCATGCAGGAAGCATGAAGCCCTTCAAAGGCAAACTTCCCTTTGATGTGCTGGACTGAATTTCACAGAGCATATGTAATAAGGCTGAAGGGGATATTAAGAATTGGTAGGATCATTGGTTGGTTCATCCATAAGGCTGGGACATAAAAGTCCTCCCTCGTATCTGGGCAGCAGGTATACCCATGGGAGGACAGTTCTAGAGGGCCATAGTGGTGATCCCATATGGAGCACCCAGCACTCAGACTCTCCTTGTACTGAACTGTGCTTGTTTCTACACCAGAGTGGTCAGCTGGGCTCCCCATTCAGTGTGCACACTCGTCCCTGCTGCTGGAAACATGACACATGCTGCATACTTGGACTCTACATTCACATGAGACCACCTGTATTTCTGGAATAGAGAGAGAGGGTAGATCTCTGTTTATTTGCCAAGCTTTGGCAGAATGGCCCAAGTGAGATGTTTTCCAGCCCTTACGGAGCCTCTGAGGCAGAGCATCTGGCACAAAAGGCCCTGCAAACTTTATTGCTTGGGAAGGGACAGAATGGGGTGCTTCCTGTTAATGTGATACTATCTGCACAAAACATTAATAACTGCTGTGGCCTGAATCCCAGGACATTCATGAATTCCACTTAGCAGCTACTCACATAGCATTTAACAGTTTTATTAGCAGTTTGCTATCAAAACAGAAGGGCAGGGCTTGGTACCTGGGCCACCTTCTACCCAAACCCTTTGAGACCACACAGCATGGAGGATGCTCTCAGTTTACCACAACCTTTTGGGAAAGGAGCAGCAATAAACACCGTGAAGATGAGCAAAGAAGGATTCACACTGTAGGGTAAATACCTGCCTCTAAAAGCTCCTGTGTTGAGTTCCAGCATCCATCCCATTCCTTCTGTTCTCCTTCTCCAAGCTTTCATTTCATCTCAGCTTTTCTCCATCTGAGTAGCTCCAATCTGTCTGGGATATGGTCCTATTTCTAGCTGCTCACAATGCATGAGCAGCACAAGATTCTAGGTACTGGGATATTAAAACAGAAAGTTGTTGCATCAGCTCTCACTGAAATATAACTGCCTCTGGAGTTTCCAAAGACTTCATGTCTTTAATTGCATGGGGTACCTGTGAGATTCATAGAATTAGTGTCCAGGTATATGCACCCTTTTGGGGCAGATCTGGTAGAAGCATGGGGTTTTAGTGCAAGTTAAGTATTGCTTGTTCATTTATAGCCTCACATAGTTTCTCAGATATCATAATTTTCTTGGAAAGGGATGTCTGCTAGTGCTAATGTGCTTGGAAAGCTCATAAAACCCAGAGGTAGCAGCAGCCTGTGTATCTTGCATTTGCTAACAGTTCACTGTGGGTTTCTCTGATGTGGCAGATTTACAGGGGTCATATTTCCACCTAGATGGGTTTGCCATGAATAATTCTCCTGTCTTGTGCACAAACGTGATTTTCCTACAACACCCGCGTATTTCTCTGTCCCAATTTTCCCCCCGTCTCTCTGGTATTTTTCTTTACACCACACTGTGGTCAAGGCAACAGAAAGAAAATCCTTCTATGAACATGCATGTTATTTTCTGAGCCTTGTATGTCTTTTTTGGGGGGGGGCAGGGCTCAAGCAGGATTTTAGCTTGGTGGTGATGATGGTGCAGTTTAAGGATGATTTGGTGCAATTACACACCTCGTCTTTTCATTGTTCAGACCAACATGGGCCAGAAATACCCAGACTGATGTCAAAACCCTGATAGCATTGGTGTTATGAGAAGCAGCACGCAGTAGGTGCCCCACAGCCTGGGCAACGTCACAGTGCCTGCTTTGTGCTGTGGGGTGTCAAGGACTGGGGTGGCTTGGGCAGCAACAGCCCTGTCCTCATACCTGGCCCCACACCAGCCCATGTGGGATCTTCTGCATCCCTGGCCAAACACTGAGGGAGAACTGGTGGTTTTCCCACCAGGAATCTCTTCACAGAGGCAGGTTAACCATCAGGCAGAAGCAGTTCTGGGAATTCTGCACAGGCTGCAATTGCATCCTGTCCCCAGCCTTGATCACGCCCCTAATTTTCAAGGACCTCTCAAAATCCAAATGAAAACCAATAAACAAAGCTGTGATCTGCCAGAAAGAAACTGTTGGTTAAGCTCTGAACAGTCTTTTGGGAAAACCTATTTTTCCTGTTTCCCCATTTTTGGCAGTTCTCAGTGGGTTAATTTATTTTTACCCTTTGAGATTAATCACCATAAGGCAGGGGACCCACTTCCTGCTCATGTCACATCAGGCAAGGTGCTCCAGGCTGCCTCTAGATTGCTACTGTACTCTGCGTGCTTGCTCCTGGTCATCTGTGCTCCAGCAAAGGGAAGGGAGGCTTGTAAAACCCTGCTCCCTCCCAGTCACTCCTGTCGGTTCACACCTCCTGCACTAAACTTCCTCTCCACTTTTCCGGCAGAGGAGGTTAAGGAAAGGTACAGAAACATTGGCTTCAGAAAAGAAGCTAACAAAAGCCTGTCGGCTGTATGTTTGCATATGTAAATATATCTGTGCTTCAAAGAGAAGAAAGCGCCTCCATCTTTGTCACAAAATGGCAAGATTTTGATCTATTTGCCCCTGTGAGTAGGTGAAAGAGTCAGTATTCAATGAAGAGTGTAGGAAATGCGCTCATGGTAGTAGATAAAAGAATACCTCTATGCATGTGCAAGCATTTCGGAAAGCTTATGCAACACTTCCTTTTCAAATAAACAGATACGTACAGCCCTGTTTCCAAAACGTCACTGAGAATATATCACTTGCAAATGTTTTTGGAAAGGAGGTTGCCAAATCGCTAAATATATTCTGGGCTTTGAATAGACATTTTCAACATTTCCTTTCTACCCTGATGAATCTTTTTTTTTAGCCCTCTCACAGAAACTCAAAGACCTGCCTGGGTTGGGTGCTTGTCCCCGTGTTATAGAGCTGGGTGCCATGTCAGGGAAAGTCTATGACCCTGCTTATTCCCCTCTTGCTGCTAACCCTTCGCAAGAAGGCGAAGGAGGAGAAACAGGGACATGACCAAAGGGATGAGAATGGAAGGATGGGAGAAGCTGTGAGAGCACCAGCACAAGGTTTGCACCGTGTGTGGGGATGGGCGCTTGCAGCTGGCCTGACGCCTGGCCTGTGCCAAGGCCCAGAGGTGCAGAAATTAGCTGACATCATGGTTTTCAGAGACTCATGCTTTAAAAATTCAGAAGGCTTTTTAATATGCTATTTTGTCTCAGTGATGAATGGCCATCTGTCTGTAAATTAGTACAGATACCGAGAATGCATCATTTCAAGGTTTTTACACTTCAGCTGAAAGACCTCAAAAGTGCAACGAAGAGGACATGGTGCAACTCATGACACATTAACGCACACACTGCATGCAAACCTCTGCCCTAACCATCCGCTGCATTCCCAAAGATATCAGGAGCAACCTGCTGGGCTTTCTGAAATCAGACACACAGGCACAGAGCTATCTCCTGATGGTCACAGATATCCACGATTTTTTTTATTGGTCAGTTATACAGTAGGGAGGAAAGTCAAGTCAGATCCACAACACCCCTGTGCTTCTGAGGAGGCAGAAGAACTCATAATGCATTCCAGGTTTAAATATTTCATCTTTCCTTACTTACATGATTTCACTGACTTGCAGAAATGAGGGTACAAGGAGAGGGCAGATGCCCACATCAATCTCAACAAAGAGATCACTGAAGCACTATTACATGGACATGCTGAGCCTAAATAATGCATCCAGGGGTAGCTATGTAACATGGAACCAAATTAATAATTTACTAGTATTTTAGTCATATATGGCAAGAGTCACAGCCACCAAGTTGCAGAAACAGCACATCCACCTGTGCTTCCAGAGAACCAGTTGGGTTCTCCAGATGAAAAGTGACCTTGTTAAAGGTGCATCTATTCCCAATCCAATTCACCACAGGGATGTGAAAACTCTTCTTGCAGAAGGAAAGTGGTAGTTTTGAAAAGCTGCACGTAAGATGGTAGGATCTCTTTTTCTGCTTCTTCTTTCTTGATCAATGTGGGAGTAAATGCATGTAGAGCCTGTTAACAGCTAGGAAGGCTGGAGATAAAAATATCCCTCACAAAGTGTAGAAAGGGTTATAAAGAACCTCCTGGCTGATCGAGAGTAGCCCCTTGCTGTTGAAGACACCTCGTTGAATGAGGGTACGCACTAATGGACCGACACGACAGCTGTATCAAACCACCACCATTCAGACAGCTACACCTTCTGCTCCTGGCTGGCAGGGATCCTCCACAACCTCCTCCTCTTAGGATCAGTACGATCAGTACGCTTTCTTTCCTTCTCCAGCTGAGATTTATTTATAGCCTACTTACAACCATTCGTTCTTGAGCCAACACCATCCATTAGTGGAACTAGTGGCTCCTCCTCCTTACTGCTCACGGCTTTCTGGAGCACGATGGCATCCCTTGGCCTCCCACAGCAGACCGGGAGCCTGTGATGCCACGGTCGCTTCTCCTCTGCACCAGAGACCCCCACACCTGCACCCAACCCACTGCTTGCTCCTCAGATGGGGACCCTCCCGCGGGAGGGCTCTGGGGAGAACCATGCATGTCTCGTGCTGAACTGGCTGCTGCACGTACGTAGGGGGACCACAGTTCTGGGGCAGCTCAACACCCGCCCCACTCCGGGGACCCTACAGCAGCTCCCCAGTGCTCTGTCCCTACAATGCCCACGCCAGTTCTGGGACCCTGTAACACGCACCCCAGCACTGTGACTCTCCAATCCGCCCCGCAATGCCCTAACCCTGCCACAACCCCCGTTCCCGGGACCCCGCAGCTCTCCGGCTCCCCGCAGCCCCGGCGCGCCCCCCGCCCCCGCAGCGCGCGCAGGCGCGGGACGCGAGCGCGCGCACCGCCGCCCACCGGCGCCCCCGACCCCCCGCGCCCCCCGGGGGCCGCGCATGCGCACCACCTCCCTCCCCCGCCCTACGGCAGACCCCTCGGCACGGAGCGGGCCCGGCCCGGCGGAGGGGGCGTGGCCATTGGGGGCGTGGCCTTCGGGGCGGGTCCGCGCGGGGAGGGCGTGGCGCGGCGCGCCCTGTCCATGGTGCGGGTGTCCCCGCGGCGGGAGCGCGGCGGCGCGGGGCTGTATGGACGTGATGTCCCCGCAACAGGAGCACCTCGGCCCGGGCCGCTCGTCCTCGGTGAGCGGCGAGAGCAGGGGCTTCGCCGCCGCCGACAGCAAGAAGGTGAGGCCGCCCCCGCAGACCACACGGGAAAGCGCCCCCCGGCCCGCGCCCCTGTCCCGGAGCTTCCCGCGGGGGGCACCGCAGGTCAGCGCGGCCCCATCGGGCGCTCCGCCGTGGCATCTCCCTGGGTCCTGCACGCCGCTGTCGGAACCGGGGTCGGGGGAGCCGCTGGCGGAGCCGGGGCTGTCGGCGGGAAGGGCTCGTTGCCCGGGGAATGGGGAATGCGACGGTGCCCAGTGTGGCTGAGAGGCTTCTGCCGGGTGGATAACCCGGGGACGTCAGGGGGGCTGCTGCACGCGTGTCCCGGGAGCACAGGGACGCTGTTGCCTGGATGTCCGGGGTAGGTAAGGAGCGCCGCTGCATAGCTGTCCCGGGAAGCTCGGGAAGCGTTTTCTGGGTGCTGTTCGGTGGAGTCAGAGGGCTTTGCTGCATGGATTTCCCGGTGATCTGGGGGATGTTGCTACATGGATGTGCTAGAACGATAGTTTGCTGCATGGATTCCGTGGGGAAACCTAAAGGACGTTTTGCTGGATGGATTTCTGAAGGTTTTGCTGGGTGAGTATCAGAGAGAGCTGGGGAGAGATTTGCAGAGTGATTATCCAGGGGATCGAAGAGGGATCTGCTGCATGTGTGCTTGTAGAGAGTGAGGGAAGGGTTTGCTAGAGATGAGGGTGTTCGGTGGCTGCTCTCGCACGTGCTTTGTGCAAGAGAAATATAAGAAGCTTCCTGGAGAAGCGCCTTGTGCAAAGTGTATACAATCGATAGCAGAAGAGCCTCATCCCATCTTCAAAACTGGTTGTAAAAAGCTGTTTGATGTCTCAAATTGCTTTTCAGCATCTGACACAATGAAGTGCAAAATGCTCTCTTCTGCATACAGCCAAGCACTTGTTTCTGCCTTCTACTTAGCTGTAACAAGCGAGCTGTAATAACCAGATTCTTCCTGCTGTATGAAACAGGAATTCTTTTTTTCTCTTTCGTTTAGCAAGTGCTGTCGTGTTTTTCTATCCAAAGTAGAGCTGGTACCTTGCTGCCTTGCAGATTTTGCTTCACAATGACATTTAAATCTATTCACTGCTTTGTCTTTAATGTGCACTTCAGATGACTGCCAAATAGGCTGGCAGGATTAGAATGACTAGCCAGGTTACAGTGTCCTTTAGTAAATCTGCCCACCTGGTGACACTTTGGGACGGTAGTAAAGTCTGAGCTTGTGTCCGGTTCTGTGGCTAAGCAGCCACTGGGATTTTGCTGGCCATGGCACAGCAGCGCAGAGAGAAGTCCTGCTGATGTGTCTCTTTGGGCTGGGAAGTGATGTTGTGTGTTTCCATGGGCTGTGTCCATGTGTGCTGTGTCCCACCAACCACATAGTGCACCAGCCTGACTGCAGCCCTGGGGACCTCTTCTTATGACAGCTGCTCTCAGTGGTGAAATGGTTGCCTGGAGAGAGTTTGGCCAAGATTTCTACTACACTTTGCTGCAGTTCATACCTGATTGGTTTCTGAAGTGGGCATGTGATACACCTACACAAGGTGGTGTAGTACCTCCTGCTGCCCAGCTGGGCAAAATGATGGAGTAGATACTCACCCTCTCCAAGTACTGTGATCTAATTTGAGACGGCTAAATGTGCAGCTTAGATTTTTATGAAACATTTATTTCATTTTTGCTGAAGACAGAATACCATGTACCTTCCAACCTGGCAGAGCCCTGATGCTAGGCACCCACCTGAAATGAGAAGTTATGTTCAAGTACTGCGAAGATCAACGTTTTTGTCGGGCAAGTTCTACTTCATTATTCAGCATTCTGAGGACAAATATTAATGTTAGCACTTGTGTTTCCTATTCCTGCTCCAAAGAGCCCACAGTCAAAGGAATGCAGACCTTGTTTTTGCCAATGCTGACAAGAGAGCAGAGATATTACTTTTTACGGATCTTGGCAGCCCTTTTGGAATTCCTCACCGTGGAGGCACATGCAGCAGGGGTACAGATGGAGATCCTCCTGTGGAGAAGCAGCTTGAGACCCTGGCTGGGCCGTGCAGCATACGGCAGCTTTGCACACCATGCACAGCCAACACCGGCAGCCACGAACATCCAGCCATCAGCTCAGCTGCTTGTCCACGGTCATGGTGCTTCCTTGAGACTACTAGCATGCCACCTCTTTATGCCTCTCTGGGGAGGAAGATTCTTACCTTTATCTGTGTACAGGAAAGGAGTATTCCTAATTTTGCCTGAAGCTGGATCTCATTGACAGTTCAAAAATTTCTTTTACTATTTGGGTCCCTGTGGACTCTATATATACCTCTGTTTTGTCTTCCACTCAGTGCCAAAGCATCATTTTTTTCCCAATGCAGAAAGTCTTTTTTGTACCAGGGAGCTTACATTGTTTGTATGGGTTACATACAGTGAAATAGAAGAATGTGTTGGCAAGAAATCCGTTTTGATACTGGTGACACAGCATGTCAAGTTAAACAGTTTTGTTTGCAAATATGTATTTAACATCAACTGTTTTACTTTCTGGCAAAAACTACCCCTAAATATGTGATGCTAAGTGACCACTGAACCTTTTTCCCTTTTTATTATCGTGACTATATTTTCTCAAATTAGCTGAGATTTGCTGCATTGTTCTGTGGTTTTCTGAACTCCTACTTCATCTTCCACCTGCCTGTCAAAACGAAGCTGAAGGATCACATGCTTGATCACACCGTAGAACCAGAGCAGGGACAGAAAATGTCCAGGACTTTTTTCACGTATTTTGTGTGACCGTATAAACTAATATCCTGGAAACATTTCTTTGCCTTTTCTTGGCATGCAAAATAATTTGCACTGCTAACCTACCTCACAGTATGTAGGAGGTTCTCTCTGTTAAATGCTTACAAGGCACTCAAGATACCCTGCTAAAAGGTGACATTGAAGTGCAGCGTTTTAGTTAATGCTTTTGAAAAAATTCTGGACTAGTTTCCCTCCTTTACTGGACTTACTGGAGTCACTGGACTATGTGTGATTGACCTACAGAGAAGTTTTGTATTGACTGTTTAGCTTTGTAACCAATCACCAGTAAATTGCTGCAACTCTGAAGTGGACTGAAGTAGCATGAGTAAAAGTGATTATACTGATAGAGCTTATTTCTACAAATTTGTTAAAACAAACAATGCAGCAGAGATGTCTTTTGTGCCAATGTAACTGTCAGCAGTAGCAGCTGGGTCATTTAACCATATTTATGAGTTTCTGGTGTTTCACTTCTCTTCTTAGAGGAGCTAGATTCCAACCAACCCTGAATATTTTACACAAAACAGTATCTGGTAGCACAAGGAGTCGCTCCTAGGATTTTTGCTGCCTCCTTGAAGATTACAAGTAACTGCTTAAAATGTTTTGGAGGCTCAGCAATTTTTAATATTTACACCCACAAAGTGTGCAAAAATTAACCATTTGGCATACTAATCAAAGTAGCATTTATGGTTTGAGACTTGAAATACAGCAATTCCATCACCATAAAAATGTGTTTCTTTGTGATTCTGATCACAAATGCAGCAACAGTTTACTGGCAGGGAAAGGGGAGTTATAGTGTTCCCCAGCAGTGTATTAAATGGATAAAATTCAAGCAAATTAATAGCATTGGAAGAGTAAGCGTACAAAATCTTCAGCCCTTGTCTTACTCTGAAAAGATGAATCAAGTATGTATTTGCCATTATATTTGCTGATACCTTGATCTCATGCCCCATACATGTATGTTTTTTTAACATAAAGCTCCTTAAGCAGAGATTTCTTCTTCCTGCAAGATTCCATCCTGTTTACTATGGTCCAGGCGGGTTGTTTCTAAAATCACACCTGGTAGTGCTGGAAATCTCAGACATCCAGGATCACTTCTGGCACTGTTTAGTGAAATGGTGAACAATTCCTATCATCCTGCAGACATATCCTGGAGCTATTTTGTTTCTGATGAGGACTGAAAAAGCCCCTATTTTAATGAAATCACCCGCTAAGTGAGTCGTTAGGTTAAAATCACCTTGGTAGGCTGTGCTGGCTTACGGTAACTTACTGTTGTGATGTGCCTCCTGATGCTGCTTTAATTATGAGCTAGTGTTAGCAATCCTTCCTCTGTCTGTCCATGAGACAAATGGAAAATTTTGCAGAAAACAATGTGTTCTAGTTCTTGAGTTTCCTAGTCTTGGGGTTTTTGTTTTCCCTTCCTGGTGGCAGTAGGAAACAGAGGGGCTTCATAGGTCATGTGGGATTTAATACCCAAGAACTGCAGATATCAAATTATTGCCTGTTTACTGTATGTTGCTTGAAGTATCAATGTGGAATGGGGGGAATCTCCTATTTCTGTCATCTGTAAACTGCTCCTGAGAAAGTCTTCATGTACAGAAATTGGGCCAGAATTGTATCCATGTGTTAACCTTATGCTTTGTGGCAGACTTGGAAAGAAACTTTGGGTTTCAACAAGACCCCCACAAACAGAGTCACTGATCTGAGCAGTGCCCTGACTCACCGGAGGGCCCTCAAGCAAATATTCAGTGTTCCCCTACTCTGTGATGTTTTTACTAATCTTTCACATCTTCATCTTGTGATGTAGATGGGTGGGATCTTTTGAAGACATCCATATCAGTGCTTCCAAAGATTTGTATCCTTCGGGAAGTAGTTGATAAAACATGTTTTGCTCTTGGTTTCTTTTATCCATTTTTCTTTCTACTCTGAGATGGCCTTTAGTCTTTGCTGTGTTCTCTAGCAGCTGCTGTTCTATGATGATGTGCTTTTAGTTCCACTGTGTTGATAGCTCTTTTCTCTTGTGCCCCTGCAATTGTTTTCTCCACAATTAGCCATCCAAAAATGGCATTCTTTCTAGGAAAGTCCTTGTAAGTAAAAGTATACTGCCAGCATAAACAAAAGCACATAGTTTTGTCACCTGCTCTGCCTTAATGGTAAATGGTCTCTCTGTGGGACCTACTTCTCTGCTGCTTGAGCCAGCAGTTCAAATGCAGTCATTTTCTCACCCTGTTTATGAGGGCTCGAAAATGTTATAGGTCAGCATAGATCCATTTCTTTAACAAAGTATGAGAGATTCTTGTTATTTTTGGTACTTTCTGACAACACTAGTCTGTAAGTCTAACAAATGCTGGATTATAGTATATAGGAAAAAGTAATCTATTGCCTCTCCTAAGTGGCCCAGTGATACAGGGGTAAGAGTGATGCCCAGTTGTCCTGGAAAAGTAACTGCTGTCTGCTGGGGGTTGTTGTGATTTTTTGATTTTCAGGCTGTTAGCTGAACTTTGCCTCACAGTTTTTGGTAAGGATTTGTTGTCTGTGCTTTGGTTCATATCTAGCTAAACCAGGCGCGTGTGCCACTGATATGTTTTGTTGCTCAGACAACAAGAGCAGAGTTTGCATGGGTGAAATCCCTCACAATTATTAACTTAAATATATTTAAAGAGTAGCATTTGTTAAATCAGACTTCCTTTCATTAGAAAAATAAAGCAGTGAAAGGGAGAGCTTAGCCACTTAAGTGCAATCCTCAGCTCGAGGCATTGGCACATCTGAGGGTTGTTCCTGTCACCCAGTTAAATGACCCAGGCAGATGTCTCAGCCTTGACCCATTTCTGGACTGAGCCTGTAAATCAGGAGCCTGAAATCCTTCAGTGTCTGAGGAGGCTTTAACAAGGTTATCTGCACATTGCTGAGGAGGCATTTCTGCTGTGTTTACCTGTCACTCAGGAACTAAATAAATTTTTCAACTACTTTGTATGAGTCTCTTAAACAGACATCAAGTAACACTGTTTTCTCATCCTAAGCTCAAACCACTGCAAGAAGACAGTTTTTCCCTGTGTTACTGAACACACATATTTTTCTGTTCCCTTGTCCTTAGCAAGAAGAGGATTGATGATGATTAACTCTCCTTTCTTGGTCACCTTAGTTTTCTTTTACAGTCAGTGGAGGAAAACTTCTTCGGATAAGATGAACTGTGCCCTAAATTGTCCTTTTCTCTCTGATGGCTATAAAAGGAGCACAGGGCACACAGCTCAGGTGTGTGAGTCAGATGCTGGGGGAGAGGAATCTTCCTGCATGTGTCTGACTATTGCATGGGTCAGGCAACACAACGTGGCATCGTGGGCAGCGTGCTCCCAGGGAATCACCACACATAGTCCCTGTCTTAGCCCACCTACTGTGACCTCTTGCACATTTGCAGTAGCTGCAGCAGGGTATCTCCTTACTGCATAGATATTAACTTCTCTAGATATTTGAAAATATTATAAACACTCTATATGCATTACTTAAGTTACTTGTAATCACAAAATAAATAGTACCATTATTTTTTTTTCATGCATTCTTTATTTCATTCATGCACTGCCATTCTCTTTGTAAGTGTGATATAGTAAAGTGATATACATAAAGTGCAGTAATAGTTCAAGGTTTTTTTATCTCATCATGTGTTACCTTTTCCACAGTGGAAATCAATATTGTAACTTGGCAATATATTAATTTATATAAATTTCATATAGTATCATCATCTACTTCAACTGTGAGGCAAAATTAGCTGAATACTGGCAGCCAGGAATACTTTTTCCTCTAGCTGATGACTTGTGAGATACTTGTGCAAGGTTTACTGTAATCCATAGGGGTTCTGATTCTGATTCCAGAGGAATGAGCATATTTTCAGTGATGGTTTGCAAGCTTTCTGTCCTCAGCATGGTGGGCTGATCTGCTCCTAAACCACCTACCATCACAGTTTACCAAACAGTGTGTCAGATTGTAGGTCTGATTGATATCTGTGTAAATTCATTCTTCTGCAATCTACAGGCCTATGACTTTCTACACCAGATGAGAAACTGGCCAGATACTACCACCAGTCCATCAACTGGAAATGCAAAACCTTATGTTTCTGTTAAAAAGCAGTCAAGACAATCACAACCAGAAATGCAGAAAGTATGAAGTAAAACCTGAATTGGTGGGAAGGGGGCAGGAACTCAGACTTTTGAATGTAAGGAAGACAGAAATAACTCTACTTTGTCCTGACTGACACAAGATTATCATCTTTGCATCTGGCACACTGTAAACACTCATTATAGATACTGATTTTATGATACATTTCACATGGCTGTGACTCAGCCAGCAAGTATGAGGATTTCTCTCTGTATTGACCTTTCTAATATTTACATGAAAAAATGGGAGGTAATGATGTGGGACACATGTTGAGAAATGCTTCTCTGTGTCCCATGCTTAGATAATGGATCAGTGCATCTCCTTTTCCTCCCAAACATCTGCTCTCACTAAAGCTGTTTAGGATGTATCTCCTCCACATTGCCATCCTTGCATATATAAAGGCAATAAAAATGAGGATAGCAGGCAACTGGATCCAGCTTAACCAAAAGTGAATTTATCCTCTCCCCTCTCAAAGAAAATCAATTCAAGTTGTCATGATGGTCACTTATTTTCTCTTCCCAAACTCTGCATGTAGCGAAATGAAAATAAAACACCTCTTTCTGTCTGTAGTCGATGTCTCTGTAATGTGTTTATTTGCATACAGCTGACCTGACTCACTTCAGTATTGGTGTGAAAATTTTCCTTTCCTCATCAGTGATCTTTTTATGTTTTGAGGCACTACTTTTTTTTTGTGTTAGGATTTGCTTAGTAGCTATGCTAAGAGTTTGCCCAGAGAGGGTGTGGAATCTCATCCTTGGAGGTGGCCCAGAGCAGCCTGCTCTCAACAGGTTCAGAGAGGCTGGATCACAGACCTGTGGGATCCCTGCTGACAAGGATTATCTCTGCTAGTTACTTGAGCTCTTACTAAACTTGCTGTAGTCTAGACTTGACTTTGGTCTTCAGACATTTAAGTCAAGATGAGAATCTTGCTGAGGCACTATTCAGCACTGCTAACCCAAGCATGAAAAATAAAATGCTGTAGTTGCCATAGATTTTAAAATGCTGCGTTTTTTTCCAGTGGCTTTCTTTTCAGACTTGAAGATCACTTTGAAAATGTTACCAAACTTCCACTGCATTTTCAGAAGCTTAGATGCTCCAGTTTTTCCCACCCCAAAAGCCACCTGCCCAGTAATGAGTAAATTGCAGTAAATTTCCTGCTGTGAGTTGATGCTTTATATAAACTCTTGAAATCTGCCTGTTGTGTGATATATGTGGCTGGTCTTCTGTAGCAATGTTACAGCGCATTGTTACGCAGATCTCTTTTTGTCTTTGTGTCTGCAGGTATGCTGCTTTTAAAACCTACAGCTTTTCAGATTTGCTAGCAGTAAGACAAACAGATTTAATTCACTAGCACAATTCATCGTATTTATTTATTTATTTAAAAACTATTAAAAATGGGCATCTCTTTTATTAGTAATCTGTTATTATCCAGTTACAGTCCAATTGGAGACAGCTAAATGTTCCCAGACTTAATTTATTAGTCTTGGGAAGATTATTGATAAAATAGGGAGGAGGGGATTATTTTTAAAGGTGAATTGAAATTACACAGCTGAATTTATAACAATTGCTGCACAATAGCTGTAACTGAGTATCTGACAAAGCAAACAAGCATGCTCTACATCAATAAAGAAAGAACCAAAAAATGACGCAATAACAGATGAACTGCAGTGAGTAGAAGAAGTGCAATTGTCAAAAGCGAGTAAAATATGTACAGTTCAGTTTCTCCGAGGGGAGCACACTGTGCACCTTCCCAAACAAAATGTGTGTCACATCCAGCACATACACTGGCAGAAGAATCAGTTGATCTGACTGTCTTAACATATTTGTCCTGGTAGTCAGTGGTTATTTTTAGTACGAAGGAAGAGAGTCATGCTTTGTGATTAGCTGAGAACAGAGACTTCATGACTGTCAAAGGTTCACCTGTTTGTGAGCTCTCAGTGGTGTCCACAGTGGTGTTAAGGTACCACTGCAGCATTGGATTTTGTCCTGTCAGGGTGTCAGGAGGAGTTTGACCCCGGTTCTTTTGTTCACCAGTTTGTTCTGAAAAGTATTTGAGCTAAATAAGGTAACAGTCACCCTTCTGGTGGAGGGTCAGTGAGAGGAGAGGTCATGCACCTTTGGCAGCAGGCTGCACAACCGGTTCAAGGCAGCCTCCAGGGTTAGGGCCAGGACTACTCAGTCCTGCTTCTGGCGGCACGAGGGAGAGTGAATACATCGTGATGAATACATTTGCGTTCAGGGAAATGTGTGGTTTTGTCTCCTGTGGGTGCTTTTGAAAATTTCTACCTCTAGGGAAAATGGTGCTATTTATTTTCTCAGTATTTTTATTGTAGTGTTCAACTTCATTGGATGGAAATCCATCTTCCCTTGTTAGCTACTGACATTTTCATCTCTTCCTTGTGCTTTGTCTTCTTTTTTCCCTGCGGTGTTCTCTGTCTTTGAGTGTTTCCTTTTTCTCATTCTCTTCCTAGCTCTGTGCTAACAACTGTCCTGCCTCTCACTATCTTATTTTTCTCAGACATAATCAGGAATGAAAAAAAGTCATTATTGACTACTGAGGGGCAAGATATAATGCTCCAGATAGATCAGTAGGGAAGGAAAATGCTGTCATCTCTAAAGATTTGTTAAAAAAGGGTAGCCCAATGTAGCATGTAAAGTCAGGTGGGTAGAATCCAAACCTTAATTTACAGTGAATGTCAGATGTGACACAGAAATGTATGAAGCGCTTGAAATTTAAACCACTGCCTGAATATATGATAAATTATAGTACAATAAATTACTAAGGGACAAAAAGTAGTTGAGGACCAGCTCTAGGTGTTTATTTCATTTGTGCAGTGTACCTCAAGTATCAGTGTGTAGACACTAATTTTCAGTTTTTCCTTATATGGACTTTCTGGTCATGCTCCTGATTTTCTTACCATGTGATATTTTCCCCCTCCAGGGTTGCTGAGGGCAATAAGTTCTCCTTTTTCCCATGGTCTGAAATTGGAGTTTGGCTGTGACCAGTCTGTATGCATGCAGTTACTGTTCCGAATCTCACCCGTGATTTCATTTTGTTTCTCTTTCCAATCAGAAAATGAAGAGTTTGGCCCAAAGACGCCAGTCTGCACCGTCTTTGATCTTTGTCAAAGCACTCAGCAGATCTAGATCGGCCTCAAGGTGAGTCTGTGAGTTTTGCTGGCTGTACTGTTTTGCAGTTTCTCAGCCCAAAACTTGAAATATTTTTGAACTATTGTCCACACCAGGTTGTTGAACACAATTCAGGCTCCTCAGTAGCTGCATGGCTATAAAGCCTGCTGAAAGATGTGACAGAACCAGTCCAGGCACCAGCTGATCTCCTAGAGGGGGTTTCCTCAGTGCTGCCACACTGAGCTGTTCATACCTGACTGGGTGGGCAGGGCTGCTCTGCAATTTGCAGCCGGGCATGCGACATTTGGGCTGCTCAGTTGTGAACAGTTTGTGACTGGCTGTGATTGCCTGCTGCGGAGATGGAATGGGCAGAAGAAGATGGATGAATGCTCATTGCCTTGGACACTTACACATTGTCTGGCACAACTCAGGATTGCAGTTGTAGAATTGCACAATTTAATTTGGGTTAAGTTTTTTCTGTCATTGCCTGCTGCATGGTACAGGCTCTCCAGGGGTCTGGAAGCACCTGCTGGTTCAGGACAATGCTGTGGGCCAGGATCTGGTGATCACAGCCTTCCCCTGTCCGGTATTAGCAACTGTGGGGCTGAATATGTGGGTGTTAAGCATTCAGCCTTTTCTGTCCTTGTCTTCTGCCAGAATCAGCCATCCTTCCTCCCACTTTCCCTCCCTCCTGCAATGTAAAGCTGCCATAGAAATGGAAGTTTCTGTGGAGCTAGTCCCCTGTCCAGCCCCAGCCCTGACCTGCCATTTGAACTGCTCTGCATACATAACTTTTTTCTCCCTGCACTACAGTTCATTAGACTTTAAACTTACAAAACGTGTTTATCGAGAAGTGAACCATCTGGTAGGCTGTTAATGCTTCCAGCTGTGTATTGCTCTTTACGAAGAAATGTTATTGAGGGAAATAAAAGTATGGCTTTGTAAGGAATATTTTTTCCTACTCTGTGGTGTATTAAGAAATCAGTATATGAGCTTTGGACAGTTTTTTGTCTTTGATCTAATTAATACCTTGTTTGACATCATGCAGAATTTCACAGTATTTCAGAAACCTGTGAAAGTATTCTGTGAAAAAATCAGAGTTGAAAAATAAGGAAGTCAAAATTCATTTACCTGCTGGTATTCAGACATTAATATTTTTCTTCAATTATACTTTTAAAATTTATTTTATTGCCTGCTCCATAAGTATCAGAAATCAGAAATAGCTGGAGAGACACCGAGTGCAATACACACTACATTTTCACCTAAGAATTTTATGCCTTCTTAAGTGTCTTGCTTGTATAGCCCATATGAGAATTATTTCCAAATCTATTGTGTCAAAGGATTCTTTTGTAAGGCCAGTTGGCAGAAACTGTGTGGTGGAGAGGGCCAAAGAGGGGAATGCATTGCCCTGTTCTGCAGTAAGGCAATGCCTATCCTACGTGACAACGATGCTGTTTTCACATGGATGGATGCTGCCTCAGTCATGTCTGTGCTCTGCCTGTGGCATGCAACAATTTAGCTGCTTCTGTGTTTTAAACTGAAGTCTGTGGCCTTTGTTAGAGGTATTGGGTGAAGTCTGGGGACCCTGAAGTCAGAGCAGGTGATTCTGTAGCTTCAGAGTATTTCAGTTTAGAGGGTGACACTTTGGATGGTGTTTATTATTGTTCACAGGAGTAGCAATTCTCACCTGTGCCTGACTTCCTTGTTTGGCTGTGCAAAGCACATTCCTCTTCATCACCAAACTGATGGATGAGTTTGATCTTTCCACTCGTTTTGTTGTGTAAATGCTTAACGCTGGTGAAGTGCTTTCTCTGAAGGAGAGCTGAAGAGCAATGAAATGACTTCTCATGTTTTCTAATCTCCTCCAAATGTTTTACCTCAGACCTGTCTCTGCTCTTAGTTCTTATAGACACAGCCAGTCTGCAAAATCTATTACTCTTCTCTGGCAGTGAACCTTAATACTGGGACTCCATAACACTTACTTGTTAATGGTTGATTAATGAGTTGTAGATAATAAAGCGCCTATCTGAAGTTAACAAACATCTGTGAGCGATTTATTTGAATACTCGCACCTCAGCAGCTGGCTCACCTCAATATTTGTTGAAATTAATGAACAAGTGCAAAGTTTAGAAGGGCAGGAAATACTTAAAAGCCAAGTCAGTTTGTATTTTTATACCACTTTATATGTCACGTGTCCCTGGTTTATATACAGGGCACTTTCATAAAACGGAGTGGCACTTTGGACAGACTTACTCTGGGGCATTTTAAAGTTTATTAATGCTATTTATTCAAAGAAACCATTGTGACATCTGGAGATGGCTATTTAGGCATTCAGAGGACTAAGGCTTTTTGATGGTAGTGTTACCGTTGCTGTGATGACACAAGAATGTGAGCAAGGCAAGACGATCTAGCTGGAAAAACCAGATGCTTGTTTGTGCCGTTGTCCTCTTATCCAGTCCTAAAAGAGAAGTAAGTCTGAAAGTCTTGTGTGCTTAAAAGTTCATCAGCTTTTTCTCCAGCTATATAATTTGGTTTAATGAACATTCAGCTTTCCTTACAAATCTTGCCTTGCCTTGTCAATCATATAGAAGAAGTTACATGATATTTGGCCTATAGAGGAATTTGGGGATATCTGTATGGCATGGTGGTGCACAAAGGGGAAATGGTGCTGTAATCCATGCCTCACTTGACTTGTACCTGCAGGCAGAAGAGAAACATAGTAATAGTAGAGATACTATAGTGGAATTTGGGCCCTTACATCCATGAGATGAAAATATGCAGACCACCATTGCCACATGTTCTTGTTCTCTTCCTTTTTTTCTGTACAGCTTCTTTTTCATCACAAAATTGTGATGAATAGCCATGTAAAGACTCTTCCACATTATCAGATGTACTCTTCAGAAGCATTTTGAGCAAGGTTATTGTAGAAATGTATTGGAAAAGTAAGCTTTTGGTATTCTTCTTGGCTCATATTCAGGTGCAGAAAAAGTAAGTTCGACTGTTAACTCCATTAACGTGTATGAAATCAGCAAAGGATTTGGGTTAGTTATATTTGTCCCCAGACTTGTTCCACAGTTGTAATTTTCCTCTTACTTTTTCTTGGTGTCTTTTAGTGAAACCTGCACAACTTAATGATATAGTTCAGTGCAATACAAATTACGTGCTTGAAACAGAAATGTCTGATGCCTGGATTTAAAGCATCAGGTATTGTCATCCCAAATAATTGATACAGAACAATAATGACTTGTTGCAAGTCAAATTTTCAGCTTTTGTTCTGCTGTCCCTCAAAACAATTTTCACATGTGACAAAATTGAAGTTTTTGCTCTGCATTGGTAATCTTCTGCTTGTATCTCTGATATTTGACAGGGACAGCCAAACTCTGTGCTGCAGTCGCCAGCAGCTTCCCCTTTTCTATTGCACACCTCAACAGATCTTTGAAAGTTGATATTTTTACATGCTGAAACTAAGAAATATAATTTCACAATTTCTGAGTCTGGAAGATCATTTATAGATCCGTGTCTCTGCACATTAAAGGTGTTAAAATACTGAAAATGTAACAACTCTTTTTTACAGTATGAAGTGTGTTTATGATGTTATTTTGGTGTAAGCTGGAAACACAGGCTGTTTTAAAAAACCCCTATTACTTAGTCCCCTATGGCTCTGTGGCTCACGTGCATGAGCACACAGACGCAGGGATGGCTCCAGTAATATTAAGCCGATGGCAAGGAGTTGAGAAGGGTCCTCGCTTAGAGTTCCACAGAAAGCAGTTTATTGCTACAACTTGTGAAGGGTTCTGAGGCAAATGACCCTGAGCACATGACAGCTGGAGCTTAAGTACAGGGGTGTGGCTAGTACCAGGAGCCAACTGGGGAAGCTGAACTGGGGTATATTACCATAACCGAACAAGGCATCCTGGGAGAGGCTCCTTTCCTTCGCCATAACCCGTAAGTCTTTGGCACCAGAGACTGTCTTACCAAGAACTCTCTCTATCTCTTGTACCGCAGGTCAATCGGCCACCACAAACCCCAAAGGATATTTTTTAGAAAGTTTATGAATAAATCCCTAAAGAACCTGAAAAGGAAGTTCCTAAAATGTTACCCCTATCCAGTTTTGTTATGTGACCTTTAGGGCTGAAGAAGTGGAAGGTAAAAACCGAAGATTTCACAAGTTTCCAAGGTGTTTTCTCCCCTTGTTTACATAGAAGTGATGTTACGCCATCCACAGAGAGTCTGTTCTTCCTTCTTCCAGTGCACAGTAAGTGATTCTGGCATGTCATCTTGTAGGGGTCCTGTGCCAAAGGCTAAATAGCCTAGATAACGAAGATCATATGTGTAATCTAGTAATACATTCCACTTGGCGTGAATCAAACACAGAGTGTTCCCAGAGTCTTGGACATTGTGTTTTCAGGGTTTTAGTCAGAAGATATGTGGATGATCCAAGCTATGTGACTAGAAGAAGACAAAAATAGAGACTTCTAATAAATGTAAATTGCCAGAAAGCCTTAACTGTCTCTTTTTCACAGGGAAGATGAGTAGTCGGTGTTTCAGGCAAAACTGATTGCAGGGAGGAAAGGGATAAAAGTTCATTGCAAGTAAGCAGCTTGTTAGGTGGATATTTCAGTTGTGATATTTTCACTCATTCTTCAGTCATTTCCATGTTGGTGAATAATTTTGCCTCACAGTGTAATGTCTGTGAGGTGCGTTTGGCTGGTGAGGCGATGGAGACGGAGCACAGGCCCCTCGGCCACGTGCCACAGCCGTTTTTACCTGCTGCTGCAGGACGAGGCCCTCATGCAGAGACTCCCCTTCCTCCTCTCCTGTCTGCCCCTGCAGAGGTGGGTGTTGCTCTTGCACAGCCCCCAGGCACCATGGTGGCATTTGCTGGAGTGTGGACTGTAGATGGCACGTCCCTGGCAGAGGCCACCCATGCCAGGCAGAGGAGGGGCACCCTGGGCCAGGGCCACCATGGCCTGGCCGGCCGATGGTGCCACTGCCGGTGGCTCGTGGGGCACGGCTTAGGGTCACCCTGCTATGGGGCACAGCCCTGGGGTGGCATGGGACAGGTTGTGCCTCGCCCAGGAGTTTGCAGGGCAAAGGCCATGCTGTGTGCATGTGCTGGTTTCCATGCGTGCCTTCCACATGTGATCAGTGGGAGTTTCCTCCGGAGCAGCTGCACGCTGCCAGCAGGATGAGGGAGGCTCACAACCAGACTGGGAGTTGACATGGACAGGTACCATCCCAGCTGGCTCCAGCTAGTCATCAAAAAGGAGGGAAAATCCTATTCCTAAAGACTCAGTCACCAAAGCAAATGAAAGTTTCTTTGCTTCTGGGTCTAATTCTTAGATTTAATTCAGTCTCAAAACAGTTGATCAGGATTTTTTCCGAGATTCTTTTATTTCATGAAAAGTTTTGATGTTTTAACATTCTATGCTCAATCAGAATTTCTACTTAAGCAGAATCTCTGTATGAGAACTTCCCTGAATTTCTCCTCTCAGTATGTCATGTTTCCCTATGTAAGGTAAGCATATATGAATTTGTAGAAAAATAGTAAATTTTTTTTAATTGCTATTTTGTGTTTAATGCTCTTCCTTTTTAATGGAACTACACATAATTAAAATTACTTGTGATGATATTCTACAAGTTGTCCGTTTCTAGTGTATCTAATTCATGCTTGATTAAAGCTAATTATAACACTGGAGTATTGCTTTCTTAAACCATGTGTTTGCACAAAAAAGTTACTTTTACATAATAATAGCTGAGGATAAAATTTTATTAACTGTTAACAAGGTGAACTTTCTGAGGCCTCAGATGGCCTTTTAACTCGGAGATTGGCAATCCTGCCCCTCTGCTGTGCTTTTTCTGTTTTTGTTTTGTGTGAGTGTATGTGTGCATATGTTTGTTTTTGATAAAACCCGTCAGTTCTTCATTTACGACCTACAAACTGGCTTATAGCGATGTTTGTACATCTGGAGATCGAAATGAGCTGCGGCTTTCGGAGATACGCTGCTTTTTTATTAAAAGGAAAGGACTAGAGGTAACAAGAAGGAAGGCTTGGAAGCAGGGTTTTGGAGGGATTGGAGTTTAAATAAGGGATTAATTTTACAATAAAGGACTAATATTTTAACACCAGCGCCTTAAGCCGATTCCCTTTTGGAGAGAGTTGTGGCAGTTTTAACATGAAGACAGTGAGGGGCAGTGCTCATCAGGATGAGTGCAAGGGCTCTGCTTGTCCAGATGTCTCAGGGTCCACATGTGCTCTTGGCTGCAGCCCATTTAAAGGACTTTTTGGATTAGGCCTTGAGGTCTGGCAGAATGCGGCTGTTGTCCAGCCATTGTGTATTGCTGATTTTAGACAATAAAATCTCTGCCAAGTGACAGTCTGGCCAAGCAGTTTGGGCAGCAGCATACCTGAGGAAATCACAGACCAACTCACTCAGACTGCTTTGTGCTCATTTATCTTGTGTAAACAAGCAGAACAGCTCTAATGATGTGCAGGCTGATGTGCAGCCTCTGGTGCCCTCACCTCTGACCAGGGCCAGTGTTAAACACCAGCTGAACTCTCCTTCAGGCTGATAATGGCATTACTTCTGCTGGTCCAGCTGTGTCCGCGTGGTGCACAAAGCTGCTGGTGAGGGGTTTTAATCACATCATGGGAATAACAGTCTGGGTTTAGGTATCTTCTGTGCCCATTCTTACGTGTTTGAGTGCTGGGGGCTAGATCCAATAAAGGATAATAAGCCTCAAGAGCAAGGCTCTAAACCCATGACAGAAAGACATCATCTCAGAGGCTTCCTGACCTCTCAGGTACCTCTGTTTTTTAGACACTGTTCTGCTGCCCAGAGAGCTTACCAGACTTCTGGAGTTTTGCTTTTGCACATCCCAGTACAGCATAACTGTTAGCAGCACTGAACAGGTAGTTATCATCTTAAGGCGTAGAGATGTGGGTGATCCTCTAACAGCTTTTTTCCTCAGCTCAGATCACTGGCAGAGCAGGAGCTTCTGACTAACCTGACCGAGTAGCTATGTGAAAAACTCATTGAATAAATAGGTGGGCAGTTAGTTATGGGAGAGCAAACAGGTGCATGTGTCTCCATGCATGTCCATAAGGAATCTGGGTCACTATGCTTGCAATAGCTGGCAGCAGCAGGCATATAATCTCTTCACTGTAAAAGGATAAAAGGATTCCTGTGCTGCAGTAGTAGTATCAAAATACAATTTAAAGCCCTGGAGGCAAAGCAAAGCCAGATTTGTTCTTGTTACAGCTGGACAGGTAAAGCGATACTCCTGTGTATGTTGGCACCCATGTTGTTCATCCCTCTTAGAGAAGTGGTCCTTACAAACTGAAGCCAGTATCCTCTCAGATCCTCTCTTCATGTCTGTGGTGGGGCTTTGTGTGGCGTTCACCCCACTGTGTCCCACAGTTCATAGAATCACAGGATGGCTTGTGTTGGGAGGGACCTTGAAGATCATCTAGTTCTGAGCTCCCTGCCATGGACAGGGACACCTTCCACTAGACCAGGTTGCTCAGGGCCCCATCCAACCTAGCCTTGAACACTTCCAGGGATGGGGCATCTGCAACTTCTCTGGACAACCAGTTCCAGTACCTAACCACCATCACAGTATAGAGTTCTTCCTAACATCTAATCTAAACCTACCTAGCCAAATACCTTCTTCAATAATGGGAAAATCAGAGCCTAAAGGAGAAGGACTGTTGAGCAGTGAAACTTTTAGAGACCATGAGCAGCCTACTGGTATTACCCATTAAGTGAGTGAGGTGACTGACAGTCAGTAAACCCAGGCAGTCGACTAGAAAATGCCATTTCCTGTTGAAAGGACATGGTCACACAAGTGCCTTACTCTTGCCCATCTAAGCTTGTGTGACATATAGCTGGAGATGTTAGGATTGGCAGAAACATGTAGGCTCACTGACAGCCATTCATGGTGGTCCAGAAGGGATTTCTAAAAATGTCTACACCAGTCTTCTTACCTCATGTGCACATCAGCTTTAAATTACTTGTTTCTGTAGAGATCTGCAGAATGTCTTAGCTATTTTTGGTAACCCAGAATTCCTGGCTGTTATATGACTGGTGCTGAACTCTTGTAATACACTTTACAAGAAGATATATGAAAACCCCTTTTGAATAAAAGGTTAGTTTCATCCATGAGGTAAGTCAAAGTCAATGGAGCTGAGCCAGGCTTTTAAATGTTCCGGTTGTGATTAAGTGGGATTAATCCTCCTAATTGCAATTACTGCTTCTCAAAAAAGTTAAGGTAGGACAAAAACCTTATCCCTTCAGGTTATCCTACTATATAGGGTATATTATAAAATATCTTTTCATTACCCTACTAAAATAATACTAGATCTCATAGTAGGACATGGGTGAACCTGAGATCCCAGAGTGCTCCTCTGTATCTCACCTCAGAACGGGTAGGAAGAAGCTTGGTTGGTAGCAGCAAAGGTAGCCTGTGCATCCAGGCTTCTTGTAGGCCACGAGAAGCTCCAAAAGGCCAGACAATGATGGTGCAGAACTGTAGAGCTGGGGTGTTAAGTTTTGGCCTTTTCTTTACCCTTTGTTCATCCTACTTTTTTTCCTATTTTTTTCTTTATGATCTTTCTTTTTTTCCCCCCAAAGGTCACTTTTTCTGGTGACTTTTTTTTTTTTTGGTCCGAACAATGAAATCTGTTTGGGTAGACAGTGCCTGGAATGGCATTTCCCTGGTGCAACTGGGATGAGAGAGTAATTCAAGGTGGTGCTGCTATGTCAGTCAGTAAAAATGAGTGGGAACTGCAGTGGTGAACAGAGGATTGATTCTTGCAAAGGCCAGAGAGCTTTTATTGACTTCTGCATGTGAATGTGTCCTCTCCCAAACCTCTCCCTCTCTCAGGGAGCCTTAGACCAAAACCCCTTGAACTTGTTGGCTGCTGGCAGAGCTGTGTAGCAGGACTGGAGAACACCCACACTGCAAGAGCTTTTCAATAGGATTTAAATAACTTGCCCTAAATTCTTTTCTGGTGGAAATAGGCAAAATATGACCAAAACGTGTGGTGCTAATTTATACCAATAGAGAATTTTGTCCTTGTGTTAAATTTTCAGAGTAAACACCTTGCAGCTGTTTGTTAAAGTAAAACAAAAAGCCTTGGAAACAAACCAGACCACAAGTGTGTTTCCTGTCTCCAGGCTCCACGCTGTAGTCCATGCTTGCTCTGCAGAGAATATTGTCCTTGTGGCTATGTAAAAATTACTTAAGTGCAGCTTTGTTTTCAGTTAGGCTGCCAAGCTTCCATCCTGAAATGTGTGAGGATTTTGTAATTTTTATTATGTTTAGTAAGGTTTTGACATCATGCAGAGATGATACAAAACAATTTTTAGAATCCTATTATAATTTAAGTTGGAATATTTTTCTCAGTATATATTGCCTTAAAATGTGCATGCTGGGTTTTAAAAACAGAGGAGTGATATCCAATTTTATAAATACAAGTTTTAGTTCTGATTTCCGCCCTAAAACATAAATTTGTGTAATTATCTGAGTAAAACTTGCTCCCCATTTCAATTAATATACATCTTCCTTCCACTGTCCAGGCTTGTGCTTGCCCTGCCAGTGCTGGAGAGTGGGTTGCAGCACATTTTGGTCTGAAGTCTCTGTGACCCTATTGGGACTCACTGCTTGATCTTGGGTATAATTTTCTGAGGTCCAGTTGCTTGCCTGGGTAGAGTGAGGACAGCCCTGTGCTGGAGGCTGTGAACTGAGGCTGATACGTGCTCCAGGTCAGAGGACTCACTATGAGATCCCCAGGCACAGTCCATTAGGGAAAATGCAGGGGTGAGGGGTGAGTGCCCCATATTTGTTCAAGTACATGACTTGTAAAAAAGAAGCTGCAACCAGAAAGAACACTTGTGAAGTAGAATCAGGCATTGTAAAACTTAGTAACTAAAGTTCTTTGAAAAACCAATCAGATCTCACTTGTTTCATGGTACAAAAGCTACTGTACCCGCAACGGTGATGGCCTGGGGGACTTTAAAGGAGTGCTGCAGAAAATAGACTTGCTATTTCTGGAATGCTGCACTGTTTTCGAAGTGCTGCTTCAACTGCATAAGATTTACCAAAGATAACAGCATGCAAACATGCCCAGCATCCTCAGAACAAAGCTCCCTTGGCATAGCAGGGATCAATTGGCAGCAGATTTTCAGAAATGGGTTGGCAGCCCATGTGATTAAGAGAGTTTTATGCTTGTTTATTAAAGTCCTTTCTATAAATAGTCAGTGTAAGTTTACAACTGCATACTAACTTTGTTCTGGCCCACATCTTACCTACCACCTTCCTGGAAAACACTCCTACCCACCAAGCTGATACTTTCTGTGCTTTCTTTCACCCTCCAAGTATAATTATTACTTATTAGAATAAAGTGCTGTATAAACGTAGATGAAGTGCATATTTGGGATCACGAGGATTTGAAGTGGGCAGATCCTGAGCATGTGGGTGACTTGCCGAGGGCACTGGTTGTGGTTTGGAGGCAGTGACAGGAGCAGTTAGCACCTTTAAAAATGCAGAGGATTTTATATCTCTATATATATCTATAGCTAAATATGTCTGCCTGTCTAAGTAGGGCTCTGAGCTGCAGATTGCTCCTTGTGGGTGAGCCTTGTCTGTGTGTTGCCTTATTCATGGCAATGGGAGCTGTGAATGCTCATCCCTGAGGCCAGCAGGGCTTTTCATGGTTGTGCTGAACAGGCAGTGGGGATGGAGCAGGCTGGACTGAACAAGTCATGGGAAATGGGCATGGCTGTTGGCATCCCTGTTTTCAGCTCCTTACTCCATCTATAGACAGCTTGTAAGTTTGTGTCAAGCCAGAAGCCATCACAAGGACATCTCCAGATAGATAGTGTAATTGTGCAATACTGTGTTATATCTCCCTGTTTCTTCCCTTTTCCGTCTACAGCTGGTTTGAGGAAATGATTAAGCACCTACACAGGGCTTTGCTTGTTCCTCAGCTGTTCTTCAAAGACAAAGCCCCTTGCTGACAAATTTTGGATGTAGGTCTACAAATGGGTGTAGAGCAGTTGTAGCCTCCTTTCTCTTCCTGGCTGTTCTAGCCTGAGGAGTGACTCCTCAAGCCATATGCTTTAATAAGCTGCCAGCATGATAGAAACTAAATTAATCAGGAGCATGAACATGACTATCTCCATTTTCCTGAGTTCAGGCCGAAGCACGGGCAGTTGTTTTCAGTGTACAGGAAAAGCTCTTCTTTCTTTCAGTTTTTCACTCTTTAAGTGTACAGAATGCATTGATCTGTTTTGTGTGATTATTTTGACAAAGTCTGGGATGATTGTGTCAAATTGGCTAGAATACAGTTCAAGTCACATACAGATTATCATTTATGATGAAATTCAATTTGTGTTGAAGTCCTGAAATCTTAACACTGCCCTTTGGTGCACTATAAGGAGCGCTGCAAGGTGAGTCAGTACTCACTGCTGAGTTACAGATTTGGTTGGGTTTTTTGTTCCACCTTATCTCACCTTATTTGGCGACCTCTTGCACACCAAATTGGAGCTCTTTGCTTTTGGTTAGTTAAAGAATTCTTCTCACTACCTTATTAAGTTAAGTATCCTGAGTGCAAAGCACCCTCTAGCCACATAATATGGGTAATATGGCTGATGTCTTAAAGGATTTCCAGCAGTAAACCGTCGTGGCTTCCAAGCTCCAGTTAGCAGGTCCTGCCTCATTAGCAAAAATACAAGAAAGTATCTATTAAGCTGGCACTGAATTTCCTTCTCACAGGACTTTTTAGGAGCTTAAGGGTCTGAGTAGGAGGCACAGAAAAAAAGTGCAAGCATTGTTACCTGATTTCCAATATAAGCTCTATTAAGAAAGTGGAGGAACATACCTGCTAGATCAGGCTTGCTTTTGGGGGTATCTCTGCTGGTCACAAATGACATGTTTTCCCTGACTGATAATCCATTTTGGCAAAAATCCATAATGTGGGCTGAACTGTAGACGTTTCTTATGGTGCAGATAGCTGCTGTTTTCACTAGCCTTGAAAGGATGTGAGTAGCTCCTGCTTCTCTCAGTGGGCTACTCTAGCCCAAAGCTGTGACTCAGTGATGGTAAAATAAATGCTTTACTGAGAGATTCTGAAGTTGAAAGTTCATTGGCTTTATTATTCCTAAAAGATAAATTACTTATTCCTTAGAGCCATCCAAAACTGGCCTTTGAGATATACAAAAGCAGTCTATTGTCTCTGAACACTGCGAGGAGGGTTAGTAGGTGCTCTGCTTGGTGGCCTCTCTAGCCTGTAGCCAAAACAGGGTTAGATTTATGCTGCAAGCTGCAAGCTCTGCACATCCATGACATCTCCATCCATTGAAGATCCTCTTCAATGTCTTCATAAATGACTTGGACACAGGACTCGAAGGTACACTTACATCAGTTTGCCAATGACACCAAATTGGGAGGAGCTGTTGACTCCCTGGAAGGCAGAGAGGCCCTGCAGAGAGACCTAAGCAAATTAGAGACATGGTCAATCACCAACTGTATGAAGTTTAATAACAAGGGCAAGTGCTGGATTCTGCACCTGGGATGGGGCAGCCCTGGATGTGTGGACTGACTGGGGAGTGAGAGGCTGGAAAGCAGCCCTGGGGAAGGGGATCTGGGGGTCTGATCAGTGACAAGTTGAATATGAGTCAGCAGTGCCCTGGCAGCCAGGAGGGCCCAGTGTGTCCTGGGGTGCATCAAAAGCAGTGTGGTCGAGGAAGGGGATTGTCTCCCTCAACTCCACTCTGGTGAGACCCCCCCTGGAGTTCTGTGTTCTGGGGTCTCCAGCACAGAAAGGACATGAACCTATTGGAGCAGGGAGAGGAAAGATTACTAGGATGGAACATCTCTCCTAAGAGGAAGGGCTGAGAGAATTGGAACTGTTCAGCCTGGAAAAGAGCTCTGGAGAGACCTTAGAACAGCCTTCCAGTACCTAAAGGTGGCCTCTAAGAAAGGTTTCCTTGAGACGTGTTAAGATACCCCATGCCTAGAAAGATTCAAGGTCAGGTTGGTCAGGGCTCTGAGCAGCCTGATGTAGTGGAAGGTGTCCCTGCTCATTGCAGGGGTGTTGGACTAGATGACCTTTAAAGGTCCCTTCCAACTCAAGCTATTCTGTGACTCTATGGTTGAATGATTCTCGTGGGTCCCTTCCACCTCAGGATATTCTATGTTTCTATGCTTGATTGTATGAAAACTGGAAAGAGCCTCTGGTCCTTACTTGAGCTTCAGCACCAGTGGAGGCATGCAGGATTTATACCTACAGTACATATTTGTGAAATGACTGTAGGCCAGGTTGTTCGCTGTAAGAGGAATTTGGAAAGGTATTATGTACGTGTTTGACAGACCAAGTGCAGCCTCACACTTGGCTGGGCTGGTTCAGCTTTCAGCCTTTTGAATAGCTGTCATTTCACTGCTCTGTAATGAAAAGGGGAATTTCTCACCTACCTCTTTAGAAGAACTTCAGAGGTTAAAAAGAGAAATGGCATTTTATTTCAATACGTATCAGTTGTGCGGAGAGCACCGGTGCTGCATCATAAGAGGAAGTCAACTTCTGTGGCTGCAGAGAGCGCATCAGTGAAGTTCTGGCAGAGAACAATAGCCAAAACAATGGAGTGAGGTTTAGGATGGAGCATGAGCAGTCTGTGAGAGGGATGGCATGTAGCTGAGATACCTGCAGCAGCTCATTCCAGCTTAGCTACCTAGGAACAGGTTGTTCCCCTGAGGCATCTTAGAGCTTAATCTAAATCAATGAAAGGCTGAAGTCAGCATCAACTGAAATCAGGGGAAGCTTCCTATTGGCATAAATGACATCTGGATCATGGATTTAGTAACCACTTAACATGGACTGCTAAGATCTCCTTCAAAAAGTATTTCTTTCATTGTTTTCACTACAAACAGAGAATAAAGCTGACATCTCCATTAACACCAAGAATAAACATTTAGTGGGTAATGCCATTCAGGTATTGGTTTTATTGGAAACCCCAAGGAAGCTCTTCAAGGGGAAGAAGTATTTTTTGTGTTTCTGTGGTTTCTGGTAAATACAGGATCAATAAAGTGAGCTCTGACATTTCCTTTCACACTGAATGCAGCTGAGATATGTTTTTCAGTATTTGGCTGACTACTGTAGATTTTGCCCTCATATGTTTCACTGACAAAATTGAAGTGGTTTTTTTAAATCATGGTGTCTTTTGAATAGGCACAAAATGACTATTTTGATTAATTTGAAAAATAAGAGGTATAAAAATTTATGTTCTGGAAACACCCAGAGAAAAGTCTTCAATTATCTTTCTAATAATTTCATCCAGCACAGTGATTTTAGTCTTTTCCTGAATAGCTCAAGAATATCTCTGTAGATATCCTCAAATTACAAGATGTTCTCCTTAGTTAAAATCCCACATGAAAATTTCTGACCCCCAAAATAATACTTTTAGAAAAAAATGTCCACTTAAGGCTAGAGTTTTATAATGGCAATGCCATCAAAACATCATTGTCAGCCTTGCTTCCTCACAAAGTGGAACAGGACTGATTGTTGGCTCTACAGGATCCCCATCTAACCCCATCTTTCAGGAATCAGTTCACAGTTCCTTCTTAACAAACCTTGATGACAGCCTTTTTTTCTGCCAGAATGGAAGGATGTTACTGTGTGGGATTTTTACATGTGTTAATCATAAAGTGATGTTTAGGGAAACACAAGGAAGGCAGAGAGAGCCCTACATCACTGACTTTTATTTTTTATTTGTATCAGAAACCATGTTGACCTGAGTTTTGCCTAATTTTATTGAAAAGAATTTTCAAAGAATCAGTATTTACATACTTAGCACTTTTTCAAAATTAGACCCGTCTAATGGCCAGAAAAATCATTGAGCCATTAAAAACTGAACTGCAAAAATACCTCTCTCATATAAATCCCTGTGCCTGAGGATATTGCTGATCTGCATTTTCGTCAATGTAACAACACTTTGGTTTCATTCATGTCTTGTAACAATGGAACATTAATTGAGAGGATCAAACGCCTGCTTTCCAAAAGACGTTTTTTTGTCACTGCTGACATGAATTTCCTCCATGTTCCTTGTTCCTGGTGCGTTAGAAGTTTCTGGCTGAATTAATGGCTTTGATTTTTATCCACTTTGAAGAAAATATTGGCACTTTTTTTTTTTTTAATAAGGCTTATCAGGTAAGGTCTAATATTAGCATACGTAAGGGTGCTTATTAGAGTTCAGATGACAGATGTGCTTGAAAGGCACTGGCTCAAAAGGCAGTTCAATTTGCTTGACCCTGCTGGCATTACTAAACCTACTACACCTTCTTTTGTGTGCCAACATGACAAAGATTTTGCTTAGTTTAATTTGAGAGGCTCCTGGGCTTATGAATCATGATGTAGAAAATGTACAAAAAGGAGTAATCAAATAGAACAAAAGCCAGAGCCTGTAATTGTAAGAATGCTTCTGCCGATTTGGTTGCAGCAGTGTAACGTGAAAAGGGTTTTCTTCACAATTGTTGTTACTGGGTTCAAATACAGGTGAGCATATCCCTGATTTAATCTTTGAGGTAAAGACCATGCATGGCTTTTGCACAGGTGGACTCATCAGCATTCCTGAATTTTGTTTAAGTCTCTGTACCAAGTGCTGCTAGGGAGTTAATGAAATGGAGTCCCAGTTACCTAGCACTCGTTAATGAACTGGTGAGGTGGCAATTTCTAGTCAAGTGACAGGACAGGAGAAGTGCTTGTTGTTCCCCTGGCTCCTGTTGCTCACCACACAGTGTGTATCCCTGTTATGCTGGACCAAACTCCTCCCTCTGCTTTAACCTCCACACTCCTGGACACCCCTTCCGCTTAGGAATGATCAAATAACTTAGGTTTGCATTATTCATTCTCCAAGTCATTCCTCTTCTTTCTCTCTTACCTGAAGGGGTAGGTAATGAAAGACAAGATTAAGACACAGTTTAAGACAAAATAAGTTGAGGAATTCTTTTAAAAACTCAAGACTCTCAGCCGGAAAGGGGAATCCAAGGCCAAACAAGGCTCTCCCCAGCAGATAGAGATCCTCACCAGCTCCTTACACATCAGTGAAAGTGTGTCCTGCTAATGCAGGCCAATCTTAGAGCTTATCCTTTCTCTCCCAGCTGTCAGGACTTCCTAAATAATTTCCGGCACAATCCAGCCACAAGTATCCAGGAGGGGAGGGTCATGAGTCATCCATGCTCTAAGAGAGGTAGAAGAAGGTGTATGACCTTCGAAGGTTTCCTCTGCTTGCTCTTGTTTTCTTTCATTTTCCTCCCATTTGTTTTGTGACTTTCACTGTATAAGCTCCATTTCTTCTCCCAAAAAGTCATTAGGTGTTTGTCATCCATTCCAGTGGGACCAGGAATAAACTGGAGTTGCAGAGCTGTTCACTTCAGCCTGCCCTTGCCAAGCTGATCCTGCCAAGTGCTAGCTTAATTTTTTTTAACAAGAAGAAAATAAGTAAATACATTTGAATAAAAATTGAACTGATTCATTTGGCCAGAGGGAAATTATTCATTTGGAGGCATCTCTTGGGAAAGCCAGTAATTGAAAAGTTGGATTTTAAAATCATGAGTAAAGATACTGATTGTTCCTGGATTTAATCCAGAAATTCATTATTTAAGGTACACCAGGGTATAGGAGATCTTGGTTCAGTTCTCTCAGCGTTGTGTGAGAACTTGAGGCCATGCCTCTGGCTTTCCAAGGGAGAGCCTCATCTGCTACAAGCTTCCAGGGAGCCCTAAAGAAGGAGTGTTGTCCTCTCAGACACTCACATTCTTTTGATTTGGCTTCATATAAATGGTCATTTGTTAGAGCAAGGCTCAGAAAGTAGGGATATCCTGTCTGGGTGAGTAAGCTGACCATCATGCTAGAGAAAATCTATTGCTGCTTCAATAACTATTCAGCTACTTTATGTAGAACAGGTCGATCAGGAGAGTTTGCGAGAACCATGTCTCCACTTTGGGCTGTAATACCTCCTTAGAAAAGATCACTTAGAAAAGTGTCTTCTAGGAGAAAGCCTGATATTTCCCCCACAGAGTTGGGTTTGGATTACCCAGCAGCGTCAGATGAGCATAGTTGTGCTCCAGCCACACAACCAAACCCTGCAGCAGGAGCTTAATTCACTGCTTGTGGGTTGTGTACTGGGAGAGAGAAAGGCTGAGCAGCCTTCTCAAGTTGCATCTAGTGCATGGTGTGTCTCTAGCAAGCTTCAGTTACACCTTATATTTGTCCTTGGTTCTGAATAATTTCTATAAATGGCTTTTAACCCTGAGTATGAGTCCTATTCTGATGGAGGTGGGTGTGCAGTTATCTATTCATCATGCATATGTGTCCTCTCTCTTTTTGGAGAGCCTATAGGAGATTAAATATTTTCTCTAAGACTTCAAGACAAAGGGAAGCAAATACAAATAGCTAAAATGGGGAGGGCTGTGTCTAAATTACTGTCCTTTGCTAAATGTGACCCATGCCAAATGCTACAGCTCGGGCTGTAAAAGATTCAGTGAGGATAGTCCCTAACAGATTTTGTGTCAGAATCTGACTGCTGAATTACCCTGTAAGTCCCTCTCACCTTTCACTGAAATGTGGTCAAATAAATTACTTTTTGGCAGCAGGTGTGGGAAGTCACTGCCTGGTTCTCACTCACAGGCGAGTAGCTGATTTGCTTTCCTTTACTCTGTTTATTTTATGTCTCTGCAGGGAAGGCTGCTTGTCCCCCATCAGCCCAGAGGCATGGCCCCTTGTGCAGTCTTTCATATGCCACAACCGAACGTTCATCCTGGATGGCCACGTGCAGCTGAAGACGAGTCTGCAAACCCAGGAGCGACACCTTTTCCTCTTCACAGACCTTCTGGTTGTTGCCAAGTCCAAGTGAGTATGGCCCCTCAGGCGCTGCTCCTGCAGAGCAGACCTTTTCTTCAGTGGAACATATAATGGATTTTCAGAATGCTTTTTAAGTAGCAAATCTTCCCTAAATCATAAGGAAACGTTTTATTTTCACCTCTTCAGGCATCTTTGAAAACCTCATAGCCATGGAGGAATTTCAGGATGCAGAATTTTATGGAAATGCCAGATAATCTTTGATATATTTCATGTTTTGTGTCATCTTCTCCACTTTGGGAGCACAATGTCACAAAAGACTCATTGGCACTCAACTGTGTCCAATGTGCTACCTTCAACTTCTTGTTTTAGACAGGTCCTCTTCAGCCCTGTGGGGTTTGGATAACACCAGTGCTTGTGCTGTATTAGGGTTAGAGGTCTTAATCCTTACCTGGAAGCTGCTTTGATACACACCAAGGATGAGCAGCCGTATAAAAATAGAGATTGCAGGCGGCACTGCGGTGTCTGTCTCTGTAGGTTGTCCTGTGCCAGAAGGAGCACAGGGAAGGGGAAGCGATGCTGAGCAGTCTGGGTAGTGCTCATGTGTAATCAGGCTTGCTGTTGAGCTCTGATTATTCACTGTACCATTCACAATTAAATCACATTTACAAGCTGTGTCTAGCATGCCAGCTTCATGCGGCATTTGTGGTTTAAGGCAATTTTAGAGGGTGCTTTCACTTGTTGTTACGGCTTGTGGAGAAGTAATAATAAAAAATCCTGATGTAGCTTCACTCTCTGTTAGGCACTGTGTTGTGGTTTCACAGGGTGGGCAATCTCAGTGTGAGTCCTGGGCTTTTCCAATGCGTTGTTTCGCTTAAGCAATTGTTTCAGGGGCTTCTGGGAAAAGCCAGAAGAAATCTGTGTTTTCTGTAGAAATCTGAGCTGTGTCTGTTTGAATCACACATAGTAAACATAACCCCCCCAGCTGAACTCCCTCACTTGATGTGGTGTGACAACACAGAGGATATTTTACACAAAACATGTTCCGCTATGGGTGGGTGGTGAGCATAAGGATATTTAGGGGAAATCTTGGTATTCTACCAGCGGTAGCAGAAACAGCATTGTTACTGTATTGATTTTTGTTTGTTGCATGTTTAGGGTGGAATTCACCTCACCTAATTTCAGCTGTAAAGTGAAATATTTGTAACTTACCTAGGTTTCTAGATTGCTCTTACAGTGAGTGAAGCAAAACCAGCTCCTTACTGTGGCAAACTCACCTGTGCTGAAAGAGCATTGATAGTGGGTGAGGGGAGTCATACTCTTGGGGGTCTCTCACCCTGTCCACTAGCTTTCCAGTGGGCATGGTCCACTAGCTCAGCTCCTAAACTGTAGAAGAGTACAGTCAGGAGGGATACAGCCCCCCCTCCCTGGTCAGCCTGCTGAGCAGAAGCTGTGTTACAGACCCAGGCTGAGCTGCACATTACTGCAGGTTTGGCTGGGTCCCAGTGGGACTATTTGCATAGGAAAGCACTAGTTGGTGTAACCACACAAAACTCTGGTCCGCAGGGAGTAGTAATAACAGCTCTTACAGCATGTGATTTAATGTGGGGAAGAGATACAATGTTTAAAAAAGGTGGTAGAGGACAATTTGTGCTTTTGCATGTGAAAAAGGCGGGGGGGGGGAGCAAGTCTTTGCTAGAAATGGTAAAAATAGTATTTTGAGTGATTTTACTTCATGTATTTTGAAGAACTAATTGGGATGTTCTCTCTACAGCTGCCCTGTCAGCAATTAAAGCATCAGAGCTGTCACTAATGAATACTACTTAAAAATCAGCATTTTTAAAGCTGTATCACACTAAAATGCCAATGCCAATTCCTAGAAGGAAAACCCAAGTGTGTGTATTGCTATGTGGCCATGACTGTGGATTGCTATTGACTTTTTAATAGCAGGTACAGAGTCAAAGCAGTAAGACTAGGACAGAATTAATGATACAGTTGAATCTTACTTAACTTCAGAATTATTCCTTGTGAATAATTCTGTCTTAAGTAGTTTTTTTGTTTTGGGCATGTGAACCCCTAAGGTATCTTCGGTACAGCTGGGCCCCGTGCGGGTGTGAGCTCAGCTGCAGGTGACCAGTCACTGTACAAATGGAGCTCATGTACAATCAGGCTTTGTATGATCAGCAAATGGGTACAAGTTTTTCCTAAAGAGAACAAGTGTCTTGTGTCATCTGAGCTTGCTGAGTAAACTGCTTGTGCAGCACCGAACTCCTGCTTAAAGGCAAAAAATTGGCATTGCTCCTATTGAAATTTGCAAGGGTGAGTTGTCTCCACAACTGGTCCATCTATGGCTTTGGACAAGGGGCCTGTAGGTTCATTTTTTTGCTACTTTCTAATCATTTCTGCAATACAAACTCTTATGGTTTCCTATGATGCATTATACCAGTTCATAAAAAATAAGAATGATACTCACATGCTGTGCTCCTCTGCTACCCTGTCCTTCACTACCTTTATGTGAGGATTAAGTCAAAAATGTATTGATTGAAAGAGTTTTTCTCACTAAACCAAAGCTAATTATGTAAAATATTATACTCTTTTTTTATATATTGATTAGATTTCTTACAGAGAGTGTATGTTTTTATTTGGCAGAGTAAACATTTCAAGGATCTGTCAGTTTAATGATGAAGGTGTCTCGTAAGTTTTTGTGTGGGGGACACAGAGAAATGGTTTCCTTTTTCTCCTTTGTGATGTGCAGCTGTGTACATACACGAGCCTTTTAAGGGTATTTTCCCAAAGTGACATAGAAATTAAGGGCTGAGTGCATACATGGAATTACGGTAGCAGTCTCACAGTAGATCCATAAATGCTTTTGTCAGAGGGTTCAGTTAAGGAGATTAGCAAATCTAGAAAGAAATTAATCTTCCATTTATTATTGCCTGCAAGGTATTCAATTGTAAGCAAAAGGAACTCTGTGTACTCTGCAGTGGTGGCATAACTTGGGCTGTGTCAATATCTACAGCATTGGTGTTCATGATTTTTCTGTTCATTTCAGTGGATTTGGGATCTGCCTGATATTTACAGTAACATTTGCTAGGGGACTTCCTTAAAAAATGTATAATACTCATTAGATTGTTACTGTACCCATTTTTAAAATGTTCTGTCATGCTGCTTCCTTAGTCAGCAATGATATATTAGCTTCTAAAGGTAATGCTTTGGCACTTAGATAGAAGACCTATGTTTCACAAATGCTGAGAAGACATGGATTACATGAAGGACATGGCAGATAGGGATAAAATTATACTTCAAGCTCTCTAGATGTTAATGGAGGCTACTGTTTCAATGCCTCTGGAAACCAGGCCACTTGAATACTGATAATAGCTGAAAGCTGTGACCAGGCATGGCAAACAGGGTAAGAATATACATCAAGCATGACTGGAAAACATCCTTGTGTTTCTGCCAACACCCTGCTGACACCCGCTACTGGCACTGTAGGGGTCTGGCTTTATGGACTGTAAATGTTTAAAAAAATGAAACAGCATGTAGAATATTCACTGTACTGGGTAATGGCAAAAAGAAGTTGAGGAGAAAGGGAGGATCAACAGATTGATTGGGTGGAGTCAGACCAGACATCCACTTATTAACATCTACATTAGTGTTCACAGTTGTATTTTTTTGTAAATCTACATTTTCACAATTCATTCCATGGTCAGTCAGAATAGTTATTTTTGTATTCTTGACAGACCTTATTTGTTGCATCATAAACTGATTTGCTAACAAGCATGTTGAAATGTGCTCCTGTATTTTAAGTTTCTCTTTGGCTGGGTAGCAAAACGTAATAAAGAGAGGTGAAATGTTCAGCTGATCAGGAGACCATATAGTCTTAGGTTTGATATGCACTGATGGTTCTTTCTTGACCTTCCTCTGAATTTGCTGCACTATTCCACCACAGCTGTTAGCACAATGTCAGCTGGAAACCTCAGACCAGCCAGGTTCGTCTATGTCCTCTTTAAAGCCACAAGGTTCAAGTGCTTTCATGTTTCAGACTGTATTAGTTCAGTCTGTCCTAAATCAAATATCTTTTAAATGAGACTAATCTCAGAGAAAGTAGTCCATGTGTACCAAAGCTCTAAGAAACAGCTTACCTGGCATGTTTATTCATGGAGCACTAATCACCATGGTGCCCAGCACTGTCCCCATCCACATTTGCAATACGCTGGTGAGCTGACATGCTCTTGGTTTCAGGGAGGAGACACTTTTCCTCCAGCCTTTCCCTTTTGGCCCAGGAGAACCATAGCTCAGGTAATTCAGTCTGCAAGGCTTGAAGCAAGTGGCCATTGCAGTGCTACAGAGCTGGATTGACTTTGGGAGTTTTCACTTGTTTCTCATGTAGCACTAGCGCTCACTAATCCTACAAAGGAAGGAGACTTATAAAGAGAAATCTGTTAGAAGAAAAGAGTTGAAGTTAAAATGTGAAATTCTGTACATTTGAGCTTTACTCAATTGTTTAGTAGCATAAAACACAGGAAGGGCCAAATTTTTAAAAACTGGGAAAATTATGTATCTTTCTTGTAGATGAGTAAGTATTTTGAGAATGCACAAGGTCCTGGCTTATTCTGCAAGTGATGTGGTCCTCAACCTACCATGTTGAAAGCTTGTGAAGGCTGTGTGGTGACCTGTGCAGTAGTTAACACAAATGGCAATTTTCTGCTTTTTCTTTGTTCAGGTTTGCTTCATTTGCTCTGGCCCAGTTGTCACTACTTAAACTCATCATAGTTTTTGACCCTGGGGCTAAGCAATAGAACTGTACTATGAACTCCTCAATGGCATTAAAGTCACTGAAAGGAGAGTCAAATACAAGTGGCAGTCTTTGCCTCATGGTGAGATTTGGAGGGGGACTCTAGACATGGACAGATTCCCCTGAGAAGGGGGATGTTCAGGGATGCCACAAGCAATCTGTTTATCCCACAAATAAGAGATTTGTTGATCCCATTTAAATGAAAAAGTAGTAGGTTTTTATATGCAACCCGATAAAACATTTTTTTTAAACTGAAGCAGAGGTGCTTCTTCTATCAGCTCCAGTGCAAGCCTCACATGTGCCTGAAGGAAAAAAACCTCTAGTTGTTTAATCTGCTGTCTGTGTTTTCATGTGTGTGACACACCTGTGAATTTCTGCCTGCAGGTCACACTCTCATTTCAAACTTAAGTGCCAAGCACGTCTCTGTGAGATGTGGACAGCATTTTGTACAGAAGAAGTCTGTGAAGGCAGCACAGACCCAGACCGGTCCTTTGTTCTGGGCTGGCCCACTACAAACTGTGTGGCAAATTTCAGGTAAGAATTGAGATATATTTTATTTAACAAGTTACATAAATATTTTTTGGCTGACAGATACTGAGACTATCACAGATTCATTTCAGCACCAGTGACTGTGGGGAGCAGCAACTTGCTGATTCTCTAACCAATTCCTTCTACTGCTCCGAGCAAGTTGCCCTCCATACCGCATCTTCCATCTCACTTACCCTTTTAGAAGTTGAGAAAATACATCATTTGGCAAAGCACTTTCTGTGATGCAGACTTGCTCAGTGGAAATTACCTTTTTTTGTATAACTTGACAAACACCTTGGCTAATTAATAAGATGAATGACAAATATTAAACAGCCAAGCTAATGAAAGGATCAAAGTCTCATAAGACAGCTTTAAACAGAAGGCCATGTATTAGAAGTAGCAGGAAACAAACAGTGAAATACTGACCTTGTCCTATTTCTCTTTTCGATTTAATTGTGCCAGAGAAAATGTCAAAATTCCTCTTAAAGCAGAATCTCTGCATTTTAATAAAGAGAAAAATTTTTGGTCTGTCTTTGCAGCATTGACTGTAAGACACATAAGGGCTGTAGAGGTAATTTCAGTGATTAGGATAATTTTAGTCACAGCAGGAGGGCTCTTTCGTCACTTTGGATGAGGGAGGGCACCGTCCCCCTGAAATCCCAGCTGCTTAGCCACAGTAATTTGCCTGGGTCTTGGAAAATGCATTTTCTTCTTTATCAACAGAGAGCAAAAGCTGAAGTATCCGGCTTAATTTCTGTGTCACATTGTCCATACCTTAAGACAATGTTGTCTACAAAGTGCACTCTCTTGAGCTGGTTGTGCTGTTTATGTTTTTTACACTTAATAGTCCTGAAACAAAGATGGAATTTTCTATTGATTTTCAATTGAAATCTTGCCAATAAACGGAGCTTTGATCTAAAGACAGCATGTGATCCTTTATAGATATGTGAAAGTAGTTGAATAGGAAAGCAATAGCTTCAGTCAAAAAAAGAGTAAGAGGTTTTACAGAAGTGAAATTATTTTATGTCTGGAGGTACATAGAAAAATCTAAAGTGCCATGTGTGAGTCCATAGATGACTGTCCAGCAGAACTGAAACAACCAAATCAGAATCATATTTGTAACATCTATAAAGTGCATTTCCCTCGCAGTGTCATTGAGTAGGTTTGTAGTTCCCCAAATGCCTGCTCTGGAAATTTGAAGAATGTGATTGCAAAAGCAGCGCTGGGAATAGTAGTTACATCTGGGACAGGATTTAAATCAAGAAAGTTGAAGCAAAATTAGGTTAGACTCCTTGAACTGTCATATTATTAGCTACATTTAACTGGACAGCTTTGTATCCTTCAAAATATACACGAGATAAAGATAAATGAGATAAGCCTTGAAATGTCCAAAGTTAAACCCTACTAAGTTCAATGGGCTGATACGTGCTTTCTGATGTGCTGATAAAACAAGTAATAAATAAGAAAATAATTAGAATAGTGAAAGTGGAAAGAAGTCTGTGTACCTGAGGAAATAACCTTTAAACTTTTGAATTAAGGTCATTTTTTAAAGTGCCCTCCTCTTCTATTTGGATATTATTTTAAGAACTCAACACAGTTCCTACTGAATTAACTGGTAAAGCTTTACCTTCTGTGGGAAAAACTGATAACTGGGGCTTTTGATCTCCATGGCAGGCTTTTCAGTTGACTTAACAGGGAAGCAGAATTTTCATTCAAATCTGGATAAAACTTTTAGTTTTTGTAGGTATTTCTGAAATTGCAACCAAGAAACAGTCCATTCCGTTATGGTTTGTGGTTTGTACAAGAACTATTTTGGTATTAGAATGGTGGCTGATTTGTCCTGGTTTTCTTTAATTCTTTCAGGTCTGCAGAACAAAAGGAAACATGGCTGTCTTTTTTGCAAAGGTACTTTATTATATGGTCTTTAAAGACACTGCAAAGAGTCCCGGTCTAGACGAGTGATTTCCAAGCTGTGGTGCCTATGCCATCATGATAGATAAGCTCTTTCAAAGTGACATTAAGAAAAAAAAATCTCATGTCTTCTCCCTCAGAAGATCTTGTGTGCTTTCATGCAAAAATCACTGTGCAAGGAGGGAATTGCTTCCCTGTGCTCAGCAGAAAGCTGGAGCAATTCCTATCACACATTGCTGCTTCCCAACACAGCAGCAGGAGCTCTGCCACTATGGCTCTAGTTGAGCCTGGAGCTCTTTCCACGCTGATGGCATTTAAGCAAGCCCAGCTCAGGAACCTCTCTTCTAACTTGTCTGCTACTCAAGGCCAGCTGTATTTAGTTCTTAAAAAACATGCCCCAAGCTGGAGGATAAGGTGGGAGGGTTTGCATTAATAGAGCTGTCTTATTTCATTCAGTGTTTGGATGGAAAACTACTAGTGATGGTTCTGTTTTCTGGTCACCCAGGTCTTCTGGTTGAGGCTTGTGTCTTTGATTCTTCAAAGTACCTGGGTTGTTTAAATCATCCTTACCGCAATGATTTCCAGTTCCCTGTTCTCCTGTTCACTCCTTAGAACTAGTCTGTACTGATATAACTGATTCCTGTAGGAGTCTTTAGTGCAGACTGAGGCATCACAATTATGGGTAGTTTTAGCTTGAATTTTTGTTTTCACTGTCTCTGCTTTCTACAGTAAACTTCAGTACAACAGGGCATTACTGGGGCCACAGTCAGCATCCCTTCCAGATACCACTGGAAGCTTTCTTGTCCTCAGAGATCTTTCTACTGCAGTACATCTGCAAACAATCTCGTCCTTACCAAGTTACTGCTTGATTGCTGTAAAAATCTATGTCTTGCTATTTATGTTTGCAATGTTAAAAATTTACTTGTTTTGTACTTGCTTTGTCAGTCGAATAAGAGAAGAGAAGGAAAAAGACAATCCTAAAAGCATTCCTCTGACGATAATTGCAAAGGATGTGGGAACTTGTGCATATGTAAGTGTTCTTAAGCTAAACAGGGGAATAAATCCACATCACCTGTGAGTGCTGTTCACCTGCAAGTCCTTTGGATATTGAGAGGGTTCCTTTGGTTTGCAATCTGCTTTAAGGATTCAGTCCCTTGAAAAGGCTTGGTGTAGGCAGCCCTGAAATGTTTTTTCCCTGTGTTTAATACATGATTTCTGTTTCAAAGACAGTGTGCTTGGTAAGAAATACTGGTTCTAGCACATGAACTAAGTGAAGTCCCAAGAAACACCTCTAGCAGAATTTATGCATAAGCATCTCCAGAAATGTCAATACAATGTTTCCTTTTTTTTTTTTGCTTGTAAACTTATCCAAATCCACAGCTGCCTTCATTAAATTCTGCAAAGTTGCAGATGTTTTATTGTTTATAATGATTTTAAGTCAATAAAGCAGTATATAAGAACACCCTGAAATTGCCTTAAGCATATTATTCATCAAATAATTGATGTTGGTAAATTTATAGCCAAAGAGTAGATGGTAAAGGAAGGTCATCCATAGGGTGATTTGTACCTTTCTGACTACATAATTTTTAACCAATTTAAGCTAAATTCTCATATGTAGTGAGTTCCATAGAGATACCCTAGCATTCAGTGATAATCCATCCATTCTTCCTCTGCTTTTTGTCTTTTCTTTCTAACTATGCTTGTGACATCTGTATTTCAAGCTCAGAATCCTAAGGAGCATGGGCAAGGGCATAAGAAATTTTCACAGAAGTTAGATTTCACTGTAAGTCTTTGCCCAACAATGAATCTCCGCTTAGAATTCTGTATTTGCATAAATATAAGCATAAAGGAGTCTGCCTTTTTCTTTTTTTTTCCCCAGAAAATCATTATTAAGGTAAACAGTGATAGAATTGCCAGGTTGCTAATACAAAAGTTAATAAACAATACTGATAATTGTGACAGTTCAAATGCAGGACTGCAGATCAAGGTCTGCTCAGGTGTAAAAGTCTATAAATCATACATGCACTCAGGCATTGCAGTCTTGTACCAGGGTTTGTTGGGTTTTTTTTCAATGTCTTTTCTCCTTAGCTATAATTAGCTCTCGTGCCATATATGGTCTCTTGATGCTGACAGTCCTAGGAACGACATGCTGTAGTCTAGATATTATCAGTAATAAAACAGGAGGAACAGATGGAAATTTTGTGATGCACATAGTTCTTATGGTGCTGTGGTTCCTGTGCTACAGCAGCTGGAGATGCCCAAGAATTATTTCATTTTTGGACAGCAGGGAAGGCTGAACACAAGGCACAAACTATATTCTAGCCAAGAGCAAAACTTATGCAAATGTGCTGACCTACTCCTGAGAGCCAGATGTCATTGCTTCAGGCAAATGTTAAATTTTTTATGGTATGAACGTTCAGATCTGTCCTGAAGCAAGATATACAGTATTCTCACTACTTTCCTTTCATTACCATGACAGCTTGTTACTGTCAGGGACTTACACAAATGTACAGCTCAGATCTTTTTTAAATGCAAGATGTCAGGGGTTTGTTTCACCTGAACATCTTATGGCCAGCATAAAATTGACATGCTACACAAGGTGTCAGGGCATTGCAAACTGTCTTGAGACTGGCAGTAAACATCTACATCCCAGCTCTGCTACCTTCCCTTCTTTGGGCCATCAGGTATGCCTGGGTGGTTTGTTGCAGTTGGCTTGCCTGTGTTCTGCCAAGGCTTTAGTCTGGCCATGAACCAGCTGCAATCCAAAACTGTGTAGTCCTACTGGCAGAGCCAAGCCAACCTCTAATGAGGGCTTAATGACTTGTGCTTGGTGTGTGGAGTTGGCTGGGAAGTGAGGCCAGCGTGGGTGTGATGCTGCAAGCATTAGAGCATTGGAGCTGAGGTACAGAGCACTGCCCAGCAGTACAGGAGCAACACTGGTGCCAGGCAGCTGGTGCTGAAATCTCACTCTGGAAAGACTGCCTGTGGAAAGTGGTGCTTTGGCTGACATAAAGCTTGGCACTTTGTGTTGGTCACCATAGCTGGTTAAGAAGTGGTGTCTCTGCTGCTCCATGCTTTTCCAAACTGCCTATCAGCAGATTCTGGAGGATGCTGGAGAGGTAGTGTCTTAACTGGATGGAACATTACCAAGAGGAAGTGCTTCTGGTACTAAGCCAAATCTAGCTTTGAGAAATCTGTATAGAATGTAGGAAAGGTTATAAGGATGAACAGCCTGTGTACAGTACTTTCTTACCATAGAGATCTTGAGTTGAAAAGGACAGAAATTAACAATTGATACTTCACTGAAAAAAACTCCCTGAAATGTTTCATTTTTTCAAAGGAAACTTGCATGCTTGTAAATTAATCAAACCGTTATGTTTCCCTTATGCAATGTTCAAAAGTGCAGTTAGTGGCTCTGACTTTTTGCATATTTTAATGTCGAAGTCATGTCCCCAGTAATTGTAACACTCTTTCTTTTGATTGAGCTGTTGGGGAAGCAGAAGCAAATACAGAAAGTATGTAACAAAGCAGAGGAATCAAACCAAATCAGACAGCTGGACTTTTATCTATGTAGTATAATTTATTTATCAAGTAAAATTTTAACAAGATATTCTCACTTTTTCTAACAATGAATTATGCAGAGCTACTGCACTTCAGATACTCTTTGCAAATCCAGACTTTTAATGCTACTTTCCCCTTCTCCTTTTTTCTGTTCACAGTCAAAAACCCTAAATGTAACCAATGTTGATACAGCAAATGATGTAATTCTGATGGCCCTGCAGCAGCTGGGAATTAATGTAAGTCTTTGCACCAGTTTTAATGAGTCTTTTTTTGTAGTTACTTTTAACAATCAGATCTTCCCTTGCACTTTTTCCAAGTCTTAGGATATGAACATTAATTAAATCCTTTAACACAGCAGTTCAGAGTTGTTGAAATGCATCAGAAGTGCCTTGTTAACGTATAGATCTCTGGAGATTATCAAGTGCCTTAAAAGTTTTGAGTAAGCCTCTCATGCCTGTAAGGGATCAGTCATGTTTCAAGTTGCTTTTAAATATCTTTTGCTGATGCCTAAAAGGAGATATCTTGACACAAGAAGTGAGAGTTTGATAGAACTCCTTTTGAATGCTTCAGTGTGAGCAAGGAGCCTACTGGTCTGCCTGTTGGTTTCAAAATGTGCAAACATGCATGATCAGCTCTGTCCCCAGATTGCACTACTCTCAAGTGTCCCAGTCAGGTACTCTAACTATCCATGGACCTTTGGAGTTATGTGAGATGCAAATGTAACTAAGTGGTTGCGTGGGATCTGAATGCACCCAATTTAAACGGTGTCCTGAAGCTGTTTTGGAAAAAGGTTTTTACAGAACTTACGATAATGCAGGGTAGCGTACCAGATAGATGCAGTGATCCCGACTAGATCAAGTACTGCCTCAGCTGGCTTCCTTTGCTCTAAACCAGGTAGTGCCTCAGGTGTAGTAGAGAATCAGTGCCAGGGACAAGAATTCTGTCTCTCTCACTGTGTTTCACAACGTGGCTCCAACCAACACTGATGATCATATAGAAGCTCCTGGATGACAGCTTATTAACTGGTCTATCAGCCTGCTGTTTGGGTAACAGGATTCTTTGAAATGTTTTACTCTTGATGCATGTGTTGATCTCATGGCATTGAATCTGACAAGTCTTTCCTTACCACAGCCCTGAGTGTGAAGAGTCAAATATGATGAGCAAAATGCTTCCCTTGGGCTTCTAGAGACTCACAGCAAAAGTTAGAGTAACTTCAGAATTTGCCTTCCCCAGCATCCATTATCCCTATTTTATACAGGCTTTTAGTGCAGGGGTCTATTCTGCTAGCTTGGCATTTCCCAGGCACAGCAATTTATGTCTACCCATCTTGTTATGGCTCAGACATCCCATTTACACCAGGGCTGGGGCTCTGGCTCAGAATCCAGTAGTCCATTTAATTAAGGAATTTCTGGAGTTGGTAGAGGGATTGCAAGGTGAAAAGGATAAAAGGTGAATTAAAATTAGGATTTTAATTGCAGATTGTCTCCCCCGGTCTGGACCAAAAATCAGGAGACTGAACGCTATTACAACTGCAAGTCTTTATTGTGATGTGCTTCATTTTTACCCACTTGATGGGTGTCATTTGCACTTCCTCACTTTGTGTACAGAAAAAAACAGGAAACTGGTAGTGTTTAAAGAGAATACTTTGTTTGAGATTAGCAGGAGGAGGAGCTGGTTGGGTTTCAGCATTGTGTTCTTTTGTATGTATCACAATCAACCTTTTCCTCCTCTTTACGTTTTTATTTCAAGTGGAAAAAGAATGAAAGCCATCTGAAAAATGTAAAATCTTGCCCGCAGAATTATTTGCCCAAGTAATAAACATTTTTTCACTGCTTCTTTATAGCAGGAAGCCTTTTTTTCATTAGAGGCATATCATAAGATTAGCAATAAAATCAAACAAGCTGAATAAATTAAGCTGTAGCCAGCATATCAATCAAACACCCAACCCCCGGTAGGATTGTTCTGACTGTAAGGAAGCTCTGCCTTATGTGCTCTATCAAGATTTTTTATTTCTGTCCACAGAGAACCACTTGAAAGGAGCTCCATGACTTTTCAATGGCAATTATAAAAACTACATTTCACATATTGTGTGATTAATGGGGCTATTACTTTGGCTGAGTTCACTCTGGTTTAATACATCAAGGTTTTTTCCTCTGTGGTTTCTCTGGTAAAATGACAGCTAGCTCATGCAGAATGGCATTGATCATCTGTTCCAAATTATCAAGTGGGGCAGAAGGAAGGGCCTTGGGTTTCCCAGCTTTGTAAGTACACTTGCTGACTTTTCTGGGACAGTCACATTTATCCTGACAAATGGCCTCATAAAGCCATAAAGGACAGCATTTGCAGTCGGAGATGAACAGTCTGCCTCCTGGAACCAGCTTACTGGCTCTTCCCTTCGCCTGCTTCCCCTTCACAGCAATGAACCTTTTCATATATGTATGTGAAAGGAAAAGCAAATACCCTTTCTTGTGCTGTTCAGCTGTATTTATTTGCTCCTGGCTGCTTGCCCTGAGGCATCGGAGATGTCTCTAAAGCCTATTTATTTTCCTTCTGCCCCCTGCTAGCTGACTTAACAGCAGTGCTAATATGGGCCAGAAAGCTCTGTCAGTAAGAGAGCAAACTGCAAAGGCTTCACTGGGTGTATCAGCATTACGTCAGGTGCCTGCAGCAAGTAGGAAGGGTCTCAAAAGCCTTAGGAACACTGGATGAAGGTCCAGATAATGCAGGATAGTTGGCAAGTCTGTTTAAAAGGAGGTAGGATTTAACTTTAGATCTAATAAATGCTGTCATGAGGTATTTATCACTTTTTGTAGCCAGAAAACTTCTAGACTTTAATTATCCTAATTTAGTAATGTCACTGAAAAGGGACTTAAGGTAAAATAGATCACTTTTAATGCAGTGTATTTATCCACTTTCTATTTTCCTTTGTCCTGAGAGTGGTTTATATTAAATGTTGTTCTTTTTATTTCTGTTGTCTCACCATCGTATCTGAAATAAGTACTACTCTCTGTCTTCAATTAAACTGCAACATTGTACATTTCTGCTAAAGGCAATATTTAGAATTTGTTTTAATTCGATTTGATTTAAATCAGAGGTTTTCACAGCTTTTTCCAAAAATTATCACATTCCCCAGTCTTTTGAAAATTGTCTCTTTTGATGTAAATTTATCCTCTGTGCTGTACATTTTAAAGAGGGCTCAGTAGTCTTAAAACACCATCCATCAGTCCCAAACCCTTCCACACATAAGGACTGCACAAAAAGGCTGACAGCAGCCATACAGCGAGATTTTGGGGCAGCACTGAGTGCCAGGAACCTGGGGCTGCCTTCCTTGCCTTGGCATCATTAGGGTGGGCTCAGGTCTCAGGTGAAGGTGCTCCTGCCCTACACTCCAGTGTCAGTCACAGGATGCTGTTGGCTCACGAGCCTGAGCTCGTCCTGCTTACTGGAGATGTAAAAAAGCTGGGGAGAGGGTGGAGCAGAGTTCTCAGATGTGAGGCCTGGGGTGTCTGTGTGCCAGAGCACATCCCAGGGTTTGTGATTACCCTGGTACTTAGGAGGGAGCTGAAGGGTCACCTTAGCTCACACATCCTGCCCGCTGTCTGCCACAAGCTCTGCAGCAGGTTCTTCTCCTTGTGCTGCTTAGCTGCCCTCCCTCTGGGGGATCAGACCTGCCTCTCCCCTGTGCTGGGTGCGGCTCAGTGCTGCCAGGGTGAGGTGGGCTCTGACATCCATCCCTCTGCTGCCAGGAGGCACTCCAGTCTGAGGGAAAGACTTGGGGCAAATCTCCCCCTTTTCCTTCAGAAATGATGGACTCCAGCACCTCTCGCTGCTCAGAACTGAACCCAGGTCACATAAACCACATTGCACATGACACACTGCAGGAATTTTGCTGGTGGTAGACTTGGACACTGCAAAAGTAAAGGGGATTCCTTTGACCCTGCTGGCAAGGTGCAGATTATCCTTATATTGTGAGAAACCTTATGTGAACCTGTCCCTTATTCTTAATTTCGGTTTTAAAGGGCTCTGAAAAAGACTACAAGCTATGGGTGATTTCAGGAAGAGAACATGCTCCTTACCCTCTTATTGGTAAGTTGTTGACATTGTTTTGTTTTTCAGTATTCACTCAGTTACTACTGCTGTAGGAAGCGAGAAATAAGGAGAAGACTGAAATTCAGTTTCCTCTTTTGTTTTATTTTTCCTGTTTTTTCTCTTAGTTCCCCGTCACGCAAGTTTGCCTGTTTGGGGAGCCAGTGAAATGCTGATCCTTTGTTTTGAAAAGCAACTGTCTGCTTGTGTCACTAAGAGCTTGAAGAAGTTAATTCATTTCTGCCCCAGTTTTGCTGCATGAGCCCCAGTCTTTCTACAGAGTTGTCCTCTCCAGTCACCTCCTCTTCTGGAGGTTGTCCAGCTTTACCATATGTCTTCCTACACCTCCATAGCATTGTTTACAGCCCTCCTCAGCAAAACTCAGCACAGTGTTGAGAAATGTTCTTTCCTTCCACAACTCAAATTAACTGATTCAAGAGGTCCTTTCCAATCCTGTATTTCTCATTCTGGCTGACAGCTCCCCTCTGATTAGGAGCAAATTAGTGCTTATTCACTTTTCTAAAATGATTTTCAAAACATTTCAGGACCAGGAATCAACACAAATCTCAGAAGTGATTGGATGGAGTGATTTGATTTTGGCCCGTGATTCACAAATCCCTTCCCATCAGTAAGAACATTTCCCTGTAGAAGCCCAGCATTACTTGTGCTATATGAGTTTGCAGATAATTATAACAAGAAAAACTTGTGGATTTTCTGTTTATTTCGCCTGCAAATCTAATTCCAGTAAATCTTAACATTTCTTTTCAAAGCAGCCTTAGCTACAAATGCTTCACTGGAGTCAGACAACATTAATATTTATAAAATGTTTGACTTGTGCACCTTATAGAGAGTGCAAATTGTTTTGCCATTGAAACATACCAGACTTCGGGCTTCTGACCATTACTGTGTGTCTTCTTCAGATCAAATCACATCCATGCCTTTACACATAGAACCAGAGAATTCAGAAATGAGAAAGGCCTTTCTAGGTGACTGACTCTCACTGCAAATTCAAGTTGCTGTTCTTGATACTTATGCAAAGGTTTATTAGATAAAGCCAAGTTTTATCATAGGTGCAGATCAGAAGCAGAGTTTGACTGTGCCATAGCTTCATACTATCTATAATCTCAAATAACATCTCTTCCACTCTCTTAGTGTTCAAGTCTAACTGCAAGCTAGCTAAAACATCTTAGCATTGCATCCACATTTAATATATTTCATCTGCCAGGTCTTTAGATAAGTCTGAAAAGCATCTTTCCGGTGGCATTTCTGAAAGCTCCTCCAGAAATGAATTGCCTCAGTGTAGTCCCCAAAGATGCTGGTTAAAGCCAAGCATAGCTCATTTGCATCAGCCCTGTGATTAACGTTTCCTTCCTGTTTCAGCCTCAGACAGGAACCATAATTGTGTTGCATTTGACTGATTTGATGGCTGTTGCACTTAACATGCTAAGGGAGGGAAGATCACTTCCACACTGGACTTTTTTGGTTTTGCATGCTCAGCAAAAATTTGACGTGACTGATCCCAAAATCTCATTTCTCTCCAGAATGATGTGAGCAATCAGTACCTAAACTTTCAGTGCCACAATAAAAGCAGTAGAAAGAGTAAACACTGAATTCAGAAATAATCACTTGTATTTTTTTCTGGCAGGCTTTTATGTGATACAGCTGTAATAGATCTGATTTTACTTTTACATCTGTTTAACTACACCAAACACAGTAACTCCCTATCTGCCAGTATATGATTTATGCCTGTGAAAATATGGAGAAAAGCAACAATTCTTAGATTAGTGAGAAAGTGCTGCGGGCCAGCAAGCAAAATCTGCTTTTCCTCCAGGGCAGATGGAGTTTTGCAAGTCTCCAGTCAATCCAACAGAGATTATTATGATTTCTCTTTGAACAGGACATGAATATCCCTTTGGAATTAAAATGAGCCACATTCGTGACGCTATGCCCCACGGATCAAAGCACTGTGCCTGCCCCAGGCAGCTTCAGGGCCCTTTCTTGACGGAGCAGCTGCCCCAGGAGCTGCAGTGCCAGTTTGTGCTGAAGCCCAGCCAGGTGGCCGCGTGCCAGCAGCTGAACGGTACGTTGTCCTCTCATCCCAGCATCTCTCCCCACAGCCAGGCCACCTCCCTGGCTCTGCTGCAGAAGGCAAATGTGCCAGGCTGGGGGTGCAGTGGGAAGCACAGAGGAGTGTGCAGGTGTATCTTCCAGCTGCTCAGGGGAGTTTGCAGTGTATCTCCCCCTGATTTGAGCGTGCTGTTGTGTATGTGTCATCTTCGTAAGTTACATTTTGACAAGCTGCCTGTCAAGTGATTGTTCTAAAATCAGGAGAAAAGAAAGACAAAATCTCTCCCCTGCAATTTTTGTGAGTCTTTTAGCTGAGCTTCTCTCTGCAGCCCTTGCTGCACTCTGTAACAAGGCAGGGTGGTTTTACAGTTCAATAGTCAAGGCTTGACTTGGGCACAGAATTCCCATGCAACATTTGGCAGCATCCTTTATCTCAGCAAGGTACTTGCTACACACCTGCCTCACTGGGACCCTCAAGTGGCAAAGTCTAGGCAGGTACTTGAGTACCTAGATGAGGTGAGCGAACAGAACTTTATTTCAGTACTCTTTGAATAAAATAAAGTAATATTTTCTTCTGGCTTTGGCCTTGATGCTGCAAAAATACGAGCACCTGCTCTCTGTTTTTCACTCTGTTGTCAATGACACAATGACTGTGCTCTGCTCATGATAAAACAAATAAGGAGATCGTAACAGGATTGGGGCATTAGACTCAGGGCAAGGACACATCCCATGGTGTGTTTTTGTTGTTCTTAACATGCTAGTGTACTCAGCTCAGTTAGGAACCCTGCCTTACTTCAACATTAATGACTGTATCATAAAAAAAACCCATCCACACTGTTGTCTTGGGCACTCCCCAATACCTAAGATCTCCCACAGTATATGAATATGAATAGAATCCATTTGTAATGTTTTCAGAAATTAAGTACAGTGAAGCTACAGCAGGGTCCATTACAAATTATTCTGGAAATTGATTACATTTTATATAAATTAATTTCCTTTCCACATGCATTCATCCACCCCCTTCCCAGTAATTTGTATCATATATTACTTCATGGCATATTTTAAGAATGAGGCAGTCTAGCAAAGGAGTGTAATTAGGTTTACAGGCCCTGCTTTGGCAGCTGATGTTGACTGGCAAAAGAAAATAGAAATGCAAATCAGGCCTGTAGAGTTCTAATGCAGATGTGTTATCATCAGTGCTGTGCAAGCTGCAGGAGTGGAGGAAGCCTGGCTTGGGGCAGCAGAAACCTGGGGCAGCCTGCAGGTCATGCACAGGGACTGCACTAAATGGGAGAAAGGCTTATAGTCCACCTTTCCTTCTTTCATCAGACAAAACCTGTTAAAGTGATGTGTAGGTGTGACTGCTTGCAAAGGAGGTTATCTCACATACAGCACTGTTAGTTGCACTTTTCCTAACTGTTTTGGGTTTGGAAAATGCATTTACCTGCATGCAAACCAAGGCTGTGATCTGGCTTTGGGTTCAGGTCAGTAAGCCAAAATCTGTGTTGCTGTTGTTGGGTACTCACTGGGCACACTACCACATACAGGGTGAATTTACAGAGAGCAGTATCTGTAACCCCACACTTCACTGCCACATGCTGTGCTGTCCTCCCTCCCATCACTTCCCTGCATCAGGGATCCCTCTGTGCTGGACATGCTGTCCCTTCTGGAGGCAGCAAGGAGCAGCTGCCCAGCTCTACCAGGGTGCACCATGGTTCGACAGCAGTGTAGGTGTTGACAGGCAGGCAGGACTGACAGCTGGCCCTCATGTCAAGTAAGTAGCTATGTGGACACCAAATGTGGTGGTGTAATTGCATCAACTGTCCTGGCAGGATGGTTAAAAAAAGTACAGGAGAATTTTCTTTGTGGAAGAAGTGAAGTGTTTCTGTTGCCTCTGCTGTAGCCTTTCAGCATGTAACAGGAATGACCACCTACCAGTTAAACATAGCCATTAAATAATGCTCACAAGCACATTCTTAAATAGAGCTGAAGATTTATTTAGAAGTTTCTGATTAGTTTCAAGGAGAGGAAATGCCATTTCCATGGCTAGGACACTAACTATGAATGGACATTCACTTCATATACAATATGAGCAGAAGAGGCGGCTGCTGTGAACTCTGACCAAAATTTTCCAATAAACTGGTATTACTTTTTTCTGATTCTGGCTTAGGATAATCTACCAGAGCAAGGCCATGATGTTTTTGTATGGAAGTACTTCTGCAGAGCACTAATTTGCATCTTTATTGGCTGAGAGGAGCCTGGGCTTCTCCTAGTATTATAACTTTGCACAGGTTCAAGGAAAGAAAGTGTACATCCACCCTTTCTCATCTCCTCTTCAGCTTAAGACTTCTCAACCCCCTTAAAAAGGGGATATGAAAAGGATGAGTTTTCCTGTTTTTCAGTGAATGTTAGTTTTTAAGTGGCAAGGTATTTTGTTGCCCTCCATCAGCTGTTGGTTTCTGCCCTGGTTTGCTGAAGAACACTGGCTAAGATTTCCTTCCTGTCCCAGGAGAGAGCTGCAGTTAGTTACAATGACCCTTTGCTCTCATTCTCAGTTTGAGACATGGCTGTTAAGAGGAGAACAATCAGTAAGAGACTAAGAGGAGTTCCTAATTTTAAGACCTTTTTTTTATTCACTTCTGCTATTCCTTGTTCTCCAAAATAGCGTCCTGATTTTTGCTTCCACTGAGATCTACAGCGTTTACAGAAAAAAACACCAGTATGTATTTGCCATTGTGTCACTAGAACACTGGAAAACCTTAGTTTGTGAAGCAAACCTTATTCTGGTGCTTATATCCAGCTCATCTAAAGGAAAAAAAAGTCATTTTGAAAGTTACAGGACAGTTACGTTCTCCCAAAACATGATGTGTCAGGTAAAGCCTTAGACACACAGTAAAGCCAGACTTACATTTCTTGAACTTTTGGACTGCTTAAAATGTATATCCTTATTATTTTTTATGAAAATAATTTTTCTTCAGGCTTTCACATTCATATGTTCACATTTTGAGTTAAACTGTTAACTTTTCATCCTGTAAGCATCTAATGAAAAGACTTCCACCCATTCCCAAAGGGAGCATGATCTGGAACGGAATGATGTATAATGAAAATCACTCTTTGAGCTAAAACCCCAATTCTAACAAAGTATAGGAAAGAATAAAGTATTGGAGAGAAAAATCTGGTATTGTACCACAGTCCTTAATTCTGCAAGCCTTGCTTCTGGCCTCCACAACACTAGAAAGTAAAATGTTTGGAAGAACCAGCTAATTAAAATGTGTATGGGGTAGGCAAGCAACTAAATCAGTGCTGATTGGCTTTGAAAACACCTTGAAAAGAAAAAATATCTCAGAGTAAGTTTTTTCCCCATTAGCACTTCTGTCAGAAACAGTCCACACTCCTTTTCCCCTTAGCAGTAGCCCATGCTGTTAAGACCTCACACTGGCCGATGTTGAGAAAAGTCATATGAAAAAAACCCTTTTAATGTACCAATACCAGTTATTTCCTTCTCTGTACACTGCAAACAGGAGCTTCAGTTAGTATAGCTCCATCGATATCTCATGAAATATGTTAAAATGGAGACAAACTGAGCCCATCAGTGTGCTGGCAGCATGCTGGAATGCCATCTGGAAGGCATTGATTAAAGGTCAGGCACCGTCCCTGGGCCATGGTCAGCAAATGCTTGGAGTGAGGACACTGATGCTACTCTTGCACTGAGGAGAAAAGGGCAAAGGCAGTGGCTTTTCCTGGTCAGAAAATGCCTCACCCCCATTAGTTGATCTTCTGGTGTCAACTGTGGGGAGAGTCTCCCACATTTCCAGGAGAACTAGGAAGCCTCTGGACAGCATGCCAAGGTGAGGGCAATGGCTTTGTACCTGTGGGTGGAAAATGAGTTATTTAGCAGAGTCCAGCCCTGTGTGAAGTCAGCAGGCTGAGGTTTGCTATCCTGCACTTGGTGGTGAGTGCTGACAGTGTGCTTCCCCAGTGCAGTGCAGAGCAGATCCTGGTGATCCTCTTCAGGGCATGAGTAAGGCAACACATTCTACACACGCACACACACACACACACAGAGGTATGTGCATGGTGGATTAGGCTTAGCTGGATGCAAGGAGTTGGTTGAGTTCATGACAGTTTTTCCTTTGAAACCATAGCAACCACCAAAACCCAAATATTGGAACTAGAATTGAAATGCATTTCTCGTAATAAACACCTTTCTCTTTTCCCAGACTTAAGCCAAAAGTCATTTAAAAGGAAAAGATCTATCATAAATTGGGCTTTTTGGCGTGGCCCAGGCACTCACTTGGACAATGCACCCCTCTCCTCAACATCTGCTGCTCCTGGGAAGCTCTTTGGCCTCTTACTAACAACCATCTGTGAGGATGACAACCTGCCCAAACCCCTCTTGGTGAGTCCCAGGCTCAGGGTTGGGTCTTACAGTGGTGGAATTTCTCTGTGTAGTAAATGAAGATATGTTTGTAAATGGGGCATTGAAATTACCCAAGCAAAGAAACCAGAAAGGTTTCCAAAGGGAAACCTTGTTTGTGGTTCTCAGCAAGAACTTTGTTTTTTAACATATGCTGTGGTCAGGCCCAGTTAATAACAGCTTGAGAAATGTATGTGATCAGTCTGCTGCTCTGGGCTATTTCTTCTTTATAGCCCATGCTGTAAGGCTGGTTTCCTAATCCTCACACAGTGTAAATAAATGCCACATTCACACACACTTTTTAAACCACTCCCAAGATCTCTGTAAAATCCCCACATCCATAAATGTCTCATCTACTGTCCCATATAGGCAGCCCACGCATGCATAAAAATTCCACCTGCCCTTAACTAGGCAATTTCAGAGCCTTTCTTGAAGTCATCCCAGGGCAGGCAAGCACTCTGAGTCCTCATTTTTGGTCTGACAGCACCACTGCAAAAAATAGGTGGGAATGTGGAGGCTACAGTAGCATCTTTTCATCCTCTCTTGAGGGAGCTCTGGTGCTGTAGATGCTCTCAAAACCAGCCTAGGAACATGAAAAAGATTGTCCTAGAGCCCATTCCTATATATAGGTATAATATATATAGGTATAATTAAGGCGTATATGTGGCATTTTTGGTCATTGGAGGGCTGCCCTGTTGTCAGTGCAGCAGATGAAGTATTTACAGAGTGGGAATGAGCCCTGCAGGATTGGGCCCTTCATCCTAACAGCCCGACTTCTGTCTGGAAGAAGTTGCCAGAACCCCACTGAAATCATTGGGGTCACACCAGTTTATAGGAAGAGATGTTTTGTCTCCTAAGCTGGTGCTTGATATGCAGCTTTATCACTGCCTGAATAGTCAATCATACCAGGACTTTTCAGGTCTTTTAGTAGTGTAAGGTTGTTATTTTCTTTTGAAGGAGCAGTGTGCATTTTCATCATTTAGGTTATTTAAATAAGCCCTCCAGAGATGGACTCTGTATGACTATGATCACCTGATCCCTCAGTCTCTCTGTTAAAGAGATGAGCCAATGCTGCATTTCAGAAATTTCTCCAAAACATAAATATTTGTAAATTTTTATCTGAAAAAATCTCCAGAGTTACTCAGCATAGAATCACAGCTTGATGGAGTTCATGCTTTGAATTTTAAACATTGTGTTTATGCTACAAAATATAACTTACTTCTGAATTCATGCAGCATCTCTGGAGAATAGAATACTGGGGGACTTGAATGGGATTTACCTGCAAGAGAAAGAAAATATTGGGGATGAATGCTACAGGCCTGGTTGGATAACTGCTTCAGAGCTTCCAGCTTGCTTTCACAGCTGAAGGGCTCTCTTTTAGCCATTGCCACACTGAATTGTCTTGCACCTTAGTTTCATTCCTGTAATTTTGTCTGGGTTTGTTGGTTTAATAGGGGCTTCCCATTTTTACCTTGTGAATATTTTTGTTCAAAATATATTTTCAATATATTGAAATTGTTGATCTTGGACTTCTGCAAGAGTGAGAAAGAAACATTAAAGAATAAAAGTAGAAGTAATAGCTTCCATTAGACTTATATGCACTGCTGTGTGGCAGGAAGACCTACCTTACATCCCAGACTAGGAAAGTTCCCAAACTCCATTCCTTAGCCATTGCTGTTCACTAATTCAGTTTAATGATGATGGGCCAGTGTCCCAGAACCACCCCCCCAGTGTCCCTTTTCTTGCCATCATTTTTGGTAACTTGGTCCTCAGGCCGGTGTGTGCATACACACAATCTGCACGTGGTTCCCCTTTTGAAGAGATAAACATGACAAATTCTACACTGCTTGGAGTGGGCCTGCAAGAGGTGACCTGCATGTCTGAGAGATGGCCCGCAGGAGACCGCAGAGAGCTAAGCATCTGGCAAATATCATGAACATATTATCTCAGGAGAAGTTTCAGCATTTCCTTTTCTGCTTGTTTTCCTCTCTTATTTAACAGAAGAAATCAGTCCCTCCTGTTATTGTAAAAGCTAGGAAGGAATCTGCCTCTTTTCCCTTTCCTATAATAAGCTGCCAACTTGTTTAATCTTGTGCAGTCTCATTTGCTTCAGGGGAGCCATAAGCTGAGCTTTATCCCCCTTGGAGTGACCTCGCACGCGGGAGCACCTTGCCCCAGAGTTGGTCCTGCGGACAGCCCTGAGCTGCTTGCAGAGTCTGATACCACTCACAAGCAGTAAACAGTGAAAACCTGACTCTGATCTGCTGTAGAAGTGCAGATAAATATGAACAAACAAAGCACTTTCTAGTTTAGATAAAAATCTCATTTTTTTAGACATCAGCAATGGAACAGAAGTCTGTCTCTGGTTGGTGATAATATTGACCACAATGATGAGCAGCGAGGGTCTCAGCTTCCTGCAAAGTAGTGTCTGCAAAGTAGTGTCTGGCTGAGGGCACTGTCAGATGCAAAGCTTTGAATTAGATAGACCACTCTCCTTTTCCCACACCACAGTGTTTACACATTTAAATGACTTTGGCTGAAACTTGCACAGGTCCTGGAAGGTCATGCAGAAAGTTAGTGCTTAGCAGTGCCAGCACAGTATTTCTGAGGGGATGTTTTCCAAAATGAGAGCCCCAGATCACAGCTTTGCTGTGCAGTTTGGTGTGATCTGGGGGGGGATGAGCCTTGACTTTTGTTTGATTTCTGATATTTTTTAGGACTAAAGGTTTTCAGCTGTGGCGAAAATGGCAAAACTACATTTTAGTGGCACTGGACAATAAAATATATTTATGAGAAATCCTTTTTGGCTTTTAAATTTTTTTAGGACATGCTCTCCCTCCTTTACCAAGAGGGGCCTTCCACCAAGGGTATTTTCAGACGCTCTGGAAGTGCAAAAACCTTCAAAGAGCTAAAGGAGAAGCTTGATTCAGGTGTTGAAGTGGACCTGGCCTGTGAATCCATATTTGTGACAGCATCTTTGTTTAAGGTATGTGAAGAATGTTTCTGTCTCCCATTTTGGGTGAGAGCAGCACAGATCCTGTGCACAGCCAAGGAGGGCTTTTCTCCAGCAACGGGCCCCAGGAGGAATTGGTGGACTGAATTAACAAGAATGTGCTGGCACATTAACCTTGTGAGGATCTCCAAAGGAGGCTACCGCTGAATTAGGATGAGGAAGAGGAGTAGCCAGCTTGTTTTGCTGACAGCTTTCCTGAGGTCTCTGCTACAGCCTGGTCCTGTTACTCTCTTTATCTCTGCATATGCAATACTAAAAGGCTTGTTTGCAGACCTATCTCCTTATACATCAGTATTACCCTATGCTGCAGAGCCTAGTGAGTTTATAGTGTTGCCATCAATATTTGGATTATTTTTTTCATGCATTATCTTTTGTTACAGTCTTGCATGTCAAAACCAATGTTCCTTGTGCAAAAAAAGCATCATAGCTTCCCTCATCCTAGGTTCTTTGGGAAACTAGGATTTAGTCTTCTTCCTAAACTGCAACAGTTTCCCTGCCAATTGTGTTAGGAAAGAGGACTAGCAAGACTATCAGTGACTAGTTTAGGTACTCTGTTGATTAGGGGAGGGAAGGAAGGGATGCCTTGGAGTGCTTATGGTCTGGAGGTATTTGAGCTTGTCAGCTAAGGAGAAAAAACAGGGACTACAGATGAAGTTAAGTGATAAGTAAAGACAAACTTATAACATTTGATGTTTTGCAACATCAAAATAACTGGTCTCACTGCAGATTTTTTAGTTCAGCAATATCAGATGAAGCATAAAAATACCTCTGTTTTGTCAAAAAAGGGTAGGGAAAGGCAGGAAAAGATTCACTTTAAGCGTAATCTAAAGCGTCTCTATCTCAGATGATACTCTTCTGGTTTTGGTTGCTGTGTGTAATGATATGGCTGCCAGTGAGTGCCGTCCCATGGGCACATCCTCTTGTGTCTGTCTATTTTATTCCTGCTCCCTCACATGCCCCAGAACAGCTGCTCACGTGTTTTGTTCTTCTTTTCTCTTGATAAGGATTTTCTTCGCAACATCCCAGGCAGTATTTTATCATCCCAGCTGTGTGATAAGTGGGTCTCTGTGCTGGATCAAGGAAATAATGAAGAGAAGATAAAAAGCATCCAAAGGTAGTTACTTATATTCTCTACATTCTTTTCCTATAAATGTATATCCCAGAATGCAGAATCATAAATATTCAACTTAAATTTTTTTTAAATAGATGCTAAAAATATCTTTGTATATGACAGAACATTGAAGCTTACATATGTACTTAAGTTATTGTCTGTATGAGACAATTTTCTGACTCTCTTTTGTCCTGCTTTTCTGCCTTTTGTGGACACCAGTAAATACATTAAATATCCTTTCATGAAAAGAACAAAATCAACTTGTATTATTTGTAAATATGATGTCCAAAACCTGAATTTCTGTCTGATACAAAATCCAAACTACCTGTGGGGAACTTTGGAGTCCTGGGTGAAAGGGAAGCTGAAATCAGTTCTTCATATATTTTCCCTCAAATTTTAGTGACCATTTTGAAGCCAAGATGGAATTGTGAATGAAATGCTGGAGCATAGTGACAAGGGAAGCCTCCAACCTTGCAGGTGATACCAAACAGAAAGTAGGCAAAGTCTGTGTCACAGGAAACAGAGCTTTGTGCAGTAGCTGACTCCAGGAGTATTTACACACATACTTAAGGCAACTAGATGGCATGGACAGACTACTAAAGTGTTTGGGGAAGTGAGTGGTGAATTATCAGGCAACTTAGATGAAGTACAGTTTCATGTCATACATTTTACTTGGCAGAGCATAATTTTGTGTTATAGTGGTTTCTGCTGTTCCAGAACACTGTTTAGAGACACAATGAGGGAAACAGCTGAACAAGAACACCTCTTTTACACCCTCCCTGGTTTAATTAGTGGACAGTGTTACCCTGTTGCTGCATTTCCATTATCTTGACTTGTGTGTATCTATGGAAAGTGGTCACTAATGTGAAGAATTCTGGTTTTGTATGTTTTCAGGTTAATAGAGTATCTCCCCAGAGCTAATGTTTTTCTCTTACGTTACATCTTTGGAGTACTGCATGGAATAGAAATGCGATCTGAAGAGAACCAGATGAATGCCTTTAATCTGGCTGTGTGCATTGCACCTAGTCTGCTCTGGCCTCCTGTATCCTCCACTCCTGATATAGAAAGTGAATTTATTAAAAAGGTAAGAAACACTTTGGTGTAGTAGAAAACCAAACCAACTTTCATCCCACTCAACCAGGCTGTTGGTTACAAACATGAGAACAGTCAGTACCTCTTCAGATCAGGACTTGTCCTCTTATCAGGGCTCCAGCAACATTCATCAATCCATTCTCATAATCTGTCTGGAAGAAGGGAAGAGAGGTCGTAAAGCAATGCCCAGTGTATCAGCAAAATGCCTCTCTCATCAAGATCTCTGGTTTTGGTGACCTCAGAACAGGACAGAGTAGAATGGAAAAGATGTACACAAGGATGTATACCAGGACAGTTTATCTGGGGCCAGGAGACTGAGAGAGAAGTTCCTGGCTGCCCTCATGGATGACAGTGTGCTCCTGTTCCTCATCTGTATGGTGAGCTTGCTCTGAGTTGAATAATAGAAGATCTGACATCTCTCTCCCATTGCTTGGTTGCAGATTTCTAGTCTGGTACAGTTCCTCATTGAGAATTGCTGCAGGATTTTTGGAGATGAAATTACCTCCCTCTTTGGAGAAATACTGATGACATGCAAGAGAGAGAACAGCTCAGGTAATACAGATTGATGTTTTGATCCCTTTAAGACAGCTAAACTCAGGCAGGCAAAAGATTGGTATATTCCTTGGAAGCATGCTGTTCGTTCTTCATGTGGTGTTCCCAGATACTGCTGTTCTCTTTCCTCTGCCCAAAGAATTGCTCATAATCACTGATTCAGCTTACCATAGACCTGGATCATATCACAAAATGCTTTCACAAGTCATCTGAACCACTATGGTTGAAAAAGGAGGGAGGGGAAACAAAGAAAATAAAAAAAGAAAAAATCTAGAGAAGGTTTCCTCTCAAAACTAGAATTTTTGCATTAGCCTATGTTTTCCCAAAATATCAGGAAGTCAGTGATCAACAATGGTCATAATACAGCTGTCATCCCATTATATTTGGGTTGTAAGTGTCTATTCTTCACTACCAGAAGAGAGAGATCTCCAGAGTTTCAATGGGGCATCCAGATTTTGCTGCTAGCACAGAAAAATTGTGGAACTGGTAACTGAAAGTGTTTGGCAAACTAGTTTACAGAGCTTTCCAGATTATCATGAATGCTTTTTTTCTCTCCAACCCTCTGATTTTGACTTAGTAAGGAGTTTTGTGTTTCTCCTTAAAGTATTTCTAAAGCAGAATTTTTGTAAAATAAATTTTGTCACAGGTGGCCTGTGCTGAAAGGGGTAATGGCACTTGTGTCAGCATGTCTGACTGACTCAGTGTGGCTGTTTCAAACTCCTCGTGCTCTGCCTCCAAGTGAGATTGGGTGAAATCCAGTGAAATTTGGCCTGCCCCTCCTCAGGAGTGAAGCACATGGGATCTGCTCTGCTGGGATGTACTGGGAGTGAGAGCCAGACCCATGACAGGTTACAGCAGCTGAATGAGTTTTCAGGCAGGCACTGAGGCGTGGTGGCTGCCCGTGCATGAACTGTGTCTGCTGCAAATGTGAGATAAGACAGCTTAGCCTAAGCCAGAGCAAAAGAGATTTAATGTAATTCCAATTAATGCAGATACAGGATAGGGCCCAGGTGTACACTGCTCAGTGCAAATGAGGTGTCTGTTTAAACTGAGACTAAAACTTCACAGTGTTGCTCTTAAAAATGCTGTATTTTCTGCAAGAAGCAGAGGTAAGAAGTATGCCCTGTTTTCTTCATTTGTCTGAAAGAAGGAAAGAAAGGTTAAATGTTGCTTTCAATATCCAATAATGAAAAGAAAAATTAAATAAATTACCAATTCACTATATGTATGTATGTAAATTATTGGTTACAGCTGGATTATCTACTATCCACTTAAAAAACCCAAAACAAACCAAAAACACAACGAAACCCCCTAACCCTTATTTGTGCCACTATCCTGTATTTTTTGACTGAGCCATAGCTTAGTACTCACTTCAGCTTCTCTAGTTCAAAATTAAGACAGTAATTTTTAATGAAATTATTAGTATTTCTGCTTGAAGAATCTTTAAAGGGCAAATGCTCCTGAAAGTAAAGGATAATTGCCAGAAAAAAAAAAATCTGCTTTTCAAGAGTGTGGTTCAGTCACTGATGTGTTAACACTTGGTTTGTCCTTGTAGATGTTGCTTCTCTCCATCAGAATGACTCTTCCTATGACAGCCTGGAAAATGAGGCGAATGATGAAGCTGACTCTTCCTCCAGTGACTGGATTAAAACCCGTGATCAGGATAACAGGAGCAGGGAGTCTGTCTTCACTCTGAGCGATGGCGATTCGGAGCAGACAGACGTGGATGAAATCCAAAGCCGAACCAAACTGAAGCAGTTGGCAATTTCTGCTGACATGCATCTGAAGTTTTCCTCACAAGAAAACTCAAACGAGTCTCGCTACTCCAGTGGTTTCCCCTCAGCAGCTACCTCGGATGCTCCCAAGACTGTGAGGAGGCACCGGCGCTCCTCCGAGCCTGCAGTTGGCCTCCAGACCTGCAGTTCCGCGCGCACCGATGCTGCGCGTGAGAAGGCAACGCGCAAAGCCAGCTGTGACTTTGTCCTCTCTCACGAAGACGAAGAGTGTCTCTGCCAGCGCCGGTCATTGCAGGTGGAAAGGCAAAAGCTCAGCAATCAGAGCTTGGTTATAGGGATTAATGTTGGTAAAAGTGACAACACAAACCAAAATGTTGAAAGGAAAGACCTGTCCCATTGTCTTCTGCCTCCAACGCCAGAAGGATTAAATCTTTGCTCAGGATTTAGCTCTTTTAGTCAGTCTTCTTCTGGGACATCTCCATCTGTGTCGTCGATTTGCTCCCTGGACAGTGCTTTCTCCCAGTTTTCAGACCAGGCTCTGTTTACCCTAAGTGAAACCTCCTGCCCTCTCGATAGCACTTTTCAGTCGCTAAAGAAACACGAAGACGCTGCTGCTCCTGTGGCTGATGACTGTTCGCTTACAGCCACCAAGGTGCCACCATCTCCGCAACCTACTGACACTGGGGCTGAGGGGGGCTTGGTGGGGCCCAGCACCAGGCCAGCACCCCTGAAACCTACTGATGGAGTTGATGGCAGTTTCATTAAGCCTGACCTTCAGCCATTGCCTCTGAAAGTCACTGGAAGAGACAGACTTCATGATCAAAGAGGAGGTCTAGAAAAGCATTGCAGCAACCCAAAGTTTGAAGAGACCGACCAAAGCTTTTTGCAGAGGAATCTTAATGCTTAAAATAAACACCATAAAGAAAATGCCTTTGGTGTTGATGTGTGTTCATTTTAAGTTTAACATCCAGGTTGTTCAAATTTAATTGAGCAGTCCCTGGACTCACAGGTTTTCTTTCTTTTAGGAAACTGTCTGAGTAATGTTCCAATATAAAGCTTTGCAAGAATATTGTAAGAATAATAAAAATTGCTGAAAAGCAAGCAAATAGAAATCTTCTGAACATCTGGAAGGGACCAGGAGGTAGCTAAGGCCAGTGTTCTGTTCCCTGACCCTGCCAGGGCAGCGGGCTGCCTGCTGGGCCTCTCTCCTTGACCACTCGAGTGTTGAGCCTTGCAGATGTGAGTCCCAGTCCTTTGTGCTTTTGATGTAGCGTGCAAAGTCAGCATAGCTTCCATAACTGTGGTATTATACTACTGTTCTGAAACTGATAAATATTACCTTCATTGTCCTCCAAGGAGTAAGTGTGTTGTTTTCTGTATGTTTATACAGTATGTTCGATAGGTGTAGTTATTTCTTTCACACTGCAAAAAAAAGCAAAAGTAAGCCCCAAAATATGTAAAGGGAAATGCTGAATCTTGTAACTAACACCTTGCAACTCTGTGTTTCATTTATTGTGCTTTGTTAGCTGTTCTGTTCATGTTTAAGTTGTGAATAGTTTCTTAACATTGCTGTAAATGGCATTATGTATTATTGCAAGCAGAACACAAGTAATTTTATTATGCAACATCTAAAACATAGGATCACAGAATGGATTGGGTTGGAAAGGACCTTAAAGATCATCCATTTCCAACCCCCCTACCAGGGCAGGGATACTAGACCAGGTTGCTCAGAGCCCCATTCAACCTGGCCTTGAACGCTTCCAGGGATGGGGCATCCATAACTTCTTGGGGCAACCTGTTTTAGTGCTTTACCACTCTCTGAGTAAAGAATTTCTTCCTGATCTCTAATCTAATCTGCTCTCTGTTAGTTTAAAAACTTGCCCCTTGTCCTGCCGCTACCTGCCCATATAAAAAGTCATCTTCCTTCTTTTTATAAGCCCCCTTAAGGTACTGGAAGGCCAAAGTGAGGTCCTCCTGAAGCCTCTTCTTCTCCAGGCTTAACAATCCCAACTCTCTCAGCATTCCCTCACAGAAGAGTTTTTCCATTCCTCTAATGTTCTTTATGGTCCTTCTCTGTACTCGCTCCAACAGCTCCATGTCCTCCCTGTGCTGGGACCCCAGAGCTGGATGCAGCACTGCAGGTGGGGTCTCACCAGAGCAGAGCAGAGGGGCAGAATCCCCTCCCTGGCCCTGCTGCCCACGCTGCTTTGGATGCAGCCCAGGACACCTCTGGCTTTCTGGGCTGTGAGGGCACATGGCTGGGTCATGTCCAGCCTCTCACCCAGCAGTACCACCAAGTCCTTCTGCACATGGCTGCTCTCAAAGAGTTCTTCTCCCAGTCTGTACCTGTATCTGGGATTGTCCTGGGCCAGGGCAAGGTGCAGCACCTTGCACTTAGACTTGTTGAACCTCCTGAGGTTCTCATGGGCCCACTTCTCGAGTTTGTCCAGGTCCCTCTGGGTGGCATCCCGTCATTCTGTTGTGTCAACTGCACATCTCAGCAACCTGTCATCTACAAACCTGCTGAGGGTGTGCTCGGTCTCGCTGTCTGTGTCATACATCATATAATATATTAGAGTAATGCATTATCTAAATGCTTTGAGTTTGTATAATATATCCTGCTAAATTTTGCTATTATATATGTTCTGAAAAAAATGTGTATTTTTGTACTTGCAAAAAACTGCTGCTAATTTTACAAGTTCTGTTTTGTTGTTGCGGCACTGGTATTGATGTGTATGCATTCAATGCTATATATTAAATATTATTTGTTATGTCATAAATTCAGTTTATATTCTGTGTAATTTTTTTTGGTGTCAGTTCTACAAGCTATTGCTGAAGCAAAAGTCCCAATGATGCCACTGCAAATGCTGTGTAAGAAAGAACTGAAGCATTTTTCTTCCACTTGGGGTGGCATAATTCCTACTGCATGCCATCATCCTGTTGACTTTTGTAAATTCTCATAATTCTCAAGCAAGAATTTGTACCCTTTTTCTCTTCATCTAGTGGTAGGAGGATGTTTTCAGCTAATGGGATTCAGTCAACAATATGGAGGTGAAGAGAGACCTTGTGGGATAATACATATTAGGATTGGGAGGAAGGAAAGGAGGGGAGTAAACCAATGAATGAGAGAAAGATTTATTCTTTATTATTAGCCGGGCTATAGAGAAAGCAAGAATGACACAGCTACACTAAACACATCTGAGTGTGTGTGTGCATGCATGCAATGCTTCTGAAATGTCATTGATTCATTCCTTAGCTTTCTGTTTCCAAGAGCCCTGCCCCACTGCAGTTAATAGTGGCCAGTACTGGAGTTTCAGGTCCTGCTCTGCTTAACTCTGCTCTCCTAAAGGTGCTGCTGCTCCTAAGTCACTCTCATTTCTGAAACATGTAAACAGCGTCCAGTGCACTCGGCTGTTTCCAAGTGTTATCAGCACAACAGGCTTTTAGCTCTTTATGAAACAGAATATCCATTCTGTTTCATAAAGCAGATTTGGAGGAGGGGGGAAAGTCTGTTAACAAAGTTATAAATAACCTTACTTGAAAATACAGAATCAGAGAGTTACTATTTTGGGCTCTAATCCTGCAAATGTATCTGTAAGCAGAGCTGCGTTTGTGGAGACCCATGTAATGCAGTAAACCATCATGCACTTAGAACAATACTCGAATGAATAATGTGTGCAGGCTCTGATTTGACTGCAATTTGTTCTTCCTTCTTGTATTCAGCTATTTTAATGAAAACAGTGGTATGCAGAATCTGATCTGTAAGTCACCTTCCAAAGGTAAATACTTTGTGTGCGTTTTGAGACCTGTCATCTAACAGCTCTACATATACACCTCCTTCAAAACAAACAGAAAAAGACTGATTGACATGATGCTATTTTGAAATAAAACAGCTACTCTGCATTTCCATTTCTTTTCAAAATGGTAAAAAGCATATTGCCATGCTGCCAAGATTACATTGAGCAGCAAATACTGATTCATTGCATCAATAATAAAGCTTTAGAAAATCTCTAGTCCCTGCAATATAAATTTTCTGTCCTGCAAATGGTATCTTCCAACAAGTCATTTATCTCTGCTGTCTGAAGAAAGAGTGTATCAAAGTGTGCTTCGATGTGAAGTGAGTTATGTGTCTGCTTTTGAGCTGTAGCTAATGCTAGAGTGCTTTCAGCTTTAAATGTGTGGCAAACAAGCGGGATGTAGACAGCACAATTTGAAATGCCCTTCTGTCTTACAAGATACACACCCTGCTGCTGCACAAGGCATGGTCTGTGACAATCATAAAAAAGAGCGCTAATGGGGAAGATCACTGTCTGCAACGCCTCAGTGAAAGAATTAAATGCTGGTAAGATCCAAAGTGGATTGTACTGCACCTTTTCAGAGTGCCAGACGCAACTCTGAACACTATAGTAAGCATCGCCCTGCTCTGGCATGGGCTCCTCCATGGCTGCAGGTGGATCTCTGCCTCCCCCTGGACCTCCAGGGGCTGCAGGGGCACAGCTGCCTCACCATGGTCTGCACAGGGGCTGCAGAGGAATCTCAGCTCCAGCATCTGGAGCACCTCCTGCTCCTCCTCTGCACCCAGCTGGGTGTCTGCAGGGCTCTCCCTCTCACATGTTTTCACTCCCCTCTCCAACTGCCATTGTGCATTTTTTCACCCTTCTTAACTCTGTTATCCCAGCTGCTGGGCTCAGCCGTGACCAGCACTGGGACCATCTCGGAGCGGGCTGGCATTGGCTCTGTTGGACACAGGGAAGCTTCTGGCAGCATTTCACACACACCCACTGACACACACACCCTTTGTAGCCCCCTGCTACCCAAACCCTGCCACACAAACCCAATACATTCTGTGAGAAGGTGGTGGAGTAGGAGTGGCCCCAAGTGCTGAGCTCCCTCTTCTGCCCTGTCTCCAGCTTCATGTCCACTCACTGTGGGTCACCAGCTGCCTATCTCCATAAACTAGGGTGGCTGCCTTGGAGAAGCTGCTCAAGTTTCTGTGACAAATGGTAGGTGAGATGTTTCCCAAATGCCTACTTCTTTTGTGGAGCCGAAAAACCATACAATAAAAGGATGACTGAGTTAGGGAAGAAACAGTGGCTGTGGCTTCTCATCCACTGCTGCCAAGGACACAAAATGAAGCAAACTGACAAACTGCCTCACTACTTGGACTTTCTGTCCCACTGTTCTCCTTGTTAATGAGCATCCTGCCTCTGTTTCACAAGTGCTAGCCATCATTCCCTTCAGAGATTTATATAATGTAAATTTAGAGCAATTTGTTCTCAGCTTGCATTGAAAGATTTTGTATTTTTTGAGCCCTAGTAAAAGTCCCCTGTGCCTGAAATGTCATTATTTGTTTTTTTGAGTTTGTTGGGTTGTTTTGGTTTGGGTTTTTTTTGGGACTTTTCCATTCTTCTTCATCAATTTCATAAATGCTATTGCTTCATCCCTGCAAGTTTTATCTCTCCAGCACAGCACAGCCCAATTCAGGAAGTGGGAAAACATGTACCATCTAATCCTTGTTTAAACAAGTTTGTAGAGTTCAAGCAAAGTAGATTAAAGGTCCAGGAAATGAAGCATGACCTTTAAACTGAAGGTGTCTCTCTATCCAAAACTCCAGATCACTGGATTTCTGTTAATAGCTGCTGTTTCACACCCTTTTTTGTTCTGCGACCTATGTGGTGTCAGGACCTGGTGGTTGACATCTCATTTCCAGCTCTGCTCCTGATCTGCTCTATGACATTTGGCAAATTTATTTGCCTCCTCTGCTGCCTGTTTTGCACCATTTGTCTTTTCTCTAAGTATCCTGGTTTGCTGGGTCAGGGTGGTGGCTGGTGTTTCCAGCTATCCTAAACATAGCTGTCCACCCACGCACAGCCAGACATGGGGGACTGGGAGGTGGCTGCTGCTTTTGGGGCCCACATGCAGAAGTGCAATCACACACGTACACACGGTGAGGCTGCCATAACCCATGCAGACAGACTTGCTTCACGTCTTGCAGATCAGCCTGTGCATCTACAAAATGTCCAAAACAGTGTCACTGAGTTGGGCCTATCAACTTCCTCTCATTTTTGTCCATAAAAGCACTGGGGAATGGGGTAATTCAGGCTGGAAGGGGCCTCAGGAGTTCTCTGGTTCAACCTCTTGCCATGGGCTTGCACATCCATGTAGAATCGTAGAATCATAGAATTGTTTAGGTTGGAAAAGACCTCTAAGATCATCAAGTCCACCACTAAACCAAGCACTACATCTACACATCTTTTATGTACTTCCAGGGATGGTGACTCCAACACTTCCCTGGACAGCCTGTTTCAGTGCTGGACAACCCTGTATGTTTTCCTAACACCCAGTCTAAAACTCCCCTGGTGCAACTTGAGGCTGTTTCCTCTTGTCCTATTTTTATTTAAGGGGAGAGGCCAACCCCCACCTGGCTACAGCCTCCTTTCAAGCAGCTGTAGAGGGGGATAAGGTCCCCCCTGAGCCTCCTTTTCTCCAGGCTAAACACCCCCAGCTCCCTCAGCTGCTCCTCACAGCACTTGTGCTCCAGACCCTTCCCCAGCTCCGCTGCCCTTCTCTGGACACGCTCCAGCCCCTCAATGTCTTTCTGGCAGTGAGGGGCCCAGAACTGAGCACAGGATTGGAGGTGTGGCCTCAGCAGTGCCGAGTACAGGGGGACGGTCACTGCCCTGGTCCTGCTGGCCACACCACTGCTGATCCAGGCCAAGGTGCCATTGGCCTTCTTGGCCACCTGGGCACAGCTGGATCATGTTCAGCTGCTGTTGACCAGCACTCCCAGGTCCTTTTCCACCAGGCAGCTTTCCAGCCACTGCCCCCAGCCTGTAGCACTGCCTGGGGTTGTGTGACCCCAGTGCAGGACCTGGCACTTGGCATTGTTGAACCTCACACAATTGGCCCTGGCCCTCTGATCCAGCCTGTCCAGATCCCTCTGCAGAGCCTTCCTGCACTTCAGCAGATCAACACTCCCACCCAACCTGGTGTCATCTGTGAATTGTCATCTGTGATTCCCTCACCCAGATCATTGATAGAGATATTAAACAGACCTGGCTGTAAAACTGATCCCTTGGGAACAGCACTTGTGACCGGTCACCACCTGGGTTTATCTCTGTTCCCCTCCACTCTCTGTGCCCACACATCCAGCCAGTTTTTCACTCAGCAAAGAGTTCACCTGTCCAAGCCATGAGCAGACTGTTTGCTCCAGGAGAATGCTTCAGGAGACAGCGTTGAAGGCTTGTATCAAAGACATGAAGCTCATGTCCAGATGAGGGACAGCAATGTTCATCACAGCTGGAGACATTTAGCTGAGAGCAGCTGACTCAAATAAATAAATTTGGTTTGGAACAGATTATGATCACAGAATATACTAAGTTGGAAGGGACCCACGAGAATCAAGAGTCCAATTCTTGGCCCTGCACAGCACCATCCCTCAGAGTCACACCACGTGCCCAAGAATATTGATGACAATTTCTTAAATAACCCAGAAAATGTCTAAGAAACCAGCAAAAGCTGTAGTCTTACACGCAATCTTCACATTATCCCAATAAACTTACGTATTAGGAGCAGAGACTATGATACATTTTCCCTCAGTATTTAGCATCTCCTGTGTTCAGAATACCTGAACATGCCTAAGGAGATAGCCGCAGTCCAGATACCACCGGACATCCTCAAGCACTCACATCTGGAAGAAGACCCAAGGCACCAGCTGCACTGGGGGCTTTTCCCTCTCCAGGGCCTGATGTGGGAAGTGGCTGAGCAAGGGGCTGCATCGAGCCTCACCTTTGGCATTTGTGTGAGGCCACTTCCCTGTGGAAGAATCCTTCGCTCCTGCCAAGTGTAAGAGGTGCTGGAGCATGATGTCTGCTGGCTGAGCAGAGACCCACTTGAACATCAGGGGAAGGGAGCCAGCTCTCTTTCACAGACGTGCTTGCATGATTTCACTTGCTCCCAAGAGTAGTTGCCGACGTCGCTGTATTGAGGCCACTGTCAAGCTAAACTAATTGACCCACTGGTGCCCAAAGGGGAAGATTCTCTGGTTAAAGGTGTTGAATATTTCTGTTAGGGCATGGTTGCCACACAAGGCCTAAAGGTTTTGGACATCATTTGTGTTTTATAAATATGTACAATGCAGTCTGTAATGATTTTTCCTTGATAGTAGCTTTGCTAGAGGCACTATTTTGTTGGTTTCATTGCAGCTTCACTGCAAATATCAGCAGTTCCTCGAGGACAAGTACTCGGTAGCTGCTGCCAGTTGCATTAAGTTAAATATTTCAGAATTTAGCCATTCTGTGACCCTGCATGGGAGAGGTGTTTTCAGAACAGAAATTATTTCTCTGCACTTGATTCTCATGTCACAAACTATTTCCATCAATATTACAAATCTGCTCTCAGGCTCAGCAGTATTTCCAATATGACCATTGAAGGCAAGGCTCTCCTCCTCCTCCTTCTCCTCCTCCTGGCTTGGAAGAGTTTCCACAGGGTTCCCTGCTGCCCTGGAGGCTGGCATGGGTGGGGGGGCTGGATGGTCTGCTGGCCAGGGAGGGAAGGGACAGGAATGTGCTGCCAGTGTGCACAGCTGAGGCTACACCATCCCAGATGAGCGTTTAGACAACGAGCCCTGACAGTAAGGGCTGATGAAGACAGAGCGACCTGTGGAGAGTGACCCGCTGGTGACTGAAGCTTGGACTCAAGAGGATCCCTACAGGAATCAAAGGGCAATGCTGGTTGTAGGATCCCAATCACCCCCACTTGCACCAAGGGAGCCCCATCCCATTCTCTTGAACTGTCAGAGGAGAGTGGTCAGCTCAGGGTTCCTGGGTGAAGCTCACCAAGGCATTAGTGGGACCCCGCAAGAATATGAGACTCATGGGGGGCTGTGGGGGAAAAGTGTCTGAGGCTGTGGGATGGACACCTCTTAGGAGGTGTTCCAAGGGGGCTACAGCACTGTGCAAGGCTTGTCCTGGGATGTTTAGGGCAAGGCTCAAAGGCAGGGACAGGGAGGGATTAAGATGGACTGGAGAGGAACAGCATGAGAAAATAGAAGGGAAAGGGGATTAAAGGGGCAGGTGTGGGTGACAGCTGGCTGGTCAGAACACAACCCTCTGACCAAGCCCTGTACCTCATTGCCCCAGCCTGCCCTAGTCTTACTAAATATTCAGATATAATGATGTAATTAATTATATATTACTACTAATAATAATTCTTTCATTCTCTCAGTTGACTTTCTGTCAAACTCTACTCTGAGTCCATGTGAGAGACCAGCACCAACATTCAAGCCGTATGAGTGGGCAGCTGCATCTGGAATGGGGCCACAAATCTCAGAGATTGGAGGGTGCCAGTGCCAGCACCTGGGGGAACTGGGGCCAGCTCTGGGGCACACTGAGTAGCCAATGCCAGATACTGGAGAGACCCCTTTTCCATGTGTATGTGCATATTTCCCAAGTGGATGCCAGTCCTGATGAGCTGGAAGAAGCAGTACCTGTCCCGTGTGCTGTTCACGTGTGTGCCAGCACTGTGTGCAAGTGGCTGCCTCACAACAGAAACAGCAGTTTTGAACAAAAAGGGGGCTTTTAAGCATCAAGTGCCTCACAGACAGCTTGCACAGAAGATGTAGGGTGAAATGCTTAGTGCAGGAGAGGGATGATCTCCCCAGGTCCAGTCAAAGCCAGCAAGGGGTCAGTCCCGTTTGCTACAGGGAGCAGCTCATGGGAAGCCTGACCTCACAGCAGGCAACAGCAGCTTTGTTAATGCTATGACTTAAATGTTTTACCTGAAGAAATGGGTTTTACCTGAAACACCATTGAAAGCACCACTGGAAGTTCCCTTTAGCAGAGCTGGGGGCCTAACTGGGTGGGGGTGGCAGGAAGGAGGCAGGGCTGAGCTTAAGTGTTTTATTGGCACAACTACTTGGGAAAGGGACACCTGACACCAAGTCCACAGGTGTCCGTGACATGAGGAACCTGAGGTGACCAGGTGGACAAGGAAGTTCATGCCCCAAAGTCATCCTTCCAAGCAGGACTTGGTCTCCACAAATGGATGTCATTGAAAGATGCTCTTCTTTGCCCAGGCCCATCTGACTACTTCTATGGCATTGCTGTCCCTCTCCTGATTATCCAGATATGTGCAGAAACGTGCAGCATCTAAATGATGTCATACTTTTCATGCAGAGATAGATGAGGAGTCTGGAAGGTCACCTTCAGCTGAGCTCCTGGGCTTGGGCTTAACTTCAGTGTGAAAATAGTCCCAGAGAATTACAATAAGATTGCTTATGCACTTAAATTCCTTACTGGGCTGGAGCTGTGCCTATGTTCTAAATAAATTAGAAACCATACCAGATGTTCCTGCTTTATTGAAAAAAACTGATTCCTATGAAGCTTCCATTTACAATTTTGATTTATATTACAGAGGTCTATCTATTATTTGATAAAGCAGAGACTTCCAAAATATTCTTTTATTGCGTAAGAAATATTAAAAAGTATTCAATACTTATGCATCCTGTCTAGATATAATTTAAAAAAAAAAAAAAAAAAGAGAGAGAAAGAAGGATTTGTCCAATAAAATGTTTGGCAAAGCCAAAGTCTGAATTTTTTCCTTTTTTGTTTTACCTTGGGATATGAATTTACAGTCGACTTGTCTGAAGTGCGTAAATTCAACAACATGGTAATTGGTTTACTACACGGAAACTGGAGGCTCTGACCTTGCCAAGAATTTTTACTGTGTAAATTCTTCACTTTTCTCACATTCAAAAAGGCCATAAAAGCCATAATTCTGAAAACAGGTCTCAGTGAACAAAATCTCAGCCCTGCCTCAGGGTGAGGAGACCCACACGATGTGGGTGCAGAGCAGGTCCCACTGTAAAAGGGGTTGTTAGTCCAGGCTCATCACTCTAAGGTATTTATGGCCTTAATACAGTCCCCATACTTTGCTTTCTGTTAGGAATGCTTAGACTCCCATCTCATAAAAGGATGAGTGCTCTCAAATCTGATTTTCTTCTGTTGCTGATGCAGAATCAGACCCTGAAACTTACTTATTTTATAACAAATTTATTTTATTGGGGTTTATTGCAATGAATGGGAGAAGACGGGATCAGCTGCCAAACTTCCAAACGCAGGGTACAACACCTCTCTGCTCTTCAGGTCTGTGTCACCAGCTGGGCTATGAAATACCTTCTGAGGAGGGACAGGGAAAGGACAGCCCTCCAGACCAAGACAGGGACAGAGGTGGCCAGGAGCACTTGGAATCTGGATTCAAGTCCAGAACAAACATTGATCTGCCTCTTTGTCCTTGAAGCATCCCAGGAGACTTTTTGCTGCTGGTTTGCAAGAGAAGCAGTTCAGAAACATCTTCTGAATTGTTTTCTGAAAAAAAAAAACCAAAAAAGGTGTATTGGGTTTGCATGGCCAGGCCTGTTTCCTGACTGCACTTCAGGTGTACGGTCCATGCAGGACATAAGGGGAGCTATCTACTCTACCCCACACTGGTAAACTGAGAACAGTGGACAAGGAGAAGGCTGAGGTACTCAACAAATTTTTTTGCCTCATTCTTCAATGGCAGCCTCTCTTCCCACACACATGGGTGGACTGCAAGGGGGGCCAGAGGAGCAAAGAGATTCCCACGGTAAGAGAAGATCAGGTTCATGACCACCTGAGGAACCTGAATGTACATAAATCTACGGAACCTTACGAGGTGCATCCCTGAGGGAATTGGCTGATGTAGTTGCCAAGCCACTCTCCGTTATATTCAAAAAGTCACAGCAGTCAGGTGAAGTTCCAGGTGACTAGAAAATATTGTACCCATCTTTTAAAATGGTAGAAGGGAGGACTCTGGGAGCTGTCAACTTGTGGGAGAGACTCGATCCCATCCTTGAAGCAAAAACCTGTCTCTTGACATGTGGGTCATTTAGCTCAGAGGAGAGAGAGTCCATTGCACCAGCAGTCATCAGCTAATAGCAGTGTAAACCACCAGTCCCTGGTGCATCTTGTGTGTCCAGTGACAAAGTGGCTCCAATAACACGCTTGTCACCTCCACTGGAAGAACCTACCATCCTTTTGTTGCTGCAAGCCCAGTGCTCCTTTGTTTCTGCCAATCCCTTGTCTTTTGATGTCCTATCCAGGTGACACTGGAATAACTGAACTCCCCAACAGGGAACGTGTCAGACCCAGCAGGTCAGGGTTCAGTTCCAGCAGGTGAGTCCATGGGGAGGAGGGCAGCTATTTTACCATGAATTTCCATATATCTGGAAGTCAAAATAAAAATGAAAATGTCTCACAACCTACAGGGATCTACTGAAAAGGGAATTCAGGAATGGAGCACATTTGGAAAGCCCATTCCTGGCATGGAGAATCCTTGCTCTTGTCATCCCTTGAGCATCACATCCCCACTGAGCCCAGCCCAGGTGTCTGAGCTCTTTCCTTGCTCAGTGCTTGAAGGGCCTTTGGGCGGCCACCCAACAAACCCAAGATAACCCATCAGGTTTGAGGCAGGAGGCTGGAGTATTTTCAATTATTTTCCTTTCAGTAAATGTGATAACAAAATGTCAGCCCAACAGTTATGGGTTTGGCCTGCTCCCTTGCAGATTTCAGCTTTTTTCCCATGGGTGTTATTGATTACAAGGAGCTGACAAAAGCATGTGCCTAAGATTTCTTTTTTTGTCAGCTTAGCTATTTCCAAAGGGAAAAAATTTGCATAGTATGATATTCTTAAAGAAAAACCCAAACAGTTCTTACAAAGGTGAGCTTATTTTTAGAAGGAAATATACAAAACAACAAAAACCAGCTAGCAGATGTTTTATGTTATAAGCTTGGAAATGATAATTTTCAGTCACACATTCATTTACAAGACTTTACCTGGAGATTTAGTGACATTTTGCCATATGCCCAGTGTTTGAGCTGTTGATTGGGGAATATCCATGTCCAGCCCAGCTCCTAACATCCACCACAGGGAGCCGTCCTGGAGAGGCTCCCCAGTGGCCACCAGATCTGGGTGGTTCATTGCTCAAGAACACACAGACACACATCATATCCTAAAGTAACCAATACTCTTGACAAAATTGCCCAGAGCAGCAACTCTTTCTGGAGGTGGGAAGATGAGGACAGGGCTGCCCCATGCATCTGCTGCACGATGGCATATCCATCCGGGAAGAGCCTCCTTGCAACACTGGGGCTGGAGCCAGCACTGGCTCTGTCCCCCTTCTCCCTCCTTGGGGGCACACAGTGAGGACATGGGAGAGGAGGACCAGCTGTGGTGATGGCCTTTCCATCCTTGCACAGGTGATGCTTGCATGTTTCCATGCAGGGGAATTTTGCAAAAAGTTTTTGGGTCCACGTCAGCTTTTGGTATCTCGAACTTGCTGGTAGCAGTGAGTTCAAGGCTGACCTCTGCCCACATGTGAAAGACTTCGTTTCAAACCTGCCACCTGCAACAAAGTGTTGATGAAGGGTTGGCTAAAACCACAACCAAAGTTCCAAACGTGCCCCCTCCCCAGGCCTAGGGCATCCAAAAGGCCCTGGGATCCAGATGTGGGCAGGCCTGAGCCTGCTGGACCTTGCAGGACCTCAAGCAGGCAGGTCACACACAGCCTGCTGCTTTGCTGGAGCAAGAGAGCTCACACTCCCTCTGAGTAATTAGATCTCACCAGTTTTAAATACATAGCTTTTTACTGGTTGAGGGTGTGGAGGAGAGGTTTCTATTTGAATATCAGGGAGTGGATGTGTTCTGTATGTAGCATTGAGCGTTATACCAGAAATCAGTCCAGAAGGATGTCGTCTGAATCCCTTATTTGCGGATTTACCATACGCAATCGGTCTTAATTGGAGTCTGGGCACTCTGTGAGCGCCAACGAGTGCGGATGAAAAGCTCCATATACATATGCATGCGTGTGTATTCATCTGTGTGGGCAGAGGAGGAACATGCTCAGCATTGCTTATTGCTTCCTTCCCCATTCAGAGGCTGGCTCCGACCAGGAGCAGGACCTGGATTCTGCCGCCTCGTCCCATGGCAGCCCCGACACGTGCACACGCACTCCCACAATCGGCAAGCGGCACAATGAGCTGTGCACTGCGGGGTGGCTGCCCAAATGGTTGCAAAGACACTGCTGGCTGCGGAAAAGGGCATCAAAGGAAGCAGGCTGGGCTCACAGGCAGCGGAAAACAGGACTGTATTCTTCAGATAATTTATTTGCAATGAATAATTCAGCTAGCTTTTGCTGGGAAGCTGGATTAAATACAGAGCATTAGGCACACTGAGAGCCCCCAATAAAGGGTGCTATTCACTCCTAGCACAAAGGAATATTATTTACTATCATTAATTAACTTCCACACAAAGCCACAGCCATTTCTTTAGGTTCTGAGAAAGAATAAGAGGAGAATGCGAGCACAGAGCTGCTGTAATTTCCCTTTGGTTTCCTCTCTCCCTGCAGACACACACTGGCTGCAGGATGAGCTTTTGCTCCCTGCAACATTTTTGGCAATACTGTCCCTGTGCTGAAGCACAGGCAGGTCGCTTGTTGCAGCGGGGATGGATGGATGGATGGATGGATGGATGGATGGATGGATGGATGGATGGATGAGCTGAACCCGCCGGCCCCGGCCCTGATGCCGGGGTGTGCGGGGGTCCCGCCCGCAGCGCTGGGCTTGGCGCTGCCCCAGCCCTGGCTGGTGGCCGTGGGGCAGCGCCCAGGCTGCCAGCGCGGATGCAGAAGCCTGGTGGATGATATAAACCGGCATTCCCCGCGCTCCTGCAGCTTAAGGGATTCAGACTGCTCTGAGTAAAGCCTAAGGAGGCAGAGAGGCGTTTGCCTTTGGGAAATGGGTTAAGGGTCTGGATGCTTCATCTACCTAGCGAGAGCATTTTTTAGATTTAATGAACCTCTGTGCTAATTAGTTCTCTGAAGTGTCTGCTTTGAAATACCAAGCTTTAGGATAAGCAGAAATGCAAATTCTTGGCAATTATTATTGCTGCTGCAGTAGCGACTACAGAGCAGCTCTTTGCAAGCAAAAACGGAGATAGGGGGCTTGTGCCGGGTGGTTACAAAGCTTGTTTTCGTCTGTTACATTGTGCTCCTGGCAGGTGGTGTTGCAGATCACACAAAAGGCTGGGTGGAGATTCTTGGTCAAAATATTTTTCTGCTGGAAGACAAGGGTTTAAGTTACATTGGAATATTTCATAAATACACATCAATTTTTAATTTTTTTTCCTGTTTAAATAGTGCTGAAATCCTGTTCTCTTTATCCATGAAAGTCCACATTTTCTTCTGACATTTTAGATGAAAAAGGCAAATTCTACATCAGATCGTGCTTCAATGAATGACATACTTTTAGAAACATCAAGAAAAGAAGTCAGAAAATTAATGTCTCAAGTGGAATTAGAGGTTCCATTTGATTCCATGTGATTTCCCTCTACTTTTTTGTTTGCTGAGAAACCTTTAGGTCTTTGCAGCCCAAGAGATCTATTGAGAGAAGGATGTGGGGTGGCTGAGCGAGGAACAGCGCTGTCAGCAATCCCACAGAGCTGCACCAACCAGCTCAGTCTGAGCCTGGAGACAGACCCCTGGCAGAGGGCAGGATGTGGGGTAGAACTAATTGTCTTTATAGCGGCTGGTGTGGGGTTGTGTTTTAGATTTGTGCTGAACAGAGTGCTGATAATACAGAGATGTTTTTGTCATTGCTGAGCAGGGCTTGCACAGAGCCAAGGCCTTTTCTGCTTCTGTACTGCCAGGCCGGGGAGGGGGCTGGGGATGCATGGGAGGTTGGGAGGAGACACAGCCAGGACAGGTGACCCCAAATGACCCAAGGGATGTTCCAGACCATGTGACATCATGCTCAGTGTAGAAACTGGGGGGGAGAAGGAGGAAGGGGGGATGTTTGCAGTGATGCCATTTGTCTTCCCAAGTCACCATTGCATGTGATGGGTCCCTGCTCTCCTGGGGATGGCTGAACACCTGCCTGCCCAAGGGAAGCAGTGAATTAATCCCTTGCTTTACTTTGCTTGTGTGCATGGCTTCTGCTTTCCCTATTAAACTGTCTTTATCCCAACCCACAAGTTTTTCCATCTTTTACCCGTCCAATCCTCTCCCCGATCCCTCTGTTGGGGCAGTGAGCAAGTGGCTGCGTGGGGCTTGGCAGCTGGCTGGGGCTACACCATGACAGAGATGTGGCACAGGTGTCATGCCACACAGGTCTAGGCAGGAGCCTAAGTGGTTCTCTAGGATTTAGGTGCCTTTAGGTGGAATTTGTGTTAAATCCCATTTTAGGTGGGATTTAGAAGGACCAGCTCTAGCCATGACTACCTCTATTTTACTGTTTGAAATGCACTGACAGGCAGTCACAAACCTGCTAGATATCACCTCAGTGTAGTGGGGTAATGTGGGAGAGGGTTGGTGCATTGCACATCCCAGAGGCGGCCTGAAGCCAGAGGTGCCTTTGGCAGAAGCCTTGAACCCCATCCTCTGGCAGCAGCAGCCAGCACTCACCATGTGACCCCTGCTTTGGGCTGCCAAGGGCACTGCTGTGCGTTCATGGGCCCTTTGAACCCCTCAAGCTGCCCTTCCCTTGGTCTTGCAGAAGTAAGAGCAAGGTGTGGTAGGGAGAGGAGAATTTCACACAGAAAAACCTGGCACAAAGCAAGAGTCAAGTTTTCTCAAATTGGTCCTTTCTGTTCCCATACAAGAGCTCCATCATCCCACCAAGCTTCTGAGACAGGGAGCAAGCTGTGATTTTTAAAAGTCACGTTCAATCAAAATGCTTTTATGGAAACTCTTTGGGTAAAAACTAAATGACCATTAGTCACCAAACCTGACTAACTGGGAGAGCTGCTAAAGAGCCAGAAGAACACAGTAACCCACAAGAGATGTGCATTCACAGCATTCCACTTCTGGCTCTCAGCTTCTGATTCTGAAGGGATCCAGCCACTTTCAAAAGGTAAAACTTCAAAGAGAAACTCGTGATTATTTCAGATACTAAGTATTATGGACTCCATGAACTTGGATATTTTTCCAACTGAGTGGTTTCCTAACAGTTATTATTTTTCCTTCTCAGCCTTCATCTCTGAAGAGCTTTCTCCGGATTTTTTTCTTTTGCTAGGAGAACAGTTTTGCCTTCTAAAGCCACTTATCCCCATGGTGGTTACTCAGCTCATGCCAGAGTAGGACACATTGGGTTCACATATGTCACACCAGAAGATCTACACTAAGAATAACCTTTGAACTTCAACTGAATCCTTGTTCCTGGGATTTATATTTATGAAAAACAGCAATAAAACTGCTTTTATAGGCCATTGAGAAAATGTCTTGTGTGGGCAATACTCCTGGTATCATACTTGAGTGAAAAAATTTGTTAAGAACAAATGGTTTATAATGTACCGTGAATTATTTAACATATTAAACCAATAAAGTCTGTGAAAACACACCAAATTTCAGTACAATCAATTTCCTCAAAAATCAGAACATGTTCAGCAACAAACTTATCAGATGCACTAGAAATTTTATGCCACAAATTTACCAGGTGCACAAAGTTTATGCAGCTGCCTAATCAAATGCACTGAGGGCTGAAAGAGGTGATCCCTGAATGTTCCTTCTAACCCTAACAGTTCTGAGAATGGGTGACTCCCCAGGCAGATATCTGGGGTTTATAGCCTTCTGCCCATCATTTTGAAATATAATGCAATGTTTAGATCCTGTGCTATAGAGAGATAATTTCAGTATTTACCAGACTTGGAAAATATTATGAACAAGCTTACCAGAATTAAATGGAATCATGTGCCAACCAGAATTGATTTTCTGCACATGCATTTTAAATTAACTGCTTCACTGAAGAGCATGTGTAAAGAGCAAAAGGAAAAATATTCAGATTTCACACTTTGTTTTTCAAGAAAAAAAGAATTAGAAAAAATCAGCAGTTTATTTCACATTTTCCACAAGAAAATAAAAATGGTAATTGTGAAAATATTGTAGCCTGAAATTCAGTTTGGAAGTAAAAAATCTCCCAGCCAAGACCTGGAGAAGTTGTCAAGAATGGGGATTTTTTTCAAAAGCCCTAATACCAAGGCTATGAAATTAGGAAAAGAGCACTTTGACATTACAGATGGCCTCAGAGCCATGGATAACTTGGGAGAAAAAGCAGAAGTAGGTCCCAGGCTTCTGCTGCTTCACCTTTTCAGAAGAAATGATGGTAATGTTTCTAAGGAGCACATCCAAGTCAGTAGCACTAGAAGGGAGAGCAGTGCCTGGCGGAGGCAGCGTACGGAGGCCGCAGTGCCAGGTGGAGCTGTTCAGATGTGAGGTTTGTGTGCAGTTAAATTGTCTCCTGCTCTCTGCTCAGCCACCCAACACAGCTCCAGCGCTTTGCAACAAGAGCTTTGGCAAAATTCACGCAGCAGAGACCTGAGGTTTTCTGACTTTGCATGGCTCTGGGAATGTCTACTACACAAATTCATGTGGGCAGCTCCTCCACGGCCACCGAGCTGCGTGTTAGCATCATGCTGGGGTGAAGCCCTGGGTTCACCTGCAGCTCCTGGGCATGGAAGAGGGGTCACAGCCAGTGATGTGGCACTGGAGCCAGGAGCTGCTCCTGCTCCACTTTCCTATTTCCTCTGGTAGCTCCTGGAGAGCTGGTGTTTCTACCAGCAGTTTACCCCACTGGGATTCCAGGCATCACGGTCCTCTTACTTGAAAAGTAAGAGAAAGCGGAAGAATTTCGTTACTATTGAAATGAGCAGAGCTTGCTTTCAACGCGAATGTTGACTTGTGCGGTACAAAGAAAATTTTTGCAGCATATCTGATGTGTCTCTGACAAAGGAACACCATAAAAAGGACATAAACTGAGCAGAAGAAAAACCTAACAAATGTACCCACTGAGTGAGTGGAAGTCATGAGAAGCTGCAGTCAATGGAGTGGGAGGCAAACAGTCAATAAATCAGGGGCTCTCCTGCAGAAGCAGCATAGGAAGTAACAGCAGAGAAGGCTGGGAGCTCAGTGCATGCACCAGTGGGGCCTGGCCAAGTGGTTTGTTTTTATTTCTAAATATTCAGTGTTCTCTGGAAGGAATATTGTGGTTTTCACTTTTGAAACAGTACTGTGACTTGTGTCAAATGCAATTTGCTTAAACATTTTTGCTAAACCAAAACATACCAGCCTGTTTATTTTGGAGAGATGAGGAGCAAGTGACAAGGACTGGCAAAGGGTCTTTTTCTTTCCTCCATGGATTTGGGTCAAGTGTTTACAGATTCAGACCTGCTGTCAGAGCAGCATCCACCCAAATTTTCTGGCAGGAATGAAATCCTTAAATAATGTGGGTCTCCATCCAGGCTTGAAGGTGACCACGGGTTTACAGCAAAAGGACCTTCCTGTGTATTTTTGAGTGCACTCCAGATTTGAAGGCGCTAAAAAATTCATATTGATCTGGTAAACATAATCTAATTGCAGAAAACACGAACTGCTGCCTGTGTCTGCATCAGTCAGGTCCTGGGTCAGTTGCACTTGCACAGGTTACACTTGCAGTCAAGCTCACTTCAGGCTCTGAGCTGATTTTTCACTCACTGGCAAAAATATTTGGGAAAATTATTTTGCCAGAGAGTAAGAATTTCTGGCACTTGACCCTCAGGGAAATGTTGATGTTTCAAATTTCCCATGATCTAGAGCCATTATGGAGGCTCTTCAGCTGGAAGGAAGTAGAAATGGATTTAAAGGTATTATATATTGTGGCTTTATGGTAAACCAGGAGCAGCCCAGTGCTGGGCAGCTGGCAGCACTGATTAACCAGTTATATAAGCAGTGAAATACCATAGCAAATACCTGGTGGTTACTCTGTACTTTTATTATAAGAATTAACTCCTGTTCCCCAGTAATTGGCTTTCCCCCTTCATTTCTGTGTCCTGCTGTAAAGGTCTCTGATGTCCTGTCCCCCCTTTAGGAATTTTTACCTCCAAAAGTAAGTACTATAACAGCCAACTCAGAAGCTAGGTCTTTCCGGACCTTTTTAACCAAATACTTGATAAAAGGCAAAACAGTAGAGAATAAAGACCAGAGATGAGGTATTTAATTAAGGTAGTTTTTAATGTGAAGCTCTCATTCAATGCTCAGATACAGGCTGTTCAAGTTGGAAGTACACTCTCTGTATACATCACTCAGCAGAGGGAGATCCCAGTCTCCTGAGCTTCCCTGCCAGGACAACATTCACCCTCAGGGCAGCTCTGCTGTGCTTCCCAAACCTCTGCCTCAGAGACTCCTGTGCTGCCCTTCTCCTTAAAGGATAGCCCCAGAAGGGCAGGAAACTTCAAGACAAGGGTCATTGATTGTTTTTATTTCTCCATGCCAGGACAGAACATGTTTTTCCTGATTTTCCCATGAAAATCCAGAGGCTGTGATGATCATAACAACTCAATTAGGCTGGAAGAAAAACCCAAAAAGTGCTGAAATCTGAAGTAGAGACTCTCCTGATCCAGACATCCCCTGCTGTGCTCCCTCCTGACAGTCATCAGACCCTGGAACTGAACCACAGCCTGAAGGAGCTTCCCCGTCACTCTGAGCTACCTTGTCTCTGTGACACCATTTGTTTTCTTTTACAGCTATTTTCATCTAGTGTTAAACATTCCTCTGAGATGACACCTCCTTCCTTAATCTGCAGCCAAACCCCGTTGCTTGCTCCCTGGGTGGGGTATGTCCTGGATCCGAGAAGCTGCAGCTGCATCACTGTGATCTTGTGTCCGCTCTCCCTCTCTCCCTTCCAGTCAGAGTTTTCTAGGAAGGGAATGCCATTGTTCCAAGCCATTCCCAGTAAAGCCTATGAGCACTCACCATAACAAAAGCTGGTGCTGGCTGACCCATGCAAAGCAGGGCTGTTCCTCGAAGAAGGGTAAAACGAAAATGAGCTGCTAACCTGCCCCTAAGTCTACTCAGATGCACTTGGATGGAGAAAAAACATCCAACTTATCCGGACATTTGTTTGATACAAAACTGGATCCTTAAGGAGAGACATTTTTGATCAAACACATCCTGAAGGAGGAATGTCGTCTACGGCCTGGTATTTCCTTCAGTGAGATGGCAGACTTCTCCAAATCCAGAGATTTCAGACGACCAGTGGCAGTGGCAGTTTGCTGCCAGCGGGAGGAAAACCAATTCAGCCATAGCTGCAAGCAGGTACAGCTGCCACAGGGGCTTGCAGACTTCCCTGGAGTATCTGGAAGGTTACTTAACACGGCAGCAGCGTCCCCGGTTGCTACCACTTCCCATGTGTAATCCATGCCCTCCCGCCTGCCGCAGTGCTGGAGAAGGCAGGAGCACGAATGTCCCACGCTGAATAGTGTTAGGTTACGCGACTGGCGGATCACTGCCACCACGACATGGGAGCAGACGCAGCGGGGCAGGCAGGGGAACCCCCCCACCATGGCCCCAGCAGAGCCGGCTGAGCCCCTGGCGGGGCTGTTCCCAGGACTGTCACGGGGAGTCTCCCAGGGCCACTGGCAGGAGCTCCCCAGCAGCTCACAGCCAGCCGAAGGTGTTGGTGCCTGCGGGGCTGGGGCTCACGCGGCAGATGGCTGGCGACGCGTTCCGTCTGCGCGTGAGCGATGGCTGTGTGTCCGTGCATCTGTGTGTCCTGTGTGTCCTGTCCGTGCATCTGTGTGTGGGCACACACGCCCAGCCTCGCCGCCGCGGCAGCAACAGCGCTCTGCGCTCCCTTCCCCGCCAGGGACGCCCGAGGCGGCCGCACAGCGAGCGGCTCCCTGCAGGGCGGTGCCTGAGCGCGGCTCTCCCACACGGCTGCTCCCACGCGCAGGTTTTGATTCCTATAGCGCTGTGCTGCCCGGATTTACCGCCTGGGGTCAGCACCAGCCGGGGGAAGGTCTGGAACACGCGCCCTCGGAAAGAGCCAGAAGCGGGACAGCTCCGCTGTACCTGAGCGGACCCAAGGAAGGTCGCACCGAGTCTGTTCTAAACCCGCTTTATCCTCTCTCATCTCTCGCAGATGCGAGGGACGCGCCCTAGTGCCGGCTCGGGGGAGGAGGCACCGCGCTGTGGAAGTGGGTAGGCGCAGGGAACATGATGCCGGCTGGACAGAGGTAACCTGACACAGGGAAGCACAGGGGCAGTGTGAATGCACGCAAAAACCTTTTCCTGGCTGCGCTGGGATCAAGGGAACTTCCAGAACTCTGAAGGGCAGCCGCAGAGACGCTTGGACGAGCACAATAAATCAACAGCTTTTTGATGAAGAGTTGAAGCTGCAAATGCTAAACCACTGTTGGCGAGAAATTACTCTAATTTAAAGACATTTTGAAATCTGGACTACTTCACATCAAAAACCCCTGGTTAACTCCATAAAAAGCAAGTGGTGGCCAGTAGATTAGAAAGTAAATTTCAGGGTTACTTTTCATGCCATCATTTACACTTTTAATGCCTGTTTATGGATGGGCTGTGCCCCTTGTCACTCTCCTGGCAGCACAACGGGGAGAGAAAGCACCAAGGCACTGCAGGCCACAGCAGCACATGGATCTACACAGCCACCCAGAGGCCACAGCCCCTGCCACAATACAGGAAATTCCTACTCTTGCACCTTTTCAGAGCACTTGAGGAGAAATCATCTCAAGCAGCTGCACTCTTCCCAATGTTTTCTACTATTTGGTAACTCAGTGACTCAGCTTGAGCATCTCTTCTCCTTTAAAGAATGATTTCTCCTTTTTTCTCCCGAGGAATAAGGATTTTTTTGTATACCCTGTTTTTGTATACCACATTGTCCCTTGCAAGGGCAAAATACAGGCTGTAGAAAATCTCCTCCACACTCTAGCCTGGACCTGCAAGCAGGACAAGCACTGCCTCATCACTGCAGCTTTTTCGGACGTGGCCTTTTCAACCTGCCTCCAACCAGGATGTGAATTAGGTTTGGACATGGCTGTGTTAAATCTTTTGGAGCCCCACAGTAAAAAAATAATGAAATTTCAAGATTTAGTTTTTGTCTGAGAAGCCACCAACTGCCTACAGAACTTGCCTTTTTCTCTCTCACGACAGCTTGCAGTCCAGATAATGGGAACTTCTCCTGACCTAGCAAGATGGGGTGGTGTGGAAATGCAAGGCACACCCTTTTTTCCCCTTCAGACCACACAAACACCCAAACTTCACACAGGTGAGACTGCGGGCTTGGGCCCTACTGCAGTTTGAGGGGGTGGAGGGAAGGGACACAGTCTAGAGCCACAGACGAGCTCCTCTCCACTCTTGAAAAGGCAGAGGGATGTTTTTGGCCTTGTTCACAAACAACCCAATCCAAAGGACCTTTTTACCCACAAGCAACAGAAGACAAGTGCAACCCACCACTCCCCCAATGCTTGTGAAGTGAAAGGTCTGTACCAGCCCCAGACTTTGAGTATGCTTCTAAAGTTTAGTTTGCAACACAAAGGAAACAACGTCAGTTTTGAATTGCTCCTCGTTTTTGAGGGGGGGGAGAGACAGAAGAAACCCACTCACCCCATCTTTTAGCAGAGCAAGGAATGGTTTTAGAAAGCAAATTACCTGTAATTTTTATTTGGACAGGGAAGACAATATGTATTCAATTAATACTGATACTATAATTGTGTGTCACTGCACAAGAATTCATACTTACACTTAAACATGCACCGTTAATGGGCATGTTCCATTTTTCACCCAGAAATACATCCAGTAGCTTGGAGAAGAAGGAAAGAAAAATCCATAAAACAAGAGGTGTCAGAAAGAGGTTAAAAATAAGATTTATTTGCAAATCATTTTGACAATAAACTAGTATCTCTGAGCTGTGAATTTTGGGGACTACAAGTCAGTTCCTTTGTGTTCTGAGATTTCCATTTGCATGCAATATGGGATACCTCTAGAATTCAAAATGAACTTCGAAGTGTCCTTTTTTGCCTTGCTGTGCTGAGTAATTCATTCCACAGGCACGCTATAGGAGAGTCAGTCTTTGTAATGAGAAGCTGTCACAGGAAACGCACAACAAAACAACCTTGGCTTAGAAAGAAAACTCACTTGGGAGCTGTTTCACATTTGTTTAACACAGTGTTAAGCACTTCAAGATTCCCACTAGAAGTACCTGGTGCTGTATGAAAAAAAACCCAAATAACCCAATTAAAAAAAAAACCCATAAACCTAAAACAAACCCCAAGAAGACCCCAAAACTCAATAAATATCAACATCTACCCCTAAACCTCACAGCTATACTTAAAACCTCAGATTTCTTTCTGATGTACGAACGCACAGCACATCTGGTTATGACCCAAGTTCCCTCTCTTGGAAGCTGATGAGCTGTCTCATGTAAAAAAAACCCAAACCCTCAAGATTTAATAGTAATAACTGTATATAAATGAGCCCAGGACAAAGGCAATACAAAGTGAGATTTACCTTAATGTCTGTGTGAAGGCAACCTCTAAGTCATGGTTAGAGTCACAGCAGCAGAAGAGGAAGACAGCAGCATCTTCAGAACATTTCGTCAGTTTATGCCCACCCTTCTCCCTGACCTTCTACTCTATGCCCTTCATAAAGCCTGAAAACTTTAATTCTGAAGTCTTAGTTTGAATCAGATGACATCCAAAGTGTATTCTGAAACCCCTACATGATTAAGTTTTGAGCAGACCACAATTAGTGTATCTTGCATTAGGGCAAAGCTGAAAGGTAACTCAGAAAGAAATGAGGTAACTCAGGAAATAAAAGAATCTGATCCACATCTATTTTCAATACAGTTCTAGAAAATACTAATTCTTAACAACAAAGAAGGACTTTTTTTTGTCCTCTTTATGAAGCTCAAAATAATCCCAATATTTGACACTGGAAAAATAATTTTTTTCCCATCCCATACATATAATAATGCAAGAAAAGATGTCCAGATGTCATTGTTACCAGTTCAAACAAAGCATTAATGAATTCATTAGATCATTCAAATGTAAACAAACAGTTTATATATATAGAAAAATGCCCAAACAATCAGAAGGTAACAACTACTGGTGATAACCAGTTCATATAAGTATTTATGTAAAGGTGGAGAGAGTAATAGTCTTAGAAACATTATTTTATTTGGGCTACTTTAGGAAGACTAAAACAATATTGAACTGAAAGCTCTTCATCATCAATCCAGACACCATCTCCCCACAGGGGTTTCCCTATACCTTCTGAGGAACCTAGGCCATTTTTATGAAACAAATATACTTGGTAATTTCACATCAACCATTACTGAAATGATCCTGAGAGCAAAGCCCAGAATCTAGCAATCTCTTCAAGCTGAACACCCTACCTAACATCAGACTACCTCCTGCACAAGCTCACAACTAAAAAGGGATAAAGATTTCAGAACAAATCTGATTTTGACAAACACTGCCCTGTTCAATCCCAACTCAGCCATCTTCAGAGTACAGTAAGAGTTTGTGATGGGTAAATTGTAAATCCAGTTGCTATGTTCTCTCCAAGGATTCACTCTTCTAAGCCCTGTCTATTCCAGTATTTGTGGTGTAGTTAAATGTACATACTGTTGAGGTTTACCAACATCTGATTTGGGCCATTGTTAAGCTGCAGGTGCCAAGATCCTGCATCAGCCTGTCCTGGTTTCACCTGGGAGAGAGCTAATTTTCTTCCCAGCAGCTGGTGCAGTGCTGTTTTGGATTTAGAATCGGAATAATGTTGATAACACACTGGTGTTATAGTGTAAACACGGCTTAGCAACAACTAAGTCAAAGCCTTTTCAGCTTCTCACCCCACCCCACCAATGAGGGGAGCTGGCGGTGCACAAGGAATTGGGAGGGGACAGAGCCAGGACAGCTGACTCCAAGTGACCAAAGGGAGGTCCCAGACTCTGGTGTCATGCTCAAAATACCAACTGAGGCAAAAGCTGGCTGGGGTTCACTGCTCCAAAACTGGCTGGCCATTAGTCATCATGTGGTAGGCAACTGTGTTGTGCCTCACTTGTTTTGTGTATTTTATTTATCATTATTACTGTTGTTTTCCTTTCTGTTTCTGTCCTATTAAATTGTCTTTATCTCAACACATGAATATTTCTTTTTTTTCCCCCCCAAGACTACCCCCCATCCCATTTGGAAGGGGGTTGGGCAGTGGTGGGTGCAAGTGAATGGCTGTGTGGCATTTAGCTGCCTGCTGGGTTAAACCATAACATGGCCCTTAGAACTCATGGGTTTAGCAGTATTTTTGCAAGACAACATTTGCCACATATCTCATTAAGATTCCAAAGTTCAGAAAATTCCTATCCTGAAAATCCACTATTTGCAGAGGAAGTATCATATTTACTGAGAATCCAAACTAGCTCTGAGCACACCATCTTTAATAGCAACACTTCAAAAAGACCCCGTGCAGTCCTACAAGTTCTTTTCTCTTCCACATCCAGGTGTGACACCTAGAAATGCTCAGGGTTTTAGGAAAAGTCCTGTACAAGTGATCCAGTTTTTAAATGTCATTAAATGTTTTGGCAGAATAATGTTATATGAAATCTGTAATACATTTGCTAATGTTTATAATCCAATGATTACTTATAAGAAGTATTATTGCATTTTAAGCGTAAAAATATAAGAGGTTCTATAAAGAAAATTAAAATAGCATTAATCTAATATTGATAGTCATATAAAATAACTCACAATTATGTAAGTTTCCATATTTAATTACACATTTAAAAATAAGTTATAAAAATAATTAAGCTTCTTTAAAACCCCTAGGATATTTTCTTTTAGGAGTTTTTACTCATATCTACTGATTGTCTAGCATCAGCCACAGCTTCTGGTACTCGAACAGTCATATCATTCATTGATTTCTTCAAGCAGATTTGGCAGCCTAAACGTGATCTGTGGGGAAACAGGACATTGTTGTTAGTTCTAGCCCACCAGCAATCTAACAGCATTTACCCCCTTATGTGTCCAACACTCAGCCATCCCAAACACACCACAAACCAGAAACAGCCACTCTTGTGCAGGGCCTTAATCAAGCATAGGAGCAAACCATGTGCATCAGTACAAGGATCTGTGTGGCAATCAGTCAGGATTTACAGCCAGACCAGAGCTCAGCACACTGGAAAGTCCTGCACTGAGTAGCTCCTGCTTACTGCGAATGCAGAATATGGGTGACCCTTCCCTTTTCAGTGGGTCACTAACAGGTCAGTCCAGTGCAGGGAGTGATGCTTGATCTCACAAGTGACATTTGGCATCTCTGAAGAGATAAAGGCTTTCATTCAGATTCACTGCCTCAGAAAAAGCAAAGCCTAACCACTCCCCCATCCAGGGTTCAATGTTCTCAAACTAAAAAACTCAAAATTGGGTTTAAGCCAGACAAGTAAGAGTGAAAAGACAAGAAACATAGGAAAGAGAAGGATAAAGTAATCAAGGTACTGGAGCAGATGTCATCCTCCATTTTTAGACCTATCATTCAGCATGAGAAAACCAGATGTTGCACATGAGCAATTAAAATCAGAAGATTTAATACCACAACAAAACTCTGCAGACATCACAAGCTGCTTTTATTGCTGGGATAACTTTAATTCAATGTCCATGCCTCAGTATTTAAGTATAAAATACTAAAGACATCAGCAAGGTTGGGCAATGCTCTGTAGCACCAGTCCCTGGCAAGACACTAGCTAGCTGACAGCCTGTTTGAAGAATGTGAAGTTCCCACACTTTTATCCACCTCTCCATATGCATTTATCTGCATTTGCCTTTTAATTCCAAATGTCATTTCCTATTGCTCAAGAGCACAAAATCCTCGTGCATGTTTTCACAGGCAGGTGATGATACTGCCACATCACTGTAAATAAACCTTACTCCTCACTGTGTTTTCCTGAGTCTTTCACAAGGATGCTCACACTAATTAAAACCTAGCACCATCACCTTTACATCATGCTGATGAGCTTACCAGGCAGCTTAATACTTCTTGTTAAAAGATACGGGTTTTTTTTTAACCAATTACTTATCCTTTACAGGGCCTTTGCTCTTATGCTGTTGCAACTCAAAATTTAGTAAATGATTTCTAGACCTAAGTAAACTGCATAAACTACAAGATCTTTCTTCATCTCAGTGACTTACATGAAGAATTTCCATATCTGCTTCATCCCTCTACAAAAGCTCTATTGAATTCTTTCCTTGCCCATAGTAGACAGTATAGAAAAGCAACAGCCCACAGAATCAGAACAGTCTTCTTCAGTTCCAAATCTCATTTTAAAACGTTGAATCTCATTTTAAAAGTTGGGTTGCCGCCTTCCTATTCCTTTGATGTGGAAACAGTCTCAAACCAACTAATTAAGCCTTCTAGACAGCAGGTCAAAAATGCCATATTGAATGCCAATAGAGCTCCTGGGTGAACGCTACATAGCCATTACTCTTTGTTACCACTCAGTTTATTTACCTGCAGTGATACTACTTCTATGGATACATCAGTTTGAAAGAAGATCACAAAATACGCCAGGACACCCTCTGCAAAGAAACCTTCCAGTACATGGGCAGCCCATAAAATTTGTAGAAATAACAATGCAAAAGAAACTTCACTTTTATGTTATGTTGCTCTATTTTACGTGCACCTTGTACATCACCCACTGGCTCTGTAGACAAAGTTTCCTGTTTCTGATAGGTTAGAAACAAAAATATTTGTCTACTTTTGAAAGCTGTTTCTCAGCTTATTTTCTACTTTAGTATTATTTTAACTTGCCAGGGTTTGCACTCCGCCATCTTACTACTTTCTACTGTTCTGCAGTTAATCAAAACAATTTTATTTTAACCTAATTAATCATTCTTTTCAAAAAACATGAGCTTTCATGGTAGTTGCTGGCTGAAATTTTCCCAGATACAGAGTCACTGACAAGAATAAGCTGTTATGCTTATACCTATGACAGAACATAGAAGTGCATCTCCATTACACAAATTTACATCAGCACAGGAGTCCAGGTAACCTGCAGCAAATACCAGCCACTTGAAGCTCTGTCTTTCAGAAGAGTCATCCTCTCACATATATGGAAGGTCCTTGGCCATAGGGAGAATGTGTGATGCTAGGAAAACCTAACAGAAGTACCAAATACCTTCAGAGGGTCTAAAGCTTAATTTGGTATGAAGAACTTAGAAGGAAAATAGACACATTTAAACAGAGAGCTCTGGCTTGCTTGTTTCCCAGTTCTTCAGCAAACTCTCCTTGCTTTAAACCTTTACTTAAAAGGTAGCCAAAGAAAAAAGGTTTTTATTATATCATATCCCTCCAGAGCTATTTAGGAATTATTTTGGCCCTGAACCTAAAAGTTACTCTTTAGTATGGTAGGTGGCAGCCTTAATAGGCATATGGTTTTTTTCAAAAGTGAAAATGGATTTTTGTGTGACAGGAAAAAGGATAAAACAAAAGAAGCTACAACAAGTTTCTCATAGCTTGACTTCTTTGCCTTTACAACCTCCCATAAATGTTCAGATTTGCCTGAAGTGAGAAAGTGTATTGTCATGTAGAAATTATGAGTACAGGATTCCCTTTACTGATATAAGGAGACAGACAAGTTAATTCAGAGTACTTCTTTGCAGAGTCAAACTCTATGCTATACAGACCACATATAAAGCCTCTGACATCATTGGAAAGATTCTCAAAAACTTCAACAAGCAGTTCCATTGAAACATGAGGCTTATGAAACCTCACAAGGCACAGCTGCCTACTGTTCGTGAGGGCATGTTCTGTGATAAAGGCTACTTGTGCACCAGCAAGTGCAACAGCCCACCTGGAATGGGTCTGTGATAAGGATGTGACACCCTAATTACAAGATGTGTGATGGTGGGGGTGATGCAGAACAGAGGTTTACTTTAGAGTACCACTAGTGTAATCCTAATTTCTATCATCAGTCAGAACACACTTCATGTGAGGAATGAGACAACTCTTTGTAGAAATTAAAACAATTTATTAAAACAGAAAAATTGAAAAATTGCAAAAAAAACCTAACAAAATATAAAAATTTGGGATCCAAGTGGCTCAAGAGGTATGCCCCAGGAGCGCAGGGATTCAGGAACTTAGGCTTAAGGCAGCTCTGAACCTCAGGTAGAGGAAAGAAAAAAAACTTGCAGTCTAGGCTGGTCAAAAAGAAATCTATTTCTAAAAGCCCCTAGAAAGGGGTAGGTTTCTCCAGCACTGCCTTAGCAAGCTGGAGAAGAAGGAAGACTGAGAGATGGGCATGTCTGCTTTTCTCCCTTTTATAGCTTTTGCTCCGCCCACAGTCCGCCCACAGCCCACCCCTTTGGTTCAAGGTGATTGGTGTTTTCCCCTTGACAGACCATCTCTGTCCACCAATGGCTCTTCCTGGTCAGAGGGGTGATATTAGTTGAGATAAGGGTCATGTGCTTATGGGGGCTGGGCTATTTGTTGCAACTGGGGTTTTTAAAATCTGCCTTGAAACCAAGATACAAGTAAAACAAAAAAATACATCCAACACATCTTAAAACACTTGTAAAAGTATACAGTAAACACAGGAAGACCATAAAAACTTGATTAGTGTACCTGGACTGATGGATTGATTTTAACATTCAATTTAAAAATATTAAGCTCAAATTAATTAAAGCACTTAATATGCAAAGACCAAGCACAAATAGGGATTTCATGTATGACACTTCAGGATCACTTTCTCCCAAAAGGGAATCTGGTTTGTGTGCACAAGGAGCACTCTGAAATGAGTCAAAGCATAACAAGTATGTACACTGACATCTCTACACTCTTTGTCCTAGAGAAGGCTTGAAGGAAGGATCTTAGCAATGTACATAAATACCAGAGAGGCTGGAGAAGGTGGACTCTCCATCCTTGGAGATACTCAAAAGCTGTCTGGACATGGTGCTGGGCATCAGATCTAGGTGGTCCTGCTTGAGCAGGGGGTTGGACCAGTTGACCTCAAGAGGTCCCCTCCAACCTCAACCCTTCTGTGATTCTGTGAAAAGAAGATCTGACCAAAACCTAAAATACTAATGTAAACACGTTCATAAAATACATTAACTAGCTACAGACTAACAAGCAACAGAAAACAGAAGGGAAGAGAAACAAGAACAAGAAAATTCACACACAGGACAGCAGTGGCAGAGCTTTCGTGGCAGGAACTGGGTTTAAAGTCGTTCTTTAGTTCTAACATTTCTGCACCAGACCTCTCTGAAGACAAAGTACTGGCAACTGACACTTTTCCGTTACAAAAACAATAGTGACGTCTTTTTAACACAAATTCAGATAAACAACATTTAAACGTGGCAGTCCCATTTGTGTAACAGAATTCAGCTATTCATCAAAAGCTGATTAAGGTGCTCCAAGAATATTGGACTGCCCCATCTGCAAACCTTTCTTCCCATTCTTTGGGGAAGTAATGTAGGCAAGTGTTATGTTGCCTTACGTTTCTGTGAGGCCATATGCCAGGTCCAGCATGTCCATCTCTTCATCAGTAATTGCATCTAGTTTCTCAAATATGTGGTCTTCAAATATTAAATGACAAGTTGAACAGGCTAGCGTTCCTTCACATGCACCTAAAGAAAAATAAATCAAGATAACAGAAAATCCAAGTTTCAAACTGCAGCTGAATTTCAGAAGAAATCCTACATGTGTTTGTCTCATACAAGAAGTCTTGGTTGATTAGCAAAATTAATGTTCCAGATATTCCCGCATTCATATACTTACTCTGCATTCAACTGTTAATAGTATTTCTACAGTTCCTGTAGCATTAAAATTTACTTAAATGCTAAGTAATTAGTTAAAAAATGCTAAGCGATTAGTTAAAATATTTAACTAATTCCCTTTCCACCATTTAAAGGAAGAAAAGCTTCCTACTATAAGAATGCAAAAGCAGACAATGCTGTCAATCAACACTACTTCATTTATTTCCTATGCTGATCCTTCTTATCTCTCTCTTTCCCATGCTTTTGAGGTTTCCTCTAGAAGTTCAACAGCAGAAACCTGCTGCACACAAAAAATTCCTTAGGAGTAGAGAGAGGAGGGATTTTATACTTATTTCTTCTCACTCAACAGAACACTAATTCACAGGAACAAAGGTAGTCAGCCTAGAGAGAGATGGCCTACATGGATTACGAGGTGTTCCAGTACGAGTCAAGGCTCTAACAAGTGCTGGGGTTGAGCAGCACAAGCACCAACTCCACCTACCTGCTACAGCAATTAGGTCATCACAGCACTAAAAGTTAGAAATGCAACAAATTTGTCCCTGTCACTGTATTGGGCTGGCACCAAGTTCTCCACAGTGTTGAAAAAGAAATACGCAACTTCAAGAAGAGGGGGGAAAGCAAAATACCGTGGAGATTACAAACCTCTGGCACTGATTTTAATTGATAGAAGAGAAGCAGACAACACATTGGCCAATCCTCACTTACTTATTTCCAGGGAGAGCAGAACCAAAAATACTGTGACCATATCACCTTTGTAATCACATGGAAATAAGGAAAGCAAAGCTGTATGTATAGCCACTACTATGAAAAGAAATAGTGGAACTCATCATTAGACCACAAGAACCACACAGAAAGCACCATGCTGCTACAGTATCAAAAGCATGTATTCAAAGTGAGCATGACACTGTACTAGAACATTTGATTTCTAAATTATATCACATCTTCAAATACACATGAAAAAGCAGTTTAATTAAAGTGCCAAACATAGAATTTGTCATATCAGCAGTTTAAGCATCCTTAATGTTTGGGAAGCAAGGGAAGGGATGAGGGGGGAAGGAAAGAACACTGACCAGGCTCTTTGAACAGTAGTAGGTCTTTCCACAACTGTAAAACTGGCAATAACAAACAGAGTGCAGCTGAATCATTCAATAGATATGTAACCCTTTATACAAAGATATTTCTATTATCATTAATGCACACGGGATGCCCCCTGGTGATAGAAACAAATAGCAGGATTTACATTTTACTTTTCCCTCATTACTTTTTTCCTGAACACAGAACACACATTTTTACTACATTATTTCTCTGCCCTAGTACAATGTTTCATTATCAAGTGGTTATTAAAATAGGACTAGCACATGTTTTAATTAAAGACTGCTACATTATTCCAAGTTTTCAGTTTGGCTTTTTTATTGACAGCATTGCTTTTTCCCACTTTACCACAATGCTTTAACACAGTGGATATTGACACAGAGAACATTTACTGTAGCATACGAGCAGACCAAACATAAGCCTTAATGAGTCATTTAATAAGTGATACATAAAGCTAGTTGCATTGCAAATTTTTAAGAGAAAATTCTTCTTCCCCAGATATACCCAACTCTAGAGACCTAAGAGCTGTCTCAGATATTAAGTATAAGATTTTAAATATTATCAAAGATTTTATCACTAGCAGTAAAATTTATTTGCACTTAACTAGAACACACATCAAATTTCAAACTGTGCTACAATACTCGGATGCTTTTTTCTCTCACCAATTGCTTCATGTTATGCATTCAGTTCTGAAAATTGTACTACCACTTCCTGCATTATTGTCCTCAGTTGAGGTGTATTCTATTACCATCCTCATGAGCTGTTGAAATCAGGTGGGGCAGTGTTTCCTTGCCTCCTCCCCCCAGACTATCTTGCTGTTAATGGCCCATCATTGTCCCGCTGCATGACTCAGAGAGAACTCCCTCCAGACTATCTTCTGTTAACGAGCCTAATCAACACTTGGCCTCATGACTCATTACCCCATTGTGAGATGCTCCAACCAGAGGGAGGAACCAAGCATCCCATCGTGGATATAACTGGGACTCTGAGCACCAAAGGGACGGGGGTCCCACTGGATTTCCAGAGGACAGGAGCTACACAGCCACCGCTGGACTTTCTGAGGGAGAGCAGACCCCTTCTACTACAGGATCACCACTTCAGAGGATTGCAGCCACCATTCCACCAGACTGCTACCACTACCCTGCCTAATAGGGACTCAGGTTGTATCTTGACTCTGTCAGTGTTTTCTTTTACTTTCTTTTCCTTTTCTTTAATTTCCATTAAATTGTTATTCTGACTTGGTGCCTCTCACTGGTTTGTTTTCAAACTAGCACAATTATTTCTATTAATTTTTCAGCTCATGTTCACATAAATACCTTCCCAAGGTATTTAACTGCCATTACCTAATACCTTTGAGCAACGTGGTCTAGCGGTTTGAGCAATGAGGGCTAGTGGAAGATGCCCATGGGCAGGGGCATTTGAAACAGAACAATCTTTAAGGTCCCTTCCAACCCAAACCATCCTATGGTTCTAACTATGGAAAGTGCAAAAGTTTGAAGAAACAGGGAGATGTTGTAACTTCCTCCTATTTTAATTTTAAACAGAATTCGTGCCAAGTTAGAATTTCACAAGGTCTCCTTTACCCCAGTTCTTTAATAAGAATTAAACTTCTTGCTCTTCCCTGCTAACTGACACAGATTTGGTTGCTTCTTTCACTGTGCACTCCTCTAGCACATACATGATGCTACAAAAAGCCTGGTAATAAATTGAGACAGCATGGCACTACAGAAGTAACCAGACACTGTTAGGAATACACCAGTTTTGTGTTGCCTCCAGAACAGAACCTTTCTGCTCAGAAGAGGTCTGCAGGCAGCATGTTTCAGACTCCACTTTGACAGCCCTCTGTTCACATTCCTTTCTTTAATACTCAAGCCAAGATCTAGGATGTACCCCAAGTATTTTTTTTAAACTTGAACCAAAATATTCTATGCACCTGAAGGAGGAAAAGAAGGGGAGAAAATCCAAATGAAGTACAGCTAGGTTTTATGTATAAATATTCATTTACAGTTGGACTCAATGACCTTAAGGGCCTTTTCCAATCTAAATGAATGAGGAATGTAATTTCTAGACACTGAATAAAACGTTCAGTAAATCTACTTACCAAAACCATCTATGTCTAGATTATTGTCAACAACAACATCCAGCAGTGAATCCCCAGGTTTTCCCTTGGCTGTTAATTTCTCACCATCACGGTTTATGAAATGAACAGTTATTTTATCTTCTGAGCTGAAAAAGAAAATTACAAAATAGAATTAAAGAATTTTAGAATTTTTAGTGCTTCAGAATTGATTGCATACCACTAAAATAATAGCTGATACTGCTACTATCAACTCCAAGGAAAGAGAAACCTAAGTTATTGGTTTTTAAAAGCTGTAACAGGTACAGGCATTTACTGCTGTACATTGAACAAAACCCATGAAAAGTAAAAAAAAAAAAAACCCTTAGTGGGTGTTTTGTCACTACAAGCTATAAGGGATCCAGATGTTTTGCCTTTCACCAAACACAATCAAATTATTTTAGGCACAATATTTGTATTTTTAACAAATAAAGGAGCTTATTTTAAATGTTTTTCTCCCCACCTTTCTGTGAACTCTGGCTTTGGATTTACGAACTTTTTGTTGTTCTCATCATTATTATCTAGGATAAATTCTAAACTTTCCCATTTCTGCTTACAGTTTTAGACATTTTACTTTATTAATTCCAAGATTTAGTTCTTCTCTCCTCCCACAAATGGAAATACTCCAAAAGCATTCTCCTGGTTTTATGCACAGATTCTCTTAGGAGCTCATCTTGTAAATATTAATTCTAGTGAAGTATAAAGTTTTTACATGGGTTTCAAAGAAAGAAGGTTTTATATTTCTTTGCTTTTCAAACAATTTTTTTCAAACGAGAAATACATATCAAAGTCTGCACAAAAATATCTTAAGACTAAAGCTTTTAACATGCAAAAAATTTATTTTTTTGCATTCCATATTATTTTGTTTCACACCCAAATTAAAGGAAAGCTTTAAATATACTAATGCAATACAGCACGTTCAATTTTAAACAGACAATTTTCTTTCCTACAGTAAGTGAGCAAAACAAAAACTTGTTGGATGGACAGTGAAGAATCTGCCAAGAGATGACAGATACAAATAGAACAACCAAAAAGCTAAATCAAAAATTTATGTTTCCATGTGAAATCCATGTTTAAGAACTGCATGCTCCATACTACCCATACTCTTCTTAGTAACTGTGGGCCTTGAGTGATTAATATATGACAAATATGCAAACTTGAAAATCAAGTCACCCCCTGGAAAACTCTAACCAGTACATCTGAATATTAAAGGAAAAATTTGAAAGTGGCCATGCTGAAACATCAGTGAACAAATTACTTTTATAACTGGCTGTAAACGAATATGTGTTTTTAGCAATCTGAGTCCTAGCTTGTTATACAAGAACAATAAATGTTTGTTGCTGTAGACTTCATACCTTGCCACAACTTTTAAGTTCCATTGGCAGCAGTGTGCTTCATGATGATTCATTATGATGTCATGATCAATTCTTTTCCTATCATCCCTCAGTCCACTCTCCAGAAGGCAGCCACAAGCTACTATTAACTATAAATTCATTCTAAAACTATAAGTGATAGTGGAGAGCTGACCTTGCTGACCTGCAGAATGCAATTGAAGTGTGTACTATAAAAAAATTCAGAAATCTTAAAGATGTATCTTTACAGAACGTGATTTATGTTGCACAGTCACCTGCGATATCTGAGGACCACCAGCAAACCATTCTGTGGGGGTTGAAGAAACCACTCTGCTTTTCATTTTGCTCCTCTGCTATGCTAACACCTCCCACAACAGAACCAAGGAAACAAGAACCCACTTAGATAAACTAGTACAAAATTCACCACCTCCTCTGGGAGTTTACAACTGATGGGTTTAGACTGCATCTGGAAAGGTATAGATTCACATTTTGAGAGCCTAAGTAAAAGTCTGATGGTGTAATTTTAAACTGCTTCAAAAAGCCCCTCCAGAGCTCAAAGTACACTCACCTTTGCCGAAATATTTCTGTCAACATGACAAACACAACCCTGACAGGAGACTCAGGTAACGTGTACTTGCATTTCTGGGCATGCTCTGCCCAAGGTATAGACATGGCAAGTACTAAATATTTATTCCAACATCCTAAACATACTCTTTATTATAGGATTAGGCAATCACAGGTACCATGAACCAAACAGCAACATGTCTGGGCACCCATTAGGTCCCTGGAACTTTTGTAAATGACAAGTCAACTCCCTCCCAGTTTTCAAAACACACTTGAAGCTGTCTTCACCCGTGGTTACACTTGAATCTGATAAAACACCACAGTGTCACACGGGGAACAGCCCCACCCCTGCTCCTTTGTTCCTTGTCTCTCCAGCGCTCACAATGCCCTGAAATAAACTCGGTGTAGGAATGCACTGGCTGAAAGCCAAACTTCACAGGTCAATAACCCCCAGATGTTAGAACCAGCAGGGTCAGATTTGACCCTTAGATGAAATCTACACCAATTTAGAATGGCTGCGTTACTGCAACTTTATGCTGCAATAACACAATCTAGGTTTCATGGTCAGATTGATTTAATCTCTTTACAGTATAAAAATGTGGATTCGGGTGGTCCCCACTCCAAATCACCCTGCCATCATCCTTACACCAGTTTTACCACAAGTCAACTCCTTTTGCTAATCCGGCTGCAAATCAGCCATAAAACCAAAGTAGACATAACTGGACCAGAAAGCAAAATTGCTAAAGTGCCACTGCCCACAACAAAAACAAGAAAAGAGCAGTGGGATGCCCTTTTCAGTAGGGACAATCTGGTATTTGCTTCAGCCAGTTGTGGACCTGCACTGTGGCTGTGCATGTTTCATGGTGTGGCATTTAGCAAGGGGACAGACTGAAGTGTCACCACCAGGTCACTGACTTTTGTTAAAAACTGATACAGTGATTAATCTTTCAAAAGGACCTAATCCACCCTGATTTATAATTGAAACTAAAATTTATTTATTTGTGTAAAGTTAGATCTAGCCTCCTTAAGTCTTTCAGTAGATCCATTTTTTTGCTATTGCCACCTTCTATCACTCTTCACATAGCCAAAATATTTTTTTTAAAAATCACTAGTGCTTTACTTGGTGGTGAAAACACTTTCAGAAGCGTGTGTATGTAATAATCAGGTTAGTCAGACATTCAAAACACACACTGAGCCAATCTTTTCAATGGCTGGGGGATACCATTAAAAAAAATAAAAATCTCATCTGCATGAAACAGTATTTAGGCTTTATAAATTTCAAATAACATGGTTTTTATCCACCCAGACATTGTCTGCATCAAGAAAAACAACTATCCAAATACCAACATGCTGCGAACTAGTCACAGGCAATTAACACGAAACATGTGCCAGGTCCATGCAAGTATGAATAACCTCAGGATTATCAGGAAGAACACAATTTATATTGTGTTATCTGCATGAAGCATAAATATCCCAATTTATGCTCAGAAAAATCCTTTTCACCAGATGTAAAATACAACTAATATCTTCATATGGTTGCCACAGTACTATCAGCATTTTTTATCAAGCTTCACAAGGATACTCTAAATTAAGCACACTGCAAAGGCACAGAGGAGCACCAGAAAACTGTAAATGCTGTTAGTTGTTCCTCCCAAGCAAATAATAGCAAATACTGCAAAAATCTCGACAGCTACTTCTTCCCCCTTAAAAAAATTATCCTTTTGAATCTTCAGCTATTTCTTCCAAGTTAAGAATCACCTCTTACATTCCTCCAAACAAAACATAACAACTTTAGCCTGGTATTGCACATGGTGAGACCAGCTCTGTTATTCTCAGATCTTTTAATAACTAGCAAATCCAACAGCACTAATTGCCTGAGGAGTTCCATGAATTAAACTATTATACTGGCCTCAATTAACAGAGGTTATAAATCTGAACTAAGCTTTAAAGCATACAATTATTATGCTGTGCACCAAAACCATTGTACAGCTAAGCAGACTGGTATAAAAGAATTCTGAAATAACTACATTTCAGCATGAAATTAAAAGGAAGGATACGGGATAAAAAAGGAGCAAGAGAAAGGAGGAAATGGAAATGAAAACATAATGCCTGATGCTCCACTGAAACCCTTGAAAACCTCTGCTCACAGGAATCACCTCAGGTAATGTTTAGTACAGTGAGGTCGTCATCCTCTAGACACAAATACAGCTAATTTTACACACATGAACAATGATGCATCTTTTTACTGGAATAACACTGGCTGATTATATAAAGGTCAGGAACTGTGTCTCAAATATGATGCCCAGAGAAAGTAACTTATGCATAAATGGAGAAAACAATAATATACAAGAATTTTCCTTTTCTCCCAACTCACTCAGCCAGGTTGTGACACTGAGTATATAAACAACATTGGAAATACTTGTTTGCATAAGCTTTTTTGCTGGTGTGCTTGCAAAACGAACGTAAGTAAATTCCATTCTGTATTCAGCCTGTTTGTGAAAGACATGAGGGGATTACAGGTCTTACATTACTATTAGGTAAGGAAATGCTTTCCCTTTATAGAATTCTTTTTTCAATGATTTTAATAACTTTAAAAAAAAAAAACCCTGTCAATACTTCACAAAGACATCTCTATATTTTTAATTAAAAACTGCAAAGCAGGGATCTCAAAATCAACTGATTACCAGCACGATCGCTCAGAGAAGAGATCTGACTAGCAAATTCATCTCATATGGGAGTCCTAGGCTAGAAAAGTCTCTCTCTCTCTCCATACTAAATTATCTGCTGGAGCAAAGTCAAAGATCACCTACAGGAGAGTTTAAAAGCAAACTTTTGAGACAGTTTTGATGTCGAAGGCATTATCTCAACCTTGTGGAAACAGGCCAGGCTACACCCCTGATGCTGGACTGCTGACTGTGGGTCCTGTTCCAAGTCAAGAAAACTTCTGTGGCAACCAAGTACATCAGGCTTTTAAAACTTCTGCATTTTAAATACTTAAAGTTAGCTGTAAACTCTGACCTATCTTTGAATATACAAACTACATGCCAGGAGGCTGTGCATATATAGTCTGTGACTACATGTAATAAGCATCAAAACTACAGCTGTGGACTGTAGAATATTTAATGCCCACAGATGTAAAGCATTCTGAAACACCTACTCATACATACTGGTGAGGAGAGGAGGAGCTCTGCACATTTAGATCTGACCACAGAATCAATTAGGTTGGAAAAGACCTCTGAAATCATCAAGTCCAAGCTATTACCAAACATGATCACGTCAGCTAGACCATGGCACTGTCACGCCCAGTCTTTCCATAAAGAAAGATGTAAAAGTGCTCTTCAGTACAGAAGAACTATACCAAAGGCAGAAGAGACTTTAAGTATGAGGATCTCTCTGATATGTACTGTACTTTTACCACAAGCCCAGCCAGACTTTCGGGGGGGGGGGGGGGGGCGGGGAACAACAAAAAACCAAAAAAACAGGAAAAAGTGCAAGTTTAATAAGGTCATAATCTCTTAGAAAACTAGTCTGAGCATGAGGAGCCCTGGTTTAGCGTCCATAGCGTTACAAGCCATTTCAACGGAGTTCCAGGTCACACCGACCCTGAGCCTCACCCGCGCCCGGTGCGGGCGTCGCCCCAGCCGACCCGCAGCGCCGGCACAGCCCTACGGGGCACAGCTCGGGGGAAGGGCCCCCCTGGAGCGGCACTGCCAAGCAGCCGCCGGCGGGACAGCGAGAGCAGGAGCCGTGAGGGGCGGAGGGGGCCGGGACCAGCCAGGGGCACCGCGGGAAGGTCACCCCGCGCTAGCCCGGCTCGGGCGGCCCGTGCCACAGGCAGCCGCTGGCTGCCCTCAGCGCCGAGGCCCGACGGCCCGGCTCCTCCGGACCGCCACCCCGGGGAGCCCGCCCGGCGCCTCCCGGCCGCGACCCCCTTACCTGAGCACAGCCCGGGCAGAGAGGCTGAACGGCCGCGCTGTCCTCCCGGCAGCGGCGGCGCTGGCGGAGCCCGGCCTCGGCCCAGCTGCCGGCGAGGTGGAGGAGAAAAGCCAGCGGCGGGAGGAAGCGGCGGCGGCCCGGAGGAGCCGCGCCGGCCCCGGCGTGGCCATGGCGGCGGGACGGGAGCGCTGGGGCTCGGGGCGGGGGCAAAGTCCCGCCGCTTACGCCCGCGGCGCGCGCGGCGGCGATTCTCGCAGCCGTTTACGCAGTGCGCGGCCCGCCCCCGCCGGCGTGACCGCGGGGTTACGCAAAGTGCGGAGGGGCGGGGCGCCGCGGGAGAGGCGCGGGGCGGGGCCCGCGCGAGGGCCGTCCCCCCCCGCTGCTGCCCTCGTGCTGACCCGCACCGCCTCCGCATCCCGGCGCCGGCTCCCGTGTTCCGAGGGAGCGGCGTCGTGGAGCCCCGCATGTGCTGACCGCCTGCCCGGCTGGGTCCACGAGGGGTTTCGTGTCACAGCAAGGATTCGGCGCTGACACGCAACGCAGTGGAGGCGTCACCCAGAGGGTCGTCACTACATCCCAAATGCCCTTTTGGGAGGTGTCAGGAAAATTAATCCACAAACACCAGAGGTTTATGTCCAAAAAAGAGACAGAGGAGTCCTGTTACTTAATTCGAATAAAGGGAGCGGCCATGGGGCATTCCCCTGGGGTCTCTCAAATTTTTGGAGGGCACAGCCTCCTATTTATCCTAATTTCCCTACTGCGTTTCCCTCTCTCTCCCCGTTGGCTGAGGTACTTGAGAGGTACAGGCTTCCCGAATTGCATAATACAGACTCCCTTCTAATGCATACCCCCCCCCCCATTTTTTCTTTTCCTATGGAATTTATGACTCCTTCCATTGCTTCTTTCATCTCTCAGCATTCATCTTTACCTATCAGCAAACCCACAGTTTGTTTGTAAAGACAAATCCCCCTCACTTCTTTCCTCAATCAGTGGAATTCCTCCCATTGTTTCTTTGACCTCTCCGTATCCAGCTTTTACCTAGCCGCAGACCCGTGGTTTGTTTGTAAAGACAAATCTGTCTCGTTCCTTTCAGAGGCCTGGCCCGTGGGGGAGTGGGCTCCAGCTCCAGGCTGGGCAGGTGGTCGATGCTACCTGGGACCCCCTTGAAATAGCTTATAATAATGTGGAGCTGGCAGCTGGGGAGTCTGAGCCGTCCGCCTATGCTGTCCAAGCAGGACCATAGAGAAATTCCCAGTTCCTCATTATTATTTCTTACAACAGAAGATCCAACCTCTACAACATGGGCATCAGCAAATGGACAGAAGTGCTGCTGTCAGAGGGTCTAGCAGGCGGTAAACATTCATGGTGAATGGCTCAAGTACCAGCATGTGCCACAGGAAAATTTCCTGAGCAATCACAGACTGCACATGCAGGATTAACTTGCCTCTGCTAGTTTTGATCAGATGGTTATCTAGATACCCTTCATTCCAGCACACCCTGACTGGAGAGTTCTAAGTGAATAAGGAAGAAATGAACAATTACTTTGAAATAATTCTTTCAAACGGGAATGGAAATGAATGGAGAAAAAGAGGAGGAAATGATACTTCTGATACACTTGAGGTTGCTAAGATTATTCTTGATGCTTTATAATTTTCTTGCAGCAGAATAAGATTGAAGAGGGAGATAATATAAACTTGAACTTCTGTATTTTCTTTAAGGAGAAGAGTAGGTTCTGGTGGAAATGTCCTGGTGGAACTGTCAAGAGCCTCCAAACTGTCTGTCCATAAACCAAGTGATCCAAACACCACACTGATCTCATTTTCTTTGGGTTTCACTCTTTTGCAACACAAGAGAATGTGGCCATGAATAATGCAGTTTATTTCAATGCTGTCACTACAGCATGGGGTTATATATGCATAATCTAAAGGCAGTATACAGCTAAATACATACAGTTCCAGCTGGACGTCTATTATTGTAAAGCCAAAAGAGCTTTACAAAAGATCACATAATCTAGTTTGACTTCAACCAGAAGGCTGCTTGTTGTAAATTAATGGTTAATGCAGGAAATAAGCCTGAAAGGGACCCTCTGGACCTTCTAATGTAAACCTTTGCTGTCACATTCAACTCAAGTAACTAAATAAAGAATAATTTATCCATTTCTTAAAGTTTTCTTGCTGGTATTAACTGCACTGAAAAACAGTCCCAAAATTTCATTCTTTGGAAGTGGAGAAAGCCTAATTATTTATCAAATTTCAATTAATCTATTTTATTAATTTAATTCTGAGTATAGAAATATTTATGCCAATTTTCCACAGCCAGGGCTGCTCACAAATTAGAACAGATTTTGTTCTTTGTGATGTTCACCCATCATTCGTTGTACCTCCTCCAGCCCTTTTATTTTAGCCTCTGTTGTTACTAGTCTCCTTCCTTTTATTTTAGCCACTGCTATTACTAGTCTCCTTCCATAATACAGGAAACTCTCACTGTCCTCCTGGTTATCCCACTGAGCCATTTGTGCATATGTTAGTTTCAATTGCCTGTTCTTAAACACGGGTGAGTAGTTAGTACATTAACTTCAAGTCTCATAGTGTGTCCCTGATGGAGGATGAGTCTGAGTGTCCCTGCATCAGTATGACCCTGATACATCCTATGATAGTGTTTGATCTTTTTTTCATGTACAAATTAAATCAGTAGCCTCAAATCAGTGAGCTTTAAATCAGTGTGGTCAGTTAATAACCTAGATGTCCTTTGTTGCTTCTCGTTAATGAAGCCATCATTAACAGCAAGAGTCCTTGGTTTACCCAAACTGGACAGAGTAAGGTCTTTGAACTTTGCTTCCATCTACTTTCATGTGGGGTTTTCAGTCATGTGCCATTTTAACAAAAAAGGCCAATTCCTGCTTCCCCTGTGTTGGATGTGTTCCATAGCTCTGTTCCAGACCTCTGACTGCCGTGGCCCTGAGCACGTTACCCCTTTGCAGAAGTTTAGCTGTCAGAGTCCAAGGACAGTTTCTTCACTGATAAGAGCAGCTGTGACAAAAGAGAGACAGCAGCAAGGGCCTATCTCTCCCTCGAGAGCCTCTTTTAAGCCGTGGCTTTGCACTGGCCCTCGCCTGTGCTGCAGTGCAGCTGTGCAGCAGCTCTCTTCACGCCGCCTCGCATCTCCACGCGTCTGGCCCTCATCCAGACTTGCTGACGGCATCCTGGCTTGGCCTCAGACATGCTTTGCCATTGCAGCCCTGCTGGGTGACCATATGGGCCATGTCTGATCCTGACCACTGTCTCTCAACCTAATCTTGGCCCTGGGTTGCTGCTCCACATCCTGGCTCCTTGTTGATGAAGTGACTACTTTCACCTGCCTTGGTATTGTGCTTAGTTTCTAGCACACCTTCTGTTGCAAAGCAGCCAAATCTTGCTGCTCCCTGACATGCCCCACCCCTAAACACAGAGTCCCTCTAATTCCCTCGTAATTTCTATATAATGTACAATTTTGGGTGGGCAAGCATGAAGAAAATGGTGGAGCAAATTAGGTCAGGATTTCTCGATGAAATAAGAGCAGCACAGTGAAATAAAAGAGAAAAACTACAAACTACAATAGGTGTTTACCTATTTTCTCTCAGAATCTCACCTTGGTTATGTACAAATTTTTGTTGCTTGTTTCTGTGGGATATTCATTCTAATGGTAAACACTCTGGAAGAGGCGCTTCATCTTTTCTTGTATGGTGGTTTTATTTTTTTGTATAGGTTCTTGCACATTGGGGAACTTTTTTTTTTTTTTGATAATTATATCCTCCAATTCTTTACTATTTTTAAGATTGCATTTTTTCTGAGGCCAGCAAACCACTAGATGGCAAACAGTTTCAGCAAGAGAGTTAACGCATGGGTATTGATACAACCATCTGTCCTCTGCTTCATCATTCCTTTTCTGTCCATCTTTGTGAGTTGGACCTGGGAAATCTGGGTTGAAGCTGATATGGTTGTTCTTCTCCCTGCCTGTCCGTCTCTTTTGCTCTTTTAGGGTTCAGGAGTCAGGTGTGGGGTGGATTCATATGGGTGATTTTTGCAAAAACTAACAGGAAAAAAAAAAAAAGAAAGGAAGAAGAAGAAAGCAAGCGGTTTCCAGGCATTTCACTTCCATCAACCAGCCTGGAGACCCACTGTGCAGAACAAGATGTGTCCTGGGAGAAAAGCAGTCCCAGCTTGGATTGTTTTATGCTGCTGCGAAAAGGTAGCACATATTCTTTTATTTGACATAGAATTCCAAGATTCAGGATGATACAAACATTAAATATGCGTATCATCAGCAGCAGGTAATTTCTACAAATTACTACAGATAATCTCTCTGTATCCCACTTTTCCATCTAAAAGAAACATGGCATGAATGCATATTTACAAAATAGAAGTCCAGCTTTTTTTTTTTTAGAGATATTTTGGAAACAAAAATATCTACCAAGTAATCAGACTTCTATATACCATTAGCTTTTCTGGTCACTATCAAGTTCTCTGTGAACATGTGTTTTAACCAGGATTTTCTTGGAAGTAAAATTGTGTCAAATTATCCCTTTCAGTTACAATATTCAGGGAGAGACAGAGAAAGGAAAGAATCCATCCAGCCAGAAGTGGAGTTTCCATCTGTAGCAGAGTGAGTGAGACACAGACTCTGTTACCCTCAGCTCAGAGCACAGGACTTAAGAGGGGTGAGGTCTGAAGTAACCCATGCTTGAGAAAAAGCAGGAATGTGAAGGAGAGGTCATCAACCAGTGAAAGGTTAATGGACAGGCAAAATGCTCACAGGATGGTTGTTTTTATTTTGGGAATTATTTTTGTTTGTAAGCCTTTATGTAAAGGGCAGGTGATCCAAATATCATGAAAGGGTCTGTAGCTGCCAAGTGATTCTGTAGCTAAAGGGAGATCTGGGAATTCTGGCACTTTGTTGGTGAGGATCTGGTAACTGTGGTGCAGGAGGGCAGGAGCGTGTTTTATTTGAAATTACTTTTTCTTTGCTAGTTTTGGAAAATTACTTTCCACCTGAAATACAGCTGGAAACAGATAGAAATGTTTGGTGTTTTGTCATTCAAAGAGGTGGCTCCCTAGGAATAAGCCAGAGAGCCTGGTGTTTTTTATCCACTTAGAGAGGAAAGCTGAGGAGGTGGGTCTGTCTTATGACAGAAAGATGAATTACTGCCAGGAAATTCTGCTAAACTGTAAATAATCCATTGCTTCAAAGCCATAGTTCTGTCATACATAATAGACTGTGAAATCTGTGTGAGAATTTGCATCTCTGAGTAGGGGATTTTAAAGTTAGTTGTCTGAAAGTCTTGGTACTCTTTAATAGAAAGATATGTGAGTTTTTACACAAGAAAACTTTTCTTACTCTTTTGAATTTCTGAAATTCTTCAACTTAATGTTATGCATAACATTTCCTAGCAACAGGTCCTTCCTATGATAAGCTGAAAAAGTACATGGACAGTGTAATGTGAAATATTCGAAACAAAGCAGAATTTGTCAGCACTGAATTAGAGCCAGATTTCCATTGTGATTATTTATCTCCATCAATAGGGGACCTTGAAGTGTGTTCAAAATGCAACCATACAGCGTCATGGAAGGGAAAACCACTATGAAATACAGAAGCACCATATCCAGCTCATGTCTGAATTCCTTCACCTGCATGTTGTTGGAAGATGGGAACGTATTCTGGGGAAACCAATGTTTGCTCTATTCTTAGATTCTTTCCCAGGTGTCAAATTTTACAGCTGCTGGAGACAAAATATGGGTCTTGAGGGACCTTTGGTCTAACATAAAACAGACTCTTCTTTTTTGTGTGATGCTTTCCTAATTTTCATATGTATAATAACACCCTGAAATTCAACTTGTTCCTACTGGAGGACAGGAGTTGAGGACCAAAATCCACAACAACTTCCCTCATAAATTTGGGCTGGGCCAATCTTTTTCACTACTACCAGTGTCACCAGTACCAGATCAGGACAGTAATCAGAGTCTTCAATTAAAGAAAAAAGCATTTCCAACTGCCCAAGATTGGTGTTGGCAATGAATTAGAGCCTGACATGCACTCCTCTTGTCTGCTGGTACCCACTTCTCTGGATAATGCTGTTATGAACTCTCAGTAACACATTTTCACTCTTTCCCAGAAGTCCATACAGTTGTTTTGTAAGAACATGTGCAAAAAGTGTAAGTAAAATCTCTCAATCAAGCAAGGATGTTGATTGCTGTAGATGCTACCAGTCCTTCTGTGCTGTTGGTAGCAAGTGAATGAGTGATGTATGAGGTCCTGCATGCTGATCTTTTCTACCTTTGAAAAATACCTCTTCATATAAACCTCTGTGAAGGAATACATTTCCTTTTAGTGGTAGTCTATTGGTTTATAGTGGGAAGCAGCTGAGTTACTCATGAGAAAGGCTTTAGTATGGGATTCTTCGAGAAGAGTGATGCTCACAGGCAGTGCACCGAGGCAGGGGGTTGTGTGTCCACCAGGAGGCACAGCGAGCTCGGGCTCTGTCTCGCTCACAACCCTGAACGTGCGGCACGTACCAGCAGTGAAGGGGAGCAAAAGTGTTCATCAGATTTTTACAGCCGGAGGTAGAAAATGTGGAGAGCTGGCAAGGGGCTGAATGAAATGCATCTACGTCAAAATATTCTCTGGACAAAGGTTATAATTTCAACTAAATTTTGCCGCTGTTGTCCACAGTCATTGGAAGTCATAAGTCATATGACTACAAAATACAGATGCTAATCGGTGTATAAAGCAACACTGGGGCTCAGCTTCTTAAAGTACATACCAGCAGTTGTGTGAGAGGCCAAATTAGACACCTCCATGTACATGTGGAGAAGGACAAGGTTAGAATTATAGAACCATTGAATATCCTGAGTTAGAAGAGACCCAAAGGATCACTGATCCTGGCCCTCCACAGGACTGCCCCAAGAATCACACCAGGTGCTGCTGCAAACATTTATGGATGTGAATGGTCATATCTGTTATATCTTAACAATACAAAAGAGGTTGCAAAACCAGCTGGAAGCTTACCAGTAAGTACTTGCACGTTTGGGACTTCATGGGAATCCAGGCTGTAATAAGCTTATCAGTTATGCTCCTCCTCTGACTAACTGGAGTTACAAACAAAGATCCTTCTCTCTGATCCTAGAAGCATGTATAGCACATCAGGAATGTGAACAGTAGTGTTTTCAAAGTTGCTAAATTTTGTACTTTTTAAAATACTGTAGTCAAATTCTTCTTTTATGTCATTTCAAAATTTGTTAATTAGCTAGGAATTGAAAATCTAAACCCAAGCAAGTAAGAAGTTCTCTTCCCAGGCTTGAAGAGAAACCTGACTATAAGAACATGGAAAAGAAATAAAGAGAACCCCAAACTATTATTAAGTCCTCATGAGTTTTGTTTTTTAATGCCAGCCTCATGACTTTCTGGGAAGCGATTTACTGAAAGCCTTGGTTTGACAATTCTGTGCTTGGCTAGCTTGGGCTTGACCCAAGTCCCTTTTTCCTTGGCAGCACTTAAAACAGTTGAGATGTAGCCTATGCTCCTTTGTAATCCAAGATTGCTGCGTGCAGTCAAGGACCTTTAGGCATGGGAAATGAATAAAGTGATCCAAAGCTGTGGGGCCCGGCTGGTGCTGTGGGCCAGCAGGGCTGGGATGGGGAGCCAAGGGCCCACTCTGCCTCCCTGGGACCAGCTTCTATGTGGGTTTAGTCCAGCTGACACACTCCGGCAGAAATTCTGCTTGACTTTTAAATTTTGCTAGCTTAGCTGGCAGTAGTCCAGCTGCTGGAAACTCAGTTGCATAGAGAGAACTCTGCTGATATTTCCAGTTCTTCAGCATTCACATGAGCTGCTGCTGCACAGCAAAGAGACGCAGTGTGCGGCCATCTCCTGCAGCAGGTCACGTCCTGCTGGAACAGTGCGGCAGCAGCGCCAGGCATTTTCGTGACCGTTCAGCAATCTCAGCAGTAAAGCAGCAATAAAACAATGCTTCCAGTGTACTCCACTGGCTTTGCCTGTCGGCTCTTATTTCAAGGCAGAGCGCTGTGCTGGCGTATACATATCGTGCAGTAGGTTTCTCCCGCGCTGCTCCGAGGGCTCTTAGCCAAAGTGTGGGCACAAGGTTGGAGTTAGCAGCCCATAGCGGTACCACTGTCGTTCCAAACTGCTGAGGTAGTGCCCTACCCTGTTACTCTTTTATGTAGAAACAAGGGTAACAGAATCACACAGCTCTCAAGTCTTAAACCAGGCCAAAATCTGTGATTTAAACTGGCACAGCTGTGAAGTTAGCAGAGTCCTGCTGTGCTGCACCAGCTCAGAGCTAGGCTTACAGTCCCGATGCAGAGGCCTGCACAAAGACAAGTAAACGAATGTCTAGCTTCAGCTTTTGTGCCCTCTGGAATTAATTGTGAGACGTTTTTTAGTAACCTTAAAAGCAAATGTCTGTCAAAGTTTCCTTGTAATATCTTGGTCTCACTGACTTGCTTGCAGTTGTGATTTCAGGACTGCTGTTGGTGGCGCTTGACAGCTTTTATCTGTAGCTACTGTCTTGCTAAGGTGGGAGAAATTTGAACTATGCCATTATATAATGTAGAAGCAAATGCTTTTCCAGAAACTACTATTTGTTTATTGAGGGAGGGTAAGAGTGTGTGGGCTGTTTCCTGGGTCGCCATCATTGCAGTCATTGCAGGCCTGCTTGTTTCTCTGCCATTTGCTAGCTGGGACATCCAATTAATTGGACTGAATTTGTTTCCTTTCATATCTACCCATTCTAGGTTAATAGTTTCGAGGTATGAAAGATGGAAGTTCCTGGCACTGTGAACATATGAACAGTTGCATTCAAAAGAACTAGTCTCACTGCATGAAAGACCAGGTTGTCACACAACAGCTACAGGAAAAATACTTGTATTTTTGCATCTGTTTTATTACAAACACACAAATTTTACTGAAGCTAAAATACTTCAATTCAAACACAAGGCCACAGAGTTCCATGCTTTTATTTGAGAGTATTATATTTTAATAGAAGTAAACCGAAGTTAGAAGTTAGAACAGCACTCACCCTCCAGCACCACTCTGGAACACAACCTGTGTCGAGATGCACCTGTCCCTCGTGGAGATGTCAGCCCGTGTGACACCTGCAGAAATGCTCACAGGCAGCCCATGGGCATCCTGCCTCTATACCGATGCAGAGGGGTGGCCAAGACTGAGCTGTACTTACCGAGAACCAGCCTCTGAGGTTCTCTGAGGCTCTCAGATGCCCATGCTGCATGGCCAGGTTTATGCCTGACAGAGCACATTTCTTCTACAGGACGAGTGTGGAGCATCCCTCAAAAGGCAGCTGAGATACAGCCACCCAGACCAAATATGAAACCAGAATTATCCACATCCTTCCCTGCAGGACTGATGTCTCAAGTTTATCTTCCTCCGCTTCAAAAGGAAAAAAATCTGGGGAAAATCCTTTTCCCAGATTTTTGCTACAGCTCCGACATCTTGTGTAAAGAAATGTAACAGTCACAGCTAAATTTAGGATAAACAGTATCTTTTAAGCCATCTTTGCTTGATTTGCTGAATTATCTTTTTTTTCCAACAGATTTCTTTCTGGCTTTGCCTATCTTGTAGGAAAAATACCAGTCCAGTGGTTTTGATTTCACTGAATCTGGAAAAATTTAGATCACTGGTTCTGCAAACCAAAATGCATATGAGCAGTTCTTTGACTAAAATGATCAGTACTACTAATGAGACTCATATCTCTTTTGAGACTAACTTTACTCTGTGTTTTATCTTACTGTAATAAAAGGTAGTGAGCTTTTGAGTAATACAACATTAGGTACTACACAAATATTTTTGTAACTGATATATCTGAATATATTAAGATGCAGATGAGCAGATAGAGTATCTTAAACTGATGAACAAAAGTGTTAGCAATTAAAAATCTCTTCCAGGGATTTTGAAAATGTAATGAGAAGCAAATGACATCTCATTATACTAACATCTTGAAGAAGGCCTGAACCTTCTCTAAAGCATTGCTCTGAAGTCTTTAGTTTTGATGAAGAAATTTCAGCTGCAGTTCAGCAGAAGTGAAGAAGTGGGCAGAGAATGTGCCTACATGTGCATGTGACAGTGCTGCTGTTGGTTTTACTCACAGTATCTGGATTAAAAGCCCTTATGCAGACTTCAGGCATATCTTGGTTTTGCTTGTAAAACCACCTTAACAATACAGCCTTCCTTGCTGTATTTTGCAGGATGTGGTGTTTCAGTTTCATCATACAACTACTAATGAAAAAGACACGTAAGCAAAAATGTTATGTTCTGCTCAGCTACCATTGGCAGTAATATTGTGACTATGCCACAAATTGAAAGATAAGCAGGTTACAGTGAGAGCTGGACTCTCTTCCTCCATACAGTTGTAAAGGAGGACTACTGCCATCAGATTTTGGATATGTGGGAGAATGAATATCAAAATGAGCCTTTTCAAATACAGTGAACTATAAAGAATCCTGAGTGGAACCATGACAGACCCTTCCACAGGGAACGGTAGTGCTTTCGAGGATCTTAATAGTTGGCTATTGCAGTTCAACTTAAAAATTTAAATTTCTAGGAAGAGCTATAAACAGAAATCCATCTCACCCTTTTCATGGTCTGTTGCATTTGTGAACAAGGTTTTCCAAGCCCCAATAGTTGTATAGTAACATCTGAAATGGATCTCTGCATAAATGAATTTCCCCAAAGCCTAAGATGCCTAAAAGAACTGACTTCCTTCAGTAATGAAGGATTTTCTGAACAGTTGTGTAACATGTATTTCTTACATTCCCCTACAGGGTACATGCTCCTAAAGGGAACTAAAAAATGACCTTTCAGAAAAAGAGAGTTTGGAGCAATTACTTGCTCTTCAGCAGCCTCTTTGAAACTTTGCTTTACAGAATTAAACCTTAGAGATTCCTTCCTCTGTTTTTCCTTGAGGCATGTATAGTTTGATCACTGACATGCTCTCTCTGTGGGCTAAACCTAGTTTTATTTCTAAGAAAATGTTGAGCTCACTGAAGCATATAACTTGCCATACAGCATTATGTTCATTTAGCCCAGCTGTGTATCTGTAACTGTTGTCAATTCCCAGTGCTTCTGAGAAGATGCAAAATCAAAGCAAACTCAAACATATTTTCGACAGAATTGGGGTGATGGAGGCTTCATCCTAATTACAAACTTGTTTAAATTTTGTGTTTCAAGCTGCTCTTTTCTTTTAGTACCTCTTATGTAAATAACAAGAATATCCAAAAATACAGTAATCCAGGACAAGAGAATATTGTCCTCCCTCTTAGACTCCTGCTGTGTGTTTTGACTTTAATAACATCCTGGAGCAGTGAGTTTCACAGTCTATTTTGTTATTTGATGAAAAGACAACACTCAGAACTGTCAGCTACACAGCCTGCCTCCTCTTGTACTACAAGACTAAGAAAATGAAAGCTCTCAAACCATGTTCTCGATGCTATTTTTATGTTTGCAATCCTTTTGCTAGACCTTGAAGTAGAATCTATAAGGGAATATTTACTAAAAAGTGACCTAAAAATACTAAAATTATTTCGTATTCACAAACAGCTTAATAAAACAGAACTTAGAAAGGAGGAAAGTAAAGGAAGGGAAATGGGATAGCAATTACACTTTTCCTAGAAGACAGTGGTCATAACTTAGAGTGGTCTGCTGATTTCTCAGGGCAGGTCACAGCTACTTACCCTCTTAGATAATACTTTGTTCACTGGCACAATACCTCAAGTCCAGTGTATTGACCACAAGCCTCAGTCCAGGCTATTGTGTGTTGAAACACCACCATGTAATTTGGGTTGGTTGATCGCAGTCCTCTGCTGTCCTTTCCTACTCACCATGCTGATGGCTGCTGTTTTTTGTCAGTCACTTGTTAGTGATTTTGTGCTTTTTCATAGGAGATAGCATATAAAGACACAAATAACCCTTGTTGTGCCAGGAAGATTGCTTTTTACAGTTTTCCCTTCTAGAAACTGCTGCAACCCACGGCTTAAAGGGAGGTTTTAGATGCGGATGACTGCTAGCCCTGAGCACATTTACACTGAGTTACTTTGCCCAGGCTTTTCACACATTACTGCAATTGCATCACAATTTCGAATTTATACCATGTTTTTTTCTCAGTGTCTGAATTGTTAACAGAAATACAACAAAGCATAACCTTCCAAAAGAAGGTTTAGAGCCTGCTTCTTTCTGCTCAGCTCCTTTTGTACTCACAGGATGCAAATGGAGCACTCACCCCCTCTTGGTTTTCCATTCCTCTACAGTGCTCAGAGAAGGGCTGTCTTTGTTTTTTCAAGGGCTTTTTTGTTTTGTTTTGTCCTCTCCTAAGCCTCAGGCCTGCATATTTGAATCTCTTCTTATTTATTTAATTTCTTAGGCAAAATGTTCTAATTCAGTTATGTGCCTTTTTTCCATGCCAATTCTGTATCCAAATGTCTCCTAATTCTTTAGCCTTCTAGACTGCAACAACCAGAGCTGTACAGATTTCAGCTGAGATTCTATCATTTGTACATATATGAATTGTAAACATTTTTTTGATCATAATTACTGTACTATCTACATTGATAGCTCAGTCTTTTTCTGGAAACTATTTTTAACATATAATGTGCACAATTAGTGCTTTGTCTTCTTTACTTTGTGCAAACTTAACTTGACATTGTACTCCCTCTACACAAACACTGAAGAAATTTCCCCATTTTTGTGTAGATTGACAACAGATATGAAGTTTGCAGGCACCGATGATGCAATGAAGGAAAAAAAAAATCTTAAACTCTACTTAAATTATAGGAAATTATGTAAAGAAACAAGAAAGGGCAGATCTTCAAGGTACTAAACCTTTATTTTCATGCAAAGCCTCAATGATTTTGGCTGGCTCCAGGTAGAAGAAACTCCATATAGAAGATGATGAGCAGTCAGCAGAGCAACCAGACTAACTCTCCTCTTGACCTGTTAAGTGGGTGCAAGGAACATATTTTGTTTTAAAAGAAACAAAAAGTGAGCAAATCTGACATCTTTGCAGGAGGAATGCTCATCTAATTACACTCAGAAGATGAACAGTTGGATGATAGAGATGCAGCAGACAGATGTTCAGCCTATTCCTAGAATTCAAGTTTGGGATATAATGAAATTTTGAATTTTCAGATGGAAAAGGTTATAATCACACCTGCTGGTTTCAATGTAGGCTGCAAGTAGCATTTAATGCCTAATATAAAATTTAATAATGTGTTATCTACAGTCTAATCTGAACCTTAGTCCAGGATATAGGAAAAAAACCTGTTAATTGTTTAATAAGGTAAATACCTGGGATTGGTATTTCTTCTGCCTTCATAGGGGATCTCAGTTTTATAACTTTATTTTCAGCCCAGCTTTTGTCATCAAAGTAGGTTCCTCTGCAAGTTTACTTGATAACTTTAGAACCTGTTAGCCAAATACAACCAAATGCAACAAAGGTAGGAGCCTTGGAAGAAATTAATATCCTAGAAATTTCGTGTAAACATCCATCAGGAAAGAAGAAAAAGATAACTGAGGTGTTGCCAGCTGCGAAGGATTGACTGAGGAATCTAGTTACTTCTTGGTCCATAGGGAATCCACACCAGGCAGAGCTGACAAGTTTGCCTCAGCCACAAGAAGGAATTACAGCTACCCAAGTCAGTCAGTCACAGGGCTCTGTTTCCAAGCATGCAAAACCTAAGTCAATCTAGTTTTGTGGAGAAACTTAACTATTTTGTAATTTCAACTTTAGCAGCATCTGAAGTGTCAAATCTGCCTTTATGTACCATCATTTCAATCTCTGTTCACCAGGTAACAGAAAACCATTAGCAGAATTTAAATCCTTAAGGGGACTAATTTCCCATTTCAGTTTAATCATATGTCATTGTTTTGGTACTTGTGATATTGTAGCCCATCTGGTTCTTCGACTGCCTTTGAGGTATCCTTAAGGGTAGTCAAAGACTGCATCTTTTAATATTTTTTTTCTAAGGCAAATAAATAGTCTTAAATCTTTCAGACCTTCTTCATACACAGTGAAATGCAAAAGAAGCAGCCTTTAAAAATATACTTGGAGACACAGCACACTGAAGATCTTAGCACCCTACAATTATCTTACCTTTCTCCTTTTCCTATCTTTTTTTCTTTGATGAACTTCAATGAAGGGTGATTTGATCTGGTAAGTTTCAATTGCAACATAGCTGCTGCAAAAGCATGTGCCCTCTTAAGGCTAAATTATCTTCTTGCCTCCAAATTACATCTTTGTAGGTGTGCTGATGATAAAGCTTTGATAGTATTCTGGTTCAGCAAATGAAGTGCCTTGATACATTCCTCACTTGTTATGCTTGTGGGATGGAAAAAATTAATCTCTGGGGATATCTGCTTCAGCAATAGAGCTGTAACTGGTTTTAATGACACATGCTTTTGCTAATATCAGCTCACCCTTCTTGTTCCTAAATTCCTTCAGAAATTTAGAATGTCTGTAGACTTAAGACCTTGTAGTCAGTACTGGCAGATTAATGCTGAAATAAGCCAGTGATTTCAGTGGAGGCATAGAACATTTAAAATAAGAGAGAAATTATATTCAGTCTCTCACTACCTTTTTACATAATGTTAATGCTGAGACTTTTTTGGAGTTTTTCCTGGTTTTTTGAGAAGAGTTTCATGATTAAGGTTTAGCTGAAAACAACTTTGGCAAAAGTGGGTTGAGGAGACTGTTGTGGAACATCCCCTTTAAAGAGGTGATGAAGTGTTTCCTTTAGGCATTTTTTCATCTTTTGTGATACTACTGGCATGCCATCAAAAATGTCCCATATCTGGAAAACACAAACCCAAACAGAGTACTTCAATTTTCACTCTTCTTTTTTTCCCCCCTCAAGATATATAAGTATTCCAGAAAATTCCCAAAAATAAAAAAGGCTGGATTTGTGAAGAAATATGTGCTTCTATTTTGAGGTTTTGACATCTACATTTTTGTAAATCTGGGAGATGACAAAATCTTGAGAACATATTTTGCCTGAAAAATTGTAACACTCCTTCTGTGGTTTTGCTTATTTCTGCTTGTTAATAAAGAAGCAAGTACATGCAGTAAAATTAGAAGGGATCAGGACCTAAAAATACTTCAGTGATGGATTCCTAGTAAAAAGCTCTACCTTCTATTATGATTTTATTTATTCACAAAGTGTATGGCTGTCTCTCAGAACAGTGTACATCCACCTTAGGAGAAACAAACAAACAAACAAACAACCCCACAAAACACAAACCCAACAATAACACAACCTCCAAAAGCATTTGCTTTGGCTCTAACAGGCATATACATTTTTCAAGTTTTCAAACACTTGCATCCAATTCCCTGGTAATCACACTCCGTTTTTTTGCCCACAGAAATAGTTTCTTCAAAAACATTGTCTGGATCGGTGCCTTTAACTGCTTAGTACCTTACATACTATTTTAATTTGTTATAACATTATTTTGCTGAAGTGAATAGGATTATCAATGACTTTGATTTCCAGTGCTATGGACATGGCACAGCTACTGCCACATTCTAACTAAATAAACAGTGTAACTAAAAAAACAGTGCTGTGACTGCAGAACAACTTGTACTTGTCATAATAATTATAACTATGAATGAGATAGAAACAAATAAGTGGACACAAGCAGGAACTGCAGCTAAGTGTCAGCTGTTAGATGACAGCCTTATGTATCAGTGAAGGCATGTTTGGGTGATATGAAACAAGAGCAGTGACATAAAAGAAATCAGACAGCTTGCCCCAACCTTAACTGCAAGCAGCTTTGTTAAGCTGTCTCTTGTGCAATTACCAGTCTGCAAAAAAAAAAAAAAAATCATAACATTATAAAGGTGATTGAAATAATAGATGGAATGCAAGTGCTGCATAATATATATTTTGTGTACAAAAATTAAATTAGTAAATTATTACAAAGATATGTGAATACCGATTCACTTAGAATGAATTGCTGAGATCCACATTTGGCACTTACATACACACTCCTCTACAAGTGATTCTACTACTCCCTGTCTTGAGTAGAAAAGGTATTAAAATTTGACTCTGAGATAGGTGGACACCACTGTGGTATCTTTGTTGTAGTACCAGAGACTAAATAACAGGAAAAGGCCAAAAATCTGTCATTGGAAGAAGTTACCATGTGTGACAAACAATCAGTGATAAAGCCTTTGGGCTTCTTACTCACCTGGAACTTCTGATAGGCACAGTCAGCAAGAGCAACAATGTTCTTAAATCTTACACTGGCAGGAATTGATTGGGCTGCAGGACAGAGCTTTTGCAAAACCATTTGGATTTTCAATGGGAAAGGTGTGTGCTGGCCAGGCAGGCTTCACAGTCAATGTTAGAGGCTAAGCCTCCTCAGCAGGGTGATTAAATCAATAGGTGGAAGGACAGCCTGACATGGAGCCAGCTGCCAACACTGCAGCTCATTAGATTACCCTGCCCACTGTTTTTCAGGTGTTTCAACCAGGCTTTCAGGTGCTGATTTATCCTTTCTGTTTACTGTGTGTCTCTGAAGCAGGAGGATACCCCTTCCATATAATTTTTTGCACACTCTCTCTGCCCTCCCTCATTACAACACTTATGCAGGGGATTATTCTGGACAGGGACTACTGGACTTCTTCACAGGAGCTGAGGATTCTGGAGGTGCTGCCCCAGGGCAGTCCCTGGAGGACACCTAAGTAAAGTTCACATACCTATGGTATTTCAGAGTGGGAAAAGACCAATTCCCCAGGATCATACCATATTTTGCCTTTTGAACTTGATCAAAGCTGAGACTGTACATATGCATGCAATAAAGGCGACTTGGAATACTCAGCATTGCTACTGGAACCCTTTTATTTTTATTGAAATCTGGTACGTTAATACCATGCATGAAAAATAATTTTTGGAATTAGATACATTTAATTTTAAGTGACAGAAAAATTTAACAAGAGACATGAAAACTATTACTTCAGACGTTTATTGTCATTTCACCAAATATTTAAAATATCTGTGAACTGTTTTCATCTAATGACAAGAGAATTCTTTAAATTCCGTTTGTTTCTAGCAAAGACTTTAAAGGGCAACCTAACATACTTGTTGGAAAAATAATTACTATTAATGCCCATTAAGGCAATGTATCCTTTTATTGTTATTCAGAAACCAACAAAAGAAAAAGCAATTTGGTTTTAGACCATACAACTGGTAACAGTAAAATTATCCTACAATAATTCTAGACAATGTCAGGTCTGCTTCTGTAAACATATTAATAGCTGAGTACGTGTGTTGAGTCATAAGTATAATTATTCCCAGAATGGCTGCCTTCCAGGCATGTAGGCTGAGTCCACCTATAACTCTTCACATCAGGGGAATGGTATGGGCAGCACTACACTTCTATCCAGGCTGATGGCATAAATCATAATTGAATTAGGCAACGTCAAGGTGTTTTGCATACCATTTGAAAATTTAAAAAAAAAATCGAAAAAAAATCAGAAATTTCTCATGGTGGTTTTTTTTTTTGTAGTTCTCCCTTTCAAAATGCTTTGTCTAGTAAATGCCCCTTGAACTGTACATTTGGCTTTAAAAAAAGTAGATTCTAACACACAACCAGGTATTCACTGAGTAATGCTTTATGCTTTTGCAGGTGCACTGCAAAAAAAACCTTGGCCCAAAAATCTTTACTTTCTAAAGGATTCTAGGATTGATTTCTCAGATCAGGCAATGGAAGTTTAAAATCTGTTTTTTAATGAAGAGATGGGTTTTGGCATTACTGCTGGAAGATAAACTTTTATGCCTTGCAGTTACAGCATTCTTATCATTAGCTTTATCTTTATAACCTACCTCTTAGAGAACTGTGTAATTTAAGTTTATAGGGGTATCTGAAAGCTCACTTTATTGCCTGTAGTTCTTTCTGTAGTTTCAGTTCCATGGCTACAAAGAATATGATCTCTAACTACACTTCTGTTTTTACTGCCCTGTTTTATCAGACAAACTGCAATTTTACACCTTGTTAAGGAAGCAAGGTGAGAAGAAAACCACATTATACTGTTGACAAGGGAGATAAGACTATTATTTACCTTGACATTTCTGAGCAATAATATTCTTCATGTAATAGGATAAGAGATAAAGCATATCCTGCAGTGATAATGCACAAACTGAAAGGAACTTGCTTCCACATACTATCAACACCAGTAATGAAACCGAGCCCTAGTGCAATAATCCCGTATTTGAGCCAGTTCAGAATTTGGGAAGAAAGCAAACCTTTAATTCGGTCAACTAAAGTAAACACATTTTATCTGTGCACTGCAGTGAATCATAGTCAATTTATTTAAGTGACCGAATGAAACAGGGTTTGTTTTTCTGCCTTTTGTTTGTTTGTTTCAGTTCCCTAACTCGGACCTGCAGGTAAAGGCCACCTGAACAGGGAACAGTACAATGCATACTAACTGTGGCTGCTCCGGGAAACTCTGTATCTGCAGACACTGCAAGATGCCTTAGAAGTTTAATGTACTGCAAAATACTGTTTCACACAAGGATGTTCTTCACAATGAAGAACAACAAAGAGGAATTAGCCACCATTGCTTCTTCCTTGGAGCAAAATGGCACAAACAAAGCTGGAAGTGAAATTTTAGCCCACGTGAGGAAACTGAACATACCTTTAATAGACTGAGATGTTCAGATTCTGTGGTGATGAGTGTTTAGATGAGTGCCTGTTTAAAATACACAACAAAATGCATAAAACTATCACAAATTAAACTCACTAAATGTCTCCAGAAAAAGTAATTACATTCAAGCTTATATCACTAATTCAATTTAATTTCATAGTAGTTTGTATTAGCTGGTCATTTCCCTTATCAGAATGCTGTTTAAATTTTGTCCAAAAATTTTAAAAAATTTAGTCAGTGAGGCTCCCACAAATTCTCTGGTAGATTATTCCTTGTTTGCCAGGCTGCTTTCCTCCTGTTCCCCTTCTCCCCACCTCCAATTCACCCTAGAGTGTTCATTTTATTCTTTTTGAGGTAGCTTTTAATTGAAAATTCCTCATAGTTCTTCCCCCAAACTCTGTTTATCAGACAGCCAGAGGGCGAGGTGTATTAATAGCAGCTGCATGACTCAGAGTTGGTAGCTCGCGTGGATCCCTTTGCACTGAGCTTTGCTGTTTGGCCTCCCTGCTTGGGTTGCCACTGAGCTCAGGGAGCACCTTCACTTCCTTACAAACAAAAATAAACTGAGAAAACACAGTGGGGGCTGGGATTGCCACAACCTCTCTGTCCTTCAGAAGGATTCTCCTTACGGCTGTTTTCCTCTACATTCCCATTGGGATTGTATATATATAAAAAAAGAAAATTAACAAAAAAAGGTGTGATCCCATCCATAAATCCACCAGCGTGACTATTTCACACGACTGAGTGATGAAAAGAGAGAACGCCCATCATTGCGATGATACGGAGCAGAGGAAGAGGGTCAGTGCTCTCCATTCAGACTGTATTCCATGCTCTTTCCCTGAAGGCATCCCTGTTCTCATGAGCCATCACAGCTCGACCCTTCCCAACCCCCGGCTCACCACTCACCCCGCTCCTGCCCGCCGCACCCCGGGGCTGGTGGCATCGCCAGCTCCCAGCCACCCTATCTGGCTAGACACCCGGCCTCCCACCGCGCCCCGGAGCCCAAGCCTGCCAAAAAGGCGGCACTATGCCTGGCGGGGCTTTGGACAGAAAAAAAAACCCCACGCCGCCAACTCCCCCTCTTGGCTCAAGCCTTTACAGTGGTTTTCCTTTCCCGCCCACGCGGCCGCGCGAACGGGAGCGCTCCTTCTCATCCCCTCCTCACTCAAGCGAGCAGGGAGTTCCTGGAGGGCAGCTCTGCCACTCAGCAGTTGCCACAGGCTCACATAACACGAGCAGGGCTGCGCTCGGGTGGGCTGCGCGGGGTCCCCGAGCACCGGCTCCACGCGAGCGCGCAGAGCCTCGTGAGGAGGGGCCGCCGCCTCAGAAAGTGAGCGCCCGCCGCCGTCCCTTCACGGGAACTCCGTCTCCCGCCCCCGCCGGGAGCCGCGGTCCCCGGGCCGTTCCCGCCCCTCACGGGAGCCCCTCACGGGAGCCCCTCGCGGCCGCCGCCCCCGCGCCCCTCCGGGCAGCGGCTTCGCGCCGCGCATGCCCGCCCGCGCCGCGCGTGCGCGCGCACTGCCTGCGCAGGAGCCACATCTGATAGGGGGGAAAATCCGAACGGCGGCGGCGGCCGCCATATTGCGGAGCTGTCACAGCGCTCGCCGCGCTCCGCGTCCCCGGCGAGCAGCGCGGGGCGGCCCCGCTGCGCCTCCTGCCCCGCTGCGAGGGGCCGGCGGGGGGGGACACACCGCCCCGCCAGGAGCAGAGAGCGCCGCGCCCCAAGCACCCTGCCCCGGGGGCTCGTCCCCCCCCCTCCGCTCGGCGCCGCGGAGGGAGCGGAGTCCCAGGTGAGGCGGGGGCGCAGGGCGCTGAGGCGAGGGGCGCGCGGGGGACTGCTGGCCGGGCCCTGCGGAGGCAGCACGGGGACGGCACCTCCAGGCGTGAGCCCGCCCGCAGCCCTCGGTGGGCGGGGGGCACCGGGCGACTTGTTGCGGCCGAGGGAGCGCGGCACCGTGCCGCTCTTGTGCGGGGCACCGCCTCCGCCCGGGACCGGGACCCGGCTCACCGACCCCCGGTTCGCTTGGCTCTGTCGGGGAGCCCCGGGAGCGCGCCCCTGGCGTGCCCGCTCAGCCTCCGCTGCATTATTCATGTCCCCGAGCAGCGCGGCTCGGGAGGTTATACCGTAGTAGACATGTGGCAGTCGGGTCGGGCCAGCGGAGTGCGGCGGTGTGGGAGAATAATAAGGAATTACTTCATAAACAAGTGCTGTGGAGCATCTGTTGCTGTCTATTGTTTTCGACAAATGCGCGTTTTTAAGAGTCCTTAAGTACTGACCGACGTAATGGGCGCAGCGGCCCTGAATGAGCCTTTGTGCATTGTTTTTTGAATGGATTAATGTTTTGTACAAGTCGTGGGCATTTGTAATTAACCTTGTCGCTTAAAGTTTAGCGTAGATAAGGGGTTTTAGTTTCAACTTTGTGGAGTTCACTTATCTTTTGTCATTTTCTTAATCTGAACGCGAAAAAAACCCTACTTCTTTGGACTCTATGCCAACACAACTAATCACTTCAGTTGTAAGGTGCTATTAAGCTGTCTTTTCCAGTCTGTGTAACACCCTAGACAAGTATTTCGTGTTCTTCTTTCTGGTACAGGCTTTAAAAAATATTACGTTTTTTAAACTGAGCTACAGGAGTAGAGTTTCTGACTTTTAAGTAGTTCTGTCTTTGTGACCGGTTCGTGTCAGGCTTCAGATGTATCCCTGTATGTCACTCCGGTTTGTTTCCATCGGAGATGCCTGTCGCCGTGTCTGTGCCACGGGAGCGTTTTGGGGATGCGTGTGCCTGCACAGCGCCTCGCACATTGAGGAGATTGTAGAAATGCGGTTGTCGCTGTCAGCTCTTGGTGCGTTGGCACAGCGCTGCTGGGCAACGTGTGCTTCCAGGGAAGATGTGGGGTTGGTGTACAGTGACATTATGGCTACTCTGATGAAGTTGTTTTTTAATCGTTAAAGATGGGACAAGTAGTAACTGTTTATTGGATTATAGGACTTGCCTCTATTGATCTATTGATTTAGCATAAGAGGGACTGTGAGAAAAATAAACTGCAAGTCAGTGCAATGTTCCCAGATAAGCAGCCTCCCAGCAAATGGCAATTGCAAGGCAGTGGCGTATTTCCAAGCTTTGTACTGAAGCGACGCAGTTGTTCTATTAGGTTGGGAAACTGGAGGGCAAAAGTGAAACATCTTTAGAAAAACGCATGAAAAAATGACATGGTGGGACATGTCTGGAGCTGTCCAGAGAGTTTTCATTGAGTGCTGACTCAAGGGAAAGGTGTAGAAGTGTGTGTAGAAATGACGAAAAGAGTTCCGCTTGGACTGTTTCTGCCATTGCAGTGGTATTAGTACTGCCAGAAAAAGGTTGTTTCACAGAAAATTGGGCAAAGACATAAAGAGAGTGAGGATTTGGATCCACCTACGAGCTGCAAATCTAGGAGGGTAAGACGCGTAGACGTTATGATATGAGAAGGCAGTTCCTGGCAAAGTTCCTTTCTCCTTTGCCAGGCTAGGTAAACGGCCTTTCTTCTTCAGCAGCCTTGCTCTGCTTTTTGAGAAGGGGTGCTTCTGTTGGCAGAGGTGAAGAGGAAAGTTGTTGAAGGCATTACGTCTTTCTGTTGGATGTGTTAAATACATCAAAGCTGTCCTATCGCTTTGTATTGCATTAGAAGTCTGTGGGAGTAGAGGAAAGGGAGGATTTTCAAGTTTGTAAATGTAAACAAAGCTTTATACAAACTTCTGAAGAAAGAACTGATTGTGGAAAGATACTGATCCATTAAAGCAGCACCTGGTGTATCCTGAGTGCTCAGCGAGTTTACTCCAAAGCTGAAGGAGCCTAGGTAAACTCTTTCCTTTCAACACTGATGAACTGCATTTGTTGGCTAACTTTACCAATAGGCTAATACTTAGCTGTACTTTGGATTTAGAAAGTATTTGTTTTCCTTTCTGCTTTAGGTATTTATTAATCACTCTGTGGAATGAAACCTTCAAGTCATGTTGTACAAAGAAAAAGAAATACGACATTGGCCCAAAAAGGCAGTTAATAATCTTTACACTATACCATTACAATTTAAGAACTCTAGCTAGTGTATATGGAGAACGATATGAGTGGCCAGTTCATGTTCATAAGTTTTCTTTATTTTATGGAACTAGTTGTAAGAGACTTAACAGCATCCTTCAGAAAATAGAATACTTGAATTTGAGAAGAGGTATATCCAAAATTCTGGGTATATGTCCTATGTCTTTGCTAACTGTATGCTTAGAGAAAGGATTATTGCACTAGGAAGCAACAGTACTTCCATCATTTTTGATGGTGCATCCAATGTACATGGTAAGATTGGCCATCCTATCATTGTAGGAGTCCTCAGAATCTTAGAATTATTTCCCATAGTGCAGTTGTGGGTACTTGAAGTTAAGATTACTAAACTCCATAAATATTAACTGTATGTAAATTGTGTAGCATGTCTGAAACATTCCAGTTTATTAACTGCCAAAACTGCAAGTAGTGTGCAAATTCTTTGACTGGTATGTGTTGCTTTTAGTTGAATACTGTGTTGGCAACTGCCAGGTTTTCATTTTACTTCTGAAGTTCAAGAGCTCCAGTTTAGATGTACTTCACTCTTCAAAATGTATTTTCCTATAGATACATTGAATACATAAGTTGTAGGAGTTATATTGCAGTTACTTTTCAGAGATAGCAAGCCTGTTTTGGGTGTTTCAGAGAAGGGAGGGTTGGGGGAAATGGTGGTTTTAAGAAGGGAAAGATACAGTACATGAAACAAAAAGTTGGCATGTAAAACTCTGCATGTGATATCTAGCACTGGTCAAATCTCAATTTTTAATTTTTGCATGTCAGGTATGGAATTCAGCTCTTTCTTTCTTTTTTTTTTTTTTTTTTTTTTTTTTTTTTTTTTTTTTTTTTTTTTTTTTTTTTTTTTTTTTTTTTTTTCCTGCGAGATAAATGGCTTGTTTTAGTTCCCCCCTGGTTTGCTTATATTGCAGACAGCTGTGTGGGCGGTCTTTCTGTCCGTCTGAAAAAAATGTATGCAGAAGTAAAGTCTGTGGCAAATGAACTTCTTTATTGGATTGCAGCAAGTGTGTCATTAGGGAGCTGTTAGTGTGAAAGATGATTGCCCTGCAGACATTCACAGACTGCTTTGGAGTAGAGAGCCATTTTTGTAGAAATCTGAGACCAGTTAGTCAGGTCCAATGGCCTGTGAGTTGCCTGCTGCTTCCCCTGCAAAGATCTAAAACTTTCAGGTACCACAAAAAATGGAATGGGATAAGACTTTGAAAAGAAAAAATATATTATTTTTAAATAAGTTCCCGTTAATAAATGAGTGAGTTATATTGTTTCGGGTAAAGCTCTGTGGTGCCTGACATCTGTCTGTATTTAGGGAAATAGATGGTAAACCTCTTGCTCGAGCTTAGGAGTGATGCTGCTGGAGAGACTGCTTCCGAGAGAAGGCCCTGAGCTTTCTTAGGGCTTAGGATAGGGATCCTCCTTTTGAGTGTTGCATCTCTACCAGTCCTGCTCGAGCCTTCTGCCTGCTATCCCGTCCTCACCTGACCTCAGAGCCATGGCTGTGTTTATGAATGTTTCTTTTGAAAACAGCTGCTGCATAAATTATTTGGCAGAATTTTGGCATCAGGCATTTTATGCACCATCATTTTCTGAAGAAAGCTTTCATTGTCATCTTTCAACAATTGCTTTATTTGTTGCTTTCTGTGGCATAACTAGAAACATGGATGATACTGATTTAAAAATCTTAACTGCCTTGTAGTGAAATAAATTGAAATCACAGCTTTTCATTTCAAGCGAGTTCTTGATGTTCTGGATGACTTTTTTTATCTGTTTGTGATGTGGAGCCTGCTGATACTTTTGGTTTTTTTGGCCCAGAGTCCAGATTACTGCATACGTTTCTGAAGGTCCTGAATGTTGGAGCAGTAGGAAGTCTGCAAAGTCACAATCCTGCTAATCCTGACTTGGAAGAGGGACCTTTAGGATTTTAAATGCCCAAGTGATGAGCCTTTATGCCTAGTAGGTCACAAGCTGGTTTCAAAATGCAGGAAGCAAATGGAATATCATTCCCAATCCCAGCTGATTTGGGTCGTTTTTGCTGTTGGTTTTTTTTTTCCCCCCCACTATTTGCAATGCCGTTTCCCATGAGTGTTAAGATAAAAGTAAGTCTAAGTAATTAGTTGCTTCAAAGTTAAAAATTTTGCATCTGCTAAATAGAAATTTATCTGGAAAGGCATAAGTAGCAAAAGTGAACTGCCACTCCAGTAATAATAGTGGAGATACACAATATTTTGCCTGGCTGCAATTTTTGATTTCTCTTGGCCCAATGTTTTCCTCATATTTGTTTTCTTTTTAATGTTAGCTGGTGCCAATAATTGGGAAAGATAGGGTGATTTTCATTTTTTCTTCAGTGTCTATTTGATGTCAATATTTGGAGTTTTAAGATCTGTGAACTTCTTGATTTGTATATACATATAATAGTTACAATGTGTTCGTGTGAATGAACTGTTTCAAATTTGCACAACATTTTGAATATGAAAGCATAAAAAAAACCAGGCTGTTTTTTTGCACTATATATAAAATGAAAACAATGGAAATAAGTTCAGCATAGTTTGCTATAAATTTGTTTTTGGCTACAAATGTTAAAAAATTTATTTTTTAAAGAAATATAGGTTTGTTTTTTTTTTTTTACTTTAGTGAAAGATACTACAAGCACACACTTGAACAAAAAGATATGTGGGTTGCTTTTTGCACGTATTTTCTATTGCTCGTATACTGTAATAGTTTCTCAGGCCCATGAGATCTGTGGAACTAACAGTGAGACTTCATTTTTATTGAGTTTTGCATAAGAGGATTCTTGCTTTTTGCTGATAACTTTTTTCTCTTGCATGCGAAAGCATGTCTCCCCATTGTGTTTTGATGACATAGGATTAACCTGTAAAACTGTGTAGTCACATTTCTGATTTTAAAAGTTACCTTAAGGTTTTAAAGTACATTTTCAAATAAATAATTTATGGTTTGTTGATTGTATTATGACAAAGTGAGTAAATCCCAAAGCAAAAATCTGGGACATGTTTATGAATGAATTTGTAGTGATAAAATATATGAGGGTATGACAGTCATTGTAGAAATTGCTAGACATGTTGTCTCTTAGAAGGACCTCAGAAAGTAATCATTTGATAACACAGATCTTGGTCCTGTGCCATATGCTGTCATTGCTCTCCTGGAGACTGGGCTCCCTTATCAGTAATCTTACCATACCCCTTCTCTTCAGTGCTTTGTAACTAAAGGCACTGGAAAGTAGCTGTGCTACTTTCTGTTCGTTTCGGTACTGTTGAGTTGGCACGCTTACAGAATGGTGCATGAGAATCTAATTTAGTTTTTGCATCGTTAATTAACTGAGTGTAACTCTAGGGCTTCAATCTGCCTTCAGTTTTTCAATCACTGAGCCTCTGCTGTCAGAGGTGAGCACAGGGATTACTACAGCTCAGAATCTGTTAGCAGCTATTAGAGCCAAGCTTGTTTCGGTTTCTGTTATTCCCTTGAATTTTTTCAAGGAGTACATTAGGAAAAGAAGGGAAAAGAGGAGGCAGTCCCTTTTCTGAAAGGGAAACGTGCTGTTGCATTTTATCAAAAGCCAATTTCTTTTTTCCTCCCCTGGAAGCTTTTGTGGTTAAAAAAAGGGGGGAGAGGAAGAGAGGAAAAGTGTATTCATAATGTTCAAATATATATTTACCAGTATCTTAGAATAGTAGTCTTACTGCTGATGTCCAGGTGTTAGAAATATAAATGACTTGCCAGTAGAATTGCCTTATTAAGGTTTAGGGCTTGACACTCTTCAGCTGTCTCAGACTCAGGGGGAAATTAGCAAAGTTTGGGAAGAAGGATGTTCCATTGATAGTGGGCACAGGGCATGCAGAATTCCCGAGCCACAAGGCCATTTGGCAGAACTCCCTAGATAAGGAAGAAACAAACAAAGCCAACTCAGCAACTGTGCTGAATCAGCTCCAAGTAGAGAAAAGGTAATTGTGGCAGGGGGAGACTGTGACCACAGCTTGGGGCCCATCGACTCCCAAAGCCCATGACTCAAGAGGGGAATGGCTGAGCATGTTCACTGGCTGGCAGAAGTGAGAGAATCATTGAACCAGTAGAAGGTAGAATGTTAATCAAGAAGAGAGCTATGTAACCTGTAGCAAAAAAAGTGTGATTTCGTTTGCTGTAACGTACGAAAGGTGTAAAGTTTGGATGATTGGGGTGCCAACCTTCGGTGGGTTCTCACCCAGCTCCCTGCTCTCTGCAGACCCATATAGATAAATGGAAGTGCCTCAGCTCAGTGTGTAAATTGGCACTGCACATCAGGCAGTGAGCCTGCATATGGGACACGACTGATACTGTCCAATTCTCTAGAGTATCTTCTGTAATTAAAAAAATATACTGGAATGTAATTGTCTTTAGGCTAGGCAAACAGTATTATTATACCTTTAGAGCTGGGCTGGATTATTTATATCATAATGAATGTAACTTCAAGATAGTGTTTTAATGTTTTCAGGCTGATTTTTCGTTAAACGCAGTTTTGTTCCATGTCAGAATTATGCCATTAGATCTCTTTTTCTGTCATCTTTAGTCTTAACATTTGTTTTCTTTACCAGCCAACAACATTTATGCTTCTTAAATTCTGTTTTCATCCTTTATGTTTTTTCAGTCCCTCTTTTCAAACATATCTCTACAGATTAGAAGAAAAAAGAAAGTGCTAGTGCACCTTAAATTGCTGTGCAGATGTTTCTAATATTTAATATATTTTTATTGCTAAGAAGCAAGGAAAATTAACTTCTTTTGTATTTTTTATATAAAAATACTTTATTTTTTCCATTTTTCTTTATGAATGAAAAATCAGTTACACAAAAGCTTGGTTTTGATAACTGGATTGCTCTCAAGTATTCTGTTTTTCTCTTTCTTTTAAGCACTTCTGAAGATTTTATTCATCTGTTGCAGCTGTGGAGTTATAATACTGAAATCTCAGATTATTCTGACTAGCATGTCACACTCATTTTTCTTAGTTTAAGTGTAATTCTGGTTAATATTATTTTTGAAGGCAGTGCAGTCTTTGATGCTTCTTGCAAACCAGCAACAGGTCTGATTTGTGGAAGTCATTACTGTAAATATGTGCAAGAGGGTGACTAGCTGCTTGCTCTTTCTGAGTTAGAAGGAATCAAAAAGGAGGTAGGATGATATCTACCAATAACATTGCAAGCATATTTTTTCAGGGCATAAAAAACTTTCTTGGAACTGAACACAATAGTGAATACTTTCATTACCATGTAGACATAACTTACAGCCTTCTGCTTAAAAAGAACAAAGCTCTGTTATTTTAAGCACAGCAGATTTTCTTCCTTTTTTTACTGTTTTAGTGTACTTGCATTTCTTTTCATTTGGGAAAAATGACTATCATTCCTTTGCTGAGAGAAACGAATGATTTTATTGCCAGGAAATACAGTTTTGATGCTTTAAGATTGTTAGAGGGTTGTTTTTTTGTCTTCATGATGTTTCTTGTAAATAATGTTAGAGATTTTTAATAGTAGATGATGTAACAGAACCTTTAAAAAATTTGTAGCACTTGGGGAACTGTTGTCTCTTTATTGTAACATTACTGCTTAAATGTTCTACAAAAACTAGGATGGGTGTTACTGCTTAGAGACCTGTAGATGCTGGCACTGGCTAAATTAGTTGCTCTTTCTATATGTCATCTGCTGAAAAGTGTATTTTGTACATGTAGAGCACTTCCTTACTTGTTTTGGAATTTGTACTATTTGCTATGATGTACATGAACTCAATTTTGGTTAATTTAAAAACAACCTTTTTAATTTTGTTTTTGGCAGAAGGGAGCAAAGAGTTTTTGGAAGATTTAAGTGGACAGGAGACTACAGAAAACAAGGAAAATGCCGAAACCAGTAAGTAGCAGTTTATATTCATCTAAAATCTAGGAAAGTTTTTACATTTTAGAGGGATAATCTTGTAACTGTTCCAGTTGTTTTGACTCTGCCCTTTCTAGATTTCATAAGATTTGATTGTGTATGTTTGAAGGTGAGACAGTTTAGTACCAACATGTGGAAAGTAAGATCAAGAAAGCTTGGTACTGCAAGTTGCATGGAGGTTGGAAATGGGAGCAGTACTTGGGCCCATTTGGCTGGCAGGCGGAATGACTTTTCAGGAATTGTTGACTTTGAGATGAGCTGATTTACAGTGGTTAATGGAGGCATAATTTGAGCCTGACTCAGTCAGTGTCTGTGAGAATCAGTGGAAGGGTTTGCTGTAGGATTTGGCAGGGGAAGACAGAACATGTGTAAGTGTCTGCTTCAAGTTAGATAGTAGTTTCACCATGGTAGAGGGTATAGAAAGTAAGTTTTGAAGGGAGGAAATGAGCAGTGTTTACAGTCTCCTGTTCCTCTCACTTCAGCTAAGATAAGGGTTCATCCACTTTCTATCCAGGCGGGGAAAAAAATCTCCAACTTCTGTTTTGATAATAATTCTAGAAGTCTTTGAGGAGATAATTATTCAGTAGGTTAATTCTTTTTCTGTTGATGTAATATTTTTGGATTAGGATTTCATCTGCCATGTGTTAAATGACTTTTGCTTGTCTCTTCCACTTGTATCCAGTGAACAAACCATTCAAGAAAGGGAACTGAATTGTCAGATTATTTCTACTCAACTCAGTTGGTATATGTAATAGCCTTCAGGCTTTCTTTGTTTACTGATGTTTCATTTTGGTAGCAAATTAGGAGTGGGGCAGATCTATTGCTAAGAATAAATGTGTCTATGTGCAAGTGTATACACACATACATCCCTATACATAGATATATAAAAGGTTTTTGCTATTAATCAGAAGTCACCTGTGTCAATCATGTGTGTTGTGTGCCAGTATTTGGAACTGGTACAGCTTGATGAATATTTTGGGCATGAGACTAAGGGTTTGAAGTTCTGTTCTGAGCTTTGCAGTTGGTCTGATGACTGACTGGCTATACCTTATTGTTTCTGTAATTTCTTCTTTACCTGCCAGTGGATATGGGGCAGTGTCTTGGTACTTTCTGCAGCTGGAAGTAGCTATCTGTATCCTGCTTTCTTGTGACAGAAAGCTGCACTGTAAAGGGCAGGAAAATGAATTGGCAGCAAACTGTTTTCTGACCTGTTTGAGTTCTGGCTACAAGAATTGAGTACTGCCTTTGATAGAGCTTCTCAACTGGAAAACTGTTTTAAGAATGTGGCAAAAAATCATTGTGAGCTCATGTGGTTTCTGAGGCCTTCAGCTCCATGCAGCTGGAGAGCCATGAAGCCACAGAGGTGGTGACTAGGAAAAAAAAAAGGCCTGGGTGAGGTAACTTCATTTTAAATTCTGGGATTGGAACCATGAAATTTAGGCAGGCAGGGTTCTCTCTATTTTAAGGACCAGAGAAAATTGAAGGAAGTAAGAATTTTAGGGCTGTTCACAAGGAAAGCAATATCTGTAGAACTGAGATTGCAGTGGTGTTGAAAGAGCGCACAATCCACCCTAATAATGGCTATTAGCTACCAGATCTTGGGGAAGAAGCTGGCCTTGTGCCAAAGATAATTTTTTTCTAAGGGTCCTTTTTTTAAGAGTTCATGTGTCCCTTGATGATTAGGTGCATGTGAGATCTTAGAAGGAAGCGAAGTCAAAGGAGCCATTATAAATCACATTAAATAGATTACATTTCTCAATGTCTTCCTGTAAACTGCGGGTTGCTGTAATTATAGTTGGTAATCAGTGAATGAAGAAGTAGCACACTTGCCAAAGGTTAAGTAGTATTACCTATAAAAATCAAACCTTAGATTTTGTTCTGGTTGCTTCTTAAATGATAGGTGGCTTTGGAGCTCTCCTTCCCCTTCCCCTCTTTTTTTTTTCCTTCTTTCTTCTTTGGAGACTGAGGCTTAAGAGCCTAGCCACGGTTATGTTTGATAAATCTGACATTGTTCTTTGAAGAGTCTTGCTGTTCTGCTCAGATTTGATAGTACTGGACAGTAGGAGGTCTCTTGCTGTGGATATTTACTGTAGCTCTTGGGAGTTGTCTTTATGGACAATCTGCAATAACCAAATGTACTTCTAGTCCAGAAACTATTTATGCTTTAACTCCTTGTTGCCTATTTTTGACAGCTGTTGCAACAAGAGAGTCAGTCTTCTGTAGCTTTATTGCTGGAAATCATTAAACCTGGAAATGAGTGAAATAATCATGGGTAAGAGCTAAGAAAACCCAGTTAACATAACTGGTGAGATTTTTGACAGTGTTATTTTATCTCTCTTCTGTATTACTGTGACCTATTTAGTTTTTTTTTTTTTTCCAGACTCTGCCGTAATGATCCAATTGATAGTTTTCAGAAGGTCTGGTAGTCTTGTAAATATGTAAACTTGTGCAGTATAACTATAAGTAAATTCTTCATGTGTTTTTGGGATGAATTTTTTTGTTGAGAAAATAAATAAATAAGCCATAGATCAGTTTAAATGGAATCAGTACATACTGAACTGCGGAAAAGGCAATTAAATAGATTTGGTTTCACTTTTTTTGGTTTCATGTTGAAAAGTTATGTAGTATTCCAGACAAAATTAAGTAAATGAAAACCAGTAGAAGGTCTTGGCATATTGAAATTTTTGAGGAAAGAACTTTCATTTTTCCTGGAAGTCTCAGTCTAAAGTAAGTTTCATGCCACTGTGAGTGATTCTTATACGCAGTAGTACAAGGTCATGTGTTTGGGATTTTCTCTCTTAGAGGCCAGTAGGTTAAATAGTTTGGGTGAAGAGGCTGTTTTGAAAGGCTAAAAGCAACTTTAGTATATTGTCCTGAGATAATAAGGTAATATGTGTCTGAAAAATAATTGAAACATTTTCTTGTTTGTTTGCTTCAGTAGAAAGTCTGTTCCTTCACTTTGGCTGGGTTTGTGACAAAGTGGCTTTCCAGTTTTTCAAGCTGTTACTCAGCATCTACTCTACTTTTAAAACCAAATAGTTTGTTTTTAAAAGAGACTTACTATTCTCAGTTCTACCTAGCACTGTGAATTTTAGTTTTGTTTAACATGTTGTGGTCTGATTTTATCTGAATAAAACTGATGACTTCTTTTGTTTAATTACATCTTTCCTACTCTAATCAAAATTTGAGCTGTTAATAGGGCTGTTTTCAGTGTGCTTAGTCCTCATCTTGCTGAAGAACAGAATATTTGTTGACTCTTATTTTCAGTGCTTTCTTCCTAAAAGAATAGATACAAAATGTTTCTCAGCTGTATGGCATTCTCACAGATCTGCACCGAAAATAGAAACATAGAAGCTAAAATTAGACATCGTGGGTTACGTAACTGTTAATCATTTCATAGGCTAAGAAGATTGAATTTAATTGACTGAAATATTGCATTTATATTTACACTTATAGGGTGTAGAAAGAGTTAAATTATCATCTGCTTTTGGTGGTAATTTGCAGCACTTTTGTACAAGACTGCAAGGCATGAGAGAAAGAAAGCATTACACTGGGGAATAACAGAGATAGATATCAAAGTTACTAAGACTAAAAAGGATATTTTTTTTTAGATTTATTCTACATTTTATGATATTGTGTATTCAGAAGGAGTAAATAACAGATTCTGGAATAATATGGTGGTTTAAAATTCTAATATTTGGAAGATCAATCTAATTTCTGTAAGGTGGCTGAATTGAAATAGCGTATAAATTTTTTTTTACTACAGTGGTGTTACACAGGAAAATCTTTGAGTCTGTGTAATGCAGTATTTGAATTATGGCTTGAATTCATGATTTATTTCTGTAGTATAAATAGACAACTGATGTAATTTTGGAGGACTGCTTTCTTTTGATTTATCTATTAGTAAAATCTGTCTGACATTATTCTGTAGCCTTCTGTTCCTAATGCTGTTTAATCCTTACCTTTTTACCTTATTGTCTTCACAAAGTTTTTTCTTTCAGCTCTTCCTAGATCTACTTTGATGTTGGTACGCAGAGAGTGCTGTGTGTTTATGCAGTCTGTAAAGCAGTGGGACTAATATACTGCTGCTCTTAACACAGTTTAATATGCAAACTTGAGATAGTAAATGGCTGAACCAGTGTGAGGAAACTCTTTGAACAAACTTTTTTTGCCATATGTAATTTTTTTATGAATCAGACTGGTTTTTGTGGCTTTTACAAATTACTAATTTGTATTGCATTTATTAAACCAAAGCAAAACCTCTGGAAACCACTTCCATGTTTTTTTAAATGGCGTTTTAAGTATTGGTACCTATGCAGTTTTGGAGTTCATGATGAAAACTGAAGTGCCATAACTAATATCTGCAAAGGATGGCTGAAGTACAGTAATAGAAAGTGTTAGATTATTAAACTTATAGCCAGGTTTTGTGCATGTTCTGTGGACTGTATCTGTTTGAGGAGAGGGTCAAAGGTTAATGTGGTGATGGTGTAATATTCCCTTAAATTGTGGAGGGTTGAAGATAGGTACTACAGGAAAATGTAGGCATACTTTCTCAAGTCCCTAAAGGTGAAAGAATGCAATACAAATGCAATACAAATTCCCTTCTGAAGTACATGCTTTGATTAAGTGCACATCGATGTTTATTGTTCCAGATATGTTCATTGACTGTACTCTTTATTGGTTTTGGTAAGTTATTTAATAGATAATTTGTGGTAGAACTTTTTTTATAAATACTATTTTGTGAGCTGTGGCAAATATCCTCATAACCCATTAGCAACATTTGTTATCAAAACATCAGTTGCTCCCTTGGCAAAGAATAATCAACATGTAGTTCTTCAGTGTGTGTTCTTCCCTTTCCTTTGGCTGTGTTTAATCATTCTGAAGCCAGTCTGGTAAAATACAGATAAACTCAGACTGCTGCTGATGCCAAGGACCTGGACAAGCTCAAGAAGTGGGCCACTGTGAACCTCGTGAGGTTCAACAAGACCCAAGTACAAGTTGCTGCACCTTGGTTGTTGCATCCCCCAGTGTCTACACGGGCCGGGGGATGAACAGATTGAGAGCAGCCCTGTGAGAAGGACTTGAGGGTGCTGCTGGTGGATGAGAGGCTGGACATGACCCAGCCATGTGCCCTCACAGCCCAGAAAGCCAGAGGTGTCCTGGGCTGCATCCAAAGCAGTGTGGGCAGCAGGGCCAGGGAGGAGATTCTGCCCCTCTACTATGCTCTGGTGAGACCCCACCTGCAGTGCTGCATCCAGCTCTGGGGTTCCAGCACAGGAGGTGCAGGAAATGAAGGAAATAATGGTGTTGAAACAGGTCTAGAGGAGAATCACAAAAATGGTTCTCAGAATGGAGCATCCCCTCCTATGAAGAAAGGCTGAGAGAGTTGGGGTTGTTCAGCCAGGGGAAGAGAAAGGTGCAGGGAGACCTTATTGTGACCTCTCAGTACTTAAAGGGGGCATATAAGAAAGGTGGGGATAAACTTTTTATCAGGGCCTGTTGCAATAGGACAAGGATAATGGTTTCAAACTAAAAGGATATAGATTCAAACCAGATATAAGTAAGAAAATTTTTATGATGCAGGTGAAACACTAACAGTTGCCCAGAGAGGTGGTGGATGCCCCATCCTTGGGAATGTTCAAGGTCAGGTTGAATGGGTCTCTGGGCAACCTGATGTAGTGGAAGCTGTTCCTGCTCATTGCAGGGGGATTGAACTAGATCTTTAGAGGTCCCTTCCAAGCCAAACTACTCTGTGATTCTATTTAATTTGCAAACTTGAGATAGTAATTGGTTGAGCTGGTGTGAAGAAGAGAGCTGTGTGGACATTACAAAGATGTGGGATCCTGGTGAGAGCAAGTTTGAAAAGCAGGCATTGAATGGATCATGTGATATGTGTAGTGGTAGCCTTCCAACACTTGCTACAGGAAACCTTTATGCATTTCTCTTGTCACCACTGCAAGAGCTCCTTCCTGTTTCTGTATTTGTGTGGTAAAGTTGGTTCAGATTAGTGCCTGTCCTTGTAATTTGTGGTACAGATAATTTCCCCTGTCACCAATGTCACATAAAGAGAATTGCTTCAAAGTAGCTGGATACCCAACAGCAGGTTACAAGAGTGACCATTGCTGAAGTTCCTGAACCTTCTTTCTCTGCCTGTGTTTTCTCAGTTCCCTGCCTTATTTATGAAGTGGAAACTTCCCCCATGACTCTCGTTAATGTAGTTTGCTAGCTTTATTTTACAGACAATTCACCTGGTACCAGAGGTTTGATTTTTGTTAAGAGAGTGCCATGTGATCAAGGTTTAAATTAGATAAGTAGACCTTTGGGGCTCTGCAGGTTTTGACAAAAGTAACTTTCTTATTTTCCATGCCCAGATATAACTGAAGGTGTGAAACAATGTTACAAGTTTGCAGAAGTGTGGTGTTTGTATGCAAAAAAAATTAAGTCTGTCCGAGTGCCTTCAGACAGAAAATGTAGTGTTAACTTTGTAAGTCTCTTCTTAATAGTTCATATCACAAAGGTAATGTTTTAATGTTGCCATCATTTAATTTGCAACTTTATTATTAGAACTGAATGTAAGTATTAATTAGCAGTTGAGTGATCTGTTAATTTGAAGTTCAAAGATAAACAGGAATGCTACAGGCTCAAGCAGTTACGGTAATGTGTGTAAGTGGCCAGGTACTCTTAATGTCTGTTTGTACCTATTGCAGGTGTAGAAGCTGTGTACTCTTAAAGCACAGATTTTTTTTTGGGGACAGTAACATTCAGAAGCAAACAGAATTCAGAGAATTGAGTTTGCCTCTGTATTACAGCTATTATTTTACTGTTTGGATATTCTAGTTCTTGTGAAGGATAAACTCTCGGGTACTAATTCTTGCATTTGTACAAGATGACATTTGTTGTAAGGATATTTATATAAGAAGTTTCTGCTGCCTGCTGCTGCAATTAGTTGAACTTGCTGTGCTTTGTAGATCTTCTGTGACGCTTCTTGTTTTGGTGATGGTGCTGTTATATAACAGAGCACTTTGGCATTTAATAAAATTATTTTTTAGCCTTATTCTTTGTAACTTGCTTACTTGTAACTGCCCTAAAGAAGGCTTCATTTTATTAAATAGAAAAACTGCTTTAAAAAATTAAATTTTTGTAATTAGGGGGCAATCCCTCATGCTTAAACTAGTGCAGCTGACAGTGAGTTAGACCTGCCATTTAAAATTCGTTATTTTCCTAGAGGAATTCTGTTCTATAACGGTTTATTTTTCTTCTCTTGAAATGGACAGTCTGAGAGAATCTACAGAAAACATCTTTTTCCCTCTTCCTGACACACACCCTCTATTTATTTATTTTTTTTTTTTTGCAATACAATGAAACTATCTTTTACTCCAAAGCCTTCAACTCTTGTTCTTTATCAGTGTTTGCACACACAGTAAAGTTGGCTAAGCCCCTTCTGTCATTCTTGTTTGCAAGTCTATAACCTAGAGGTCCTCGGGCTACTGCTGCTTTTGTCTTGTATATGCCCTTCGTGCCCAAAGTTGTTTACCTTAACACTACAGGGAGCAGGGATCAAGCTTCACCTGTTGCATGAGGACAGACTGCTCTGCAATTTTCTTTTCCCCACCTTAGGTCTCCCTTCTGTGTTTTGTCTTGACTTTTCCAGACACTGGCTTCTCAGAGTATTCCACCTGGTGGCAAAATTAGGGAAATAGACAATGGAAATGGTTTGCACATGCATAGATCAAGTAATGTAAGAATCTGTAATACAAGTCCTAATTCCTGTTCCCTTTTTTATAGTAGAGAGAAATTGGAATAGATCTGTGTGAGTTTGGTTTTTTTGCATTTATAGAAAAGTATATTTGACTTTTAACACTTTATATTCCTATGGACTAAAGATATAAATAAAATGTGATACCCTGGCAGTAGGACTGTAGGACCATTCTAACACTGAGAAGACAGTGCTGTGCATTTAATACTTTGTTCTGTTTCATGGAAATTCTCACTTCTGTGTGTACCAGCTAAAGAGAAGTTGGAAAAGACTGTTGTACTTCCAAGTAAGGCTACCAGATATCTCCAGCAATATTTGACTTCTTGTTTTATAAGAAGTAAATCCAGTGATTGTCAAGAGTCATCTGGAAAATGGTCTTCCCTTTCAGGAGAAGGAAGTTCATTGAATGGTGGTGATTCTTTAGTCTTGTAGTAAGGGATTTGAAGGGGGTTGGTACTAGGAGAGCTGACTTCTATAGTTTTTCTTTCCATTGATGAAAGCCTGCTACTAGTCTGTCCTGAGATGTACAAGCTCTAGTCCTAAATACTTGGACCACCAAACTGATTTTAGAAATGGCAAGCAGAAGGCTGCTTGTCTTTTTATACTGCTAGGCATAAATACCTTAAAATGATATATGTGTGACCAAGAACTTTTTCTTTTGCATGCATTTGGGAAGGCCTCTGAAAGATAGTGCCCAGTAGCTGAGTATCCCAATGTTCTTCAGCTGTTCAGTAGTGATGTCAGCTATCCCAGTAAATTAATTTTGAACTTTGTTCTCTAGTTTAACCTTCCAGCCTACTGGTAAATACTATCCTGATTATGCTTTTATACTAAATAGAAGATGAGAATTTTTTCAGATTCAAATTTTCTGGTTTTCCTACTGCTATGTTCTGTGTGTAAACAAGACCGTTAAAGTTGCTGAATGTACTTATTGTTTCTTACAGGCTGGTCACAGGATGTAGAAGCATTACACTGTTACAGTATGATTTAAATATTTCCTTATGTTCTGTAGATCAATGTCAGAGTAACCACAATGGATGCAGAGTTGGAATTTGCCATCCAGCCCAATACAACAGGCAAGCAGCTCTTTGATCAGGTAACTTATATGTCTCTGTGTATATATGAGTACAAAGATATAAGAGTATTGTGGTTATTAAGGCATAGTCTGAAAAAGTGGTAGTGTTCTCATGTACAGATTGTTTTTCCTTACGTTATCTAATCTATGCTCTGAGTTAGTGTGAATTTCCTCATCACTTCTCATGGAATGTATTGAATTCATAGACAACTCTGTAAATATGTTACCAGTGAGGCTTCAGAGAAATCGTGTATAGAACTGCTTTGATACTGTGTTTTTTATGTCTAATAATATTATAGTTGCTACTGCAATATAGTTGTTAGAATTGCGTATATTAGAAATATGTATGTAACAGTAAGTTCATTAATGAAAGCTAACACAATTGTTTTCCAGCAATGGATGCTGTAAGATGGTTTTTCACTTCCCAAATGTTAGAACTAAATAATGTTGTTCTGTGAACCAGTTTGGAATTTACATTAAAAAAAATGAAAGGAAAAAAGCCAAAGAATAGTTGAAAATGATGACCTTAATGTGCTTATGGATTGCAGACCTGTCAGAGCTACACACTCTCACTTGATGGTGTGCCTGCTGTACATCAGTCAAATGGACAAAGTGAGCAATTTCTTAAAAAGGGTTGTTCTTGCACTCAGGTGGTGTTAGTCATCAGAATCTTGAAACAAGTTTTTGATCTGTGTTGTGGAGTGTTACAGGAAAACGTTAAGAATAGAATCTTGTCAATGTGTTGTGTCATTTTCCAACAATATACCAATAAATGTGTTTTATTATCTAAATTCAAGATGTATGTGTTTATTTAGGAAATGTGGAAGTATCTGAAATTACTCTTCAAAATAGTTTAAGTAGATCAACAGTTATGTCTAGTAGTTGTTTCTGTCCATTCCACTATAGATGCGTCCATTCCACTATAGATGCTTGAAGTATGTAATGAAAAGTACTAAGAGAAAGTAACACATTGAAAGAGTTCTTTAAACTTTTAGTTGACCTTTTAGAGTCAATTAAATGTCTTATTATATAAATTGAAAAGAAGAGAATGTTTATTGTTTTAACACTGAACTTCTTTTCTTAGATAAATGAAATTGCCCTTGCAATTTTTCTTTTGAAATGACTGACTCTTAACACTTACTGTCTGCCCTTTTTGCTAACATCAGTAGCAGTATATCTTCAGCCTCTACAGAGGAATAAACTTCATGACTCTTAAAAAGACTTCTAATAAGGGGCTGTCCTGCTTTTTGTCTAACCAACATCACCATCAAATAAAACTATGGTATTCTGTGGCATAGAAGGCTCAAGCTGTTACTTGTCTTTTGCCAGCCTTTGCTATCTTCTGCCATGCACTGTTGGGTGCGGTGACATTCTGCTGTGTAATGTCTTGTGCCCAGGTAATCAGGTTCATCCAAGTTGGGGCATTTGCAGACAGGGAACAAAGATACAGTTCTGAATTTGTTGTCATGCTCTCTTCTTTGTTCCGCAGTTCTCTGTGTGGTGTTTTGACATCTCACCAGCTCTTAACCTCTGGAGTTTTAAATTGAAAAAAATTTAGGTCAAGAAAAATCAACCCGAATAGTTGTGTATGAGAAACTTTTCCAGCCTGATCTTAAATTCATGTGTGAGTTCCGCAGTGTAACATCAAGAGCTGAACTGTATTGTGAAACCAGCATGAAATTTTCAGACAAAAAGTTATCCTGTTTCTCTATAGAAAGAGAGTTGAATAGTACTGTTATTGAAAGGATTGGCCTTCAAGGTTTATGCAGAAGTGGTGGACATGGCAAGCATGTTGGTTATTGCTTGCAGAAAATAACCTCCCCATGAATTCAGCTGTTATCTAGTGCTGCTCTACATTTTTGGTGAACAACCTTTCAACCTTTTATCAGCCAGTGTTCTTTTAAACTTTTAATCGGTGTTTTCTAGAGTTGTTGATTTGTTTCCCATTCCATATGTGTGTTCTCATCTTTGTCTGCTAGCAGGCAAGAATTCAGCATTTGAAATCTCTGTTTTTCTCTTTTCTCTTCTGTTGTCAAACTCAGTAAACTTATTTATTGCACAAGCTTTTTTTTTGTTATTACTTGCATTTCAGAAGGTGTGCTAACATACCTGTCATTGGTCCCTCTGTCTATCCTGTCAGTGGTCAGAAGAGGCAAGAGGGGATCTCTCCTCCTGTAGTCAACCAGTTAAGCATCTATAGCTTTCCTAGGAGAGGAAGAACCCTGTGAGGGATATGTTTCCACACATGGGTTGTAATCATGGGTGGTTGTTCTGTTGTGTTAGCACTGTGCATTAGTAGCTTTTGGTTCACTGTAGTTGCCATTAAAGAATGTGAGGTTTGTCTCCTTTATTTTGTGTTGTACCCCACTGTCCCTTCCAGGTGCCTCCAAAGCCTTCTTTACAGTCTTTTGGAAGGTGACTGTTTTGAAATCCTTGTCAGGTTGTCTTTATGTGTATGTTGTGATTTGCCCAAACATATATTGTTCAGATTGCTTTTCTTCTCCAAGAAGAATATTGCCTATTTATAGTCAAGTTGTAGGATGTGATGGTGGATAAATCTGTTTTACAGATGTGATGAACACTTGCTTGAAGCTACTTAATGGAAGCTTTTAGCCAGAATCAAACTTTTAAGTTTTTCATTCTCTATTTACTTTTCATATTATCCTACTGCAGTGCACAAGGTGCATGTATTATCTTGGTACAAAGTTTCAGAAAGGTTTTTTTCTCTTTCCTTTGAGATGCGAGGCAGTGTAGGCAATGCTTGTTCCTTATTTATGGATTCTGCTGGTTTGAGTGTTGATTTTGCAAACTTGTGTAACTCTGCATTGCTGTATCTGTATTTAAATCATGTGCATCTCACGGGCCATAGTTAGTGGGTCGAGACCAAAATGTTGACATGAGCATAAGCGCTTGTCTCCTTTTGCCTTACAGGCAGAGCTGTTGAGCATCTGCGGTTCTTTGCAGCTCAGAGAGCTGATAAGGTACAAGGGCTCAGCTTGGACAGCTGCTAAGTAAAGAGCATTCTCACTCCTCATCTGATAAAGCCATAAGTAGTTTGATCAGCATTATATAGGAGGTCTGTGCCAAAAGAAACAGCAGGTCTGAAATTTTTTTATTTGGGACACCAAATTTAATGTTACTTGGTACCATACTAGTAACATATACCTGTTCTTACTGTCTCTTACGTTCTAAAGTAAACGATGTGGGAATTCTAGAGGAAATAACCATGTTCACTAAAACATCGATCAGGTTGGATCCACAAACATTGTCCATTTTGTGCTTTGGACCTCGAAGGTGAATGGATAGAGGAAAAAAAAGGTGCGAATGGTTGTTAAGTGATTATGCAAATATGCGAGGCAGCAGAAGTAAGTTTGCATAGTTATCTTATGACATTTTCTAATTTTCAAAATCTTAATTTTGCAACCCGATAGTACTACTTTAAAATGGAGGAGGATCTATGTGTAAAATTCTATTTACTTCACATGCATCTGAATGCTTCCATAAAACAGCCTTCAGTAAAGCAGCTTGGCACCATGGTCCAACCTGAGGACATATGTAAGTACTACCATACATGATCTTTGGAGCCGGAGTTTGCAGTCATTTAATAATCTTTGCTGGACCTTTCTGATTAATTGCTTATTAAATTCACATGTGCTTTTGCTGTGCAAAAGACTTGTAAAATAGTTCCACAGTTCCATTATACTCAGTAAAAGTGCTTCTTTTTGTTTGCTTGCTTCGAGCCTGCTATGTCATGATTTCTGTTGATTCTCTTCTTACACTATGAGAAATTATGAATGATCATTCCCTATTTTCCTTCTACATGCCATGCAAGTTTTATAGACCTGTATCATATCTTTCCGTATTTCTGTCAGTAGCCCTAGTTCTTACCTTAGCTATGCAGAAAATGTTCCAAGTCACTGATCACTTTTCAACATTTCACAAACATTTCCAGTGCTGCAGCATCCTTTTTTATAAGTTGATGTGATGGTTCCTTATGTAGAATTAGAGATTTGTGAATCCCTTACATGTGTATAGTAATGTAATAGCTTTCTTGCCTTTTTGCTTTACAACTATAACTTCGCTCACATAATTTAAATTGTTGTCTTTTATGTACAGTGTTTTGCTTTTATTAAATATGATCTTTGTTGAGGTTCATCTTTTTACTGTTATTCACAGATCTTTATGGAAGGTTTTTTACAGCAGATTTTGTCAACATCAGTTTCATCCTTTTTTAAAGTCCTGGGGGACTTCCGTAGTGGTTACCCTACAATTCTATTATGAAAACAGCTTGGTAGTTTTGTCTGTCTTTTTAAGTAGTGTATCCATAAAACGACCTTGCCTGTATTAAAGGACAATTTTGCTTCTTTAGTAGCTTTTGGTGATAGACCTGATCAGAAATCTTACAGGAAAGTCATGTATGTTTAATTAGGTAGATCATCCTTACCCCTTTTGTCATTAACTCTTAGAAGATGGCAGAAATATTTGAAGGAGGCAGTTCATCCTCATTACATCATACTTGCCCACAAATACTACTCTTTATTATTGTTTCACCAGTTGTCTTCTGTTGAAGTGTACTCACTTCTCCATAGGTCTGCAGATCACTTCCCAGATGTGCTTTATAACCTCAGGGTCCTGTTACTCCCTTCTGTTCCTCAGGTGCTGATGTACACAGCTGCATGCTCCAGTTGGTAGCTTGGAGCATTTGAGTTTATTTAGTACTCTGGGGTTCCCTGAACCTGACATTTTGTACTATTTTATCTTTTTTTGTTCTTGTAAGGCTTGATTACATTTCAGTTTGAAATTGTTTATGTAGCTTTATTAAGCTACAGAATACCAGTTAAAAAAAATGTGTTGTGGTGATTACTGATGATTATGGCTCATTTATCTTTAGGTGGTGAAAACTGTGGGTCTTCGTGAAGTCTGGTTTTTTGGGCTGCAGTACGTGGACAGCAAAGGCTACTCAACTTGGCTGAAGCTAAATAAAAAGGTAACAATTCCCTCATATTTAGCCAAGTGTACAGTTTGAGTATACTTTATAAGGTTTGCTGACTTAATATTTTAAGTGAGGTGTAGTTTTCAAATTTAGTTGAAAAAAAGCTTTTCATTTGCTTTAAATGACAAAATACAGTCTTAAGTTAGATTACTTATAAAAGAATATGCAAAGCTGCATCAATATTTAATTTGAGGAGACAGTTTCCAGTACTGTGGAATGCACGCATGCATGCATTAGGAAAACTTGAATTCATATAATTATCCCATTTTCATGTAGCAAAACATAACAGAATAAACATTTTACAGTTTGGGTGTGTGTATGGGGAGTATTTGAGCATCAGGAATTTGTATACATACAGCTATAGATTTTAAACAAGGCAAAATAATAGGCTTCTAAACTTTAGGTATCTAATAGGTAGGTTGTAGGATAATTTATCTTTTTTTTCCAAACGGCTTTGAGTACTTTGTATCTCACAGCTACTGGGAACTGGGTCATTTTACTATAAATTGTATTTATGAATTTGAATGGTCACTTCTTATTTTAGTACTGACTGTCAGATCGTTTGTTAATGTCACTGTTCAGAATGGAGATACTTGTTTTTTAGTTCAACATAATCAAGAATACCTTTTTTATCTTCAGTATTAGGAGGCAAATTGGGAGGGGGTTAGGAGCAAGTCCCACTGTTTGCACTTACATAATATTTGCTTCTCCTCTGTAGTAAATCCAGTGAGTTAAGCCTGCTAACCACCAAATCTGTCTCCTAGAAGTTCATATGTGTCTTGTTTCATACACAATAAACATGGTAGTGCTACAGATGCTTTGTTAGCTGTAATGGCTTGTCCAAGTCATTGGAGACTATGGGATTTATTGCATCAGTTGTGAAAAATACAGAAGACATTGCTCTATGAAAACCTTTAGCAATTTAAGTTGCTGGTACAGTCCAGAAGCAGTTGAGGGTGTGCTCATTTTTTTGAACTTCAACTAAGGCAGTTATTTATCTTTTCTTTAGAAAAACTTGTAACATTTGACTCTGAAATGCATCGCATTAACTGGCTCTCACTTTAATTTACTATTTACATATTTCCAGTAAATGCAGATAAAATCTGATAAAGAATAGATGTGCAAGTAAGATTTTATTATGGTGAGCACAACTAATTTTTCACTGGTGAGATTTACATGAAATGCTGAGTCTGTAAATAATGCATGACAACAACGAAAATTGAGCAAAACTTTAAAAACTGGCTAATGGTAAATATATGTGTACTTTTGCTGTCTTAGGTGTTTAAAAGGTTCTATTTATTATATTCACAGTTTGAGACTTCCTACAAGTCGAGCAACCAGATACATCATTTCATGAGTAGCAAAGAGGTTTTAGTGGGACTAGTAGTGCACATGAAATTAAATGTGTAATAAAGTGCTTGAATTGGGATGTATGAGAATTATTTTACTATGAATGTACATTTTAACAATTACTTCTTTATGTTAAAATTAGTTTAATTTTGAATGTTTTTGCTTTGGTCATAATTGGTGTAGCAAGCTGAGTACAAATGAAATGGAATTCTACATAAAAATGAGTTTTTGTTGAAATCTGAAGTAGAGTAAGTCTTAAGACCACATCTGATCTCTTTGCAGAAATCACAGTTTTAAAGCTTATCCATTCTAGAAAAATAATATGATTAAAGGAACTAAGGTTTTTGCACAGGACAAAACCACATATATTTAGTTCAATAATTGAAAGACTTTTAAAAGAATCCAACTTTACACTCACACTGAAGAAATGTGCTGTAGTTCTTGCTAAAGAGCCATTGTTAGACCCTAATTTATTACTTCCTGCAAATTATCTTTGGGGGATATAGTTTTGACCTTTTTCATGTCTATTACAACTTCTTAGTTTTTAGATCTTTGTTGTGATAAATACAAATTCACACAAGCCTACAAAAAAAAAAATCTCTTATCAGCCTTTAAGTAGTATTTCAAAATTGTCTGGTTTATTCAAATTGATGTACTTGTTTGTGCCATGTGAACCTTTCAGTGAGTTCCACAGTGGGCTTGTCAGGAAGCTCTGGGTTTCTGTGTAGAGGAGCTAAAGAGTTAAGTGCTACTTAATCACATTTGATTTGCCATTTAGTGCTCTTGTTTTTCTCCTTATTCCTTTCCCTCAGGTAACACAGCAGGATGTACGGAAAGAAAATCCTTTGCAGTTTAAGTTCAGGGCTAAGTTTTTTCCAGAGGATGTATCTGAAGAATTAATTCAGGAAATAACTCAAAGACTTTTCTTCTTGCAAGTCAAAGAGTCGATCTTAAATGATGAAATATATTGCCCACCAGAAACTGCAGTTCTTCTGGCTTCTTATGCTGTCCAGTCCAAGTATGGAGATTACAGTAAGGAGATCCATAAGCTCGGCTACCTAGCCAATGACAGGCTTCTCCCCCAGCGGTGAGTGAGATGGGTTTTGCACCAACTGCTGCATATAAACTTAACTATAGCACATTTTTTATAAATAAAACATTAAGCGACAACATGCATTTAATAGTGACTTTCTTAGAGTTTCTCTTTTTGGTAGTAAAATTTAGAGATCCTAATTTAGACTTAAAATAACAAAGAAGCCACAGGTTTCTTGAGACATATTTCCTGTCCTGTTTACAAACACCTGCACAGATTTAGTTGAACACATTTCCAAAGTGCTCCAAAATAATGTAATGTTCCTGGCGCCTGGCTTCTGCTAAATTAAAATACTCCAGTATAGAAGTAACTAAAATTTGTTTGATACTCTCTCATTTTCTTCAATTTCCTTGTGTTGGTACACTTAAATGATAATAATTTCCTGAAAGTAAAAGTGTGCAAATAAAATATATTGCAGGAGAGTGCTAGCCTGAACAGAAACTTTAGAAACTAAATTGTTGCCATTGCTGTTGAGAATAAGCTCTTTTATATCTGTCAGTGATCTAGTTGGTTAGGGAAAGTAAGCATCAAGATTATTGTTCTGTTTCTTTATGTAACTGAAGTGATGCTCCTGATGTATTTGGCACAAAGAGAAGCATTGTAACACAAATGTACAAAGTCAGACAATTTTGTTAGTGTAGATGAATACATGGTGTTGTGTTGTGGGCAAACATGTACTAACGAAATGTGTAACGCTAGGACACTGTCAAAGAAATGAGAGCCATGCTGTATTTTGAGGTTTCTTTAAGTCATATGCTTTGTCTCTTTGGTTTGAAAACTAAAAGTGCAAGCTCACTTTTTAGTGTAACTAAGCTTGAGAATTTTCTAGCAAACAGGCATTTCAAAGATTGTGAGGAGGTATTGAAAGAAATACTTCTGGAAACATTTCCAATTTTTAAAAATCCTGGTGAAAAGCTTGAGTTTGGCTCTTTGCTTCCAGCTTGTGACAGTGAAGTTTATACTTTTTGTATAGGCTTCCTAGAAAAATACCCTTTCTTAGAAAGTCAGGGAGATGTAGAACCAGTAAAACTGCCATTACTGAGTATGTTCAGAAATCTTGATTTTTGCTCAGTTATGATGACAGTCTGTGAACACTGACATGCTTGGGTACAACACAAATTCATATATTTAAGGTGTTCCTTTTCAGTAGACAAATGCTAAGATGATGTTTTAATTGTCCTTTAAAACAGTTTCTTCAGGAATGCCTGAAGTGCTTGGGTGCATGGAATAAAAGCATAATAAAGTTATCATATGCATTTGATTTCTTACTGCAGTACTACACTGAACGTTCTGGTATGCCAAAAATATAATTCCATCATTGCAGCCTCTTGTAGATTAAACATCAGATAGCTTTCAGGAGCTGCTTCCCTACTGATTTTATTTTAAAAGGAAAAATAAACAAAAAACCACTCACAAAGAGCCCCCAACAAGGTTGTCTGCTACCTTGTTGTAATGTCTTACTTCTTCTTTCAAATGACAACAGAATGAAAGCTTGAGTGTATCTTTGCATACCTAGAGATTAATTTACAAGCATTGTTGCCAGTAGATTGTATAGGTGTGCATTGTCAGCTGTTGCAAACATTACATTTTATCACTTAGCCGAAAGTTGAAGTATGCAATGGTGTGACTTTTATGTTACAAAGAATATAGACTACCAGGAAAAAAGAATTGAGTTTCACACTATTTTGGAAGTGAATTTGTTGAAAAACAAAGATTCCATTTCTGTGCTGAAAGTATGAGCAGTGCACAGGAAGTCATCTTTAAGTTTATTCAATTAAAGCATAGGTTGTGCTGTGCAACAAAAGGGGTTAAATTTGTTGTCAGTCGTTTAATAGCAACAATTTCTATTCACAGTGTGTTAGAACAGCACAAACTGACAAAAGAACAGTGGGAAGAAAGAATACAGAACTGGCATGAAGAGCACAGGGGAATGTTAAGGTAATCATGTAAAAAATGTTCAAGACCTCTTTCATTATTATTAGGGTGTATTTTGGGAGGTGTTTGTTTAGAAAGTGGCTTTCTTTTATTCTGACCAGGGTAGGTGGTTATGAAAGACTTCCATGAGAGCTGAGTTTCCAGTTAGGTTACTGGTTTACCTGCATGATTTCTGGTAAGGCTCTCAACTGCCTTTGTCCACAGTTGCCTGCCTGTAAAATACATTTAGTATTTCCTTAGCTCATGGGGCAGAAAGACAAAATGCAATGATTGAACTCTGCTTGGATATTAGGGTGTAGAGCTCTTTAAAAGTTTGAGTCAAACTCTGATTTCAAAGAGATTTAATTCATAGCTAAATTTTTCTCCAAGTGTTTATTCTGCAGTAGTTCCCTTATTCTTACAATGTACTTAGGATTTGTTGTCTAAACTATACCAATTTTTCTTCTTCATCAGGGAAGATTCTATGATGGAATACCTTAAGATAGCACAAGACTTGGAAATGTATGGAGTCAACTATTTTGAAATAAAGAATAAAAAAGGAACTGAATTGTGGCTAGGAGTTGATGCTTTGGGTCTGAATATTTATGAGCACGATGATAAGTAAGTGGGTAATACTCATTTTGCAGTTCTGTCCTAGGAGATGCTGTCTGAGACTGTACACCCCCCACCTTACAGAGCGTTCAGTAAGATGCAGCAAAACAGATTCTCCTTCTAATCTATATAAGAGATAGAAAAAGAGAGAGAGATGTGAACTGCTAGAATGTTTGAATTTTAAAGATTATGGATGCAAAAGAAGGGAAGGGAAGAGCAGTTCTATGGAAGTTTAAATTTACATTGCTTCATAAGGATTACTACAGCTAGACGGTCTTTATATAGTTTCTTCCTGTACCTTTCTCTCAAGACACTCCCTTCAGTCAGGATGAAAAGGACATTTTAAAGCTGAGCAACATATTTAATGAGAAACATTTGTAAGAGCTGTGACAAGGCTTATAGATGTTGGAGCATGAAAAACTTGGATATTTAAAAGTGAAACTTGTTAGACACCAAAGAAAATAGATCAGTCTTGTGTCCTGATAAAGGATCAAATAATCTGTTCTACTTGGAAAAGCTGAAATGTTGGAAATATGAAGAATTTGTAAATAGAACAACAGATTTACTCTTTTCTTTCTTTACAAGCGCTCATTAGTAGTATCTGATGTCAACAGACCGTTCACAGTGATTCAGAGTTAAACATGATGTGTCAAACTCCAGATGGGAGCAGTCAACTTTAGATGTATATACTCTGTAACAAAATTCTGTAAGCCTTAATTGCCATTAGATGGCAATATAACTCCTGAAAGAAGGAAATATTCAAAGTGTTCAGCTCAGATTGAGCTATGAGGCAATTTTTGGTATTTCCTATCTCCTGATAGTTAGCAATCAAATATTAAATATTTTCTGATATTTATGATTAAGGTAATATGAATTGAAAAAACTTTCTGTGCTGACAGAGAAAAATATTTACTGTTACACAGTTGATGCATAACATGATAACACTTTCTGAATTTATTTTGCTTAAGATGCAAGGGAAACAAATTAACCTTGAATTCTGAAAATGTAAGAACATAAATCTGAGCTAAACAGAAGTACAACATGGCTGAAAGTTACTTTAATTTCAGTATTTGAAATGTCAGTTTCTCAAATTTAAATACTTACTCTTTCAAGTGAAAATACAGTTACCAATACCATATAAAGAATGAGTACGTGATCGTGATGTTTAGCACCTAGGTAATAGTAGTAGAATAAGTCACAAATCAAAATTCCTTTTGTTACAATGCCGTGTAATTTATTAAAATGTAATTCATTTGATGGAATATTTGTAAAAAAGAAAAATCTACCAAGATGTGCTTGAACTGTTGTTAATGTTTGCATTAAAACATAATGTTGTAAATGTAATATTCTAAATGTAGCTATGTGTAGTAGTGAAAATGGTACAGACATAAGCCTTATTGAATTCATAAATATAAATATGTATATATATAGTGCACATCCTTGCTGCTTTCTAACGAGAATTTTTTCTCTTTGAAGGCTGACACCCAAGATTGGTTTTCCTTGGAGCGAAATAAGAAACATCTCTTTTAATGACAAAAAATTTGTCATAAAGCCAATTGACAAAAAGGCCCCTGTAAGTAGGGTGTAGAATAGTATCACTTGCTATATGAAGAGATATAAGCCTGCAGGGACTTTCTGTGGCATTAAGGCATGAGTAAATATTGGTGACATTTATTACTTTTAATGATAGAATAGTCACTAATCAAAAGAAAATGTTCATTTTGAAATATGGTATGTTTCTTTTCTCTCTTTTCATTCTGTTTGGTACTCCTAAATTGTTGGGGGTTTTTAAGTCAACTAATACTTTGTGATGTGTTGACAAGACAGCATACGATGCTAAATTCTCTGCCTCTTCCCTCCTTTCCCTCCTGTTTTTCTTTTTTTCTTTTTTTTTTTTTGTTACAACAGCACATTTCATGAGACTGTCTAGGTCAAGTGTTGTGAGAATAGAGAACAGTCTTACTTTTTTAGAATTTTAAATAAATAATTTTGTGTAAACCAGCTAATTTCTGGACTATTCCAGGTGCAATTTTGAATTTATCTTACAAGTTTCTGACAGTAACTAGATTTACAGATTATGGTGTTCACTTGGTCAAAATGTGAAAATACTTGTAAGTTTTCATTTAACCAACACAAGAATGCAGTAATGCTTTGAATCTTGTCATAAGTGTATCTTTTTTTAGGTTAATGGGTATACTGGAATTATTGTTTTCCTAGGATTTTGTTTTTTATGCACCCCGTCTGAGAATTAACAAGCGAATTTTGGCACTGTGTATGGGAAATCATGAATTGTACATGAGGCGGAGGAAACCTGATACAATTGAAGTGCAACAGATGAAGGCCCAAGCTAGAGAAGAGAAACATCAGAAACAATTGGAAAGGTAATTAACAAACTTACATGAAAAAGAAAAAAATGCTACCTTTTTAAGAAGTCGTAGAATACTATATATCTTAGAACTCTAGAAAAAAGAGAGCTGCTTTTCTTTCTGCACTGTTTAAGCAGGTTTGTGAATTGGCATGGCTCACCTGTCTTAATAGAAAAACGTATCTTTTTGAGCTTTCAGCACAGTAATAGTAGCTGTACTGTTGTTCCCCATCATGTATTTTGTGAAAATCTTACCTCTCTGTTGCTTGATTCTTAGGGAATTTTATACTCTATGGGTGAACCCTTAAAGCAAGTTCATTGAAGAATGTCTTGGTTTCCCTTTTGTGTATTTAAAAAATACTGTTGCCATTTCTAGCCCAGATGAAACATCATGCCTAAAATGCAGATATAGTGGCAGATTTACCTGGCTGAACCATAACCAAGCTTGATTATCAGTTCTGTTAATAAATTGTTTTTCTCTACTGTATTTTGAAGCAGAAACTGAATTAGAAGCATTTAAAACTGTGCTTCCCTGCTAGCTGAGTAAACTGAAAAATTGGCTACCAGCATCCAAAGAGTAGCATTTAATATGTTGGAGGGTAAAAAAAGCTTTTTACTATTTTTTTTCAGGGCACAATTAGAAAATGAAAAGAAGAAAAGGGAGATAGCAGAAAAGGAAAAGGAAAGAATAGAGCGTGAAAAGGAGGAATTAATGGAACGCTTAAGACAAATTGAGGAGCAAACAATGAAAGCTCAGAAAGGTGAGGTCATCGATTTCTTAAATCTGGTGACAGTGCTTAGTTCAGTTGGGTAGTTCAGTTCTGCAGTTCTCTGTATGTTGGTGTGTTTTGTTACTGTGTGGGGATATTATTTTACTAATAGCGGCAAGAATTTAGTGGTGTTTTATTTGATATAAGAGATACTCTTTCAGTGCTTAAATGATGGTATGCATGTGTTTATATCTTTTTAATATAAAACCAATTTCTAATATAGCAAAAGTTTTGATTTAGTAAAAAGAAAATTAATGCATACACAGTTCAACTCAAAATTATGAGATGCTTAAAGTGCTGAACACCTGGAGTTGGAAGGAGCAGGGAAATTAGAGGGGAAGACTCAAAGTACTTTCTCTAGGATTTTGTTGAATTTAGCTTTTAATTTGGAAATTTTGTGTTCCTTCCTCCTTTCCTATTCCTTTGTAAGATTTGAGAAATTGAAAATTAAAGTCTTGTCACATATTAGTGACAAAACATGTAGTTTCACCAATAACAATTCTTTGTGTTTAATCACTCTGTAGAGTCCCTGCCTCCATGACTTCCCAGTCCCTCCTCCATGTTCTTTTTTTTTGTTGGTTTTTTTTTTCTACTTCAGGTTTGGTTCACATTCATAAAAGTTTTGTTGCTCCTTTCTTTTCCAAACTCTTGGCTTCAAGCATCATAGAGAGAATCACTGATTAACACTATGCAAATAAATTACATATGCCTGGCACTGCTCTCCAGCTCTATCCCTGCATTTTTCAGTCTTTCAATGCAGAACAGGTTGGACACATCCAGACAGGTAACACATTAACTGTGCCATGAAACTGTTTAGCAAGAGCTGTTTGGCCCGGGACAACACAGTGTCAGGGTAAATCTGGAGGTTTGACAATACACATTTTCTCAACTTTGTGAGCAGTATAGCCTAATTTCTGATGCAGTACCTAATGTTCATGTGTTTCTGGTCTTTTTAGCCTTCTATTCATTCACACATGGAAAAGTCTTTATGTAAAGGGTGTCTGTTGTAGTTGTGCTCTGTATTTTCATGGAAAGGTTTGTTTCAGTAGTGTTTTTAAATAATTTTGTGTTTTATTTAACTTTAGGTACTGTATTTGTAGAACTCCACATACTTGTGATGCTGTTCATTTAATTTTATACCTGAAGTAGTAGTAGGCCTGGGAAACCAAATGAAGAGTAATGGTTACATTACTACTTAAAACTAGAAGTGCAAAGATGAAGCATGTGTCCCCATACCTGGGGAGGTGCTTTTGTAGTATTAAAGCTTATGGTGAAGGCAAATGGATTGTTGGAAAAAATGAGTAGTTCTTTAGGTTTTCTTGTGAAGGAGTCTATGACAGCTGTGCCTAGCCAAGTACATGGAGGAAATTTTATCATTAGAACCGGCAAAGAGCTTTAGAGAGACTTTTTTCATAGTCACTTAATTTTTCACATCAGGGGAGGAGTTTATTTTGTCTGTGTAAACCTTACTTTGCAGTACTGATTGATTATTACTACTTCGTATTTCACTAAGGGTTGTTCTGCCCTTTAGATTCCAATATTTTGCTATGCAGGCAGCTAGACAGCTTTTATCTCTCCCTTGATTTAAAATTTTCCTCCTCTCATGTACAAAGAATTTTTCTGACCCTTCCAGTTGGTCTTAAGTAATTTTGCTGGAGGCATGTGCCTAAATTTTTGGCTGTGATTAAAGAATCTGCCAGGCATTTTAATAAAGAAGACAATTTTTTTTTTTCTTTCTGTAAGAGAGTAATTTAATGTACATAAAATACCCTCATAGTAGGAGCATGTTCATGTATGTGTACATGTATTTTGCTGTTTAGTTTTTCAGTGAGGTGACAGTTTTCTGAAAAACTGGGCTGTCAAAACTGTCAGGTGAGATGAAGTATATCCAAAGAATGTCTTAAAGTGGGGGGGAAATCAGACATGGAACAGAGCTCTGGGTAACATGCTCTACAGCTTTTCTTAGCTTGAGGCGGTCTTGGAAATCTTGGTTAATGTTCTAAGTTACTTAATTTTGAGCATATGCTGGTATCTGTGATACATATGAGGAAGAGCTAGGTAGTGATGCCTTGTCTGTAAACTTTCCTCTTGGCAGAGCTAGAGGAGCAGACTCGAAGAGCTTTAGAACTGGATCAAGAACGGAAGCGTGCAAAAGAGGAAGCAGAACGCCTAGAAAAAGAGCGTCGAGCAGCTGAAGTAGCCAAAGCTGCTCTAGCCAAGCAGGCAGCTGATCAAATGAAGAACCAGGAGCAGCTAGTAAGACACTTCATTTCTTTTCTTCAAAATAGGATTAAAATTGAAAAAGACAGTTGAAAATTTATTTTCTCTTGTTTATGTCAAATGAAGAAGTACACTGAAACACAAAAGTACGTGAGATACTGTTACAGATTGTTTTGGGAACTGTTTTAGAAAACTGCATTAGACTTTCCACTACTTTGCAAGACAAAACTCGGGATCTGTAGGAAATTAAAAGAAGACCACCACCTTTCAGACTGACAACACTCACTACATTCTCTTTCTAATAGTACCAGGCTTATCCAGCTGAGAACAACAGTAGCTTCCTTCTGCAGTCCCCTGGGAAACCTGTTCTCTAAGGCAGGTCTGTTCTGAAGCTGCGTGGTGGTGGTGGGGAGTTGGTGACACTGGTTTGTTGGGGTTGGGGTTTTTTTTGTTGCTGTTCCCCTCCTGTTTCCAGTATTTGCGGTATCTTCTCACATACTCTGCTAGACTACTTCTAATTCAAGAATTGTGCATAATAATCAAGGAAGGCATGAAAATAGTAGAAGAAATGATTTCTCAACTATAAATTAGCTTTTGATCATCTATAAACTTAGCACACAAATCTGATGGCAAGATTTAGCTTAATAGTACTGAGATTATGATCCAGAATCATAACCTTAATGGTGGGACTATTAAAGTTGTATTAGACTGAAACAGCATGAAATGCTAGTTGATAACATCATCTTGCTGTTTCTCAGCAAGCTTTGGAAGTGCAGAAGATAAATATTTTTTAAATATTATTTCCATTAGGCGAGAGTACTCTGATTCATTCCCTCTGCCATGTATGCTTAAATTTCTATTTTTCACAGAGAAGTGACGGATGGTAACTAACTCTTTTCAAGCTGGATCATAGCAAAGGCCCTGCTTTCTTCCACTGCAAAGCCAGAATGATACCAAATTAAAACTTCTACTTTGTTTTTTTGTTTGTTTCAGGCAGCAGAAATTGCTGAATTCACAGCCAAGATTGCACTTCTAGAGGAGGCCAAGAAAAAGAAAGAAGAGGAAGCTTCAGAATGGCAGCACAAAGTAATGAGCCCATGCTGTGTGAAGTCAGAACTTCAAAGAAACTAAGGGAAATGAGTGCGGAAATCTTACTGGAAGTCCATGGGGTCAAATCTCTCCCTTTCCCCTTAGGCTCAGAAAGTCTTTCTTAAAGGTTTTTGTCCTGCAGTCTACTGAAGCCAGCCTATGCTTCTGTTTAACTCATTTCTTGGTATTACATAGTCATGAAGGGGGGGAAGTTCTCATCATGACAATATGGTCAAAGATTAGAAATGGCTTCTTTTTGTATGATGATGAAATAGATGGGAGCTTTATGTTAGAGAAGAAAACACCAAAGGAGGGATGTGTATGAAATCATGAGTTTTGGTGGAAAGATGAACCAAAACAGTTAACAAAGGCATATGAAATGCAAATGGACAAAAATTTAAAGCAAATTTCTTCATAAAATCTATAATTAGCTATAGAATGGTAATAATTACTCTGTGTGTGGGTTCCAAAAGGGTTTGTACAAATTGTCATAAGTCCTGTTTAAGTATGAAATTTGAAGGCGTCACCTTTGATCTAGGAGGTCCCTGAGCCTTAAATTTCAGGAGGCTAGGAGAGTTAGAAAACAGTCAGTATGATTGCCCTATTCTTCCACTTTTCTCTTGTCTACTGCTGGAAATAGCTGGTACAGCTTATTTTGAGCCATATCTGGTTTTTACTGTGTGTCTCTATTTGACAATTTTCAGTGTGTAAGCTAGTCATGTCAGTTATAAAGGATAGTTTCACGTGTCTGAGAACATCTCAAATATTTATTTTTATTTTTTTGACTCTTGATAAATTTTAAAAGATGTTAAGTACTGTTTACTGTATTTAGGCTTTTGCAGCCCAAGAGGACTTGGAAAAGACCAAAGAAGAACTGAAATCTGTGATGTCTGCTCCTCCTCCACCTCCACCCCCACCAGTTATTCCTCCAACAGAGAATGAACACGATGAACATGATGAGAACAATGCTGAAGCCAGTGCAGAACTGTCTTCTGATGGTGTCATGAATCACAGGAGTGAGGAAGAACGGGTAACAGAAACACAGAAAAATGAACGTGTTAAGAAGCAGCTCCAGGTAATGAAGATTCATAGTTGTATCAACACAATTCAGGCTTGGGGTTTTCATTCTTCTTTTGTCAAACTTTTCACTGACGTTATGGTCTGCCAAGGAAACAGCCTTTTTATCATTTATTAGATTTATTACTGATTTACCAACCAATATCATTCATAGTGTTCTAGAAGTGAAATACATAGATTGGATGTAAGGTTGTGCTTTATAGCTTAAAGGTGTAAGTATGCTGCTGCGTTGGCCAGTAAACATTTCTAGTAATTATATAACTTCTAGAACTCTGCGTGTTAAAACATAATGCTTTCCTTTTTCAATACTAAAACTCATTAAATGGTATGAACAGATGCTTTCTTAGTAGTATTTGTGTTTGTTTGCAGTCACTCCCAGGTGTTACAAATGCAAAAACTCAATTATGCCCATTTTAGATTACTCGTATTTGCCTGAAACTGAGCAATTCCTCCCAGGCTGCATCTTACCTCTCGAAGCATAATAATCTGTATTAGTGGTAGCCCTTTTCCTGGTTATAAGATGTTTATTTGGGAAGAAAACAGAAGAAAAGGAAAGCTGCTACTCTGTTTGGCAGCATTATTTTAGTAGCGCGCGTGTGTGTAGTATTCTTGCTTGGAGTCACTGAACAGATCAGGGATATAAGTCTTTTAACTAAAGAAAAATTGAAAAATAAGGTGGTTTTCCTGCTTTATTCTGCTGGTCCCTTTCTTCTTGGATTTTATGATGTATGAGACTTTTTTTTTAATATAGTTTCATGCTTGCACTTATTTAAGGAAAGAATCCTATGCTCTCCTTATCTTTCCTTCTGCATTCCTTCTGATAGACTTCACAACTTGAGTTACTGAGCAGCACAACAAGCATTTCGTAGGTTGGCATTCAAGAAATACTTATCCAGATTGCAGAATAGTTGTTATCAGAAATTCCAGAGTCATTAAAGGATTAGTCAAAGCACTTAAATTCAAATATTTTATTCAACAGGCTTTAAGTTCAGAGTTGGCTCAAGCCAGAGATGAAACCAAGAAAACACAAAATGATGTCCTTCATGCTGAGAATGTTAAAGCAGGCCGCGATAAGTACAAGACTCTCCGGCAAATCCGACAAGGCAATACAAAGCAGCGTATTGATGAGTTTGAAGCAATGTGAGAGCTGGTATTTTGCATATATGTTCCTCGTAAAGCTGAACCACCAACAGAGAAAAAAAGCAGGCCTTTGCAGATTTGATGGATTGCACCCCACTTTGCCAAAGCACTTAATACCAGGTTGACTACAGTGACTAGAAGACAAATTTAGGGGAAGCTATAAAACAGTAAGGCAGTCTGTGAACCCTAGGTTGTGGGTGGGGGGAGGGTGCGGAGGTTAATAGCAGGTTTTTCCCCATTGTGTTTTCAGTTTCCTTGTTTGTTTGTTGTTTTTTTTCCCTTTGGAAACAGATGTGAAGTATATAATGACTGACAAGTGTATATATTGCTTGAACATTAAGAAATAGAAAGAAGAATGGACTGTACCTAAACTGGATAGGTACTATTTCAGTACGAAGTTTGAAATTAGTTTTCAATGTAGCTACTCCATTAAGAGTTTGATATTGCTCACTTTCAGTTTTGGTTGTTTTTTTCTTGTTTTGTTTTGGGGGTTTTTGTGTTTGTGGTTTTTTCTCCCAAGTGAAATTCTTTGGTGTTTCATGTCCTGTCATCATTGATGGTTTTCTTTGCCTACCTGTTCACAAAGGTCTGGATGGCAGGTGGTAGTTCCAGGAAATGTTTTTTAATGGAACACTACCTGTGGGCAGCACATGGCTGCTGATAGGCTTGAGTAAGTATTGCTTTTCCTAGCTGATTCTTTTAGATGTGCAGAATGTTCCAATGCAGCAAAGAGGGAGAAAAATAAACAAAGCTTAATGTGCTATTTGCTTGTAATTATTTTATTTGCAGTAGGGAGACCTGGACCTTTCTGGCAAGGGAGCATATGAAAACATCAGTCCCAGGGAGGGGACAGTATCCTACCTCACTACTATGTACATGATGACTGGTCCTTCAAACACCATGAAAAAAACTGTTTAAATTGACTGTCACTACACAGTGATATTATAGATTGCTAGGAGTCCTTACTCCTAGGATTTTATTTTACTTTATGATGGATTTATAGTGCTAAATACTGTCTAACTGCCTTCTGTTGAGTTTAAATTGTAAAAGCATCTGGTGTGTTTTAAAGCTGTAACCTGTCACTGGTATACTATATTCTGGAAGGGGTGTAGCATGTGCATGTCAGTCAGTTTGGGTTTCAAATACAAAATGAAACTTCCCAGAATCAGAGTAAAAGTGTTTGTAGCTTCAGTTTTCAGTGAAGCTAGTATTGTAATTGTCATATCTGATGTCAGATGATTAAGTCCTTTCCCTCTTGAAAAGGAAACCTGCTTTTTTGAGAAATTTGCTTAGAAACTGAACTTTAGTAATAACTTTACAGTTAATGTGGACATCAGTTACTCCCTATGTTAGAGTACCCTAGTAAATGTCAACAGTGGAAGAATCTAGGTTTCTCTGAGGATAGTTCAGCTTTTTTTCTGTTTGATATTATGCACTCATAAATTTACACTTATCTATTAAAATTTGCCATTTTATTAAACATTTTTTTCATGCACAATAGGTTTAAATTTCTTATGAACAGTCCGACTAAGTTTGTTTTTTTTATTTTGCGGAGTAAAAGTTTGGCTATGTGGGGTGACATCATGAAAATTAAATAAAGATACATTAATATATTTTTGGTTTGTGGGGCTAAACATATCTGCTTGACCTTGAAGACTGATGTGCAGATGCTGTGCACATGCTTCAAAATGCTGCTTGGTGGAAGTTGGTGTTTCAACTTGCAGTGCATTTTAAGAACAGTTTTTGTTTCACAGGCTTCATACACCGAAGCTTAAGCAAATTTCTGAAGTATTTGAACAGTTTGCCATAGCAGGTGAAATACTGTGCTTCCAGTGAGTTTTCATTTTTCCCTGAAAAGTGTGCACTAACACTGATCCATCAGTTTCAGTGTTGGGAAAAAACACCAGTAAAGATTGTTGTTCATAAATCTACAACATGTAGAGTAGGGCTAAATGGATTAGATCCATTTATAAAGCTGTGTGGTTTTTTTTTTTTTTAAATCTAAACAACCAGGGACAACCATTTGTAATACAGATTTTCACAATGAACAAAGTGGTAATAGCTGCTGTCACAAGCAGCTGGGAACACTTACTGGTGCAGAAATACTAAGAATACATTTAATGATTACTTGGTGAAGTAGTTTTCCACATGCTTTTTCCTTTAGCATCATGTTTTGTGTTGTACAATTAAGCTACAATTACATCTACTATTTTGGATAACATTCATTGGTTAACAATAAAGAGATACAGTTAATTTCTCTGAGGTCCATTGTTGTTATTTAATGCCCTTTTTTTCTAACAGTTTTACTCAGCACACTCTGATAGCCTCTCTTTCCAGAGCAGTGTAGAAATTTTGAGCATCTTTTTGTTTCATACTCTGGTCAGAATTAAATAAAAAAATCAAATTTATTCTCTACCCTAGAGAATGGTATTTTGCTTAAGAAATTACCACATACAGTTAGGAGGACACACTGGTGTTTGTTGATTCAAAACAGGATGTGAATCATCACAGCAAATTTTCTCTCTTGAGAGCAGAGGATAATTTGGCCATATAAGAGCTCTGTGGGTAATGTAAGAACTTTCAATCACTGCCTACATATTGCTTAGCCCCAGGTTAAGTGAAATTTAGTTTAATGGGTTAGTATCTTAATTACTGAGAAACCTTGATGTGATTTTTTTTTTTTTTTGATACTGCACCTTATAGTGGACAGTGCTGTCAAATACATGCATGGCCATGTGTTTTAAACAACGCCAAGTTATTGGGCTTTTTCATCTCTAATACACTTGAAAAAGACAGGAACAGTCCCATGTAAATAGGTGTACAAATAATCTGCTAAAATATTCTCATATAAATTAGACCTCCTCTCAGGTGGCATTCCATTCTCTCTTGTAGTTGTTTGGCCTTGCACTCAGTACAAGCACACGACCTTTTCTGTTGCTCCATAGGGAAGAATTGCCATGAGGAATTAAAACTTGGTACTTTTAAATGTGCATATTTCTAGTTTTATAATTCCTTTTTGTTGTAGTCCCTCCTGCTGAAGCCTTAGATCTGAGGTTTCTCACTTGTTAGAAAGCTTCTGCATAGCATAGGTATGTAGCTTCACAATATTGTGCATGAAAGGGGAGGTAAGTGCTTTGAAAGATTGTTTTTTCAAAAATATGCTCTTGAGGTGGAGAGAAAAGGATGCAAAATAGTGCCACTATTTACAGGCCAGACTATTACAATCAAACAGAGTGCCTTGTTGTGCAAGAAGATATTTTATCTTCTTGAAGCAGTCCCTTCTGCACATCAAAACCTACATTTTCCACCACTTGTACCACTTCGGAAAGCATTATTGTGGTTTTGCTTTTTTCTTAAAACATGTTCTCTAAGGTTTTTCAACTTACCTGCTTTGAGCACCTCTGAGGAAAAAGGAGGTTTGTTCTAAATGAAGTATTTCAAACTTCTGAAGAAAAAGTACCACAAATACTTTTTCTAAATTTTAAAAGAAAATATAGAGATTAAAATAATTAGTTAAAACCTTTTGGTTTTGAAGAGGAACTTTTATGCAAGCGTTTTCCATGTCTGTTTACATATGGATATCTAAAAAGTTGTTCTGCCCAAGACTTCAGGGTAATTTCAGGACTCAGGGATTTTTAACAAAGATGATGTATCCAAGTGGGCTGAGGTAGTTGATCCTGGTGTTTGTAAATGTACTTTGAGTAAAAATAGCAACATAAAATTGAAAGCTTTCTTACAAAAAAGTTCAATTTTTAATAGAAGTTGTCTCATACACATAATTTGATTTATCTTGGCTGGGTGATAAGGTTTTCCTGGAAAATGTAAGAAGTGTCAATGTCTCATTATACAAACTGTGGTGATTTCTTTGACCCCCATGGGGGGCACATTCTGCTGTTTGTGCTTGTAGGTGGAGAGTACCTGCCTCCCAGTGGGAATGCTGTGCTGGCTGCTCGGCTGGCTGGGTGGCTGAGGGAGATGGTTCTGGCTGGTGGCTGTGGGCACCTGCCACGGGCCGTGTGCCACTGCTCCATTTCGCAGCAGCACAGTGCAGTGCCTTTCCTCCTCACACAGCTGGTCTGCAGGCAGGGGAGTTCTGCCTGACTGCTCCTTTTCCCAGTTGGGGGACCCAGTTCAAGGGTCAGCAGCAAGGGGCAACTTAGGGCTGAAGGGCTGATGTAATGGTAGAGGGCTATAAGAGGGGAGACAACCCCAAATGCAGATGTCCACTAGAATCCCCTACTGGCTCCTTTATTTACTTGCATGGAGGACTCCTTTTCAGTGTAGTCATGTAGGAGCTGTGTGACCAATAATCTGTTTAGCAAATTTAGCAGCCAATTTTCTGGAACAAGTTGCACTTTCCATTTCACTGAGCTGAGTCTAGATCCATAGGCCAAGGCCAGTTACCTGATTTTGTTTTGATTGATGGAGTTTGTCGCTTGTGTTCGCTTTACTGTCTGAGTTAATAAACTGATGCTTTGCAGTGCAGTTAGAGAAGCTTTGCTTTGCTTTGCTTTTTTTTTTTCCTTCATTCCACACAAGAGATTGCTGCCGTATCAAATGTATATGTTTTGTTCAATGTGAATGAAGTGGGCTCACCAAGCCCAAAAGGCTTTCTCACCAAGCTATCGAATTTCTTCAGAAGGGACCACAATACTTGCAGCAGTGCCTCAGGAAGAGGCAGATTATGCCCACATAGCTCATAGTTTAGGGAAAGACAAAGTTAGCAGGAGGAAATGGAGCATTTTGAATTGCTGGTATTCCATGAGGTGTTTATATTGGCTTTTGTAAATAATATGTTGAGAGTGTTTCTCTTCACAGCAGTAGGCTTTAGGCAGCAGAAGAAACGAGGGGAGATGGAAATGCACATCAAAGGAGGCGGCCTGGTTGGTGCAAATATTCCTAATGCACGTGTGCATAAGAGTTAATGTTTCCTGTGCTCTGGATAAGTGGATCAGGTGAAAAGAGATCAAGCTCAGAGGTAGGACAATTGCATTGCTTTTTCTGCTTATTTGTTTTTGGGTTTTTTTGTTTCTTTGTTTGCTTTTAAGCTACCTTATTTACAGAGGAGGAACTGCCATTATCTGAAGGCTTTTAGAAAGCCTGCTGCCCAGCACTAAAAGGTCTTGGAGTTCTTAAGGCCACGTGCTCCCAGCCTGGCCTTTGTGTTATAAACTTCCTCTGCAGCGTGGTAATTTTGCCCTAGCACATTTCTGCAGCGCCAAGAGCCATGTACATTCAGGGTTCTGCTGCCCCACTTGCTTGTTCCAGCAACATGAAACCCGTGTGTGCCCCTGTGAAACAGTAATCGCTCCACGGCCCTGCGGCTGCCTGCACAGCTCTGCAGGATCTTGTATCCACAGCTCCCTACAGCCTCAGCTTTCACACCTCTTACTCACCCTTGATTTCTTCTTTGAACTTGATACAGTATTTAACTTAATCTATGGCTTCAATAACATTCTACTAAACTGAGTTTACAGTGAATGGTTGACTACAGTGTCAAATGCTTTCTTAAAACATATCAATGAGCCACACTTTTATTCAAATAGCACTTCTGATTAATTAATAATCGCTATGAATATGGTAATTGCAGTTGTGTTGCCAGAAAGATTCATTTGCATTGGGACTGAGGCTCAAAACTTTTCTGCTAAGTGCATTTCAGTTTTCAGCAAAGTTGAGAAATAACATCCAGAATACGCAGATGAACCGATCATGCTGCTGCCTTTATTGTTGGGAACAAATTAATTTACATCTGAGTGAGCAGATTCAGTGTTTGAGACTTAGGCAAACTTCTCCACACATCAGAAAAAATTCTAAAAATTAGAACAAATCTTCCCGCCATTAATCAGCTCTCCACTGTTTGTTTCCTTTCCTTGATAAGTGTTTCTTCAGTTTGATTCACCTTTTGAATTCTTGGATCTCTTCTCTTGTGAACAGCGTTTTGGGCATCTGTCTCGCTGCTCAGTGCCAGTTGTACTTTTCCATACCATTTGGAAACACAGCTCTTTCTTCTTTTGCATTTGGGATCTTAGTCTTGTTTTCAGCAAAGCCAGTGAACTCATCATCTTCAAATTTAGAACTATTACTGCTGCTTCTCGAAATAGTCTTCGGATTAATTTTGGGTGCGTGTTCTCTTACCAGCCAGCCATGGCATATGCCACCTTATAGCATAAGTGATTGTATTGACAGTTAATAGTTGCTGGTACCTTTTTGGAGAAATGTCAGAAAACAAATATGTTAATGCAGAATCTGAATCACAGTGTTCATATCCATGAGGTTCAGCTTTGAACCTAGCCCTGCTCACACACACAAGGGAGCATGTGGGAGAGAGAAATTCTGTGCTTTCATTGTGTAGCTCATCTGGCTGTCTGGACTAGGCAGGAGAAAGCACTGGAGCAGGATGGTTGTTCCTGCTCAAACAGCAGAGCTGTCAGGCACAACCGCATGGTGCTGCAGCTTTGCTTTTATGCACAACAGGTGTCCTGGATGTAAAAATAAAAAGAAAAAAAAGCAGCCATGAAATAATTGGCTTTTCCTGTGGAGTCTTAAGTAAGTCTTATTTATTGCTGTATTCCTGTCTGGCTTGAACTTTCTCTGCAGGTCACTCTTGTAAAAGCTGAACTCCTCTATAGCATAAGCACAGATACCTGAGAGCAGGAGTCAGGTATCCCATGGCTCTTCAGCCTGCCCTGCCTGTAAAAAACAGTGGCAGGTGTGGGGGGAAAAAATACCTGTCTCTGTTCGTTTTAATAGAGGGCATGAAAATAAATTCTGGAATTCTGCTTCTTTCTAGCAGTGGCTTCTGTATGCTTTGGGATGGCCCTTTCATATGTGCTTCTCCCAGTCTTCTTTGAACTGGTTCTTACATCTCACTTCTCTTTGCTGCTGCTTTACTGCTTGGTTTGGGCTTGTCTTTGTTCTGTTGTTTTCTTTTTTTTTTCTTCTCGCTAATGTGTCCTGCCTTTTATTTCATCTGAAGAACAGATTTTAGTTTACGTCATTGAGAGCTTTAATGCAATTATTTGTTTCAAGATGAGAATGCAAATTAAGACAAGGAAGGAAGATGTTGCACAATTATCAGTTTAAAACCATTGTGAGGATAAGTTTAAGCCTTAAGTCCTAGCTAAAAAATACGTTGCACTTAGCTGACTACTTAGACTTAAGGTGAAAAGTGGAGGCAGGCAGCTAGGTATGACAAGGTGGACTTCTCAAACTAAATTCATGATAGGAAAGTACTTTGGTAAAAATCACTAGGCTTTTTATGTATTTGCATTTGCTGGGTTATTTTGAGAGCACTGGAGAAGAAAATATTGAATGATTTTTTAGTCATATTTCCTTTAATTGATGCTGTTGTGGCTTATTCCACAAATTTAAGAGTAAAAGTGCTTTTTTTTCCTCCCCAGCGATTTTGTAAAATTATGTTTTGCCTATGACACTGAAATTAGCTTTGCAATCTGGAGCTTAATGGATGAAACTATTTTCTGAGGGAAAGGTATCATGGTTTGTTTGTGTTTAACTGAGCTTGGTAATTTATATGTATGTATATATATGCACATATATATTAAGAATATATAGATAGCATGGTTAAACTGGAGATTTCTAATACAACATGTGGCATTAGGCCTTGTAATGTCTGTATTAAAGTGAAATATACAAGTTGCTACTTAGAGGAACTTTGATCTTGGATAGCTTTAGAAATGAGACTTTTAAAAACTGTGTTTAAAATACGATTTAAAAAAAATCACAGCAGGCAGAGTGAATATGGTTCAGTTTTGTTCTTGATCTCAAATCTACTTATCTTCATGTTTGATTTTAGCCACCTGTGGAAAGCCAGTTGTTTCTGGGATTCTCTTAGTACCAGGAAACAGTTCACTGGTTTCAGTGATGCCTTCCCAGCCTACAGTTTCACTCACTGACAGAAACCTGTTTCTTCTCCCCACCCATGTCCAGGAATTGCTGTCGGGCTTTTAAAACACCAGTCTTAGCCACATGCCTTATTTGCTTATGGTCAAGCCCTGGAAGTTCTGGCTGAATTTCTGTGCCAGAAAATCTGTGTGGGAAACAGGCTGCAGTACAAAATTCTAATGTTCCTACACATTACGTGCTGTACCTGCACTCGTAAGTGTTAAAAAAAAAATGCTATTGAAGGCTTCTTACTTTTGAATAGCTGCTCATTCCCCATGCTTACTAATTACAAAGAGAATCTGGTTGTTTACTGTTTTTCCTGATTAATTTTGAAGAGTATTATGATATATTACTACTTACAGCTGAAGTGTTTCTTTCTCTAAAACAATCAGAATGAGATGTTCACAACAAAGGAAGAGTCACATAGGAAGGTTGATTGTAAAATACTGGTTATTCTTTGCCTAGTCAGTTTATTTAAGGCAGTCATTTTCCAAAAAGAAAGCAATTTTCAAGTCACTTCAACAATGATTTTTTGTAAAAAATCAACATGGAAAATAAACATTTTTGAAATGTATCTTCACTCAAGTAAGTTTTGACTCATTGTAAAGATTTCCACCAGAGAACTTTAAACTTAAGGAGAGAAGTAAATTTGAGAGAGATTCTTTATGCTGTCCTCACCTTTTTCTCCAAAAGGCTCATGCAAGGGAACAAATGAAATAAACTGAACTCCAAAGCTTACACAGCAAACAGCACATGTGTTGTGCTAAAAGGAAAATATGTCTGAAATCATACTGGCTGTGATTGAATGTTCTACAAATATGTCCTATATTTGGTGTATTTGTGCACAAGGCATTTTATTTCAGCCATCTTTGGGAGCAGTTTTAACACAATCTTAACCTCTGTTGCACTTGCATGTGGTTTGTGTTACCTGCAATAACAGATTGGTCCTTTACCCCCGGGTGGATTTTCAGTTGGGTTCTTTGTAATGCTAAAATTTGATACCAAAATTGAACTGCTATCTACAAAAATTTGGCATAGAAGAGTACTTAAAGAGTTTGACCTGCTCTTCAAGCTGTGAACATGGATTCTGGGTGTCCCTGGGTGCCTTGGCCCCAAGAACAGTCTGTTTCTTTAATCACTATGTTTCTGATGCTCCCTCGTTCTGCTGACATCTTAGGAAAAAAGTTGTCAGACATTAAATATGGAATAGTTACAGGGAGGGAAGTATGGCTTATATGATGTTGCTGCATATTTCTATCTATTGTTTAGTATACTTTTGCTTAATCTCTTTGATCTCTCTGTGTCTTTCTGTGCAGGTTACAAAAGTACGATCTCTTGCAACCCTTAGGATAGGAGCAAGGTAAAGATCAGCAGAAGACCTGGGGTCTGCCAAGGCCTGCTATTGCACTTCTGTAAATCTGGACAGTGTACAGTGCTTTAAATTAGGTGCTGCCTGGTCTGTGAAGAGTTTTTGGAAGGACCAGGAAGTGCTGTTACAACATTTCGTTAGTGTTTGATTCTCTCATAGTCTCTAAAATCTTTCCTTTGTCGTCTTTTCCCAGGAGAAAATCAGCTATTTGAAGTATTTAAGCTGTTGTTCTTTCCAGGAAAACGGGAAATAATACTAATGTGTTTAACTTGTAATGGGATGTGCTACAATAATGTGACCCTCCAAAGTGCTTGGGGCATCCTGTAGGCTTTGTCCACAAGTCATGTAGTGTGGGAAGCCTGACTTATATCCAGCCTGGGTAAAGTGAAATAACAGTAGATACTTTCCAAGTTTTATTGGTTTTCTACACAGTTTCTAAGAGCCTTGATGATACCTGAACAGTGTCAGACAATTTTCTAATGTAAAAATCCCAGTTTAATATGTCTGTACATACATTCCCAGTGTAAGCACCCGTTGCTCCTTGCCTTTTTTGTACGCTGTCAGGATGTGCATTCTGTGTGTACGTACTGCCCTGGACTGTGCACCCTGCACAAAAGCCTGAATAAATGGGTTTGAACCTTCATCCAAAGAATCACTATTCATTTGATGATCAGTGATGCTAGTGGGTTTTCCTTCACTTCTCTGAGAAGTTTTAATTCACTTTGTAGCACCAATCCAAAGTGGAGTTTCCAGGTAAACATCTTGTGCTATGACCAGGTAAGCCAATGAGTGGCTCTATTTCCAAAGAATGGATTACTCTTGGAGGAAAAGACCAGCTGGTAGTTAAGGAAGTTAATTGAGTAGATAGACACCCGAATTGTTCTCAAATCCAGCTAGCACCCCCTGGGAATATACCCAACAGTGGTATATTCCTCAGAGTGAACTTTGTGTTCCTCGCAGTGCCTTCTTGCACAATGGCCTCCTGCACTGGGAACTGTGCCAGTAGATCTGTCAGAGGACTTGCATCTGAAGCAGCAGCTGTCAAAGCCTCCAGCATGTGCCCAAAATCATTAGGTGATAACTGCCTGAGGAGGAAGCTGCCCTGGTGCTCTGCAAGCATCCCATGGACCTGGGATCTGCCTTGGTGCTGCTGCTGTGCCTCCTGTAGGCACCACATCTGGGAGCAGCCCCTCTGGCTTGGCTGAGGGAGGAGGGGCTGTGTGCCCTGGACCCTCTGTCCTGGCAGGGTTTGGAGCCACCTCCCTCACACCTCAGGACTGCCGGTGGGTAGGGTGGGCAGTGGACCATGGCCAGCCTCCTGCTGAAACCCTTGCAGAGACGGGGGCTGTCGAGAAGGAAGCCTCCCCTGCCTCTGATTGGCACATCAGGACACCACCAGCTGAAGCAAGACCCTGGCTCAGCCTTTGGAAGACAAGGTTTGGGTTTAGGATGCCAAGAGGAACATAAAACACAAAGCTGTGGAGTTTCAGGGTCTGATCTGCACACATAGGCCAGCACTGGGGTCTCGGGACTGGTCAGCACTTGGGTGATTATTTAAAATTTTTTGTGCAGCCTCCCTCTCCCTGCATGACCCATGTGGGGGCTTAGAGATGTTCCTGGTGCTCAGGGGACCAAGGCACAGTGGCCTCCATGAGTTCTATGTCTAGCAAAGTGTCTCTGCAATAGCTGCTGCTTGGAGCAGCCTTCTTTAGGACTGTGCTTGCTTCAGGTACCAAGAGTGAAAGGCAGTAAGACCCTTTCATGCAAATATATCTTCAGTACCACCACAAACTGTTCCCAGGGCTTTTTTTCTACTGCTACCCTTGCTGCCTAGGATGCTTTTTAGCTTCTCTTGTCAGTGTTGAAGTTCTCTGGTGGATGTCATGCAGAGGGGGAAGTGTACCTTAGCAGCCAGGCTTAAAAACAGAAACATGAAAACAGAAATTCTGATATAATGAAAGCTTGGGGTCCCTCTCACTGTTGATTGTAGCGTTGCTCAAGCTGGCCTGGTCTGGCTCTGACGGGATTGGCAGCTCATTACCTGGAACATGCAGGTTCACATCTGCTGCTAGTAGCCGGCAGGAGCTGGTCCGGGAAGGGGTGGCAGCTCTCCCCTGGCAGCTGCTGGAGGACCCGGCCTGGGAACAGCGCTTCCTGTGCTGCAGCAGCCACTTTGGACAAGCCTAAATGGCCGGAAATGGTCACAGTCTGCCCTGCAGGGGGAAGGGAGGGAGCGCGGTCCTGCTTCTGGTCGGCACAGGAGGGTTCTCAGTCACCTCTGCGGCAGTCAGGATTTTGCCCTGGTGAAGATGTTGTTGGAGTTGCCTGTAGGTAAAGGTCTGTCTGAAGCGTTGTTGTAGCAGAGTTGTACGATGAAAAATGCTCTCCTGCAGGGAAGGAGAGTGAATTCAATCGTGCCAGGCATCAGAGAGTGGTGCCTGGTCTGTAAGGTAGGAAGCAACTTGATTGCCACTTGAAATGGTGGTGTCCTTCCTTGTCCCTCTCTGCTCCATGCTATTTCCACACTTGATGGCTGGCCAGCAGCTTCTCTCCTTGCAGTTCATCCTGGGTCTTTTCTCTAAATTCACAAGTGGTCTTTGCATCTGTGCCTGCACCAGGGTATGGATTTGGAAGCAGCCGGGCTGCAGGTGGGCACGCAGTCACTGGGATGCAGACACCTGTGGCCTTGCAGCTCGGCCACCTCATTGCCCTGACTGCAGAGGGCAATATTTGTAAACCTGCAGCCATTGGGGGGTTTCCTCCCAGTTTTTGTGATGGTCTGACAGAAGTTCTGCTGCCGCTTGGCTTTCTGCAGTTGATGTGCACTGACGAGTTAGTGAGTGGAAGCCAGCACGCCTCCTACGGCACTTGCTGGCCCTCAGCTGGGGGTGGGCATGCCATTAAATTAGCTTTAAATGTCAAAAGGTGGGGTGAGCAAGTTAACTTTCACTAAAAGTCTGATCCAGGTTTAGAATAGGGTAGCAGCCCCATTTCCTGGCAGCACGTGGCATGCTAACACTTTCCATTTTTATCATGTTGACGTTTACCTTTTTCTGAAATAATTCTATAGATGTAGCCCGTGCCAACTGTGAGCAGCTTTGCTGCATCCTGTGTGTGCGGAGTTTCAGCATTAATTAAATCACTTTGTCGCAGAGGAACCAAGGGAAGCTCATTTAATCAGGCATTAAATAAACAAACAAACATCACATCATCCCTCTCCGCAGTTCCTGGAGCATCTGACTCTCCTCGCCATGGTGACCGTGACCAGACCAGGGCAGAGCCTCAGCCTGCGAACACTGGGGGCAGGTTAGTACTGAGGGTCACCATGGTCTGCACCCCCCAGAAAGCCCAAAATGTTTAACCAGGTTTGAGCCCCAGCAGCTCTGTGTTTATAGGCACTCTGCAAACATGTGGCTCATGCCAGAGCCCCCAACAACTGCTGGAGGTGGCTGCATTGGAAGGACAGGTAGGAAAACACATTGCCTGAGACAGGGAGTTCTGCTACTGAATTCAGTTCACTTTTTTTTTCCCCCACCAGGGAAAATAGACTTTCTATTCCTGAAATTGGTAAAACATAAAATAAAATCCAGGTTTGTGCATGCCTGAAAGTTTTGTAGAGGTGGATGAAACCCAAAAATTCCTTCTCACAGGCAACCTGGCCAGACCCCAATTCAATTTTCCCCCTTTCAGGCCACTTCCCAAGGGTTGGAATGTTGGGTCACCCAAACCAGCACTGCAGCTCTGGTTCCAGGGGGCAATCGGGGATCTCTGTAAGATGAGCCTGGCTGCCATAAGGAACGGGCCTGGAGAGCATTGCCAGCTCCTTATCCCCCACAGTCCTCTTGCTTACACTTCACCCAGCTCATGTAAATTAATATCAGCGTTGAATTTCCGTCATACCTACCTGCTGCTCTTGGCAGTTCAGCTGGGAAAGAAAAAGCCCGACTGTTGCTATAGAGACCATCAGATGGAGCGGCACCAGAACATCTTCCCCACCACTGCCACCGAGTGCTCGCGTGTGTCCCAGCACCCTGCTGGCGGCCACGGTGGGACTGGGACACCCCTGCTCCTTGAGCCACCCCTGTCCTGCCCTGTGTGACTCCAGGGATGACTGAGCTCCTGGGTCTCCTACGAGCTGGATTTACGCAGGTCTTCCTCAGCCTGAAGCGTCTCCAGGCTCTGTGGGTTGGACACGCCCCCAGGGATGGGCAGGGAAACGCAGGGCAGCAGCTCCTTCCTGGTGCTTGTGGGACTCCGGGAGCCTGGTGGGAAGGCTCAGTGAAACAGGGTGCGTGACAAAGCCGGTCGGTGGAAGCAGTTTAAACCATTTTCAACACTTCTGCTGCTGGCTCTGCCACGCCAGGTGTGTCTCAGGAGCAGGTCCTGAGGTTGCTGAACACAGGTCCTCTCCTGTGACCCTGAAGAGCAGGATGATGGTGGCATTCAATGCATGTGCTCACAGTGTGCCCAATTCCATGCCAGATATTTGTCTACAGTCAGCAAAGGGGCAGTTTATGCACCAGGACACAAAATCTCTAAATGTCCCTTCATTTTGTCAGCATGGAATGATCTCAAAGATTCTGTGAGGCTGGAGGACGCTGCCCAGAGCAGCCCAAGTGACATTTTGTGCTGCTTGGAAACGGTCTCATAAGGAGCATCCCTGTGTGTTCATACAGCAGCCTCTCCTTAGCTTCTCCAAACAAGGTCATGCAGGTTGTCAAGTTCAGGTTTCAGCTCCAGGGTGAGTGACAGAGCCCTTTCATCTCCAGTGTCACAACACTTCAACCTGCATCAGAGGCTGCTGTGATGCCTGTCAGGCTCACAGGCATTTTGTTAAGGCTTATGCAAGAGAAATTTGTAAACAGGTGACAGGCTCTCCAGGCTTGCCCTGCAGGTGATGCAGGCAGATCTCATGGGATTTAGAGAATTGACTGAATTGGGGAAACTCACGGTGCTTGATCAGCCTAAGGGAGAAACCAGAACTATGGAGGAGAAGCCTCAGGTGCTGGTATGACCACTATCCAAAGAGACCAAACCAGATTATACAAACAGATACAAACACCAGCGGCTTGATGTTTTGAGAAAAAAAGAATGGCTGTATTTGGCATTCTTGAAGCAAGCTAAAAACTGAGATCCAACCTGTGCCAGCAACTCACCTATGAAGAAACCAGCATGTTTAGGGACATGGCAAATCACACTTACGGCTTTATAACTCTGAATGATCCAGCACACCAGTTTCTTCAAAGAAAGGACACTAGGTTCACTGGCACAATGTCTAAATCCAAAATTTGCTACTATAAATGACTGATGTGTCCTCTTAATCCCAGAGGCTTTTTTCTTGGTAAGCAAAATGAAGGGAAAGAGCCTATTAAATACAAATTACTACATTAAAAATGAACTGATAATCTATAATCATACATGCTTATGTATGGTCCCACATGATACCCTTCTCTCTCAACTAGAGAGATGTGTATTTGATGGCTGGATTATACAGTAGATAAGGAACTGGCTGGCTGGATGCAGACAGTGGTTTGTGGTCAATGCCTTAATGTCCAGGTGGAGGCAGGTGGTGTCCCTCATGGCTCTGTCCTGGGACTGGTGCTCTTTAACATCTTCATCAGTGACACAGAGGGACTGACAGCACCCTCAGAAAGTTTGTGTGCGGCACCATGTTGGGTGGTGCAGGTGCCATACTTGGAGGATGTCAGCCAGAGGGAAGTTCAACAAGTCCAGGTGCACAGTGCTGCACCTGGCTCAGGGCAATCCTAGACATGAGTACAGACCAGGAGAAGTTATTGAAAGAAGCCCTGTGGAAATCTGGGGATTCTAGTGGATGAAAAGCTGGACATGAGTCAACAGTGTGTGCTCACAGCCCATAAAGCCACTTGTATCCTGCTTGTGGCCAGCAGGGCAAGGTAGAGGATCCTGCCCTTGGTGAGACCCCACCTGGAATGCTGCTGCGTCCAGCTCCGGGATCCTCAGCTCAAGGAAGATGTTGACCTGTATGAGCAGGTCCAGAGGGTCACAGAGATGATCAGGGGGCTGGAGCACCTCCCCTATGAAGACAGGCTGAGAGAGTGGGGGTTGTTCAGCCTGGAGAAGGCTCCCAGGAGGCCTTCCAGCACCTTCCAGTACCTTAAGGGAGATTAGAAAAAGGAGGGAGAGGGACTCTTTCTATGGGCAGATAGGACAAGGGGCAATGGTTTTAAACTAAAATAGGTTTAGATTAGATGTTAGGAAGAAATTCTTCACTGTGACAGTGGTGAGGCACTGGAACAGGTTGCGCAGGGAAGCTGTGGATGCTCCATCCCTGGAGGTGTCCAAGGCCAGGCTGACCATGTCCAGTGAAAGGCGTCTCTGCCCATGCCAAGGGCATTGGGACTAGATATCTTTGAGGTCTCTTCTAAACCAAACCTTTCTATGATTCTATGTTTGAAACTGTTCCGATTTACTCAAAGTGAGCAGTTTTGTTATTCAGGTAGGAACACAAAGCTGTCTATAACTCACTAACTGCTCTAGAGATTTTTTTTTTTATGAAACAAAACCAGCCCATCAATGAGGAAAATGAATCTTTATTTTTTTTTCTCTAAAAGCAGAATCCATGTACATGTTCTTTTGTACGATTTAAAGGTAGTTTTAAGATGTGAATAGTCACATCACAGAAATAATACAGAACAACCAGTGAAGGAATGAAGAGCCAGTTTGACAACTGCTTTATCAAGTATCCCAAACATTATGTTTAACTAATGGTTTTCCCAGAGTGGACTTCTGGACAATATTAAAATCTCACCTACTCAACACAAATACAGAGATAATGACTGGGAAAATAACTACAAAATACAATTATTGCTGCTGTATCTGCATTGCTTCCTTGGAGGATACTCTACTGGATGCTGGGAGATCAGTTTTTAAATTTCAGCTTCATTAAGAATGTCATTTAGATAAATAAGAAGTAACCAACTAGCCGATCTCACATGGTTAATTTATCTGAGACCAGAATAAAATGGGTTGTTCTACAACAAAAGCAGAGAGGTTTTGTTTTAAAAGGTGAAGAGTAGATTGTTATACTTTGAAACACAGACGATGGCTGTGCTTAAGCATCTAAGAAAATTTGGTCTGTAGGTGTTCCCAATACCCGCAAAGGGCAATCCTGGCTGAATGACCTGTCAGCACCAGTGAGATCTCCCCTTTGTTTGGGAGGAGGTGGCTCTCCAGCTGTGCTCCTCAAGGCTTCAGCCCTGCTGCACTCACATACACGCCAGTCTGACTCAGGGCTTCTCTAACACCGGCCCATGCCTCTACTTCTGCTGATGTCAGGCGTACGTGTTGGTGTCTGGGAGACTGGGCCCTCCCAGGGCTACTGAGTGTGAGACAGAACGAGAACTATTGCAGTCATTTAGGTTAAAGGGTAGACAGAGTAATAAACACTGCAAGCACAAGTTATGACAACCCTTTAAGACCTGAAAATGGAAGCTGGAAAATGATTTCAAGCACTCTGGTAACTACGAACCGCACACGCTGTTCGGTAGTGCCTTTATAAACATCTCTGACAGAGCTGATGTGCACCAGCATGGCAAGGAAAACCCAGCAGGCTGCAGGGTGCTTCCCACGCAAATGCACATCTCCCGTGTGATTGGGTGCTTAGGTCACCAGCTTCTGCTGAAACCTTGAGAAATGTATTCTAGAACACCTAAAGGTGACATTTGAACATCTCTCACATTACCGAGCAAAAGGTAGATGGAAAAACCACTCAATACAGATGATTCCAGGTTTAGTTACATGATTAGCCTAAACAATGTGCCCAAACATACTTAATTGGAACAAGATTCTTAAACTATGCCTCTCTAAAATTTACAAAGTATATAAAATGTGATTTGACATTTATAAAACCTCAGCCCTTTTACAGAAAACAAAACAAGGCCATAGAATTTTGTTTTAAGTTTAAATCTATTGGTTTTCTTCTAAGCAGTCTTAGTTCCTGTGATAAAAAAACTTAAATGGCACTCCACCATGGCCTTATAATGCAAGGAATAAATTAGCAAGTCACACTGTAAATAAAAATAAATAATTTCTAAGTTATTTTTATTTTTTTTAAAATGGTCTCTTTAATTGCACAGTATTTTAAATTTTCAGTAGCAATGAAAAGTCAGCTGGGTATTTTTCTAAATGCTCCAGAGAGCAGGAAAGCATTGTGTCTCATTTTTCAAGCTTTACACACTGAAAATACCTTGGTCAAACCACCGACTGATGAAACTGATAAATGTTTTGGTAGTCTCTTACTGTGTCAAGATGCTGCAGTATCTCTCACCCAACGCATTTAGTCCTCTGGCGCTGACCCTGCTGGAGCAAACCTCTGCAGCGTCCCCTTCCAAGCGAGGTACTCTGGTTTACACCGACAGCTTTGATATTTTTGGAAAGGTGTTCACCCTTAGCTAAAACTTTCACAGCAGAAGTTCCTCAACAGCTCAGCACCAGTCCACATCTGCCAAGGCTGCAGGGGTCTCCTTCGAAGGCTTCCCCAGCCCGGCACGCCTTCTCTTTTTGGGGCATCACTTGAACACATCAGGCTTTTGGCCCTCCCCAGAGCTATTCTGCAGTGGAGGACCAAGCCAGAATTCAGACATATCAAAGAAAATGGGACACCTGGAAAAGTATGATCTTACCTCAGACCATTAGCAGTATCTTAAACCCACTTGCCAAATATATGTGTGTATATATACACAAATATATATATATATATTACACATATTTTAAGAAATAAAAGACAACGAAGTGATTAATACTGTCATACCCTGGGTATATTTAACTCGAAGTTAGTTATCTACAGGACATACTTAAAAACTCTAAATATGGTTGTTGCATTGAAAACAGTTGTGGGCAGATGCCTAATGTATGTGCATTAAAAATACTGTATATCTATATACTATTACTGATGCACTTATAACAGCTTGGGATTTTATCTAAAAATGCAGAGTTTCTGCTAGGTATCGAAACAACTCTCAAGTACTGAAGACAAAGGAAAAGTGTTGCCCTCTTCTTAGCTGAGGGACACCTCTAACTTGAAGGTACTAAATCGTTCATTGCATCTCTGGCACTCAGCTGGAGCCAAGACAGTATCACTGAATTACCTCTGCTATTTAAGTAACACGGGAGGTTACAGTTCAGTTATTTGCATCAATGCAATTACACAGACAAAGGTAGTATTTGACCAGAATCATTGCATCCACGTTTGTTACTGGTGTCCTCTTTAGAAGTTGTTAAATATACACACTGATCTCCTCATCATGGAGGAGTTCACACACAATTCCTCAATCTGTTAACACAGCAAAACAAAAGGAAGTATCAAGGCAAATGTTTTGTCCACAGTAAATTTCCTTTACCCAAAATAAGCGAGTCTAAGGGGAACTAGCACATCATTGCACAACATTGAAATCCACCAAGTTACTCCTGCTCTTGTATTTTTAAAGCATTTTCAGTGCTGGGGTGCAAAGCACAGAACCTATTACAAGAATCACCACCCTTCTGGGGATTCAATACTGCCCTGGATATGTGCAGAGGCAATGGACTGTGGGATCTCAGGCCTGAGCAGTGCAGCTCGCAGTCCCACACACCTCCTCGCACCGATATCCCAATGGCTGAGCCTGCTGAGCCCCTGCTCTAGGCCAGGCTGTGGCATGTGCATGGCAGGAGCATCCTGGTGCTCACATCACAGGGAAAAACACAAACCGCTTCTTTTACATATGCACGTTTCAGTTCATGCTTAAAGGAATTGAACTTTCGGCAGAAGTAAATACCTACATAAAAAATAAATGTAGAAACCCATTAAAAACACCAACATAATAATTGCATTATTAAAACAGCTGCATCTACACTATGGTGTAGTACTTCAGTGTAATTCAATTTAACCAAATCTTAGCATACAACTAAGATGAGACCCATTTCCCAGTCCAAACCTCAGCGTCAGCGCTGCATCATTCTCTACATTAAAACATGCTCTACGGATGGCCACCAACCAAATCCAGGGAAAAGCTGTTGCCACAGGTGAAGAGGTCTTCTCCCTAAACAGACAACACAGGACAGATGGTGTAGAGCCCCTCCGGCCTTGCCACGGGGACAGGCAGTGGCAGAACCTGCAGCGCTCCGGCAGTGGAAGCTGCAGGAGCACCACGTCCTGAGTTGGTTTGCTGAACATGGTTCAGATTATTGGATATGTCTATAGCACAATGCTCTTTAGAAGCATTTACTGTATACCCAAACCCTACTTGCTGCAACACATGGTGTCACACAAGTAGTGAAAACGTCTTCGTATTCAAAGGTGCTTGGACATCATTTTCAGGCAGCATTTTACCTTTATTTTAGTGAGTTCCCACTACAAAGATTTTAGAAGGAAGAAGATGCCAATAGTTTATTTTTTCCTTTTAGTATGTGAAATTGAGACAGACACCTAAATAAATACCTACTTTCACTTGCCTAAATCTATTCTATGTCTGAAATCTCTAATTTTTAAATAAGGGATAAAATGTTGCCCAAAAGACTAGTTATACATTTGTGTTTCTAATCTACAAATCAAAATAGTTCTCAGTTAAAAAGATACAATTTGTATCAACAGTAAAAGGTACTTTCTGGTTCTTCAGGGCCTTACTTAAAATTCCAGCAAGTGTACCAAAATTATCAGCTGTATTAGTGTAAACTAGTGACACTTTTTTAACACTGAACATTGTTACAATGGATGGAAACCTAAAACTGTCGGCAACTGATCACGTCATGGAAGTACATCTGACATCAATTGCAAAAACTATTTATATTTTTCATATATATATATAAAAGCTTATGAGGTGCTAGTAAAACCCATGACTTTAAACCAGAAATATCCCTTACTAATGCTAAAACAGACTTGGTTTGTCTGTTTCTAAAACTACACTATTTGTGGCAAGAATCAGGCCTACACAATGCAAAAAGCGAAAAACTAACTCCAGGACCACATATGGTATCTTCTCTCCCCACAACTCTCCCCTCCCCAGCCAAAAAAGAAAAAAAAGTTTAAGTTATTATTTTGAGCTACAATATCATTACCATAGTGCAGTTAATAAATGTTGCATATCCTGAACACACAAAAACCTTTTCAGGCCAGCCTTGATAAATAGCAAGAAAAATCAAACAGTATCTTAAATACAAAACTTGCATTGAGATAATTAAATTCATTTAAAAACAGGTAAATATTTTATGAAAAGCATATTTTATCCAGTACAGTTGTGCAGCAATACAAAGAAAAAACATATAAAACAACTAAACAGGGCCCTACGATTTCAGGTTCCCATCTACTGACCAGAAATACACAGAGCTGGGTAACAACACATGGGAACTGAAACAGGGTTTGGGGTGATCCTGAGCATTTGCAGCTTCTCTTAGCTTCCAAGGGGGCTGCAAATTCTCAGTACCTTTGAAAATCAGGCAATAAGGCTTTTACCATATCCATAGATTAGTAAAAAAAAAAAAAATTTTCCTCCTCTGTTTGCATCTGATCTTACTAATTGACTGCATCAACAAAAACATGTAACTATTTAAGCAAAACAAAGAAAGCAACGAAAAGTGCCATACTATAAATTACCAATACATTACCCATTTCACTGTTAACTGGTAACTTAATTACTTGTTTCAAAAAATGGTCAGTGCTGTAGTAAATCTTTGTTTTCTACAAACAGGTGATTACAGCACAAAAAGCTCACAAAAACAAACAAACATACATCAGACATACTTATGGTGTTGTAAAAAGTTCAGAAACTTGGCTTGAAAATTGGCTTGAAAATTGCCTGCCAGAAGTAGCAAAATCCTCTTTCTGCAGGTTAATATCTCACAGCCCAAGGATAAGCATCCAGCAAGTTAAAAAATGAAACAAAAAATTCCCAACAAAATGTAACAATGGTAAGAAAGTGCTGCATATAAACCCCTGATGCACCAAAGATTATAACCAGAGACCACAGATTATTTTTATATATATATATATATTAATTTAAACTGGAACATATTCCAGATGTGAAAATAGCCATTTAAAAATTTTCAAACTAGAACACAAAACATATCTGGTACTTCCAATGCATGGGGCTATACATACAGACTCCATGATACAGTATTTCACATAAATGGATTACTCTATAACCTCCTTGCTGAGAAGGAGATCCCAAATGCTATTGTAGCAAACCTCCCTCAGCGTTAGCGCTGAGCTGAAAACTACGAGACACCACAAAGATGCATCATGTCTCAATAACCTAGCTGAGATTTCTCCACTAAGATGGCTGCAGCGAGCTGCTGAGCGTCCGTCACGTGAGGGTTCTTCTTCATCACCATCCTCACGAGATCGGGGGGGAAGATGTTGCAGAGGTTAATGTAAACCTTCTCCCGGGTGTCTTGGTGCCTTGGGGGGTCTTGCGGGATTCCACAGTAAGGTACGCGCCAGGGCTGGTCCTGCTGCTCGGGAAGGCTTTGGAAGGCAAACTGCTCGTAGCACGGCTGCGTGGGGTTGCTGGGCAAGGAGTATGTCTGGCGGTAGCCGTAGGCATCCATCCCGTAACTCTGCCTGTCCCAACCTCCCAGACCTTCCTGGGCAGCGTAAGGCTTTCTGTGTCTTAACGGAGAGTTTTCATACAAACGGGAGTCCGAAATGCTGTCGATTCTCGTGGACACCAGCGCTCTCCCCAGATGCAGCGCCTTTGAATGGGACGAGCTCTGAGATGCGGAGTAGTCGTTCGGACAACTGGAACGAGCCCCGACTGCTGGGTGCTGCAGATGCACAGCCATGTATGGAATGGGAGATTTGTGGTGATGCTTTGGTTCTTCGTGACTGTAGCTCTGCACTCGGGTGAGAGGCTCGTGGTAGCTCTGCAGGAAGGGCTGGGTGTTAAGGCGGCCGTGGGGGTGCATATGTTGGCACTTCAAGTTCTCCTCTAGCTGTGGGTCAGGCGAGCTCATGTACGAGCGATCGCTGTAACCCACGTAGGAATCGCTACTGCCACAGCTGACGCTCCCCTCGCTGCTGCAGTCGGAAGCTACAGAGCTAATCCTATAATCCGTGTCCAAGGAGAAGCGCCTTTCTGGACTACGTGGGCCAGATACGCTGAGATTTGAATATGCACTCAGCATGGAGTAATAGCCTATATCCACCGGAGACTCACATTTTGGATACTGGTCATAAGGCATTGGTGTTCCATGATTTTTGGTTGCCATCATCACTGTAGGATACTGTCCCTGTGGTCTTTGATCCTGAGGTGGGAAGTGAACTCCGGATGGAAGGCCGTTAGTTAAAGGTGCAGTACTTTGGGGTTTTCCAGCAGAGGAACTTGGTATACTAACTAAAGAAGGTACAGACCTGGTTTCCAATTTGTTTTTGGTGGGAAGCTTTTCCTCCAAGTCTTGATAGACTTGAGTCCTTATACTAGGATCGGATTGCCTCTTTGGAGCAGCACGCTTCAGCTCTGAAGTGCCATCACTTTTAGTGCTACAGGGAACACTATTGCTTTTTACCAGTCCTCCTTCACTTGTAGTTTTGGCAGCTGTGCTTCTAGACATGGCACGAAGTTCATCAGCTACAGATCGCTGAGGCTGATTTCCTCTTTCTGGATGGTAGTATTTGCATTTGTGTCCATAGGTACATTTCTTCCCTGTTAATACAGACATAAGCAGATTTAAAAAACTTCAAACAAGATCTGTTAGCCATCAAATAACAGAAATGCCCCTCATTTAAAGTTTTACTGTTGATTTGAAAGATCTTGCAAACGAGATAGGTTTGGTGCAACACAGGGTATGCTCTAAGAGCTCCTCTCCTGTTTTGTGGGGAAAAAAGAGGCAGTGGTAGCGTTCTGCAGGTGATGCCCTGGGAATGCAGACCAACACTACCAGCCACATTTTGAACTGAATGTGGCACTGCCAGGGAGTCTACACACCTTGCTGTGTCGGGCCAAGGCAATATACAAGCAGAAAACTTAACAGGGAAGTCCTACAGCCATAAGGCCAGCAGGTTTCAGCTCAGTCAAGATGCCTGTAGGAATGCTCAGTAGCTAACCTTCAGACAGCTCAATTAATTTTCTGGAAGAAAAGCTCAATATCTCATGACATTAGAAAAGGGCTTCTGGAACCTGCAGAATGTAGGTGTTGATTTGGATCTATTCCAATGAATGATTAGTTAAATTGTTCTATTAGTTCAACTAGTAGACAGAAATGTTTTCTAAGTAGCACATGAAAAAATCTCTTATGGTTTCCACCATCAGCTCAGCATTTCAACCCATCTCAGGCTAAAAAAACAATGTTAAAACCAATGTTAAAGAGTTTTTAACAGTTCTGGCAATGTTAAAGTAAAGCAGGAGCTTGGTCCCCAGTCCCAGTACAAAAAAAATTGATGGGTTAAATCAAATTACCATACGGACACGGTTGCTTCTTATGTTCTGGCACAATAGGCTTCTTCCTAAGAAAATTGTCCAGACTTGGACCATGGCGACCAAGAGGATCATCAGGAGGCATAAATCTATAAAGAAAGAAAAAAGTATTATGGAAACAAACAAGCCTTTTCGCACTCCTCAAGCAATGACCAAGAACCTCATGACTATGCTACACCCTAACCTGCCATCCTGTCGTTTTTAAATCCGGGTACCCCGAGAGCAGTTTTGGAAGGTCAAATTGCAGGTACTGCAATTTGCAGGTACTGCCTGACAGGTAGGTCACAGGAACAGACTGTATGGACACCTCCAGGCTGCTACAGACATCTTTGGTCCAGCTCAGCTGATGCTTTGTAGCAAAGCAGGGCTGGAAATAACCCATCCCAAAATCAGAAGTAAGGGCAGCAATACAAGCAGCCATTTCTTAAAACACCCCTATTAGCTTTGCAAAACTGTGCTGACTGCCTAGGACCCTTGCATCAGCATTCAGGCACCTCAGTACAAGAGCCTGCTTGGTGGGGTACTGAGTCCCTCCCAGTACCAGAAGCCACTAGCTGCAACTGCAGTTGATCTGTAGGCTGGGGTACAGAGTTACTATAGATGGATCTAACCAGACAGTTGAACCACAGACCCTGTGAGGTTCATTCCAACATGGGTTTTTCTGTGACTCTAGGACTTAGGAGTCTAACCACAGGCACAGTATATCAACAGTTGGAATATGCTGGCTCAGTGTATCAACAGAGCTGGAATATTATACCATAGCATACACTGAATATACATTGGCATACACCAAAGAGGAAAAAACAGCATAAAAAGACACAAAAATGTTGCTAGAAAAACAGTTTTGAGTACTTTTAATCAGAAGACCAAATCTATGATTGGCTACTCCTCCTGTTTTCCTACATGTACCTAATAATTTGGGTGCAAACTAAAAAGTTCATACAAATCTTCAAACTGTCCTTTCTTCAATTATTTTAGTGGTACATATAAAGACAGAATGACTTACTTGTCATTAACAAATGAATACATCAACAAGCGTTCATCTATGAACTTCTTCCATTCTGGCTTTTCATTAGCTAGATCCCTGTAGTTATCATTAGAGACAATGATGCCATCTGACTCGAAGGCCAACTTCACTATAAATCGGTCATCGTAGCACACCACCCTTCTCCCTTGCACGCGCCGGGATGGTGTGAACACAAGAATCTTCTCCTTTTCTAATTTACGTAAGATTTCTTGATCTACAAGGAATAAGAATCAAAAATCAAACAATAAAGAAAAGAAAAAAAATTGTTTAATCTCTAAAAACATTAGACTTGAGGAAGAAAATCCAAGCACTTAGGACTAAAAATGTCTTAGGTGGTTATAGTCCAGCAGAAGGTGTCCCATATATGATATCTGAACTTACAGTCAGCAGTCAGCTGGCAATACTTTCAAAAAACCCTACAAACAAATCAAAACCTCCTGCTCCACACCATTTCTCTAAGACTAACACAAGGGATCTTGTTCATGTTCCTGTGGTTCAAAAAAACCCCATTTTATCAAAACATCTGTGCAGAACTCCTCTGGTTGAAGGGGTCATTTTAAACACCACTGAATAGGAGCACTATACCCAAGAACAGCCACGGCTTTCCCATAACTGAGCTCCTTGGTAAGGACAGACTTCATTTCTTTGTGGAACCCAGCAAGAAGCATCTTTTGAAAGAATTCCAGTAGGGGAATGGGACTTTCTCATCCAGTAGGGGAATGGGACTGTCTCACTGAATCCCTGCCCATCAAGAGAAGGGGTACCCAAAGGACTAGAAAACCCACATTCGGTACAAGCACTCAGGTTCTCCACAAATATTAACAGCATTCCCCAGAAAGACCTCTGCTGTCATCTTGTAACCAACAGCAAAAATGGTGGTGGTTTGTTTTGTTTGGTTTTTTTTGTTCACACCAGTAACAGTTTAGATTGTATCTTTCCTTGAATGGTTTACACGTTTATACGCAAGCTCTTATCAAAGCCAGATTTCTCTTCAGTCCTTCTAAATAATCATATTTAGCATTTCATGTACTTCCTTCTTGTTCTACACAATCTGTCACTCACATATCCCAAAAGTATTTTCCCTTTTCCTGTGCAGAACCCAGAGATCCCAAGGAGGTTTGAAAGATGGACCTCAGGCTACTAAGGACGTTGTACCTAGTACTGGGGCACCTACCCCTTCTGTTGATTCTCCTACCTATCACTCTCCTCAGAACAGATAAGCTATGAAAGAAAAATACACAAAAAAACTAGGCAACATCTAAAACAGCAGAAGATGCTTGCATAGTGAATATGAATCATGGCTCTTAGTAATGGGTAATAAATAACTCAACTGTTTTGTAGCATAAGAAACTTGACAGGGGACATATTCCATCTGGGAAAAAGAAATATTCCAACAGGAAGAAATACAGCATTAATATTACATATAAACAATATATTTGATACAAGCATTTGTCTGCTTAGTAGAAAAAGCACAAGATTTTAAATGAAATACAACCTTTTTGTATTCAATGCCCCACAATGTGGTAAATGATGAGTGAGAGTGTGATGGGAGGTGATTTTTTTTCCCTGCTAAGAAAGAATAAAAAGATCTGCCATGTGATGACTGGCAGGTACTGGTAAGAAAGATGTGGCTGTTGTTTAGTCCAAGAGACTCTCATGAATGCTGACAGTATAGAACCATCCCCATGTTACTCATCTAGGGCTTTTTCCAAACTCCAGCTGGCCGCGTATTTCAGGTGCTTATCTCTGGCAACAGAGTGCCAGCACCATGTATTTTACATGCCTGGTAGCACACAGGCTTTCTGCATCCTTAGAAGAAAACAGAAGATGCAGTACTTTCACAGAAGATACAACAACCTGCTCTGATGTTCCTCCCATTTTCAGGGTACATGATGACACATGGAAAACTGATTTCTCATTGCTAGACAATTGATCATTGCAAGGTCGATTCTAGCCTTGCTGCTTTCTTGAAATGCCTTTTGGGGCATTTAGCCCTACATACACTTCAAGCAGATGTCACTATTTATTTCTAAGTGGCCAAATGTTTATTACTTAGCCAATGCTCTTCTCATACCCCAAACACAGTACAGTGAAAGGGAAAGGCTTCAAGAGAAAGGCTCCACACTGCCAGTGCTGACAGGGTAACTGCGGCTTTCCAAATGTTTCCATGTGTTAACATGCTATATTCTAGTAGCAATCAAGCAAATGGGATGAAGTGCTGAGGGGATCTTTCCAGATATTTGAAAATGCTCATGGCAATCAAAACATGCTTCTGTATTCTTTTAGAAGCTACAGCTATTAGTCTCAAAAGCCTCCCCTTCTTTAATGGCAGTCATGTTGGGCCCCCCCCTCAGAAAACCCCCTTCCTCCTCTCTAAGTTCTAGGGTTTTTTTAACCCCTAATTCCTTTCTGTTTCAACTTTAGGGCAGTTGGAGGATGTCTCTCCAGCCTTCACACAGAACCTGTTAGTTTGATGAAGGAATCAATACTTCTACACCATATTTTTTTCTATATAAACGCATTCAAAATTAAAATTTTCAAAAGTTGTCTATTTGCTAATAGTAATGACAAAGAGGGGAACCAGTCCCTTTCTGTCTGGATAATTCCCATAACCCAGAGCATGGCCAGTGACAGGCCATCCTGGCAGAATCTGCTCACCACAAGAAATAATACCCACCAAATGACTGACTTCAAGCCTCTTTGGTACTAATGCTGCACAGACAGCATATTTTAACAAAGGCAATTACATCCTTCAAGAAGTAAGTAGCAATGTTAAGGGAAACTTGAGCAGATGAGCAGAACAGAACAGGAGGACGTGGAGAGGGCATTGCTTTGTCTTTTTCCATCCTGTAGGTCGCAAGGAAGTCACTACAGCAGAGATACTTTTTGTTACAGCCTTTCATTGCTAAAGGTTTGCTCATTTAAGCAGTAGCACTGTTCATTTGAGCAGCAGCACTCGTGCTGTGCAAAGCACTGAACAAACAAGCAAAGATGGAGCTTACCTGTTATAAGAGCATCTGGTCTCGACTGTTCTTTCCTCCACGCTGGCACAAACACAGTAACATCCTTGTGGCCTCTTTCCAAAAACCAGTCTACTGCCAATTTGATTCCTCGACAAGAAAATACTTCTTTGTTCCCGTGGCTGAAACACATATTATAATTCTTTATTAGATGACTTTGTTTTTCTATGACCATAAACGGAGCTCACTAAAATGCAGATGTCAAAGCCATGCTCTTCACTTGCTCCATGGTCTCTAAAGGCAGCTGGGAGTCTGTCTGAGCCTAGCCCAAACACAGCCATCATTTCCAAAACAGCGTGGGAGAGGTCTACTGAATCTGCCAAACACATTTATCACCTGTACAAAGATTTGACAAGTAAAGAAAAATATAAGTGTACTTTTAAAAATCCTCATAGCCCAACCAAAAGTATGGGGTATAACAGGCAGCTCAAAGACTTGAGGGAAAGCAGAAGGCCCGAAATACCAACATGAGAGTGAACTGTGTTTAGGAAATGTTAGCAGATGAGCACAGGTGCGCATGGAAGCAGGGGAAGGGACACCAGAACCTGCTACAGGAGCTCTGTGAGGTCCTGTGTGAACAGGGAGAGAGTAGAAGGCTCCAAGCCCAAGGGGATGGCAGGCACTCAGCAGGACAAATTAGGCAAACTGGGGAGACTGTCCAAAATCAACATGGCAACACTAAGAATGTGCTTAGTACATACTTCAGAAGGAGAAATTAATGTTATTTAAAAAGCTGTGAAGAGACAATTAAGCAGAAACTGATCAGACACAAGCAAAACAAAACGTGTGTCTGTTGTGCAATAACTGTCTGGGGTAAGGCAAGAGACTCAATTATGTCATTTTCTAAAGGCAGACAAGTCTTTGCCCAACTTCTACATCCAGTTTTAGGCATGACATTATAAAAGACATAGATGAAATGGAAGGAATCCAAAAGAAAGTGAAAGGAGACCTATGGGGAAAGGCTGAAGGAAGCACATTTAGATAATCTGGGAAAAAAAAGCAGCTTGTGAAAGAACAAACCAATCTTCCACGTATAGGAAGTAACTGAAATGGAGGACAGCAATCAACCAATGGGTGTCCACAGAGAGGTTCTGGGAGCAGGGAGCTGCTGTGAGAGGAGTGTGGGATTTCCCCATGATGGGCACACCCAGCTCTAGCCAGCTCCACAGCAGAGAAGGGAATGAGGGAACACCAAGGTTTGAGGAGGAGGAGGTGCTTCATGAGGAGCAGGTACACCCCCAGAGGGACTTGCACTCTTGAGAACAGGAAAAGGGCAAGAAGGAAGGAGCAGCAGAGAAAAACTGTGACACTCTGACCTCAGCCCCCTGCACTGCTCACAGCTGCTCTGGGAGGACTGACTGCCACCTGCAGCTATGACAAGGTGTAAGAGTGAGGCTGTGGGGAGGTAGTGGGGAGGACACAGATTTGGAATGAAGCAAGCCTGGAAAAGGAGAGACAGTCTTCCCCCTAAATATTTTAATGTTTTTCTTTTTTGTTTCCCAATATTTAATTTGGAATTAAATATTTGTATTAACTGGCTATAAATGAAATTGAATTCCCCAAGCTGAGTCTGCCTGACATAAAAAAATCACTTGATGAGTGATCTCCCTGTCATTCTTTTGAGCCATGGGTTTTCTTGCTTCTGTTCCTCCTGTTTTCTCCCCCGTTCTGTTGGGAGGGGGCAAGCCACAGCCAATCCACGATAGTCCCACTGGGTAAGGACAGAAAAGTCCTTAACTAGCGTAAGGAACAGTTAAGCACTGTGCTAGTAAAAGCTTTCTCCCTAGTCTGTGGGACCAGTCTGGCCATGGATTTTGGGATCTCCTCACTGGAGGCTTTGCAGAACAAGTTAGACAGCTCCTCTGAGGCCAGTCTGGGCTCTCCATGCACAAGAGGAGACAAGCAACTTTTGTGAGGTCTGTCCCAAACCTGCAGCTCTGTGTAGCAGAAGAAACTCAGGGGCATGGAAACAAGCCATCACCTTTCACTTGGCTTGTCATAGCAGGTATGCCACAATCTGCTTTCCAGAAGCGTAAAAGACTAGTCTTTGTCCATGATTTGTGAAGAGGACAACAGCAGGATAGATAGCCACAGGAATTTTAAAAGTTCCTTCTCCTTGCATGTTTTGAGGTAAACAGAACACCAGAAAGTTATTTAAAAACTTTTGTCCCCCTCAGTAGGGAAATTTTAAGTACCTACTATTTCCACCTTTCTAAAACACAGCACTGCTGGTTTATTTCTTGACACTGAGGGAGCTTGAGTAATTGTGCAATGGACAAGGTGCCAAAGTGAGAAAAAGTTTGCAAAAAGGATCCGATTTCAGAAGTCTGTGAAGGAGGTGGTGTACACTTCCACCTGTGTCAAGGGAGAATGAGTCATGGCTAACACCTCTTACAAAGCATCATTCTCAGCAGAGGCTGTGTTGAAGGCCACACATCCCAAACACAAGGGAAAAAAAAAAATAAAAGAAAAGGAAAAAGGCAAAGAAGAGCCCACTACCATTAACAGGATTTAAGTGAGGAAGTGTCCTACTTCCTCTTCTAATGATACTGGAGCCAGTACCTGCAGACATAAGCATTTACTCTGATACTGCAACTGTTGCCAAGCATAACAATCAAAGTTTGTAAATTTCAGCTGGCATGGGGTACTCGAAGGATAGTTTAAGCCCATCTTCTGTGCCTACAGGGCTATACTAGGAACGCTGTCAGGAACAATAGCTCTACTTAAATATCCTTTTTAGCTATGGTTATAGGCCTCTGCAGTAACGCATTCCCTGTTTTCTATGATCATATCACACGATATAGTATTACATCATAATAACACCGTAATTATAAAACACAGACCAGTATTTTTTCTAGGCATTGTTTTATACTATACAACTACTCTTGTGCTTGTTTGGCTGAAAGAGTAGTATCTTTGTGTATTTCAAAACTTACCAGGAATGGGAAAGCAAACCACACACAGATGTGACATACTTAAAGTGCACATGCACACAGTGCAGAGCAAAAATGGCCAACAGTACTTCATCCATGGTCTAACTCCATCTTCCCTCAATGACACAAGACTGGGACACTTGGTACACTTTCAGCACCCAGGGGGAAGCCATAAGGCCTCCTTTGCAAACGCTGAGAAAAGAGGTTACTGCTCATGCTATCAGCAGGCCGTGTACAACCATAAACATATTGTAACCCATTTTAAAACAGTCAGGAAGGGCTTGTTCCAGCTACTAAATTCCAGTGGAATCACTGTACTGTGACTGCTCTATACAATCTCCACGGTTTCAAGTGGATAAACCCACTTTTCACTCCTTACAGTGAACAAGTGGTGTGTTAAGACTACGTTTTAGCAACACTATGTTTCCTTCTGCAAGTCTGAGAAACAACTTCAGGAAAAAAAAAATGGACATTCTTGCCTATTGGTTGTAGTTCAGGCCACACCTTTAGAGGCACAGGGAGGACCAGGCAGTTCAGCTCCTTAGTTTTCTCTTGCCTAATACAGACTATTAAAATTCTTTCATCCAGAACAGAAATTTTAAATAAACTGCATGAAACAGAAGTGGGGAATGCATTACAATGCATACCAGCTACTCTGCACTGTGGAGCAAGTGAATTTATAACTGGTATAAATCTTCACTTTTTTCCACTCCTTTTCAGATACATGCCTAAGCTGGGATCTGAGTGGATACAAATTCCAAGGAATTTAAATCATTAGTGAGAAAGTCTGTGAAAGAGATGTGCAATTAAGATTTGTTCGTTTTGTTGTTATGCAGATTTGATGGTTTTCATTTTCTGATCTTTGCACTTCATCAGCTTTATGATACGTCATATGGTGAAAAGACTGAAATCGTGTTACTGCTTCTGACTTCTTTTCCTTCTTCTTAGTTGTAAAAAAGATGAGAAATGTTTGTACTTCTTTGTCAAGAAACTTTCTTTTAAAAATATCTTTCCAGTTATTAGGAATACGAGAAAGCTCAGAGCAGTCAGGTTGACAGCTGTAGCCCTGGGTGAGATACTGGTGTATAGTACACTGGTTCTGCTTGCTGACTATGTTTCATCTACCACTCTCAATAGCAAGATAAAGTATATTCCTTTAGAAGTTCCTATTTCTTTTTCATATCATGTGTGAATGATTCTTTTTACCACCACTTTTATATTTGGTCTGTTGATAGCTGTAGTTTTATTTTTAAATGAAAGAAAATAAAGTAGTATAATGTTTCCTAAGCAAAAAATCAATAAAGCATTTTCAAGGCTAGGAGAATTAGTAGAAAGTGTAAACTTCTGATAAGAACACTTTTCATTTTCTCCATTACCTTCCTAGACCCCAAATTAGATTTTCTAATGATTGTCTTGGAAAGACTTCTGGTACACACTCTTAAAAGACTGACTACTTAGAATATCTGCAAGATTTCTAGTGTTCTCTAATACAACATTCAAAGCAACACTCATATTCTAAGAGCTACAGAAAACACACACATTGATGACAAGAGGTCTAAAATAGTGTCTGTTGCATACAGGTTTTTATACAACTGAAGTCTGGACACATACACACACTTAGCATGTACAAGCATATTGACTAAAAGCAAGAACCAAACTAAAACACATACCTGCCCAGTACGAGTTATTACCGAGTTACCAAACTATTTTCTTCTATCATATCATGGGAGGAGAAAAGGGTTCAGTCCATAGCACAGAGAGAGAATAATTTCCACCCTGTATCATATCAGTGATTCATAACCCTGGCAGCCTGGTTTTGTAACTAGCCATCCCTTTTTAATTACCTTTTTTTTTAAGCTCTACTAATTCCCTGATCATAGAAATCATTTGTCCCAAAGCATTTCTCAGTAACCTGAGCCTTCTATCAGTCCTGCATATATTTTGGTGCCAACACAAAGCAGATAGAACAGTTGCCAAATGTTTTTTTTCCATCAGCCCAAATTACTTCAATGCTTTGAAGAGTTTCAAGGAAAAAAAGCCTTGGAAGCTGTCACGTATTTCAAAATACCTTTTGCCTGTAGGGCTTCCAATGCTGGAGCACTCTGCGAGTACAGCAGGTGCTGTCTCCAGCCAGAATTTCACGCAGGTCTCTGACCGAACAAGAGCCACACACTCAGCACTCAGAGGTCAAAACAGGCAAAAAGAAGCTACACTCAAACCTGCCAGTGACGAGCTCCTATCCATGTGATTGTTACTTGCTGGAAAAATACTTTTATCTATTCTTTAAACTGAATTCTCAAAATAACCTAAAAAACCAGACAGTGCTACTGAAAGATGAATGTCTGAATCAAGGTACCAAGACACAACCATGTCTATTAAACTCAGCAACACAATGTGAGGAGAAGCCAATGCAGCTAAACTGTTAGTTTGTTAAAATAAATTGCCACACAAAAACTTCATAAGGCATGGATAAGACAACTGAGCCATCCTTTGGCTGACACAATTTGCAGTTGTGGAGAAACTTCTGTGTAGGCAGGATATGAGTGAACCTTTTACTACAGCCAAATGACCTGCCTCAGGGTTAACACATGGACCAAGGCTCAGCTGCCCGAACAGAGATGTCTTAACTCTGGTTAGGCACCTCAGTGACACTTCCTCCAGCTGAATGCCACTCCTGAATGGCACTGGGGGCTCTGCCCATGATTTGTCAGGCCTGGGAGTATGTTTCTGGTGCCACCAAGCACCTACAGCATACACAGCTGGTGGGATGGCTGGGCATGAAAGCTGGAAGAAAATGGTAAAATACCTGTCTTAAATTGGAAATGTATTTAACTAAAAATCAACTCCCCAAATCAGCGTCTTCCTCTTCCCAAACAAAAATTAAGTACACTATTTATCTCATGGTGTGTTTTCCCTTGTGCAGTGATGTACAATCAAGGACCATTTAAATATACAGGCCAAGGTTTTCCAGAAAGGGAAGCTGAAATGCATCACCTCCATGGCCTGGGAAACCCAAGGGTGAAGTTTTCATAGGAATCTAATTGCCCAAAACAAGATCAATTGATTTTAATCTGCAAATCAAGGTGGCCCATGATCAAAATACTTCAGTTCCTTTGCCCATAAACTTCTTAAAGTTGTAGTCTAAAAATAATAATAAAGCAAGTAAAATAGTAACATAATTTTACATCAGTGTTATCTTCATGTTGTACTCTCTGTAGGCACAGCAGACTTCTGCCAGTATGTTTTCAGCATAAAGTTTTATATATATTTGAAACATTCTTTCCACAGTCAGTAAAGAAAAGTCTGAAGGCACCCAGGGTACCCAGGGAAAACTTACATGGAACAGAAGCAAATGAATAAAATGGTTATAATTTTCTCACTTTGTAACTAACAACTTTGTTTTTTACTCCTTACTTCTTGGTAGCAAAACCCTTACTTTGATTCCAGCAAAGGAAAGTATCACAGCAATAACCAACTTTAGTCCATTTTCAACATCCCAACCTTATCCGTGAAATTACAAGCGAGGGCAAAGGACTGTGCAAATTTGCTGCCATATATTTCTCTCTTCAGAAGGAACTCCTTTGTTCTCAACCCTAGCAGTAAAGGGAAGTCTTAAAGAGTCAAAAGAGAACCTTAAAACCTTGCCTCTGTTGCCTCATGGAGAAACAGGACCTTCCCCCCTTGATCCCAAACTAGGGCGCCTCAGCTGAGGAAACTGGGGATGCATGAAGAGCAGGTCCAAGAACTCACTGGAGAAGAGACAGATGTAGGGGTGACAGTGATGACAAAGAGCTGACAATATGCTGTTGTTAGATGGATGGAGATCACCTTCTTTTGCTTACCTCAATTATGTAAAAGGAAAACTTAGGGTAGCTAAAATCTTACCACACAGGGAGGGATACAGAACTAGTAGTGACTGAAATGTGTTACCAGGCTAGTATCAATGCTGTGCAACTTACACTAAATAAGGTCCTGAGTGCATTTTCATGGAGGAAAAGTGCCTCTCTCACTCACGTGGACCAAAGTTCTAAATGAATATTTTGCATTATAGTATTATCATCTACATGCAAAACACCCAACTCACCTTATGAAGCAGGGTTAGAACTACACAGCTCTCTGGAAACTGACATAGGTCACTGCTCAGGTATGGCACAACTGAATTCTGGGTCCTATCCCTTAGTTCAGCCTCACTCCCTGCTGTACGAAGGGTCTATAAGAAGGTCCACGATAGCTCCAGGGGATTATCTAATCTTCTGTTCAGCTCTCATTTTAAATTTATACACACAGAAAAATCATTCTCATCTCTAAGAGCATTCTAACAAAAAACAGGGTGTGTGTTTAAGGCCTAAACGCTGGGCATCTTTCCTCTTCTGGAAAAGGATTAAGTCAACGTCAAGAAAGGCAGAATAACAAAACAAGACCATATTTGATGTATCCTATAGAAGCTAAATAGCAATTCTTCAAGTCATAGCCTGCAAAAGCCTCCTTTCTGCTATTCAGCTGAAAGAGGGCGTTTTCTTTGTTTTTAAAACTTCAACCAATTCATATTCTTTACACCATACTGGATTTTTAAACTTGATATTCGTAAGATGCATTTGATCACTTATTTTCAGTTTAAGGCACTAATGACAAGCAATGCCATACGAAAGGTTATGGAAAGCTTTCCAAGTGTTACCAAAATGCAGAAAAATTGAGTGTTGGGTTTTTCTTAATCTACAGTTTGCTAAAGTAGTTTGTCTGTAACAGGAGTAGTCACCAGACTAGACTGGCATACATGGTGGCTCTGGCTTGCCAGAGCAAGCTGTTCTGACCCAAGCCTTTTTCTGCACTGCTCTTAAGGAATTCATGAATCCACCAGTTCATTAGATACAACCAGTAACACAAATATGAACATTCAGTCACATAATCAGACATATCCTTCCTCCTTTGTGTTGGACCGAGTTGTTCTCCCAATGACAAAAACATCAGGTTATATTTACATGTCTAATTGGAAAAGTAATCCTTTCTGATTACCCCCACTCTGAATCAGGAAGCTGAATGAACTCATTTTGCAGCCACCCAGTCACTAGATGAGATGCAGATAAGAAGGCATCCCTGGCAGTGGGATAGAAGCAAGCCTTAAAGGAAATCACTCTGTGTCACTCACTGGATGTTTTGTGAAACTACATCCTTAATTAGTCATGGAATGGAGACACAGGGCAGCACAGTCTTTGATCCTTTGACATCAGTCACCTCAGCCTTCTCCACAACACTTTCCCTCCCCATCAAATACATCCTTTAAAGGAAAATTAGTAGCTCTTATATAGAATAATTCTTACAGTAAATGGTATCATCAAGTATGTTCATTACAACAACACGGGAGTAAGAATATAGATCACAGTCTAACCATTCCTGTGATAGCATATGAGAAAGCTTCCAAGAACACCTCTCAAAAGACTATCTACAGTCTTGCTTAGGGCACAGGCCCATTTCCCTTTAGCAACTCCAGAGTGAACACATCAGCCACAGCTTGGAATAGCAAGGAGGAAAGACAAAACTGTGACAATTTGTAGTTACCCATAAGAGGATCCTGGACATTTAGATACAGAAGTCTGAAGAAGACTAACTGCAAGTGAACTCCTGTCCCTCCTGCATGTAAAAGCCAAAATCTTTCCAGTGTTTGAAGTGCTTAGTTACCAGTACCTATTTTCTTGAAGGGGGAAGGACAGATCCTGTCTGGTTGCACAACTGGTGTCAGCAGCTGAGACTCATCTTTTACATCATGGGACTGGCTTTCCTAACCAAGGACTGATTTCTGGAAAAAGGTGAGTGCACTGGACCAACCAGCCAATTGGCAAAGATGCTTTTGTTCTGACCTACACAGCACGGTGTCACCAATTCAGGAAGCTTCTGGAGTGCTTTTGTAGTAACTTCTTAAAATGTGTGACTGAGGACCTAACAAGTGAACCAGCTGGGCCTCATACTTAGAAACAAGGGAGAACAAGACTTGAGATAGGAAGGTCATGGGCCACCTTTGCTGCAGTGACCATGAGAGGCATACCCTGTGAAGAAGAGCAAGGCAAAAAGCATGATTACAAGACCAGAATTCAGGAGAGCAGTTTTGGCCTACTCAGGAGAATCCCATGCAGAGAAGAGTACACAGGACAGATGGCAGATTTTTAAAGGATCACCCGTGCCAAGCTCAAGACTGGCCCACAGCAATGTACGGGAAGTTGGGCAAAGGTAACAGGACAAGACTTTCCCTCAGCTGACTTTTGGGAACTCTGAAATGGGATATTGGCGAGGCTGCTGGGCCCTGATGGGTATTGAGGGAGCTGGCTAATGACATTGTAAGGCCTCTCTTGGCAATTTTTGAAAGGTTGTGGTGATAGGGGATATTCCTAAGGTCTAGAAAAGCGCAAATATACCTTCCATTTTAAAGGGGGGCAAGAAAGCAATCCAGGGACCTACAAAGCTGGTCAGCCTCACCTTGATCCCTACAAAAGTGATGGAGCAAATCATCCTGCAAACCCTTTCTGTATGTAGATTGGATGAAGGTGACTGGGAACAGTCAGCATGGATTTATGAAGGAGAAATATGCTTAACCAGCCTCATAGCCTTTTATGGTGAGATGACTTGTTCAGTGGATGAAGAGAGCAGTGGACACTTTATTGTGGCTTTAACAAAGCTTCTGACAGCTTTGTTCTTGTAACAGCCTTCTCTTATCACAACCTCACTGACAAACTAAGGAAGCTGGGGCAAGGTAAGAGGATAGAGAGCTGGACTGAAATCTGACTTGAACAGCTGCACTCAAAGGGTTATACTTAGTGGCATCAAGTCCAGTTGAAGGTAAGTCAGGATCTGTGTACTCCAGGGACTGAAATAGGGGAATGCACTGCTTAACATCTGCATAATGACCTGGATGACAGAACAGAGTCCATCCACCCTCAGCAAGTTTGTGGCGGATGCTCAGCTGGGAGGAAAACACCACATGGGTATACTCTCATTCTGAGGGATCCTGGTCAGGGTAGAGCAAGGGGCTAACAGGTACCTCAGCAAGTTCAACAGAGGGAAATGCCAATCCTGCAGCTGGGGAGGACTAACTCTAATCATCAGTACAGGCTGGGGGCTGACCATCTGGAAAGCAACTCTGAAGTGAGGAACACTGGGGTTCTGGTGAACACCAAGCTGATCAAGAGACACCAATCTGCATTTGCAGCAGAGAACACCAACAGCCTCCTGAGCTGCACTAGGAAAAGTGCTGCCAGCAGGTTTTGGGAGGGGATCCTTCTCTACGCACACATCTGGAGTGCTGGGTTCAGTTCTGGGCTCCCCCATTAAGACAGACATAGACAATACTGGAGAAAGGCCAGTGAAGCACAACAAAATTAATCAAGAGACTGGTGCTTTCAAAGAAAGAGGAAAGGCTGAGAGATCTGGGACTGTGTAGCCTAGAGAAGAGAAGGCTTGGGAAGATCTTATCCATGTGTCTAAATACCCAACGGGAAGAAATAAAGGCAACAGAAACCAACTTCTCACTGGTGTTCAGTGACAGAACAAGAGGCAATGGACACAAAACAGAATACAAGAAATGCTGCTTAAACATAAAATAAGGAAATTTTCTTACAATGAGGTCATTCAAACACTGGCCAAGGGAATATGTTGAGTCTCCATCTCCTTAGAGACATTTAAAACCCAACTTGATGTGGCCTTGAACTGACACGGCTCTGTGTAGGAATCTCCAAAGACCCCTTCCAAATGGAATGATTCTATGGTTACATTTGGTAGAAAACAAGTAAAGACCTGTTAATTTGATTATGGGATACAGAACAACCATTGTATTAATAGATTTTATCTGTTCTAAGGCCCTGCAGCATGCATCACATACATTCATATTTGGTTCATTTGATGCAGGTGGTCAAGAAAGTAAATTGAACATAGGAAGGCAGATCCTAAATATTTACGCTAATAGCTGAATAAACATTAAGGAAAACTGACAGATCTGGAGCTAATTCTGGAATGCATTCAGTTCAGTTTGTAGGAGAAGCTGAACCTAAGTCCACCCACCAAGTCTGAGCCATGCTAACTAGCTAACACACAACTGTTTTGGCTTTATGTGAAGTACAGTAAAAACCCATTTTAGAAGTCTCTGGATAACTTCTTGGTTAAGTGCCACAATTGTTTTTATTCAACTGGACATGCCTTCTCTACAGCTCAAGTTAACCCAAGAGATAAGGAATGATACATCCAGCAGAAAGAACTCACAGGAATACACCATATCAAAAAAGTAATATCCTTGCCTTATGGGCTAACTCCTCTACTTAAAAAAACAAAACCCATCATACTGGCATAAATAAGTGGTATATTTAAATTTTAATTTTAAAAGCTTCATTTAAAGGGAGCTGACTTGATTACAAGCTAAAAAAAATCCCCTGGAAATGCCAGGGTATTTTTTTAGGCCAGGAAAGTCTTGCACTAACTTTTATTCCTAAGATAATGAAAACCGTATTACGTTGTCAGAAAACTAAAACTGGCCTCCTAAACCTTGCTGTTAGTAATCAGATAATCCTTATGACTTACTGAAACAGTTACTAATCAATTTATCATTTAATGATTTATATTGCCATAAAACCCTAATCTCTCAGCATGTCTCTCTGCCATTTCCTTCTCTCTTTAATCATTGATGAAGCACGAGCCTCTCGCCTTCACAGGCAAGTTTGTTGTCATGCAACCAGATGACTGGGTCAGGATCAGCGAATGCTGAAGGTAAGTGTGCTATCTGTGGGCATATAAGTGAAAGTCATCTTTCACACACTAATTCCAACAATTAATGTCAATAAAACCTAACTCCAAAACTGATAACCAAGACCAGTGTTATGGGTAGATCAGTTCTCACAGATTAGCCGACCAAGAAGTATCCCTTAAGCTGCTTAATTTTACATCACTATTTTATAGTCTTGAGGAATCTTACATTTGCTGTAACTTTCGGTATGTAACTATCCAGCAATTCCCTGTAGCAATGGTGACTACCAAAAATTAAGGACTAGACTGGTAGTGAGAAGGAGAGATTTGATATCTGCCTACAAAGAGAGATTGGCACTAACCTCTGGTTTTTCTACCAGTGAGTAGTACACCACTGAAGTCTTTCAGACCTGTAGCCTGGTTACAAGATGGGCACACTGTGTGGTTAACAAAGACACTTACAAGAGACTCTGCATACAGTTTTAGGCACACCAAACAATAGTGCTTGAAAGGGGCAAGACCCTTCAGTTTCCATTTAAATAGAAAAGCAAAACCTTCATGGTCACATACCTCATTGCAACATTGCTGCCATCAATAACTATTGGCCTCAGGTTGTCTCCATCCTCTGTCACATCCTCCTGCAGTGGAGACTCTGACCTCTGAGACTCTATGGAAGATGCTTCACGCATTACACTAGTGTTAGCATTACTTACAGTCTGATCAGTCTCAGTTTTATTCCCAAGTTTGACAAGTTCTCCCAAAATATCATTTATTAAAGCATCAGTACCAAGTTTATTTAGTACAAGTTGAACCTGCTCTTCAGAGTAACCCAACTTAAGTGCAAACTCCAGTTTGGTTTGATATTCTTTCACCACATCAGGAGGCTTTTTGACTTCCTTAGGTACTATCTGAGCCTCTTCTATCCTAAAGTCTTGTAAGATTTCATTTCTTTTTAGTATATGAGGCTCTAAGCAAGGAGATCGGCACAGCTGTCGGTGAGTCTTAGGCAATAAATGTGACTCCGATGCAGAATTATTCAGTCTCTCTGAATCATTATCAGAATTTGTGCTTTCTTCAGAGTCACAGCTGGAGCTTCCAGAAGTCTCTTCAGACGCCTCCTTTTCTACGTCTTCTTTCCTAGAATTAACCTTATCCATCGTTGGCTTCTCTGCCATCGACCAAGGTACAATTGCATTTATTTGTGTGCCAGTGCTCCCCACATAAAGGTGGCCTAAGTCATGCCCCAGATGATCCTTCAAGCCCATGAAGCTGCTGCATGTACTTGACTCCACTTTGCTGTTTTTCTTGTATTCCTGAATATAAAGTGTTCCGTATTCCTAAAGAGAAAACAAAAACGTTGCAACTGGTTACATGCATTACTTGTTTTCTGTTCTCTTGCTGCTTCCTCAGAACTGCATTTATTCTCTTGCAGCAGAGAAATAGGACTTCTTTCTTTGTTTAAACATGGAGGGCTTTCTGTGGGAAAAACTCTTCCTAAGGAACATCTATAGCTAAGTGGATAAATACCTAATCATCTGTCTTTTGAATGTATCAAATGTTTTTACTTACACATTTCTAGAAATGGATTTATGAAAGAATATGAAACCAAAGACTCCAAGTTTACCTACTGTAATGCAGAAGCAGGAGTAGAGTCATTATTTAAAAACAATGAGATATTTCTTCTAGCATAAGATTGTGTTGTAACAACGAAAAAAAAAGTGACTATAAAATACAAACACTAGAAAAGGTTTTCAAACTAAATACCTTAGACTATGTTGAACAGAAGGAAATTAAGAGTAGTGCTAGATTCTCTGGCTTATTAGTAACAGAAAACACAACTAAATAAAAACTTATTGGCCCTGAAAGACACCATCAGTTCAACTGAATACACTCAAACTATTTCTGAATTCCCTTATAAAGTGATAATTAAGTCAAGAAAGACTAATTGCTCTCAACAGAGTGTTGTATTACTAACACATAGAGCATTTAGGGACATGGATTGATCTAATGGCCAATAAAGCCAATGGAAGTCTTTGCACTAATTCCAACAGACCATTCATCAAGCCAACAAGGCAACAAAATTAAAAGCTGATTTCAGCTCCTGCACTAGACTTGTGCAAGCCTTTTGATAAATCAAAACTATACATGTATAGATAGGAGCCACTTAGGAAGAATGGAAGAAAAAAAGTTGCAGTTTTCTGGACTTCATACACTTGCCATGCTGGATTTCCCGGAGGAATTTTGTGTAACAGCAGTTATACAAAAGTTTCATCGCAAATATTACTTCAACAACCTACATTTATAGGCAGATTGCTACCTCTTTCCCTTACTTTGTTCTTTTCAACAGGAATCTTTGCTAACTGATTCAATAAAGAAAATAAAACATAAATTATTTCTCATAAATAAAAATGGACCATATGGACCAATTGTACTGCAAGGTTACCATGAAAAAGAAGAATTTAAATTAAGGAAAGACTATGAAACAAAGAGTTCTTTCACACTTCCATCTTGTAAGGCAGAATATAAAGCAAGATATAGAGACAAAGGACTTCACTTGAACTTGACAGATACATTACAGACACAAATTTCATCAAGGAGGATATACTGAGAAAAAAACACTGTGTCAAACAGTCTCTTGATCTATACTAATAGAAATTACAGGTATGTTTCATGAACAGTTAAAATTTCTGTCAGCAAATACATTAACTCTCCCATCCCCTTACAGGTGAGCATTTAAGATTGACCCAGTATCTTTAAAATACAGTGTATTTTCCTCTTCTTGGGATAAAGATTTGAGAGTGTGCACCAGAGAAATTCATCCAGGCTTAAGATTAGAGAGAATCAAACAAACAATCCAATCCACGGTTCAGTAAAAGTAGATTCTATAGGCAGGGAGTGCCAAGACATCACCATTGTGGTGGAGCGTCCCGGTTATGGGGCACATAAACTTAATTTACCTAAACATGTCTAGTTAAAATAAATAAATCTTATCGATCATCAGTGCTTTCATCTCCAACACCTTAATCCAGGCAATACTGATAGGGAAGAAAACAAAGTTTTATTTAGATATTATATTGTTAGAAGGCAATAGGGCTGTAATTCTCAGGCAGTGTATTAATGAATGTTACCTTCTCTTAACTCAAAGCTTTAGGATTTCAAGCAACCCACAGATTAAACACAACAAGAATTTAGGAAATGGACCTTTTCACATGGTGATTTATTAACTAAGATAATACACTTGATAGCACAGAGCTAGTAACAAATCACAGTATTCCAATAAAAGGATACAGTTAAAAAACCAACACTGTGGCCTTCACAGAACTGACACACACACACACACACACACACACACACACACACACACACACAAATTAAAACAAATCGCAAACAAGCAGCCCCTATTGGAAGCCAGGCTGCTTAGCAACCGGCCTCTAGTTGCTAGGATGCACTCCTTTAACATACCATCATGAATACTAGCACAGCCAAAGAATAATTTGGTATGAACAAAAGCCCATGAAAGAGAGCGGGACTTAAGTGCGTCTGGTTTCCCCTCAGAGAACAATGCAGCTGCCAAACCAATCTGGAAGCCCCGACATCATTGTTCCACCAACCCCACAATCTGCTCTGACTCGAGGAAGTCTAGTTAATGGGCAACACTTTTAAGCTGGACTGAAAAGTTGAGCTGGCTCATGTACCGCTGCTGCAGAATACAGAGAGATAATGGGTCACTGCCTAAATCCGTGTACTGTGAAATGTCATTTTAGTATTGAACTAAAAGTGAAGGGAGGGGTTTTTTTGGAAATGGGGGGGGTGGGGGAGGAAGAAGAGGTTGCATATTAACAGCATCAAATACTAAAAGCCTGCAGTGCATAGATTAGAAAGAGAATTTTTTTTTTTTTTTAGTGTTAGTTAAAATAATACTTAAGTCATTCTCCAATCACTTCTTTCTTGAGGTTTAAGTGATTTACAGCAACTAGAATCATAACACCCTCCACTGGGATTCAAAGAAGTCACTAGCATATGAATGTGTCTGAAGACCAGGCATTATATGAAACGTACTTCAGATGATTTGCACATCAACTGCATATGAAAAATGACCATAGCCTGAGCTTGGTCCATTGTTAGGAATATATACATAGTCAGCCTCACATCTATCTGCTTTAATTCTCCTGTCAATCTCCATCGTGCTCCAATATATAACTACTTGTTTTGCAAAGAACTCTACTGTTTTTCAGAAACTATTTGAAGAATAGAATAATAAAAGCAGCAGCTTTAACATCTCCCACAGATAATATGCAGTCATTATACTACGGCTTTAAAAGGATTGTTAAAATTGTATTTGTACTGTAAATCCAAAGTTAAATATTTCTGAAATAGTTTTGCATAAGCAGTACACTATTCTTGGCATTTGGCCTAAACCCTGCATGCAAACTGCATTTATTTTCAGACAACTTTTTACAGTGCCTGTGAACTTTGTACATCGTATTTGTGGTCAGTAGCATGTCTTAGAAACACTACACTTTGGAGCTCCCATCATTATGTCCTTTATGAGATTCATTGACTAGAACCATGAAAATCAGATGTCACTGTTGAATGCTGCTGATTATTTTGTCTTGGTTTGGTTAGTGAAGAGCAACATGCCAGGCAATCAATTTGAATGAATCTGTATTCCAAATAAACCCTAGTGTACCTATATACAGGACAATGAAGCTCATGAAAACCAGAAAAGGTCACATTTATCTAAGGAGTAACATCAGCTAAGAACTCCTTTATTTACAAGGAGCTTTTATTACACACATATTGTTCGAAAGTATGCTGACTGACACAAATGCAATACAGCTAAGAAAAGTATCTATTAAAAATTCTGTCTCAAATGAGAGATGAACAAAAATCATCCAAAAAATTCCAGTCAAGAAAGTCTTCACCTTTTGGTTATGCTCACCACAGCTCAGTAAAAGAATTTGTATTTATGAAAAAGTTACTAAAATGGCTAACTCCCAATTTAGACATACTTATGGATAAGTTTTAAACTGTAGCCTGTTCGAAACTACAGCATCTCACACCGTGATCACTCTTAAAGGCTTAAAATACTGTATGTACATTTATCAAATATAAATGTAATAATCCAGATGAGCACTTAATTGCAGAAGTATAATCTTTTCCCATTTTTTAGAAGTTGCCACTATTTCACACTAACCATTAACAACAATCAACCCATTGATTCACCTCCACACAAAACAGAAATATTTTTCAAAGGGATGTGGGCAAGTAGATCACCTAATCTTTTACTGTGTATTCAGAATATTTTCCACTTACAGTTGAGCATAAAAGAAGTAATTTAATGCAAATTTAGTTCACAGAGAAAAATAGTAAAGTAGTGTCATGTGGCACAGTGTAACAGAAAAATGTGTATTCTCAAAAGACCATCAATAAGATTCTGAAGATACACTCTACAAGGAAATAGTTCAACATGTTTTCACACAGGTAGACTTTTTCTTAAGTCTTCTAAACACAAAATGGAAAGTATTTAAATCAGTTTGTTGAAACACTCATTACTTGTCACAAACAGAAGTGCAGAGCTGATCAGAAAAGCAAAAAAAGATAATGTATCCGTTACCCAAATGATAAAGATACTGCAACAATGCAAATAAAATAATGAATATGTAATAAATACCTACTGCTGTAGTTTCTATGTATTTAATTACCATTGTATTTCAGTGAGTGCTGTTGTCTGCATCATTCTATCCAACAAAGGAGGGATGTCCCATTGAACAGATTGGTTAATGCTCTAGGGCAACAGATGTCTACTGGAACTGCAGGAGACCAGCAACTGGTGGCCTGCCCATCTTCTGAAAACTTTCAATAGACTCATGCATATGTTCACACAATAGGGCATGTGGTAGAAATGCAAACCTCTTTTTAACCCTTTTATATGCTCTCTTTCCCTCTCAACTGATATATGAAGGTCTTTGTTTTGGACTTTTTTTTTTACAGGATCCTTGGAACACAGGCTCATGGAGTACACAGTGTTTGTTCTTCAGCCTAACATCCGAACTCAAAACATACAACAAAATAGATTAGAAGCTTTATAAAAACAGACGGGCTAGATCTGACACACTGATAACTGGTTTTCAAAGCTCAAAACCTTTGACTGTAACACATTCCTATTTGAGAGCACCCTAATGCTCAATCTTACACTATGGGTATCTTCAGATAGCCCATAATGGAGCTCCTCCTATTTCTACAAACACGGGAAATTTCACCCATTGTATGGTATAATGGGAAGGTGTCTAATTTTGTTTTTCCTTGAAAGCTTTTTCTACTAGTCACAATGATAGCTTATTTGCAAAAAAAAGGTAAATACCTGTAACTTAAAAGTTGAAACCTCTCCTTCTAGCCAGCGGGCTAGAGAGAATTTGTTCTGTTGATGGCTACTGCCTACCATTTTCAAATTGAAAGCACCATTACTGATGCTTTCAAAAGTTCCTTAGTAGAACGCACTGTGTGAGATCAATGCTCTTTAATATACTTAGTCTTAGCACATAACTGTTTTTCTTTCCCTCTTTTTCCAAGAGACACCCAAAGTGTGCAAATCTCAGCCGACACACAGGCCAGCTCGTTGTCCAAACGCAAGCTGACAACGCTGCAAACACCAGAAAGGTGAACCATCCCGTTTGTGCAGAGAGAAGCCCCTATACTTACGTTGGCTGGAAAACACACAGACATTGGTTTCTCGTAGCTGTTCCAGAAGCAACTCCTTAACACGATTTCAGCTGCAGACTTCAGGCAAGCAAGCAGAACAATGAATGGACGAACAGATGGACCCGCGATGTCTTTGCTTAACCTATTACTGAGCGGCCGCGGAGCCAATCACGGCCCGCAGAGCTCACAATTAGTTGGCTGGGCAGATGCAAGGCAACCTCCCCACCCTGCACCAGGTTCGGAGGTTTCTAAGATAAGCAAGTTGATGTCATTCTCAGGGTCTGCCCCGGGCAGCATGTGTATTAACGAGGGGTGTGCAGCAACAATAGGCCATACAAAAGAGACTAGCAGGCAGCTGCTGTATGAGAGCCAGAGTCATTAGGGAGCAGGCTGCCAACAAGAAACACCTGGCTTGGGCAGACTTCAGCTTCTCCTCATTGTTTCTAATTCATGAAACAAAGAAAAGAATTATTTTTTAAGTAGTAAAAATTGTGAGTTTATACTAAAATGTATCAGTCTGAAGGAATATAACCCCTTCTATTACAGAAACAGAAAGTTCTTTGTCAGGAAAAATATTAAAGAGAAATAAATCTATGAGTAGCTATTGTAGTCCTCTTTTCTTGTTAGCAAAATTAATCATAGTGGTATGAAGCACAAGGAGGTATGAAAGGAGCCCACACTAAACACTGAAATGTATTCAGGAACTGCTTTCTGAATTTTCTGACAGTTTTCTACATTAGTCAATAATTGCAACAAACTTGCATTTACACACAACTCGAAGAGTACTTGGGGGTAATTTCAAAGGAGGGGGTGAAAGTGTTTAAAACGACATAATATTAATATATGGAATAATGGATATTTTTAAGCGGTTGAAACATTAGAGCACTTGATAGAAAGGAACTAAGAACCACTCTTTTGTTCTGGAGTCACTTATATTTCTTTGCAACAGAACATCTTTCCTTTTTTTTTTTTTTTTTTTCATAGATCTGTTCTAGATGCCAAGATCTTTCCATCTCTTCTCAATGACAGAATATTTGAACAGAAGTCTGGAGCTAGGTTATAGCTAACTCTTTATTGTTTTATTTTCAATTGAAGTAATCCACATAGAAACACAAACTCCAGTCCACATCTCCCCTCACTGCCCAACATTTCCAGTGCACAACACAGACATTTAGCAACATAACCCTAGCAAGGTTTGATGCTTGATAAAAAAAGGTGGTGTCCTGTGGACTTTCAAATAAGAATTTGCCACTGCTGATAACTTCAATGAAGATAGGTCAACACACAGAGGGAAGGGATTCTGCATTTGCAAATGTTCATCTGAATGACTACTAGAAAAGCGTATTTACTGAACTTCAGCATCATTACATGACTAAAAGCAATAATGAGAGCCACAGAGGCAGCTGTCCTCTTCTGCTTGTGAGGACAGGCAAACTGCTGGGAAATATCTACTGTGATTAAACAGAAGAATGAGAATAGGTTTGTTAGAACTGTTTCTAGAAACTTCTCAAGCTTTATATGGATATTAAAGCAATTCAACACAGTAAATGAAATCACATACCATCATGCTATTACACTGATGCATTTATCAGGTGCCCAGATATTAAACTTCAAAGAAGAAACCCCAACTATAGTTTCTCTGCGCTGTCCATTAAACACTCCCAAAACCAACTACTAACACCACAATTTTGGATCTTTTAAGTCAGAGGCAGGAGGAGACTCCACACTAATTTCTGCCACTGTGAATACAAAGACTGAGAGAAAGCTACCCACGAGCACAGTGGGATGCCTGATCCCCAGCACTGGATTAAGCCTCTTTGCAAACAGCGAATAAAAGCAGTGATCTGAAAAAGCTAATCAGTCCCTGCTGTGGTATTTAGACTACCTCAGTTGCCGGTATTGGATAATGTTAAGCATATTAAAACTTCTGTAGGCAAAATTGGAAGCCAGTCCAGTTCATCTATGTCCAAGAACTGCACTTAAATGCAAGCAGGATCACTTGGCTAGTCATTTGTTATCTCCCTGATTAGAGCCAGGCATTTCTTTTGCAATAGCAGAGATGCTTGCTTTGCAGAGACACATATGATACCCTTTATATACATCTGTAACAGAGAACTCTGTGGCAGAGAAGGGCTGTACTTAGGGCTCTACAAGCACATCTAGTAAAAGTGTATGAACTGGCTTAGAAATCTGCCTTAAAAATAATGTTGTAAGAAGTTCACTTGCAAATATCTGCCCCCTCTATATCTTCTACAGTAACAACAAGAATACCATCCTGTTCTGTGTACCACTCCAACTCTCCCCATACCAAGTACATGTCTTCAGGGAACCAGGGATAAACTTTAGTTGCAGATTAATGTTCATGCAAACACCATGCTGCAGCACTACGAGCAAAGTGAGAATGGATGCAATCTGAAGACTTACATTATATTGTCAAATTTACAGTATTTTAGCAAGCTAAAGTTGTGTGAATTAAGAAGACATTTTCTAATTATCTTGTGCACAATATCGGTTACTTAAACCAGCTGCCTCCTCTGGAAGCATCTTCTCAGCTCCTCCCTAAAAGAAGTTGGGTTGTTGAAGGTTTACAAGGTGTCAGATTGTCCTATTAAATCATGCCTGTGATGACAGAAAAGCATTCATATCAAGGTTTAACCAGTACATGAGGCTTCCTTGTGGGAATGATGAGCTCACCAAAGACACTTTAGTATGAAACACTGTGGCTCTGTCATCATATCCGTGAAAGGCTGTAAGAACAGAACCAGAAGGTACACAGCACAAAAGGACAAAGCAAGTTCTACTTCTTGAGCTAAAAGCTCCAAATCCAAAAACTAGTTCAACAGCTTCCTATTACACAAAACACAAAGAGGAAGTAAATTAAAGCCAAACACAGCAAATGTAATAGCTCCTTCAAATTTCTGGTCTTGCAAGATGAGTAAACTATAAAAACCTCTTTTTGTGGCTGCTAGGTATGGGACATTTTGCACAGTGCTTGTCAGGTCCCTAGTGCCACTTTAGATTAAATGGCAGGCCAGCACAAAATCCTGAATTGCCTGGAGGTCATAGGCTCGGAGACTCCATGGGGGAAGGAGATTTCAGAATGGCACAGAGGAAGGGGATGAGATGCTGCAGAGAGACACAGACCAGGGTGTTTCTTGGTTTGGTTGAGGGGTGGGAAGGAGAGCATCCCCTTTACCCCCCCACACTGCCCAGTTTGGTGTGAAAAGCATGCATGGAAGGATCAGAGAGACCAAAGGGGGGAGAGCTGGAGCAGCTGGGAAATTCAGACAGCAGAAGCTGAAGATACTAGGGAAGCACTGCTATAAGGCAGAAAAAAAAAACCTAAAAAAACTAAAAAACCTCAAAACCCCAAAAAACTAAAAAAAAAAAAAAAAGCTGCTAGTTCCAGCCAAATCTTGCTGTTTCAAGTATATTGAAAACAAAACCTTATTTAAAAAGAAATTATTTTATGCAAGCATATGAAGTGGTCATTCTGTCATTCTGTAACTCCAGTGGTATTACTGCAGCAATTAGAAAGACAATTTGTCCCATTAAAGTATTTAATTATCTTTTATTGTAGAACTTTATGCTAAGCCTCCTCTAATAAATGATGCCTTTGTAAGAACACACTGCAAAAGTTAAATCAACCATGTACCATTGCATTTATGAAATAGAAATTAAGGTTATAGGCTACAGACAAAACTCAGCCAAAAAAATATAAAAAATGTACATTTACTGTTGTACTTGGGAGCTGCAAAGGAAATGCTTATCTCTAAACTTACAAGGGGACAATACAAAAAGAATATTCCTTTCAAGTTATGTGAAGAGATGTAAACTTAAGTATCTTAAGTAGAACGCTTGAAAGAAGTTCACCTAGTTTTGAGGAGTGGTAAGCGGTGCTCTAGACTGGATCTACACACAGTCAAAACCAGACAAAAACCTACCACCACTCCACAGCCATACAAAGGAGTGAATTAAATGACCCATAAAGAGTGCCCAGAATTCAGAAAAAGAACTGATATTATGATAAAGATGACCTAGAGAATAACTAAGCTTTAAAAACCCCCATATTTTAAAATAAGGTTCAACTGTATTTTCAAATGCAGTGCAATTGCTCTGTAGAAAAATACACACTTTCAAATGCATTAAAACAAAGTGGGGAAGAGTTCTTTCACTCTTAGAAAAAAGACTATCTCTCTCTAGTTATACTTAAAATTTAAAAAAGCAGAGATGCATTTTCCAGCATGGCATTATTTAAAAGAAGGTCAGAATGTCTAGAGTTTCTGGAATAATCCCGTTAGATCATCAGTACATTGGCTGCATGCAAGACTCGAGCAAACCACTGCAACATATATCAGGATGTGCTCTGAGGTTTTGAAGAGAAGTGGAAAACCCCAAGCTTTATCACAAGTAGCGATTACCTTTTTGCTAACCACAGGTAAACAGATCCAGTCTTTGCTTGTCTGCCAGTAGACAAAGGCAGTGACTGTGAGCTGTTCATCACAACATGACAAGGCACCCGCCTGCAGCTGCAGTTTGCCTACATTAGGAGCCCAACAGGCTTGAGCCCCACCAGCCAACTACACAGAAAGCATAAAGCAGCATTCTGCAATACCAAAAAACACTGGTGTCACCCCTCACTACCACAATGAGATGTAGCACCTGAAGTGAAATGTATTTTCTGAAGCAGATTTTAATTTTAAAAGTCAATAGTTTTGATCATGTAGCAAAACTCCACTATTTACCTAAGAGGATGATGAAAAAGTCATTGCCTCAGTACCATAACTTACAGATATCCATTGCAGGCATGGATACCTAAGCAATGCTCCTTTCACAGTATCACAGAATCGCTGAAGTTGGAAGAGACCTCTGTAGGACATCAGCTCCAACTCCCCTGCTCCAGCACAGCCACCAAGAGCCAGCTGCTGGACCCTGTCCAGACAGCACCTGAACATCTCCAAGAATGGACACTCCACAACCTCCCTAGGCGGCCTGCACCAGTACTTGGTCATCCTCACAGTAAAAACGCATTTCCTGATGTTCAGATGGAATAGTCTGTGCCCACTGCTTCCGGTCCTGTCCATGGGCACCACTAAAAAGAGGCTTGCTCTGTCTGCTTTGCACACACTGATATTTACACACATTGGTAAGAAACCCACAAGCCTTCCCTTCTCCAGGCCAAACAATTCCAGGTCTCTCAGCCTTTTCTCCTAGAGGAGATGCTCCAGTTCCTTCATCATCTTTCTGGCCCTTTATTAGACTCACTCCAGTAACTCCACGTCTCTCTTGTACTGGGGAGCCCAGATTTATCTCACCAGTGCCAAGCAGAGGGAAAGGATCGCCTCCCTTGACCTGCCACACCACCCCTCCTAACACAACCAGGCCACTGCTGGCTGGCTCCAGCATGGCGACATACAGCAGGCTCAAGGACTGCCCCATCTTTAAGTGGATGCTCCAACTCAAATGTGGTTAAACCCCAGCACAAACATACAAGCCACTATAACCACATCTGCACAGGCACACCAGGGCATGCACACAGAAGGATGATCACAGAAGTCTTGTTTCCAACAGCAGTAAGTCACATGTCTAGAAATTCTTGGGGTTTTTTTTTGGTAATACACACAAAGCTCTACCAGAAAGTATTCATGGGTTTGCAAGCCAGAAAGCACTGAAACCTCCTTCTATGTGCTAAAGTGGCTGTTGGGCAACCACTCTCATCAACACCATCTCATCAACTGTGAAATGCACTGTCCATTTCTGCAACAAAGGGGGAAACAGTGCTTACTTTAAGATTGTAACTGTTTAATTTATTTTTAAATTGTATTATTTATGAATTGAAGCAGACACTGAAATACAAAGCATTCCAGGGGAAAAAAAAAGTTTCCACCAATACATACATGTTAGATTTGATCTCCTCTCACTTCCAGAAAGAGTCACGTTGCCTGCATGCTTTCTGAGCATGAAAATTTGAACTGTCTAATTAACTTTCCCTGTGACAATACTGGGAGGCCAGACAATGCCTACAACTGTACGAAGTGTATACCATCATGCTTAGCAAAGTACTTTTATTCAAATTTGTTCTGTCAGAAGAAAATCCTCTAACAAAACTAACACGGTTACATGAAAAAAAAAGTATTCTCTTCATTTAAATACACTTAGCTAGTCAACCTAATATCTTTTATCTGTGCCACAGACTATTGTTAAGAGTTTGAAAGGTTCGTCAGAAGAAAATAGGCCTCTCAAACTGTCTACAGACATGGCCAGGTTGTGTTTCAGGCCATGCTGCTGGCAAAAGAGCTCCATAATCTCCAGGGTTCCTGGACAGAGTTCAAGGTGTTGGTTGGACTCTGTGTCGCCCTAAATGGCTTCACAGCGTTATGCTTATCTGAGAGACAATTCCTATGCCTGTACCACACGGCTGCAGTTGTCCTTTTGGCCTGGAGCCTTCTGCGAGAGAGCTGCCAGCAGTGGATTTTCTGCACGACTTTCAGCCTTGCCATTTACTCTCTATTGGGATGAAAGAGTCAGAGGACATGTTACAGTTCAATTTTTTACCTGGATTTAGTAAGCTGAGAATCAGGGAGGGCAGAGATGATCATGTGGTTTGTCAGACACACTTAGTACATAACTGTTTTTTACCTTCTGGGGTAGCTTTTAATAGACCTGACAACAGCCAGATCTTACACAAAGTGGGTTACTGTAGCTGCAAATCAAAGTTCCAAATGAACTTGGATTTTTGGAATGAAAGAAAATAGCTGCACAGAAGTCTTACTACGTAAGTATAGCTTTTCTTCAGATTTACTGTATTCCTGAATCCAGGAAAGACCATCAGAATGTCTCCACACCAAGCTACATACAGGCTTTGAAATTCTAGTATTTTACATGTTAATAAAACAGCTTGCTCATGTTTAATAACCTAATACATCACAAAGAGACAAACTGTGTTAGTGATTTCACATAATTTTCCCGGCTATTTGCAGTCTCATAGTCATTCTGAGTTCCAAAGTCTGCAACTTTTAAAGTAGTAATTAATATTGCTGATCAAATTTTCTTATAGTTAGTTGAAAAGCACTAGATTTTAGACCTGTGAGTCCATGCACAGATTTCTTTATTAAGGCTAGCCTTTCGAGCCCCCTGTTCTTCAGAGTCCTTGTCATGAAGACAGATCTGATAACGACACATGCAAATGGAAATACTTCATTCAGAACTGGTGATGCTATTAACATTTAGTATTAAATACTTTAGTTTGGAAGGAATCTCTGGAGCTCAACTAGTCCAACAACCCCCATTTAATACAGGGTCAGCTAGAGTAGGTTGCTCTGTGCCTTTTCCAAGTCAACTTTTGAGCATTTCCAAGGCTGGAGATTCTACAACTTCCCCAAACACCTACCCCAGTGTGTAAGTGTTCTCATGGTGACATTTTTCTTCATCTTCAGCCAGAATTTCTCCACTATACCTTGCCAACTGCTGTCTCTTGTCCTTTTGCTATGTGCCTCCAAATAGAGTACTTTGTCTTCTCCAAACCCTCAAATTACAGAGCTGAAGACAGCAATAAGATCCCTGTTAGTCTTCTCTTAAATAAGGCTGAACAAACTCAGCTCTCCCAGTGTCTCTCCTTGTTACATGATGTACTTCAGCCCCCTAATCAGCCTGGTAGCCATCCACTAACCTTGTCCCTGTAAGGCAGTGTCTTGTCCTGTCCTTTAGAGACCAAAACTGGACTCAGTGCTCCAAATACAATCTCATCAGGGCCAAAAAGAGGTAAATGATCACTCCACTTGACCCTAGGGCAATGCTCTTGATAATATGGCCAATTCATAAATAATATTTAGCCTTATTATCTGTTTCTGCAACATCATCTTACATTTATCAAGGACTGAGGCTTTACTTTCCACAATAGGATCCCATGTCAGCAGATGAACTAAATCCTATTTACAATACCCACTGGAGGCATCTGTTTTCAGTCTGTCCGCTACAAACATTTTCTCGTCAGAGCTCTCTCACAGGCATAATGAAGAGTGCATTCAAGCTGCAGATGAACAATTCAAACTGCTCACAGAAGCAGCGACAAAGATCAACTTTCAGATGATGATGCTTATTTCACACTAATGAAATACCTGAGGTCTCTCTTGCAACATACGTATATATCAAAAGCAAAGTGATTTGTAACACACTAATGTCCAAAATTTATCAAGGTGTCCCATTATAGAGTGCTACCACAGCCTTATAAAATTTTGGAGCTGCCAGTTTCATGAACAAATCAGACTGCAGACTATCAGCAAATACTGAACAAAACCTTAGGAACAGACCATGCACAGTACCAACACCATTAAAACTTACCAAAGAACAATTATTCTTGGTCCTGAAAAAAACTGGCTGCATAATTTCACAATGCAAACACAAACTAAATCTCTGTGAGATCTGCAGTTTAGTTTCTCCTAAATTATCAGGCAAGGGTGGTTTACCAAATTTCACTTATAAGCAATGGTCAATTCAGAGAAGAGAGCAAAGAGCTCACACTAAAGTCGTGACTTTGAATGAGTCCTGGCAGTAAGATCAAGCTCCAGGAATTGGGCACTACCTAAACGCATTTAGCCACACAGTCTTTTGCTGGAACCAGATGAAAGTCCCATCAATGTATGCATGATACTATGCATAGCAGATGCTATTTTCTTCCACACAACAGCTACAGTAAAAAACTATGAAAAGACAAGTGAACAAGTGGCTGGGGAAACAGCAGCTGAAGCAAAAAACTCTGATTTCCATCTTGCACCAGAAAGCATGGGCTGTAGCTCAGCAACAACTTCAAGAAACTCAGACTGTAATCCCAATAGTGACAGTTCCAGAAACTCTAATCCAACTCACAGCTCAGCAAGAACAGCAAAAGCCTAGTTGGCAGCCCAGCAAGAATCCCAGAAGCAGCTGCTACAGAGAGTTGTGAACCCAGGTACACAGCCCTGGGCACTTGTACATCACAGTCCTTCCCAAGCCAGAACAAACCATTTCCAGAGGTGTATCTGGCATTACAAATAGTATGTATTAGAATTATTGCTGAAGGAAAAATCATCTGAAGTTTCCAAATTAGTTGAATGTTTTAAGGTGGAATAGCCTTAGGGGATGTTGCTGCAAGCTATGAGGCTCTAAGGCTCTCCACTAAGATAAAGTTGAGATCTCCATGAGAGTGTTTATGGCACTTCTTAGAGGACTGTCTCTCATCAAGAATGAGGTCATGCATCAAATCTGGAAAGATCAGATAACTCAGCAACTCAAATATTAGCTTTACAGATGACAAAGGACTGAAGAGACCTGTTGAGAGTCAAGGCACCAACTATAATGGCAACTCTGAGAGCAGAGATGAATAATGAGATACCAGCTACTTACGCGAACAGTTTCAAGAACAAAAGTAGACTAGGAAAGTAGCTTCTGTTAAAGGAAATGCAATCTGTCCCTTTTCCAGACAATCTCTGCCAAACCACCAAATTTCATTAATTGTAAGATAAAAGGTCTAAGTCACAGCAACACTGAAATTTTCAGTTCATCACAAAACTTCAAAGCTTCATGGGCCCGATTCACTGATTTCACAACTTAGCACATTACTTTTTACAGTTCATAAGGGAGCGTGGCTCACACAAATAGTCATTTAGGAATTATCATGTGAATTTCTGTCAAGTAGCAAATGGCTCAAGGATTTTACTCCTTATGATGCTCCCTAGACTCTGAGCTTTACCTACTCACAACAAGCAAAATGCTTTTCAGGTATTTGCAATAACCTGTGTCACATTAACTGAACACCTCCAGCTTCACTGACTCTTCAATCTCTGGCACTCCTCTGCAACTTTCAACCACCTCCCAAGACATTCCTTTCATACCAAAAGAAATTACTCTATTTCTTCCATTGGGAGGATTAATAACATCCATTAAACTTTTCTGTACTCCCAATCACTGAATGTCTTGCCCCTCCCTCCTTTCTACCCACTCTTTTCTCAAAATACCAACTTCTCATAAAGTAAAATCCCTCCTCCTGAATAAAGCTCTAGTTTCCTCATTATCACCTGAAGAAAACTGTAATTTTAAGACAGAATACATTTTAAATACTTTGTAATGCAGAAATTTTATGCAAAGAACATCTTTATCCTGAAAGAATTTAGAATCAAATAACTTTGGTCTAAAACAGAGGTACTGGGAGCTACATTTATGAACACATAGGCGGTTTCAACATTTAAAGGACAGCAGAACCTGGGATGGTCTAGCATTCTGCTCTGTATCCATCTACCCATACACACACACATACATATAAATATATAAATAGACAACCACCCTTCCAGGGAGGAGGATGACGTATGTCAAATTTTAAAGTGTTACACTGGTATCATAAATCAAGCAAATACAACCTCAAAATGGCCAAGCCATCAGGAGAAGTAGTCTGGTGCACGCTGTGACATAAGCCTGGAAGAATGATGAATCTCACAGTTGCAGAGGGTGAGCTACGTTAGTCCCGAGGGCAAACTTTGAAAATGTCTCATCTGGACCTTTCGAGTCAGGAGAGCAGAGCTGCAAGTCTTAAAATTGAGGTATGCTTTCAAAACATTCTCATTATGCAGCTATGACTCAAGAATGAATGGAGCTTGAGTTTTCCAAAGAGCTAAAATAATTCTTTAACTGGTTAGTACAACATCCTAGCAGAGTGCGAAAGTCAGAGCCAAATGTCAAGCCCAGCACTTTGTGCTAAGCAAAACACAATTTGGATTTTTGGTAGTGCACGCTAAGCTTTTTACATAAGGAATGTGATCTAACCTGAAGTAATCAATCCTGATAGGTAAAAGAGAAATGCCTGGTTCATCTAAGCAGAAACCCCCAAGGTTATGAAAACCTCCGTCAATTTCTACTCACCACTAAATAACTTGGTAAGGAACATGTTTTTGACAGAGCCCCAAGCTGTTACACAAAAACATTTAAAGATGAAGGGCTTTTCAATGAAAAATCTCCTTTAGCTCTGGAGATCTGCCTAGTCCACAAGACACAGAAGAAAAAATACAGACAGTGAGAAAAAAAATTAAAAAAAAAAAAAAAAAAAAAAAAAAAGGATGAAGAAAAAGGAGTGGGGTGGGGGATGGAAGAGGGAGTGAAATGCCTCATAACTCTACCAGGAAGGCAATTATGAGCAGATTACAATTGATTTTCTATCTATTTTCTAACTGAAAATAACTACAGTTTGAGGCCAGGAAGTAAGAAAAATGACTCTGATTCTCATTACACCATTTCACCTCTGCTTTTTTTATACTGTACTTTTAACATATAATTTAGCAATTAAAATGAAATGCCAATTCTCTCAAGCATAAAAATATGGGCTTGTTCAGTTAATAGGTTTCTTGATTCAAACATATGGTAGAAGTAGTACATTTATTGTAAATATTTAGCAAGCTTGGAGACATGAGGCATTTTAAACATAACTATACATGATAAGAGATATAAAGCATCACCATACAACAACTTCAGTCCGAGGGCAGAAACGCTTCAGTCTCTTCATAGAAACAACTCTCTGTAGTCTTTGTACATCATCTGTTTCTTACACTAGCTCAGACAGAGTTTTCACTACTCCAAGTCAAAAAACAAAGTGTAATCACGTCTATCACTAATCAGGCCGCTGGCTAGCTCCCATGGCAACAAACACTATGGAAATGACTGAACGATGAAATATCTCTTGAATAACTTAGAAATACTCTTATCTATGACTACCTAGCTACATGTGGTACACTGCTTCACAGAACAGCAAAAGCTGCAGAATAATACTTACAGAAGAGGAAAAGCGGGAGTTTTACATCACACGTTTTCTACCCTTCCTCCTAGTTACTATAAAGCACTCTCCCCCTTTTTCACTACTGTTACTCTCTCTGAAGCATTTCAGCTTTTAAGAATTATTTAAAAAACAAATTATGAAGAGATTGATCATTGGAGGCTGAGACTAGAAAAATCCATTGATTTGCTAAGATCTGTTTTAATTAAAAAACAAAGGGCATCCAGGGAAAAAAAATGAAACCGACTCTTTAGTTCTCAAGGGCAGATTTTTTTTTTAATAACTGGTTCAAGGCAGAAGTTAGAGAGATGATGCAGAAAATACCAAACAAGATTTTATGACTCCTGTAATGAAAGAAGTCAAACTAAGTCACACATCTCTTTTCTACCAAATGGAGTTGCTTAGCTGTAGCCATTTCTGAGTACAACAAAACTGACCTGAGTCAAACAAGTTCCTCATTTTACTTCACACTGACTTTGAACTGCTTTTTCTCCAGCTTGCTTAAAGAATATTTTCAATTGCACATAGGATGTATAAGATATCACAAAATAAAATCACATAAGGTTTTTGACTTACCTATGTAAAACTGAACAGTAAATACATAGTAAATAGGTTTCATCAAATATCTAACTGAATCTCCAATCTTTACAAGTCCCACCAACTGCAAGCCTAGTTTTCTTCAAAAATACCAACAGCTCTGTAACACCAGTAATGTTTTTAAAGGTTGGTACAACCCAGAGAAGAAGGCAGTGAAATCACTGCAGCAGCGTTGTTCAGCACAGCAGTCAGCATGAAATGCACAATCTGCACAGATGAGTCAAGTCTGGATAATCCCTTCATGCTCTGTCAGGTTGAGAGTATGGGGTTTGTTTTTAAATTGCATGCCTTCAATAAACTCCACTTTTCTGCATTTACATTTTAACACAGTATTTTTTAAAGCACGTTTTGATTTGCCCATGTGTAAAAATACTGTTAGAGGAATTCCATCTATCAGGACCTCATAAATAATAACTGCCTTTTTAAAAGGACTGCGAATGGTAATGGTAATTGTAGCTCCATTGGGTGGCTGCTGCCCAGAAGTCTGGTGTACTAATAAAGGTGTAATAACCATGGTAAGATTTGTAGAGAGATGAAATACTTCCAATTGGTTCAACTACCTCCATTAGGAAAAACCAAAAAGGAATTTTTTGAATTCTTAAGAGTAATTAATAAAGGCTAATTAATAAATAAAGAAGGGGGAGCAGGGAGAGAGAAAACACAAAACTTTCCCCCTAGTTCCCTGAAATAGCTGTAAACGTGTTTTATACTGACATAACACATTCTCTTTAAAATGCCAACGTTCTTGAGTTCAGATTCATTCATGACAGATTACACTCTGTTCAAGTGTAGTATCACCCTGGAGCATTGCCAGTTAGAAAATTCAGTTCACTAAGATATATCTAATACAATCCTTGAAGAAGTCTTACCGTCAGCTCACTGGCTTGCTATATGGGCAAATGTTATGTGGTAAGGAGACAGTGGAAGAGAAAGAACCCTGCTAGTTTGAAAACCCAGACATACTCGAATGGTTTATTTTCCTTCCAGATCAAAAGACTGTGCTACTGCTATCTTAAGTATGTTGTTAATTGCATAACCCTAAGAGCCGCAATTATGAGTTATGTCTCCACTTTGCAAAAACAGATCAAGAGGACAAGACACAGTAAACAAGACATTTCAATACATCTGTTGTTCAAAAACTGAGGTCTGCTGTTCAGTGGGATGGATTTACTTAACCCAACTTTCAGCAACACCATCGCTTAAGGGCTGTTTGGCCCTGTCAGAGGTACCAAACCAGAGCCAGGCACGGGAGTGTCAGACAGGGCCAGGTCCGGCTGCAGAATGTGCTGCACAAGCACAGCCCGGCGGAGTTTCCTCCCCCGGGGGCATTATAAAATAACGTCACCGCTCCACAAATACAACCGTACATGCCCGGCGCTACTCAGACATGCCTGCAGAATTAGGTCCAAAACACACAGGTGATTGAAAATTAATTTTTACGAGAAATTACAATTTAGAAGCCACAGCCAGATCTGAGAATGGTGAAACCAACACTTATTACGGTTCGGTTAAACAGAGCAAGCCAAATATGCAGCCGGTTCTCTCACACAAAGCGGAGGGAATAAAGCTACACTTTCTCACACAATTATTAAAAACAAAACACCCACAAAAACAACCCCGAAAGTCAGAAACAGGGGAACGGCAGGGTAGGTAAAGTACCTGAAACAAGTTTTAAATTCCTTGTCAGGCTCCCGATGTGCCAGGTACGCGTGTCCCTCGGGACAGCCGCAGCTCCGGCACGGCCGCGGGCGGGGCGCGGCGCAGCGGGCGGGCCAGACCGGCGCTGGGCAAGGGGGCACGGCTGCCTCGGCCCGCGGCTCCCGCCAGGGTGGGCAGCGAACAGGTCGGGGAAAACTTTCCGGAGGGACAGGGCCTGCCGAGGCGCGGGGCGATCCTGCCAGCCCCTCGGGGCAGAGGGCCGGGGCTGTCTCCTCCCGAAGCGCCACCGCCTCCGCCGCCCGGGCGACCTCCACCCGGCGACCTCGGGGAGGCGCCGGGGGCAGGGCCGGCGCGTGTGTCAACACGGGGCCGCGACGCGGGCCCAGCCCCGGCAATGGGCGGCGCCGGGGCGGGAGTGCGGAGCGCGGCGGCCGCGGCCCGGCTCTCCTCTGCCGCCATCGCCAGGGCCCGCCCGGGGCCGCCGAGTCCCCGCGGCCTCGCAGCCACCCACCTGCAGCACGCCGGCAGCCGCGAGCTCGCCTTCACCTCGCCTTCACCTCGCCCGCCGCGGCGCCGCCGCCCGCATCCCCTCCGTGCTGCGGGAGGCGCTCCGCGGGGCCCCGCCGGCCGCCGCCGGGCCGCCCCTCGCCGCCTCCCGCCGGGCACGGCCGGGGCGGGCGGACGGGGGGCACCTGGTGCGGGGGCGCCACGAAACCCGGCGGGGGAACCGCCCGGCCCAGCCTCGGCAGCGGCCGTGAGTGGTGGGCAGCCGAGGGACACGGGTCGCCCCCCGCGCCGTGGGCTCCCGAAGGTTGCCGCGGTGCCCCCCTCCCAGAACGCCGCTACGTTACCGGCTGGGGCCAGCGGGGAGGGCCTGGGCGGCGCGGCCTGGGCAGCTGGTCCTCCGGCCCGGCAAAGGTCCTGCCGCCATCGGAGAAAAGCTCCGGGTGCTCACGGGCGCTCGCTGTGCAAGTGTCCTTGTGCCCACCGCCCCGGCTGTGCAGGTGGAGAGAGGGCGGTCGGAAAGCTTTTCGCCAAGGATCACGAACTCCCTCTGTGACAGAATTGGTAGAGACCTTAATTTCCGTCCCGTGTTCTAATTACGAGGTGTTTCCTCCCACCCCGCAGTTACTTTTATGCAGTTGAAGTAATCTACCTCTCACCATCCCACCCAGCCTTCTGTGCTTCTGCCGAGGCGGCTGAGCGCCAGGAGCTGCTTAGAAGATATGAATGAAAGTCTGGTGGTGTGATTACGACTTGTAGCTGATGGAGCATATCGTATATAAAGATAAGACATACAGCTATTGCTACTCACAGACTGCAAATGTGTATATCTATCTATCTATCTATCTATCTATCTATAACTGTTACCCTCCCCTATTCTACTATTGCAATTTATAAAAACCTCTTCTGGTACCCAGCAGAAAATGGGCTAAATTCTAAAAATTTTGCATCCAGTTTACACAAATTCTGCACAGAAATACGAGCTTAAAGGACCACTTTGCAGGGGTTATTTTTTCAATAAAACGTGATAGATTTGCCTGGACAAAAGATTGTGGCGGCACAGGGCTACATTGCTTTCCTATGTAAGTTTCCATAAACCCTCCCTCTTAGACCTGACATAGCCTGTAGAGTGATGGCATGATTTTGTTCGTTTGACTCATTCATTACAAAGTCTGATGAATTTTTCAGTGGATCTCATCCCCATCCTAGGTACAAGTTCAGAGGGTTCAGTTCATGATGTAAAAGGCCTCCTCTCTTCCCTGGTTAGCTACTTAGCTGTACAGAAGGAATTTGAGGCCTCTACTTAAAAAATTAAAATGCTCGTACCCTCTGTCCCATATGCTGATGCTGTTTCAGAGCCAGAGTGGTGTCCAAATGTGACTATGAATATTAATTTAATGGGGGAAATTGGTGAAAGCAAGATGAAAGAATTAGACACTTGCAGTGCTACTTTGCTGCTTATTACGGAAGCCTTTGCCGGTGATTGAGGAGCATATGAGTCAGTTAAAAGCACTGCAGTGCTGGAGAAAATGATTCTCAATTATCAGAATAAGAGAGAACAGAGCAATATGGAATTGATTTTGAAACTACTTAAAATCACAAGAGTTTCACATTAACTTTTTTTTCTTAGTATACTATGGCTCCTCCTGAGTTTGTCGAATGGATCCTTTTGATCTCATCTCCTGTTGATCTTGTGATTCTGTAAACCTACAGTACGTTGCGAGTGATTAAAACATACCACTCATAGGCATGAGTTACGTCTGCTCAAATGGGAGGGCTACTCAAAATGAAGCGAGCTGCTTGATGTCACTGCACTGCTCACTGGTAAAGCCTCATGTCCTCCTCATTGCCTTAGGAAACAACTTGCTTCTCAATTAAAATGGGAATAGGATTCTGACTTGGGAGTCAGAAACCAGGATTTTTCTGTTCTGTGACCACACACCCACAATATAGTAATAGTACCTTTGAAAGAGGGATTGTAAGTGTTAAAAGACTTTCTCAGGGTAGGACAGTCAGAGGCTGGGGATTTATATGCCATGCCTTCAGAACTTCCCACATCTCTTTCTTCCTTCCCCATTGTATGTCCCCAGTCATTCCTACATCACTGTTCTTCAGGTTTTGTTGAAACTCAGGATTTCCATGGCTTCTTTGGGACTTTCACATGTTTCACAACACTTTCCTGGTCAGCTAATGAAAGAAAAAGTTTTTGATAAATGAGAAAACACTCACAGGATTAATCAGGGAAAAATGGACCAGCTGCCCTCTTTGGAAACCAGAACCTCCTTTGTTTCCAGGATCTGTATTGGCATAACTACAACATAATATAGAATAGCAAAAGTTTATAAACAATACTTTTTCTGTAAAACGGATCTCCTATATGTGTTAACTCAGATTTCCCTTCTGTCTTCTTTATCAATCTCTGTCAAGTCAAACTTCTGTTAACAGCTCTACATCAGTTATCTCTCTTTTTAGTATAAGAAATGCACATTCATAGTTTCACAATTTCTTTACCTTTTCAATTATGTTGTGCATTTCAGCTGTTTTCCATTGCTTGAATCTGCCTCAGACAGGGAATGGCTCTTTTATTCCTTCAGTTTTCCAATGCACTGGCCAGTCCCTGTAATTGAACCTACTCCTCAGCTTCTCAGCCTGGGAAACCTCTGAGGTTTATGCTTCTGTCCTCAACAACCTGCTTCTGAGGTAACCCCCCAAAATCTCTTGATCCACCTTGTGCTTATCAGATATGCCAGAGCAGATAACTGATTTCAGCATAATGGAATCAGTATTAGTGCCTGTTGCTTTTGTCTTCTTAAATAACCGCTGCTTTACTTGAAGATCCTGAACATTAAGTGCATTTCTTGCCGGCTTTCTGTTTTGGTTGTTTGAGTATCTTTGGCAGGTAGACATTTATCCTTTCCTTCCACTTAACCACAGTTATGGTCCCTGATTCCAAACTGACATCCTTGAAATATCTAGATGGTTTGTCAGCTCTTTGTTTAGCCTTCACCTGGCATTATTTTACCTTTTCAGCCATCACATTTTGTCCAGATACTTTTCCATCTGAGAATCTTGTGCTGCTTCTGCCATTATTTGCGTGGAAAAGCCTATGTACTTAGACGACAAAGCTGCTACAACAATGTACATTTTGTTAATTTATGTTGCCACAGCAACTGAGTCATGCAAAAATGTAGTGTTTCATTGTTTGGTATTGCACTTTGGCATTCTGATAAAAAGCTAGGGAGATGTAGTCTGTGTGCAGCTGCTGTGGAGCTGGGTCTTAACTAGGTAGATAACCATGCCTATCGAGTAGGTATCAATAGCTGCTGTCAAAATGGGTTTACCAGATAGGATCCTGTAGGAATCTAAATACAGTTCTGTTTGGTTATTTGAGGAATTGTAAGGAGGCTGGAAGAGGGGATTAGAATCCTGACATATAGAAAACTGGTCTAGAAAACATAAGACACATGTTGGGGGGACAAAAGCAATGAGCTTAGGCCGGTATAAAAAATTGCACAAATTCAGGAAATGAACAATGGGTGAAGAAGTAATCTTCCAGAAAGGAATCGAGTCTACAGTAAGTCACAAGCTGAGTGTGAGTCAGCGATGTGTTTTCCTGGCAAAAACAGTAAACATTCCAGGAAGATATAGATGTGGAAGATATAATCTGTAGGCTCTGTGCAGTATTGGTAGGACATCAGTGGAAGGGCTAATTTTGTGCATTATTTTGTGCATCAAGAACTATGTGAACCACAGGAGTCAGTGCAGGTGGCAACAAGGATGGACAGAGGACTGGGAAGACTGAGGGAGCTGGAGTTGTTCAGGCTAGAGAAAAGAAGGCAGAAGACAGACATGCTAAGACTCCTCATATACTTAAAAGGCCATTGCAAAGAGAAGGGGAATCATCTATTCTTGGTAGGTAGGGTAAGATGTAATGGACTTAAATTGCATCAAGGAGAAAAAGCTTTTCTAATGGTAACATTAGTGAGGCACAGCTTTATATCACAGGGTGTAATGGTGTCTCTGTTACTGGATGTCTTTAAGTATGTACTGGACAAATATTAAGTACTATTGATCTGGCATTAGAATTGGAGGATGGACCAAGTGACTAATCAAGGTCTGTTACAGACCTATTTTTCTGTGATTACATATAATCTGAGGCTTCTCATTGATCATCATTTCTTTATCCAGTCCCATTGTACATTCTGTTTTCTTTTCAAGTCAGATCCCTGGTCATCTCTCTGTTCTCTGAAGGACAAAGAGGGTTTTGTCCCATTTTTTTCTTCCTGTGTAGTTAAAGACCGAAGTTTTTCTCATTTTTTGGTAGCCCACAACAGACACAAACTGATGAATTGTATTGCATTTTACAGCTGAGATAACTATTATAATTACACGTGAGTTAAACATTCAGTAAAGATTGTTTAGATGACTGTTGTCAGTCTATTCAGACATGTTCTACATAAACTGTAAAAAAATGTTAACATAAATCTGAGATTCTCTACTCGTATACTAGACAAAATAATTCATAAAATGTTACTGTATTCCAGACCAAGCTAATGCACATAATCCCAAATTCTCTGATCTTCACTGACAGGAACCCATAAACCCAAAAGTTTTTTAATGTAAACTGTACTATGTTACTTATTTTTTAGGCATGATTTGGTTTCAAAAAGTCTTGTATATTTTAAAAAAACCCTATTCACTTCTACATTTCAGCTTAAAACAAATGGGTTATACCAAGAAAAATTGGCATTTGTTTACTTGGCAGATCTGATCAACAGACAACATTCTTGATAGGTTTTCTGTGTTTTTTATCCAAGCATGTTTGCTGTTGTAAGTCGGTGTTACTTCTTTCTACAAACTTTTGTGTTTATAGCCTTAAATCAGCATGTCTGTCAGAGCAGACCCATGCACATTTTGGGCACCCTAGAATAAAAAAACCTACTGCAATAATTGCCAATGCTGAATATTTCTTTTGCTGAGCTTTTAAAGAGAATGCCCATCAGAAGTTTAAACCCACTCTTTTTCTTCTTAAGGATAACTTTGGCAAACTGTACAGTCATTTTATCCTGTCAGAGAATGAGGATTTTCTTTCTGTAATGATTTCTTGTTACAGATTAGTAGTGTGCTTTTCTACACAGAACATGTATTGCCCCATGTACCTGTGCTGATCCACATATTCATAGGCGATGGAGAGGAAGAGGTGGGGAACAAAGTGACAAAATTTCTCTATAATACTGGATTTCTCAGAGTCATAAAAAACTAAAATCTAACAATGAAGAACCATTGACTTCATGTAAGGCCAAGGATATTGGAATTGTAATGAAAATGTCCTGAAATATAATGAAAAGCGTGGCTGAAAGAAACACATATTAAGAAAAGAATAGGAAACATGAAGTATCATTATGCCCCTGTTTATGGTGCTCCAGTTTTTTTAACGCCACAAGCAGCTCTTGCCTTCATATCTCAGATGAGATATAGTAGAACTAGAAAAAAATAATATGGATAATCAGGGATATGGGACATCTTTTTCATGAGGTGTGGCTGAATAGACAGAATCTTTAGCCCAAAAAGGACACAGCCCAGAGAGGGTATGAGAGGGATCTGTAAATCATGGATGGCACAAATCCCATGAACTGAGTATCTGTCTTTATACTGGAGCTAGGGAGTTATCTAGTCAGATAAAATTGTCAGATGTCGGTTTTCAGAGACACAAAAGGAGAAATTCCCTGAAACTATCAAAGCTATCAGAAAGCAAGTGGATATGCCCATAGAATAAAAATCCGTCTGGAGCTGCTAAAAGCTGAAGTGTAGAGATCTCTATTTCAGCATGTCCCTAAGGCAGCCCCAACTTCCAGCCTTGCTGGAGCCTTTACCCATTTGTTTAATTCTTTTGTTTGGCAAAAGGCATCTTCAGCTGGCCACTGTCATAGAGAGATCCTGGGCTGGACTGAGACGTGTGCCCCAGTGTGAGCATTCTTACTTTGTTGTTAATTCGCCTGCTGACTGAGAAGGCTCTGACACCCTTTGACTTGTGTGGGTCTGTGCTTCTGCAACCCTACAGCACTGCAGGAGACACAGCCTGGGAAGTGATATAATAATAATAAGCAGGAGGCAGGAATCTGCCTTTGATATGTAATTTTTCTTTTTTTAAGTTAACTAAAAAAAAAGGAAAAAAGAAAAGGAAAAAAGATTGCCCCTCACATCCTTGGACACAGTCAAGCATGGACAGATGCCTGACTCCATTATCATTATCTCCTGCATCCTGATAAAGCCAAGCAAATTCCTAAGGCACTTTAAGGCCACAAAAAGGGTCAATAATGCTGGGGGTGGAGGAAAGAGTAAAGAAATTCCCTTGCTGTGTCTGCCAGAGAGTGAATCAAGTGGATGCAAAACTACTTTCTGTATCTGGGAGACATCACTTGGGGCATCCCTGAAGTGGGTCAGGGTAGGGGTTGTGCTCACTGTTATCAAAATTTCCAGAGCATCAGCAAGGAGAAGTATCCATTGTCAGCATATACAGAGGTATGATTGAAAACTAGCATGGGAATCTTCTTCACTGCAGAACACAGGAAAGTATGAATTTGATGCTTAAAGGTCTGACTGACAGGAATATTAAACAGGCTTTCAATTAGCAGGATGCATACGTGTTGGCTTCTGGAGACCGGGAAGGGCATAATTCACCTCGAGCAGCAGCTTACTGGAAAACCATGAGACTGTACCGGCAGGGGAAGAAAGCCAGTGCTGAGGGATTCTTCATACCTGTGATCCCCTCTGGGCTGTGGAGAACACTGGTAGAGGATGATGGAGTAACCCAGCAGTAAAACAACGGTTTGAGGAGGTCTTTATTTACCCCATATATTCATTCATTGTGGCTGTCATGCTGTGGTTTAGTGAGTAAGGAGAGAAGGATATGGGAGTGTAAAATACCCTCATACCATATATTTACTATTGGTTATTGGTATTTTGAAGCAATGAAAATTCAAACAAAAAATTAGTTGCTACAGCATTTCAAATTTCGAATCAAAAACCGTAAAACATTGAGCAGTTTTGCATTCATATATTTGACAGAATTTTTGTTAGGTAAAATAGTTTGTGCTTCCATCTTTAGCTGGGGTTTTGACTCTTGATTAGGAAGAAATATTCATTGAAATTTCCTTTTGTTTATCTGAAAATATTTTAAATGCTAAAAATTTGAATGAAAGAGCACTTAGGTGATAACTTTCAGATACTCAAATGTTTTATTTTCTTCACAGCTGGAAAAAGTTGGCAGAGCATTACAGAGGAACAAGCTTTTCTCTGTTCTTCTGCAACCAGTATGACTCTCAGTCATATTCTGCGGTTTCACCAGATAGTATTTTTATTATAAGTTTTATACCTCAATACTGTGGGAAGTTGGTGTTTTTTTAAGGTGAAGTGATAGCATTTTGTTTCCTTCATTCTGGTGAAACCTGATCTTACTGATGCTACCCCCCCCCCCCAAACACTAATGCTTGTGCTGTTTTTTTCCTGGAGGAGGGTTAGTATTATTTCCTATAGAGTTCTGTTTCATGATGGCTCAGAAATGAACATAACAATTACCACAAATGAACAAAATGGCTTTTGGTTGCAGTGAAAATTGGTTTTTTTCAGGAACTGTGCAATTTACCCAAAAGCTGCTAACAAGATGCTACCATTTTCTTAGTGGTTTTGCATATCATTAATGAGAGAGCAGTAATATCTTCTCTCCTAATGATTGCTGTTCTTTATACCTCATCTCCTTGGAGATGAGAATCTCTACTTTCTTTATTCCTTCCATTTATATAATTTCTGCCCTCTTCTTTTGAACAAAGACCTGAAAGCAAGCAAGTATTGAATTGTCTCAGTATTTATTTATTCATTATATTTGATATAGAAATGCTATGATAGTTGGGACTGAGCATCCATGTTGTTAGACTTTGTTTCCCTTTGATTTCTTTACCAATTTTTTGAACCAACAGACTAGTTTCCAGTGTCTGTATTTTAGCTGGGGGGCAATATTGACTTTAGACACTTACCTTCACTCTGCTCCATTCTTTAAGTCTCTTGGAGCCTATTTCCCCCATTCCTGGCCACCTTTGTTTGTCCTTTACTGTGATGGTGATGAGGCACTGTCACCAGTTGCCCAGAGAAATTGTGGATGCCCCATCCCTGAAAGTGTGCAAGGCCAGGTTTGATGGAACCAGGTCTGGTGGAAGGCGTCCTTCCCACAGCAGAGGAGTCTGAAGTAGATGATGTTTAAGGTCCCTTCCCACCCAAACCATTCTATGATTTTATGGTTATAAGCAGAATCATAGAAATCGTAAAAAATAGTATGAGAATAGACATTATTTGGCCCATCATTATACTCCACACCAGGATCATCTCCATGTAAATTAGTGCTGAAGGTTTTTGTCCTACTTCTAGATTCTGTGTGTTGATGGAGACACCATATACTCTGTAGGTAAAATTCTCCAGTGCTGACTGGTCTGTACTGTTTTAATAGTTTCCCTGGGAAATGCCTTTCAAATAATCATCATGGGATTAATTCTCTAATTGTACATGTCTACAGGTATATATCTACAACTACTGTAGGCTTCTAAGTTTCTGCTAGAAGAAGTGGAGGTATGGATTGTTCTTCATTTGTCTACAGATGGGTCTTTAGATCTGAGATGGAAAGAACACCCCTAATATCTAACCTATATTGAAAAACATTTCTCTCTGTCTCATACGTAAGACAAGGATGGAGTGCAATTTATTCCTTTCCTCTTTGTTGTACCCTTTACCCTTATTTTACATATTGCTTTTCATCTTCATCTAAACCACTTGCTACTTCTTTAAACACTGTTTATTTTCAACTCATCCTTTTTGTTCCTCTTTTAATCCTTTCCGCTGGTTCACACAATTCTCATAATAAGGAACTTGAAACTACGCACGTGGTGGATGAGAGACTGCATGGCATTAAATGTCCTCTGTGAGAACCTCAGCCTATCTTTTAGGAGGGCGGGTGGGGAACTTGATCAGAGGAAAAGCCCTCTCCCATTACATCACCACTGAGGCAAAAGCAGTGCATACAGCTCTGCGTTGCTCACGTCAGGCTGTAATTGCTGTGAAGCTGAGCATTGCATACCAGTGAGCCACAAGGCCTGGTAGAAGAGTATCAAAATCAGCAGCCACCACATCAGCAAAAGAGTGCTGGGTCTTTCTTGATGTTTTTATATCTACAATGCTTTAAAAAAGATGCTTGCAGAAGCAAGATGCCAGAAGTGTTATTTTATTGTCTCTATTGCAGGTTTAAGAAGGTATCGCCTTCATTCTTGAAGCTGTGGAGTAAATTTTCAAATTAACATGTGAGGGAGGAATACTGAGAGGATTTTTTGCATATATCTGAAAAGCAAGTTGATCTAAAAATATGATCCATTGTAGTTCAGTGTTCAGAAATATTACTCTTTTCAGTTCTATTTTTGTAAACAGATTAAATAATAGTTCCTTAAAAAAATTCCTTATTACTATAGTACATCCTATGATGGAGGATAATTGTTTCTGAATCTTCTACTTGTTCATCTGTCAATCATTCTATAAGAAACTCAGAACAGTTTTGTGAGAATTACAGAACAAACTTCAAGTAGAGTGAATTGTCTGTGGTCAAATGAAATACAAAGGAAAATGAAATACAAGTAACCAGACTGATGTTAGGACTGTGGGAGAATGCATTAGTATCCACAAAGAGCATTTGGGGTAAATCCATGGTACTTTGATCATACCCTAATTTTAATAACATTATGATACCAATAATGACCATAAGGCATATGTAACCTGGGATTCTGAATTTCACATGATTATCATTGGTTTAGAGGAATCATCAAAATTTCAAGGATAGAAACTAAGACTGAAGATAGAAAATTTATTTAATGCACTGTTGCCAGTGTTTATTCATCTAGAAACATCATATTTAGCTCTTGCTACTTTCATATTCTGGGTACAAAGTCATCTGAGAGGAAAGATAGGACATACTTATCTTTGTGAAGACAGAGATGAATTTATTTTTCAAGTGTATACTGTCCTTGCACCTCCAGATCCCTTGGGCAGAGCCTACTGGAATGAGATTTTTTGATACGTTGTTTTGATGCAGACCCTGAATGGGTCCCAGCTATGTGACCTGACAGATGGACTGAACACTCTTATGTTAAAAACCTGAGAATTCTTTGGTTTTGTGATTCTGAAATTCAAGATGAATCAACATCTTGATAGAATACCTTCTGCTTAGTGGTATTATCTAATAATATTTAAGGTTTTCCACTGGCACCATAGTGCTTTGAATTCATATTGCTATTCATTAACAAATCTCTCCTGCACTGTTCTCTTACTATTGTTACTGCTGCTTGATATAATTTTAAAATTAAGTTATTGTCAAATCAGAATCAGTTTATTCATAGAATCACAGAATCACAGAATATTCTAAGTTGGAAGGGATCCATAAGGATCACTGAGTCCAGCTCCTGGCCCTGCACAGCACCATCCCCAACAGTCACACCATGTGCCTGAGAACATTGTCCAAATATGCTTCTTGAACTCTGTCAGGCTGGTGCTGTGACCACTTCCCTGGGGAGCCTGTTCCAGTGCCCAACCACCCTCTGGGTGAAGAACCTTTTTCTAATACCCAGCCTAAACCTCCCCTGACACAGCTTCAGGCCATTCCCTCAGGTCCTGTCACTGGGCACCACAGACAAGAGATCAATGCCTGCCCCTCCTCTTCCCCTCACAAGGAAGTTGTAACTGCAATGAGGTCTCCCCTCACTCTGCTCCTCTCCAGGCTGAACACACCAAGTGACCTCAGCCACTCCTTGTATGGCTTCCCCTCAAGGCCCTTCACCATCTTCGTTGCCCTCCTTTGGACACTCTCCAATAGTTTAATGTCTTTCTTACATTGTGGCACCCAAATCTGCCCCCAGCACTCGAGGTGAGGCCGCCCCAGTGCAGAGCAGAGTGGGACAATCCCCTTCCTTGCCCGGCTGGTGATGCTGTGCCTGGTGCCCCCAGGACAGGGTTGGCCCTCCTGGCTGCCAGGGCACTGCTGACTGGTTGTGATGTACAACTGCTTCTACGTTTCTCCCTGGCGTTTGGGGTATGGGTTTTGTCTTTATTAGGCTTTACATTGTTTAGGACTTGCTGACATAAAAGACAACCTGTTTCTTCCAGTTATTATTTATTGTTTGTATTATTTTTACCCTTATTAGTAGTAGTACATTGAGGACTTGTTCTGGATGTTGTATGGAGAATGAAAAGAGGATCTCTGTCCCCTTCATAGCCCACCTAATTTAGAACAAGAGAAGATAGATGGTGCTGCAGTCAGAGGCATGTGATCTGAACAACCATTGCTTTTGGAGATGTGACATGAGAGGTTTCAAGATTTACATGTAGACAGTTTCATTTTTCTCATTTGAAAGTGACTTTTCTACTGAAACTATGTGATGAAAAAGCCCAAATCACCAAAACTGAACTGAAATCTCTTTTTAAACTCTGGTCTTTTTTTTTTTTTTAATTGATACAAACATTTCTTATCCTGATTAGGGGTGGAGAATTTTTTTCAGTTCCTGAAAATTTTCTTCAGGTGGGAAAATCATTTGCCATTTGCTTCTTCCCCAGAGGACAATGGGATGAGGGAAGGCCCTTTGGGACTTGTAGCACAGACCTCATAAACACAAGGTTGTATATTGTAAACTCTACAGCTTTGGATCAATATTGAGAAACTTTATAGTCAATCTCCATGATTTTGACTTCTTCCAAGTAATATATAATAGTAATTACAAAGCATGTCACTGGTACTTCTCAAAATTTAGAGTTCACTGTGCTGTAGGTCACCTGTGTGAAAGGACATTTTCTCTTTAGAAGCACCATGAGAAGCAAACTGAAACCATGGCTCACCACTTAGCATTTGAGAGGTAGGATGTGGAAAAGGCCCTGACCCTGGTTCTCTTTTTTTTTTCTTGTCAAATGTCAGGATAATTTTAGTTACCACTATTGCTTTTACTTGATGTTTATTCTATCTGTGGTTGGTCTGAATTTGTTTGAGCACTGTAGGCTATTGAACTTAAGGCAGAGTGACACTAAGTGGGGTTGGTTCTGTGTTAGCAGAAGATTTATTATTGTTTGGGCACACTGTTTTGGGGTGAAATCTCACCATCTATTTAAAAAGGGTGATGTGAAAAGATTAACATCTTAGAGAGGCATAATCATTTCCAGTTTGATGCTTCAGTATGTCCTACCGCAGAATTTGCTGGCTTGATTGCTCTGCATGCAATTTGTCAAAATTACTTATGCAAAACATGATTTGAAAGGGTGACATCTTAGGCAGAGGTGAAAAAACAGCTCAGAAATCCTTTCCTAACCCAAATATACTTGCCCCATGCTAGGTCTGCCCTAAAAAGGGATGATTAATCTTTCAAATGTCTTTGAGTCCCCAAAAGTATTCCTGCATTTCACTGTGTATAGAACACATTAGCTACAATATATTGTGATTGCCTTCATGGTTCATGTAAAAATAATACTGCAATTGTTTATTAAAACCCAGGATTAATTTAGCACAGGTCTAGAGGAATGTACATAATGCTGGATGGAAAGCTGCTTCTCTGAAATCCCCCAGCATGTGGGTTTTCAGTAAATGAGGACATTTGGTGAAGTTTCAGTTTTCACAGATGAAAGGTAAGAAAGATTTACATTTATACATAAACATGCACAGCAGGGGGAAGGCTCGTCTGCCTCACAGCTTGCGGCAACTGTTCAAATGAAAATGAACACTTCTGAGGAGTTCTATTCTGGGAAGAGCTATGAGTCCGTGCTGCTCACTGTGCCAATGGCTCCAAGAGCAGTACACCTTCGATGTATCCCACAACATGGGCTGGCTAACGAGCATATCCTCATCTTCAGGGGGTTATGGAGTTCAACGATTGTTTATTGATCATACATGAAAGAGCTCAGCAGCTTGTGGCGAAGGTTGCATCATGTACCAGGAATATCCAGACTGTGTCCTAGGGAGAGACACAGGTTGGTAATGAAACAACGTTAGTACAATTACTGAAGCAGCAGGAGCTGGGGAGGCAGGAAGAGTCTGGGCTGTGTATCTACCTTGGCATCAGAGCACTTGTATTTCTGATTTTAATGAAGTACTGCCAGTTTGGGACAGGCTGCTGTTGCAAAATCCTCAGTGGATTTGTCGTACTGGAGGTAAACCTGCCTTGATGTTTTTTGAAAGGATGAGTGCAAAGTTACTCTGTTCCTGGGATAGATGGGAGAAATGGTGTTCCAGATTCATGTGGTGCTGGAGGATCCTCTTGTTGGGCATGGGAGGAGTTGCTTGATGGCAACATTAAACAGCTTGGATTTTAGCTCATGTTGGTTGGTGGGTTTTGCCCCAGCTAACAGTTCTGCTTCATGTGTGTGTTCATGGAGCTGCTACCTAGGTGTCCTGCATGAGATTTATGTTCACATTGAATACTTGGGTGGGTTTTGATTGGCAATCAAACTGTCCCTGTTTATTGAGCAGAGAAATTAATCCCTACCATAGAGGAAACAAATCCCGAGGCTGCTTCTTAGAGCCATAACCTATTAGAGATAGAGCTGGGTGTTCCTGGAACAATCTCATGTCATGTGAGAGGCAACCAAGAGAGTACTAGAAAGAAATCACAAGGTCTTCCCCTCGTCTAGGTCTAACTCAAAAGGGAATAACTTGGTCTCATATTTGCTGCTTTTTAGTAGGTAGCAGTGAGACTTTAAAGTGAGAGATAGTTGCCTGACATCAGCCAGGCCTTGAATTTAGTCTTACCTCCTTCTGCAAGAAGCACTGCTAACCAAAGATTAGATGCTTGTAGCCCAGGCTCAGCTTAGCCATCTTTATAACAGTTTATAGGTGTCTTTCCAAAAAATTAGCATAATATGTATTAGGACTGGCTCTAGGCATATTGCTACATGAAGGAAACTTCTTTTGCTTCTCCAAATGTGTTGCTGAAGGCTACAGTAGCAGGAGGATGATACTCCAATAATGGTTTGCATAAAGTTAAGTTTGTATCCTGTTATCCAAGAAGAGCTTGCAGCAAGCCTGAAGAAAACTTGCTGTTCTTGCCTCACTTTCTTTAAAACATTTTCAGATCATCTTCTAGTATTACTGCACGTGTATTTGCATCATACTTTATCAGTATGATCAATCTGCCATTTTTGCACAGGTGACAATCTCTGTATTAAGAAAATGCCAGGTCCTTGCCTTAGATATCACAGCAACTCTTCCCATATCAATCCTTATTTTGAGGATTAATTAAATTTGATTGAAATGATGTCATACCTTGGGATTAACAATTTTTATTTGAGAGTATATAAATGTTTCCTTCTTTAATGTGATTTATTGTTTGCCTGAGTGAGAGTTATGTGTTTGGAAGAAGGCTAATGTGTGTCTCTCATCCCACTCCTGAACTATCTACTAGGCTTCTAAGGAGTCTGAAAGGGAATCTGTTGTCTTCAGGACCACCCCTAATTCTGGTGTATTTTAGTCTCTACTTTTCCAGATACCCTAAAATCACAGAGAAATATGTGAGGTTCTTTTTGTTCACCTACAAAGGTCTCAGGTTGCTCACTGAATCCAGTTCTTCAATGACCCTCACCCTCACGTTTGCTTGTCTTGAAATGGATTTTGATTATTCTGGTTCAAACTTATATCACTGCTTTTCTCCAGAAAATTCTTCAATGAAGAATTCAAGGAAGCCCTCAAGTGAACCTCTGTAAAGCTATTTGTGGACTTTTGGAGTTTATACAGTTTATAATTGTAAAATGTCGCCACTGAAAATGAAATTTTATGTGAGCATATTATTTGAGCATTTCATCTGAGACAGAATGTTTATGCTTATAAAAAGGTGAAAAATATAAGTGATTACTGGTGCTCTGTAGATAATACCTATGACGATACCAAAATTAATCTGGGAACAATAACATTGGTGGCAAATAACTCCTCTCTTTCCCTGTGGTCCCCCAGGTCTGGCTTTCTGACACTGGGGTACCATGATGTGTACTAAAAAGCTGATAAAACCTCTGACAGTTCTGTGCTGGTCATTGCACATGAAATAACATTTTACACTGAGCAGATGTTGTCACAAAGTCTTTACTCTGGCGGCGCCTGGTTCAGCTGAAGGAGCAGATCTATAGTGCAGTTTCTCACTGCTCATTCCTGGCCTGAATGCACTCATACTTCACTGCTCTGTTGAGGTGATGTGGAGGAAATGGAGCCTTTTGGGAGTTTTGTCTTTTTAAAAAAATTTATTTCCATTATTGCAAACTGCAGTAACTCCAGCTGGTGCTCATGTGTTTTTAAGAACTCCAGCTATTGCTTGCGGCAGGCTTTATATATATATACTTACACATATAAAAATAAAAGATTAAATACTTTGTGCATAATCATCTTTGAACTCCTAATTTATTCACTGAGTAGCGATCAAATGAGGTATATTTTAAAATGACTTTTTTTTTTTCACTGTGCCCTGATATCTATGAAGTATCAGAAAGGGTGGCATTACTAACCCATACCATGTGATGTTTGCACCTGTTGATTGTGCTATTTTTTACTTTTCATTCTCAAGAAGTGCAGTACTTAACGGATACCTTGAAAAATTGTCATATCTTGCCATATTTTTCTCCATATCTGATGAATGTGGTTTCACCACAAAAGATTTTGATAGGGGGTTATTTTTCCCCTCTGCCTGGTGATTTTGTGCCAGGCTTTATGAAATGCTGATGTGTTTTTCTGTCCAGAGAAAGTATTGAATGATGATATTAACATTTAAGGGGAAAATGACTGATCACAGAGGATTTGCACTAGTGGCTATGGGAAGAGCCCTGTTCTTTTCAAATACTAATGGGTTTTGCATCAAACTAAAACAAAGTTATCACAGGCTTATTGCAGTTACTTGCAAGCCAGCTGGGGTCATGTTTCTGTTAATTCTGCATCCACACTCTCTGCAGAAAACTGTTGCTGTAACCTGTTAGATGGTGTTGATCATGGGAGCTCTCGTGTGTGCCACTTTAGGAGAAAGTGTCCTCAACTGCTATCAGTTTTGGTGGCATTGCTGCCTGTGAGTGACCACTCCAAACAGTCCCTGTGCAGAACTACTGCTACCTGGCTCCATTTGCAGCCCTAGTCGGGAAGCAGATGGTCCCAAAGGGCAGCTCAGGGTGCTCAGTGACTGTCCCACCACCAACTCAGTTTGTGCCAAGTTCGTAGCACACTTCCCACATTGTCTTGACCCAGGCCAGCTGTTGCTCTGTCGGACAGATTTAGCACAGTCCTGTGACTATTAGGGACATGACTTAATGGTGTACTTGGCAGTGCTTGTTTAATGGTTGGGCTTTATGATCTTAAGTATCTTTTCCAACCCAAATGATTCTATGATTCTGTAATTCTGTTCCCTGCAGGCAGTTTGGATGAAGCAACTGTTGCAGTGGATGGATGAAGGAGGATATCTGCATGGATGTAGCCTGTGCTGAGGCAGTTGGTCAGATAAGAGTCTCTGAGCTGTTCTATTTAACTACACAGGTGTGCTGTAACAGATAGTCAAATGAGCCTCATTGTCTGTATTTATTTATTGTCTATAATTATTCTCTGTCATGTGAGTTTAGAAAGTATTACAGAAGTGCTTTGAGGTAAAGCGTATGTTGAGGAAAGGCTGTGAGATCCTCAGAAAACCTGGCTCAGGACTGCTTAAGTACTATTGATTAAGTGGAGTACAGTGTTTAATGAATCTCTGTCATTTCTTTTCCTATTTTTTTGTTCTTCCATGCTCAGCAAAAGTAACACCCAAAAAACATGGAGAAGTAAGTGGATGGTACATAAGCCCTCTTCCCCAAAATAAATGATAGGAGAAAAATAGCCTTGTCATCAAAGGCACATATTACTCTATTGCAAAGCATGTGAAAGTTTCAATTCAATTCAAAATTTTCAGTTCAAAAGGAGTGAGTTGTTGTCACCCATTGTAACTCTTTGTTCCTCTCTTTGACACAAGGTAAAGCATTTTTAAGGCCCTCAGCAGTGTGCTACATCCTACCATCTAAAAAGGCAGCTCTTTTTGCATCTAAGGAATCCTTTTGGTCTCTCCTGCAGTACTTTTAACACACAGCCTGACTAGAAGAATACAGCGTGCTGCTCCATCCCTGCTGTCCCCAAGGCTGTCCCTGATCACAGAGCACAGCCCCAGCTGTGATCTGCCCAATGCCAGAGCCCTTACATGGGTCTCAGTCAGCTTAAAGACAACACCACTTGATTGTGCCAAGTGACAGTGTGTTTGCTTTGTGACTGTGCTCTACCCTGTGTTGTCTGCCCTCCCAGTACAGTGTCTGGTCCATGGACAACATCCCCTGAAAGCCCTTTATAGCCCTGGAATGAGCCTCCTGGGTCCCTGCTCCTGCTGCTTCTGGGGTGGTGTGTGATGGAAGATGATGTCCTCTTCTGAGGGGCATTCTGGACTTGTCCCATAGTCAGGCATACCCCAGCTTCCTCAAGGTCAAAGGCAGTGCCATGCTCTGAGAGAGGTATATTTAAAGGCCTGAATGTGCTGGTGCTTGTTTAATGTCAGAGGAACTCACACATACTAGCAGCTAAATAAATACCGAACTAACTGCAGACTCACAAACATGGAAATCCCTTTCCAGCTGAGCTTTTAATTAGGAATCACCATTCCCAAAATATCCATCTAGCTTGTCCCATGGGTCACCCCAGCTATCTACCATATTGATGAGACCAGGAATCACTCTGTCTTCAAAGTGAAAATATGTAGCAGGTGTCAGCATCCTTTCCAAGGTAGAAGGCCAGGCTGAATGGTACCTTTCCAAATTAAAGGTCAGATGTGCCAGCAGAGAATTGCAGGAGCCAGAACAAGATGCCACTAATCAGATATTTGAAGCATCTTGGCTCAGGGTGAAGCATGGGATGGAGGAACAGGGATCTGAAGTCCTTATCTCTCCTGTCCTACCAGATATCACAGCTCTGAGCTCCAGCTCTCTGTGTTCCTTGTGGACTCTGCCCATCAGGTTCCTTGGTCTCTGAGCAGCAGGTGGCCCATCCCTCATACTCAGCAGGGACTAGCTGATAGTAGCTCTTGTAAAGTGATTATTTTGAAGGGCAGCAGCCCAGGGGAGGCAGGGTAGGGTTAAGGACTGGAAAGATGTTCACAAAATTACCAAAATCAGTTTTTGAAAAACTGTGACTTAGATATCTACATCCCCCCTCTCCTTCCCCCTTCCGCACTCAAATTGCTGTTTCTTTCTTTAAAACACTGACTTATTTTTTCTTCTGGCCCTCCCTTCCCACTGCCTGCTCATGTCTCCATACTTTATTCCTCCATGGTAAGAGTTAGAAATGGGATTAATTTGTGCTAAAGGCCAAGCTCCTCGCATAACCGCTGGCGCCAGGCTTAGAGCTGGAAATGGACAAGAGTTCAGATAACAGGCTGGCAGGTGAAAACATGGACTTCAGCCACAACTGAGGATGGACCAGACCTCAGGCAAATTCAAAGGATAGAGGGTAAAGGCAAAAACATGCAGGAAAATGTATTTTAACAGGGTCAGAAGAGCAGAGACAAGGATGAGGAACTCAAGGAACAGTTTCGTAGTTCTGTGCAAAAAAAGGCATTAAGGAGCAGCATCAAGGTGTTTCTGATATCTCTGCCTTCCTGGCTCACTAGTGGGATTGCCTATGGCAAGTGCTTACCTTACTTTAAAATTGATCCAGGACTGGGATTTTCTTTCCTGAGAGTAATTAAAATGCACAGAAAAATATGTTTTTCCTCACGTCTTTGCTGATTACTGCTGTCAGTCTGTTGCAGACATTTTGGCTTGGGTATGTCAAGATTAGGTCTGCTGTTAGTTGGTGTCCTGCATGGACTTGCTCTGAGTCCATTTTATACTGCATCCTGCTATCTAGACCTGAAAGACCATTAGGATAAACTCAAAAAGAATTTAGGAGGGTTCTGTGCTTTGAAGGAGACACTGGTAGTTGGAGCCAAAGATGTCAGGATGTTTCTTTTCCTCTTACTGTAAGTCATCACTCATCTTCTGCAAAATATATCCCTTAGAGATGCCAAAAATTAGTACATAAAATAAATTTTTTAAAAATCAGACTATCATTCATTATGCATTTAGGTTTTTTGGCTAAGAGAATTGGAAAAAAGGCATGTAAAATGGGTGAGCCCTAAAAGCAGAATACAAATAATTTTTGTCCCTGTTATGAAACATAGCTTCTGATTAGCTGAACTCCTCTCCTGGTGCATCAGTTTCAGCAGCAGGGCTGAACTCTCCTTTAACACTTCTGCATTTAACACTTCTGAATGCCCCTGTGGTCATTACTTGCAGTGATACCCAGAACTAATTTGCAGAAACAATAGGCAAGAGAGGGGAACTGAACATTTTGTCCTTGAAATTATAGGAAAAAGTTAACAACATAGCTAAAACCCTAATTAATATCTTCTCTCTGAACCAGAACTACTGACATCTCTGGTGTAATCTCCTGGATGAAAATGTCTAACAGTCTTAGCCCACATACCCCATATTGTAGGAACCAGAGCACCTGAACACATCCTTGTTTCTTGTCCCATTCAATCACCCTTATATACCAGCAGCTTTTCCTCAGCAGCAATGCCTTGGGCATGATTCCTCATTCTCTGTGCCCTGACTCAGTACCTTGCACTTTACCCTGAATGTAGACTTCCTTTTCTTTCTTCAAAGCCCTTGAGGGCAAAAAACAATTTTCTGGTAATAGTTCTGCTTTTATATGGATGGAGAAAATATTCTATTTGTGGAAATGTACATTTGCCTTTCATGTCCTTTTCCTTTTCCTGTTAGCTAAAAAGGTATTGCAAGAGTTTCTTTTTCCCTCGGTGGATTTTTCCACATAATTAGTGAGAAATGGCAATTTCAGTGTTCACCATGTACTTGTGCTGTGACCAAATCACATTCAAGCACTGTGAAAAATGTAGTGTCATTTCCCACCAAACTTAATGAACAATGCTGTATCACCTACTGAGTGGCAATCTGTAAAGCACTGTCTGCTCAGGAGTTGATGCAGAATCATAATTTAGTGGCTGATATTATCTGTTTAGTTACAAAGCCTAAATAATATAAACTTGTAGTCCAAAAGATTATGTATAGGATATAATTTTTATTTCACAGAGTCCCTTCTGGAGGGGCTGTCATGGTTTTGGCCTGCCTGAAACCCTGTCTATCAAACAGCCTCAGGGGTAAGGGCCATACAGGGCTAAATATGGGCTAGCTTTAGCGAGCTGTCTCAGGTGCTGGTAGCAGGATAATGGTGATGCTTGGCTTGTGTTGCCCATTTGCCCTTTGTCCCAGTCTGCTGATTGAAGCTGGCAGCTTTGGGGATGCAGATAAATTCCCATTAATAGTGGAACTGGGATCAGAAACCTAGTCATTTCTAAAATTACTTCAGCCTGAGAGGACTGAGATAAATGGGCTATCTTGGAGGATAAAAAGTCCTCAACCCCTTCAGTGAAGCCTTCCAGCAAATCCACTTAGGTTTTTGTTGAGATGAAGCAAAGAAACACTCACTGCTTTGTTCACTGTCTTGCCAAGCCAATCAGGAAAATCTGAGGACTTAAAGGAAGGTCATTAAGTACCATACACAACCCTGGTCACTCCATGGAGTATAGGGTTCCTTAAACAAAGCAACACTTCACTGCAGCTCCACCATGCAACTGTTCCTCATCCAGTTGGTATGCAAGGGCACATGCTGCATAGCTGGAATGAAATAGGATGCAAAGGTGAAAAAACAATTCTCAGTCATTTACTGTTATCTGTTTGACAACCCTAATAACAGCAATTTAATGAATGATTCTTTTTTTGGTTTTTTTTACAGGAGGCAGTAAAAGGTCAGTTTTTCACTGTTAAGAGAACAAGATTTGTATTCCAGGTGTCCGGGGTGCTGTACATATACTGTGTGCAACATTCTGAGCATAAAATCTGAGTTTAACTCTCCTGGCCAGATTCTGACTCTGGAAGAGTACAGAGGCCTGATCCCATGGTCCTTCAAAAACAAGGAAATTACTAAAGTGGACTTCCATCCAATACAGAAAATGCTCTATCATGGGTTATTTAGGTTAACTTCAACCTCTGTTGAACTCAGTGCAATTGCTAAATATTTACCTGGGTACAGCAGAACAGGAAATCCAGCAGGTTATTTCTGCAGTGAACCTTAGTTCTCAAGGCTGCAAACTCTCAGCCTGGTCAGAGGACACGCACCTTACTATGTGCTTAGAAAGCAGTTCATTAGAGCTTGCTTTCTATTCATGCCTTTCATTGTAAATCAGCTGTAGTATTTAACAGCTTTCAGCCAAAGAAATCTTTCCCACTTTATTGAAGAAGCCACTTTAACAATTACTAGTTAGGTTACATGGAAGAGCATAGGAAACCAGCTGCTATTTCTTCTAAATGGAGTCAGAATCAGTACCCCTTTAAACAGATGTTTTTCCTAGAAGTGTCAAAGCTGGGGATGTTGTGGGACATGCTATGCTCCTAATTACCATATGGGAACCCAGGTGTGATATTGGACACCCTGGCCCCTTTTCTTGTGCCAGTTTCCTATGTGACTGAGAATTATAGCTGGAAAAAAAACCAGGGCTGAATGGCTCCTTAGAGGTCACCTACTTGTCCTTTTACCTAAGGGAAAATGAACTGTAACTATGCCATCCCTGAAACACTTTTATCCAATAAGTTCTTAAGGATGATGGGGATGAGCAGGCCTCAGCAGAGACCTCACCTGCTCTGAGCTGGTTGTGAATATCTTCCCCAGGTTTCCTGCTGGCTCACCTTCAGTGTATTCACCCATGAGATGATTTGTGTTTCTTTGAAAGAATTTGACTTCTCTTCATCCTGTGCTTCTCTCTAGCTTTAACCTTTCCTGAGCAGTTCTTTGTCTTTCTGCCTGTATATTGCATCTGTAAATGGGAATTATGGAAGTATAAATATTATGCTAAGGAAAAACAGGAATATTTTTTCTCTTGTTTTTCAGCACAGGAGGTTGGGGAAAAAAGGCAGCACTTTTTGTCTTGGTTTAACTAATTCATAGCAAAGTTCCCAGCTGTACTTATTCGAAGCCATTATTGTGCCTCTTGGTTGCCTGTAATACAAATCAGCTGGATGGGTTGTGCCTGGACACATCAACTATCACATCCCCCAAGGCAGGAGGAACATGGAAAGTGACTTAGCTTTTTACTCAGGTATAAGCCTGGTCCAGCCACCCCAAGTTTGAAATAATAAGAGAGAGTGGCACTTGGGGCTGGTTCAGTAGATGAATAAAGAATTTTAACATTTGTAGCTGAAGTTTGACACGGTCAGCTTGTACCAGATTTATGAAGACATGCGCACCCAGAGAGAACAGTATTATTTATAGGAGAGTGTCACAGATGGAACAGATTAACCAAGATCATGGCCACATCTTTTTAAAATTCAGTAGCAGATCTACATTTCTGTTTCCTCTCAGCTTAATTTCAGCATTGCTGAATTCCTGTTTTGAGGCTGGTTTGCACAGACAGATTACCTGGCAAAACATAATACAGATACTTGAAGAATTAGATTTCTGTAGCTTGTTGCCATAATTCACAGCATATTTGAGCCTGTAAAATTTTGCAGCAGAAGGAAAATAGAGAAGAAAAAATGGGAAGCAGAAGAAATCATGCCAAGGTCATTTGAAGATCATTAAAGTCATGGAGAGGAGATCCATTGATTTCCATAGCCTTTGGTTTGGGCCCATAGAAGACGATTTATGAGAGCACAAGGGCTTTGGAGTGAGTTTGTCTCTGCAGTTTATTACAGGTTGTGGGATTACAGCCCTAGTGAATTTAGTGGAGTTACCAATCACTCAAACAACTCCAACATGCTTCCCCTTTCTCTCCTTCTATTTTACTGTTCCTCCTTGGCAGCTGAATTTTGCAGCACGTGGAGTGAGAGGCAGATGCCTTTCAGGTGAAACTGGGTTGGGGTATTGAAGACTCATCTGATAAATATGCTATGGGAAAGGAGGGTAGGTCAGGGGAGAAGAGGTGACATCAGGGAAAGTTTACCTAAGAGTCCTCTGCTTGAGAGCTGTAGGCACTATCCACTTCTCCTAGAGTTCCCTGCACCTGTGAAAAGAGTGGAAAAGAGAATTTCTTCTGACTTTTTGGATCCATGAGTATTGCTAAACCCCTGAGAAATAAAAATCTCTAGAGGCCACTCCAGCTTCTTTGGCAAGAAAGTAAAAGGGAAGACACAATTGTCCAACATTCAGGGTAGGAGTCAGTTTGAGATTATGAAACCTCAGTGTGGGGGAATGAGAGCTGTAGTGCCAAGGATCCCATCACAGGTAATGACATCCCAGCTGAGACTTCGCTGGGGTGGAGGGAGCTGCTCAATGGCCAGGCACCAGAGACAAGCACGCCTGGTTGGGTACCAGTACACAGTGCCTTGCCTCCAGCAGGCCATGGTCTTTTGTAGGTCATGGGTGGTGTCTGCCAGCCACGTCTTGGGTGTCCCATGGCATCCCAAAGAGCACTAAATCCTTGGGTGTGCAGAACTTAGTCAAGCAGTAGGCAAATATGCCAGGGTGAACTGAAATATTTTCTGGGGTCTGCTGGCTGTACTTCCACAGGATTCAATCCAGTTGTCTGCGTAAAGGTGCCTAGCACTGATTAAGATGTGCTTGAGCATCCAAGACGTCCATGTGGGCTAGTACACGTGGCATAGGAACCCATAGGAGACTGATGCCTTATGTCACTGCAGGTGGGGACCAGACATGTCAGATGGCACTGAACACCTAATATGAATTGAGCTCTGTATCTCCACTGACCATAGTGGGCCCGTGGTGCCTAATTCATATGTAGACTTCCCTAAGTATATTCCTAAGAGTACAAGGATACCCTGCAGCTGCTGGCTACTCTGGGCTAGCTACCCTTACCTCCTTCACCGTACCTTGAGACAAGGGGATCATCTGATAAACTCAGAAGGCACTTTCACTAACTAAACATGATTGAGACTGTAGAGTACATCCTTATATTTGAACAAATGAGGCAAAAATAGCTGAATATGGACCAGAACTTTTATTCTTTACTTAGGCAAAACAATGTTCAGAGTTGTTGGCAGTGCTGGTGAAGAGCATTACTTCACACTGAATAATTATTTAATACTGTGTAATCATGCTAAGATATTGCAGTCACTTCCCAGAAACTAAGCTCTAACCACAGAGAATGATAAATTGACTAACATCCATTGATTTGTTTGTGACTATTTAAAAAGTGGAAGTTATCAAAGCACTGTTTTGAGCAACACGACTTCACTGATTATATATCTCATCTATCTTGCTAGGTTGATTTCCCTCTATATTATTAACTCTGAAACTTGGTTTCTTCTAACAAAGAGTTATTCTAAATCCAGTTTTTCTATTACACAGTTATTTCCATCTGTTTTTTGCACATGTACTGGTTACAGCTGAAAAGTCAGCGTTGGCAAAATGGTATTATGTGAAGTGCCACATATAGGAAGGAGATGAGGTACCCCAAAATGCTGACTGATTAGTGACAGACACCCTTCATATACTGCAAATATACTGGAGAAATCAATGCCACAAGAACACCACATCACCTGGAACATTTTCTTCACACCTCAAAGACCCCGTGTGTGGGGTCTGTGCCAGTGGGGCACTGAATCCATGGCAGACTAACTCCAGTCATCCAGAAGTAAGGTCCAGCCTAAGCCTTTGAAATAGCCTCCATCAATGGCCAGAGAGGCAGAGGAAGGCATTTAAAGGGTGATTCACTTCCTCCTTGAGTAGAGAGAGGACTTGATCTTTAACTGAGGTTGGATACCTGACTTTCATACAGCTGAAGTTACGTGAGATGAATACATCCAAAGTTCAAAATCTGTAGCAATGTTACTCTGGAACCCTTTGCTCTGTACTCGGAAAATTGCTGTGTCTGCTATGATTTTAAGTAAAGGTCTTTTGTCAGTAAAATTGAGGCTTGAATAATAAGCTTGACATTTAAAATTGTCTTAATGAATGGAGAGACCTGGAAAGACCATTTAAATTTCTATGTATTTCTATCTGTACACTGAGTAACTGATGCTGGTTTGGTTACTAATTTCTTCATAGTACAGTAGGTTACTCAGCCTATTATCTTACTCATTTAATCTAGACCAGAATTTGAGACTGACAAGTACTGCTGTGCATAACATTGTCAATCACTGCCACTCTTTCTGCAGTTGCCTTAATTGTGCTTCATTACTTGTACCAGTATCTTGCATTCCAGGACTTTAGATAAAATGGCCTTAATTTTAGTTGTGCTAGTGGAGAGGTTGGTTTGGACTTCGGCATCTCTGAAGACTGTTTGACAGTGAAAAGTTTGCCAAAAGGCAGAAAGCTTACAATTTTTTCTTCTACCTGATATTAACTTTTCTCTTAGTGTGATTTTAGCATTTGTTTTCCCTTTCAATGTAATCTGTTTCATATGTAATGGATTGTATTTTGATCATCACCTCTGATTTTAGAGTGAGGTTTGAATCTCCTAAAAGGACCTTGATTTTCAATCATATGAGTCTATGGCTTCTTTATGATGGCACCAAGAACTTTGATTTTCCACCTTGGGTTGCCTTTTACAAATCCAGGGTTACTGTTTTAATTAAGAAAACATAACAGAAGTACCAAAAAATGAGCAGTTGTTACCAACTGTGCCCTAAGTTTTGTTATGGTTGCAAAGTGTTTTAGGAGTCATTGAAATGATCAAATTCTAAAATGCAGATCTTGGCCAGTACCCTCCAAAGCTGACAGATCCCTTGAGACATCTGATTTCCTAAGTAAACACCTTGACACCTTGACAAAAATTGCTCGATTTGGCAAATGTGCCAACTCCTAAAGTCTGAAAATCAATTCTTTTCATTCAGACGAACTAAAACTCCAGAAACATTGACCGCTAAATGTACTGATCTTAAGTTTAGGAGCAAAAAGGCACACTTCTTGCTTCCCAAGCTATTTTTTCAGTCAGTCAGATTAATGAGCTATCTTGGCTTAGAAAGGGATTTTCTGTACAAGTTTTCTTTTGACCTTGAATATTAAATTTCGCTCTGACAAGCAGCACCAGTCAGAATTTAAATATATAGACTTGGGATTTCAAGGTTTGTTTTTATATTTGTCCCCTTTATCTAGTGCCAAAAAGAATTATTTCTTAGCTCCTTTTCAATGAATATGTAAAATTTAACTTATGGCAGAGAATGATCTCCCTTTTGATAGGTATGTTTATATTATTTTTTGTGCACTTCCCCCTCATATCCCAGTTCTACTGAATTTGAACTGCATAAATTTGCAGTTATGATCAATAACAAAAGTAATTCAGTTTTCCAAATGCCTTGCTGAGATGTCTGATTATCTCTAAAGAAACAGGGGCTTGTATTTACAAACTACGTGTTATCAAAATCAAAGAATAGAGTTGTGATATTAAGTTGATTAAGGCTGCTTATGATACTATCTCATATTCAAGGCTTAAGATTTTCCTTAGTGAGATGAGGAAGTGTTGTGGTGTAAGCCCAGCCAGCAGCCAAGCCCCATGCAGCCTGTCGCTCACTGCCCTACTGGTGAGGCTGGGGAGAAAATAGGAATGGTAAAAGATAAAAAACTCATGGGTCGAGGTAAAGATGGTTTAATAGAGAAAGCAAAAGCCACGCACATAAGCAAAACAAGGCAAGGAATTAATTCACTGCTTCACATGGGCAGGCATCCCATGGGTTCAGCCATCCTCAGGAGAGCAAGGCCCCATCATGTGTAGCAGTGACTTGGGAAGACAAACGCCATCACTGCAAACATCCCCCCTTCCTCCTTCTCCCCCCCCAGTTTCTACACTGAGCATGATGTCACACGGTCTGGAACATCCCTTGGGTCAGTTGGGGTCACCTGTCCTGGCTGTGTCTCCTCCCAACCTCCCATGCATCCCCAGCCCCCTCCCCAGCCTGGCAGTACAGAAGCAGAAAAGGCCTTCGCTCTGTGCAAGCCCTGCTCAGCAATGACAAAAACATCTCTGTATTATCAGCACTCTGTTCAGCACAAATCCAAAACACAGCCCAGTACCAGCCACTGTCAAGGAAATTAGCTCTACCCCAGCTGAAAGCAGCACAGGAAGAAACCCACCATCTATGACTCCAAAAAGTATCTCTTACACAGAAAGACATATAGCCTGTAATTTAGCATTCTTATTTAGACGTGTAAGTCTGAGAGCTCCATCAGACACAGCTTCTTTTAAACACATTTTTTTCTCTCCTTGTTGCTTCTAGTAGCTGATGGGAACTTCACCTTTCCGATACCAGGGTCAGCTTTTGGTGGGAGAGATTTATTCTCCTTTGATTATAGGTCATCCTCAGATCTGCCTGTCTCAAAACCTGTAAGTAGGCACTACTTCTACAACACTGAAAGCTGCAGCATTCCCATTAGATGCCATTCCCTTGCATACCTGAGGTCATGGCTGATGGGTCTATTTGGCACAGAACAGCATGGAGGAGAAGGCACATGTGTCACTGTTCTTGCCCTTAGGTATGAAGAGACCCTGCTGTCTCCTGAGTGAACAGAAATTGAAAGGGTTGATGAGATTTAGAAGATTTTGAGAGACTTTATGGGCTGGTAGGTAAAAACAGGCCGCTCTCATCTCTTGAGCTTTCCTTTTCCTTACACTGCCTGTAACCCAACCTGCAGTAAAAGTGACAATGCAGAACAATCAATCAGAAATAACTACTCTAGGATTAGACTTGGATCAGAAAAGTCAAGAAGAATTAGTCTAATTTTTGGAGTTGGATGCTCTGTGCCATCTGCAAATCAGATCCTCTATCCAGTTTCAGGTCAAATTTCTCAAGCTGGTCCTCAGATACCAAGGTCACCAGAACCAGCATCTGCTTTTTAAAATGTGGGCATTAATCCCAAATGTTTCACATTGAGATCAGAGTATGCACAATTGAGATTCAGTGGAAGAGACATGAATATTAGGAGATTAGGAGATGATTTAGTGGATTTGTCTGTTGTTACTCAGAGTGCACCACTTAAGTGAACCGACAGTTCCCGCTTACTTGTGGAATTTTCGTGATGTGAATGAAGAGGTCACAGAAATGTTTTGCCAGACATTTCAATGAGCATATCCCTTGGAAGCACATGGAAGCACAAGGAATTGATTCATTGACTCAGTGAACTAAATCATGTTTTAAGCATTAAACTGGCAGCTGTTAAGCAGTTAAAGGATATGCCTATTTCCAAGTGCTGCTATAAAGAATATAGCCAACATCTTTAAAAAAGTGTACCATTACAGCATACTTTAAGACAGATTTCAGTCCCTTACACTTAATGAATTATTTGCAAGTTTGACAGTGTAGGAAGGCTTTGATCAAACCAATCCAGGGCTTCAACATTGCCCCAAAATGGCAGACAGGAACTCCTGGAGAAAAATGAAATAACTTTCCTCCCTGCTTTGGGCCACAATGAGGGGAGTGTAATTGCTGTTCCCACACAGTTTTGTATTTGTAATACTGAAACTTTTTTTTTAATCACCAAGGAGCCAGTATCCTAAAGAGAGACTAAGCTGTTTGTAGGCATATCCTTTGTACAGGCTGATTAGGAGCCAGACACTATCTGCCAAAGTCAGTGCGAAGCCTCCCTCTGAGCCTGATGTCCTGCACTGGCACACGAGCACAAGCCCCAGCATGGCGTGGGGGTGACAAGTGCCCCACTAGCTTGCACCCACCAGAAACACTTCTGCATCTTTTTTGTTATCAGAGACTTTGGTCATGGGGATGAACTTCCCAAACTCAACACACCCTGACAGTATCTTGACAAGATGCTGGGTCTGTCTGCCTGTTAGGTTCAAAATACGTTTTTGCTATTATTTTTCAAAATTTTTTTCAGTAACTGTGCCTCTTGCCTTCTTTCCCCTGACATTTCTTTGGTGAAATAAAAGGGTCTGTAGCTGTCAGTTTGAAGAAAACCCCTTCCCTGCTTCTTGAAGACAAGCAGACCGTACTTTTTGGCATCACTTTTCTGTGTTAAACCCTACTTTGAAGAAGCTTATGATTCACAAGACATGTATAAATGCTACCTACCTACTGTTCACCACCTCTTGCTGTTACACAATCTCTCAAATCTGATAAACACTTCTAGGGCTTTGTCATATTCTCTTTGTTCAGGTATGCGAACAGTCTTCTGTAGGATAACACATAATTGATATAGTTTGACTTTCACTGTATTGCAGATTTAAATCCCCCTGGAGCATCCTAGTTTATCAGAGGAGAGAAGTCTTCCATTTGGGAAAATGGGCTTAGTTCAGTACAAACTACTCTCTAGTGAGGGTAAGAGGAATAAAAGGAAACTAAGCTGGAAATAAAGAAAAATGTTCATCATCAAGACTTGAAGCAAATAAAAAAAATCTTACCTCTAGGCCAGCTAGACAGACTGCTGCAGAGAAAACACTTTAATGGCAGAAAGGCACCAAGATGCCAGAGATGGAAATTATCCTGCTGGTAGACCCCTTCTGCCCTGTGAGGACTACACCAGAGATACTCCGTTTGGGAGTGCCATGGGAAATTTCTCCTCATGGATGGGAAGAGGCAAGTTAAAATGGAAGATGCTTTAGTTGTCCAGCACGTAGATAACTGAGTTTTTGATGGCAGCTAGATGCAACAGCAGGAGATCTTGTAGATCTCTACCTGAACTATTAAGGAGTAGCTGCACAGTGGTCTGCCTTTTCCAACGGCTGTCTTTGCTGAAATGCTCCTGTGCCACATCTCAGTACAGAAAGACTGAAAATCAGTCTCTGGTTGTGATTTAGGAAATGAGGAAAAGAAGGAAGCTTTTGGAAATGTGGGTTCTACATAAAGAAATGCTAGAAATGGAAGGTGGTATTCAAAGTGGAAAAAGTTGTACGGGGGATTAATAAACAACTGTGAGAAAGCAAAGAGCTACAGAATCTGAAAAGCATGTCCTCTGGCACAAAGGCATGAAAAACAACATCTTCAGATGAGTGGCAAGGTGCGTGTGCATGTGACCACACACACAGACACAGGTAATTGTATCAAGGGGGGTTTAAACAAGGTGCTTCCCTGAAATACTGCAAGTCTAAAGCCTGAAATCATGGAAGAGGTATGTTTGCTTTTAAATTTGAAAGTTGACATAGCAGACACCTCAGAACTGGAAAGGAAAACAATAATTATTAGGATATTGTAACAATTAGGAAAAAATCATTATTAAAAAAAGAAAAAAGAAAAACAAAGAGTGACTGTCCAGCTCTAACAGTGCTGCTGTATATTAAAGAAGACATGAAGTCAAATCAGGTAATCAGTTTAAGTGACTGACTCAAAACACAAAGTCACCATGCATAAGAGCTCCAGACCTACATACCAAAAATAGTATAGTATTTAAAGTATAGTTTTAAAACTATACTTTAGCCCAGGATGGATGGATAGAATGGCTACAGTGATGACAGATGCAGGAAACCCAATGAGATATGTGAGCTTCTTTATATAAACTAAGTATGTGCAGTGTGGTTGTATTTGTGAACTGCACCACAGAGGAGCTAGTCATAGAAAAGGCAGGTGGAACAGAAGCTCTCCACTGAAAATGGAGCTTTGCATAGGCCTGGGTTTAAAATCCTACTGTCAAAGCCACGACATTCAATTAAAAAAACCCCTAAAGCAACAACAACAACAACAAATTAGGTTTGAAAGGAAACAAATGAAAGGGTGAAGTGTTCGCAGGTGACATAAGAACTGTCTGAAAATACCACAGACTTGAACAAATGCATGATCCCTCTCAATAGTAGGAAGACCAACAAAAAAACCCACCATCAAACTGCTGTGGTTCAAGATTGAGGTAAGGCCATCCTTAAAAAATCATCATGGGAGCTAAGGCAATCTGGTTCATATACTTGGGTCTCCAGAAGGCTTTCAGGAAGATGCAACACTAATGACCTTGCAAAAATAATAAGTTGCCGAGGATCAAAGGACACATTTGCTCATGGATTAATAACTCATTTAAAACTAGGGAAAAATGAAGACATGGATACAGAGGTATTCAAAGACTTTTGAATCTTTGTGGGAGTTATTAAATCTCTTGCTGGAGGTGGGAAGGTATCAGACAAGTATTTTGAGGAAGCTCATAGCTGTACTTTTATGTAATAGCACTTCCTTGTAGAGTGACATGTGATAAATGAAACAAATGACTCTTCGTTGCATAAAAGCAGCAGTATGTCAGGACCTCACAAGATTTCATTCAGTTTCTTCTTTTCCTGTCAAGCCTTTCAGCGAAAGTGATTCTGCACTGTGAATACTGGTGTTTCTATTTTTTTCTTCTAATGTATTTGGCTAAAAAAAGAAACTTTCCATAGAATCCTCAGAACCATAGAATCATTCAGGTTGGAAAAGACCTTTAAGATCATCAAGTCTGACTATAAAATGAACACTGCCAAGTCCAGCACTAAACCATGTCCCTAAGTGCCACATCTAGGTATCTTTTAAACACCTCAAGGGATGGTGATGCCACTGCTTCCCTGGGCAGCCTATTCCAGAGCTTGACAACCCTTTACATGAAGAAATTTTCCCTATTATCCAATCTAAAGCTCCCCTGGTGCAACTTGCAGCCATTTCCTCTCATCCTATCACTTGTTATCTGGAAGAAGAGGCCAACCTCCACCTGGCTACAGCCTCCTTTCAGGCACCTGTAGAGAGCAGTAAGGTCCCCCCTGAGCCTCCTTTTCTCCAGGCTAAACACCCCCAGCTCCCTCAGCTGCTCCTCACAGCACTTGTGCTCCAGACCCTTCCCCAGCTCCGTTGCCCTTCTCTGGACACGCTCCAGCCCCTCAATGTCTTTCTGGCAGTGAGGGGCCCAGAACTGAGCACAGGATTGGAGGTGTGGCCTCAGCAGTGCCGAGTACAGGGGGACGGTCACTGCCCTGGTCCTGCTGGCCACACCACTGCTGATCCAGGCCAAGGTGCCATTGGCCTTCTTGGGCACCTGGGCACAGCTGGATCATGTTCAGCTGCTGTTGACCAGCACTCCCAGGTCCTTTTCCACCAGGCAGCTTTCCAGCCACTGCCCCCAGCCTGTAGCGCTGCCTGGGGTTGCTGTGACCCCAGTGCAGGACCTGGCACTTGGCATTGTTGAACCTCACACAATTGGGCTTGACCCATTGATCCAGCCTGTCCAGATCCCTCTGCAGAGCCTTCCTGCACTTCAGCAGATCAACACTCCCACCCAGCCTGGTGTCATCTGCAAACTGACTGAGGGGGCTCTCGATTCAGGTCATCAATGAAGAAGTTTAACAGAACTGGCAGTAAAACTGATCCTTGGGGAACACCACTTGTGACCAGTCCCCAGCTGGATTTAACTCCATTCCCCATCACTTTCTGGGTTTGGCCATTCATCCAGTTTTTTACCCAGTGAACAGTGCACCCACTCAAGCTGTGAGCAGCCAGCTTCTCCAGGAGAATGCTGAGGGAAACAGTTTCAAAGGCTTTATGAAAGTCCAGGTAGACAACAACCATAGCTTTTCCCTTACCCACTAAGCAATAGAAGTCACCTTGCAGTAGAAGTTTGTTCAAGGAGGACCTGCCTTTCCCAAACTCATGCTGTCTGGGCCTAATCCTCTTGTTGCCTTGAATGTGACATGTGATGGTGCTCAGGATGATCTGTTCCATGACCTTCCACAGCACCGAGGCCAGGCTGACAGGCTTGTAGTTCCCCAGATCCTCCTTTTGATCCTCCACATCGATGGGTGTCACATTTGTCAACACATTTGTCACATTGTCACCTGGACCTCCCTGGTTAGCCAGGACTGCTGATAAATTATTTGGCTTCTATTTAGGCTCCTGAAGGTTAATACAGTAATCCTAAAAGTTGACCTGTCCAGGTATCTCAATAAGAAGTGTACATTGATATATCCCATATCTCAGGACAGGGAAGTGCCCTGCAGGGGTGCCTCTGAGACTGTAGAACTCCATCAGCTCTGTAGCTCTGCTCAAGATGGAGGTTTGTACTGCAATCTTCTCTGGTAGCCTGTACCCCTCTGAATGAAGGGTCATGATGCCTCTCAAGACTCATGCTGATCTTCCAGAGTCAGTGTGTCCAACATGTTGGTGTACCTGGGGTGTACAGGTGGCTGTATGAGCATCCTGCTGTGAAGTCTCCTCTCAGGTGGGTGCTGTCCTGCCAGGGCCAGTCATGCCCCAGGCACTATGGGGACATGGTGCAGAGGCCCCCAGTGCTGAGGACTAATTGAAAGTATCCTGACACTGCAGGGCCCACAGGACAAGCTCTCATGTATGGGCCTAGGCTGTCCTCCAGCTGCAGGGGGGAAGCCACCAATTTGGATATTTGAGATCCATTGGGCTGGTTGGTGTGATGCTCAGAAATACCATTTGGGTCTCTTCCATGGTTTGCAACAGGGGTTTCAAACTCTACTTTGGGTCCAGAAAGGATAAGGACAAGTGACCAAATTTATCTTTTCAGTGCTGAGAAGAATGTCATGGGAGGCAGAAAAGCTGCGGCTTCATTGACCTCCTCACTGTGAGCTACAATCAAAGTGAACCAATCTTCGGCCAATGAAAATTTTAAGAATGACTAAAAAAATCCCAGCTACATGTTTTGTTATTAATATAACAAAAAAATAAAATAAAAAAAAGTAGGTTGTGATGAAAACTTTCAAAATGTGTTCTCTTATTTTGTGCAGCCTACATCGTGGAGCTAAAAATGATACTTACGTTTCAGTGTTGCTGTGGTTACTGATACTATTCTTCTGAGTCTTCAGAGGAAATGAATTGATTGTGTTAAGAAGGAGGCTGTATACAGGAGCTAACCTTGGACCTTCACGATGATTTCATTTATACTGGTTTAATTTCAAACTTCCATGGCCTAATCTACACTTAGCCAAAGTAGCTGTAGTTTAATTTTTCCGGTTTTGTACAGACATGCTAAAACTCTTACAGACAAGGCTGAAAGTTTTGGCCTGAATTCTCAGAAGACAGAATTTATTGTTCATTTACTATTGCTTCCCAAAGCTCTTCATGAGATAAATACTATGTTTAATGTTCAGGTAGACTTTCCCTTTTAATTTGATGAATTCCATATATTTAAGAATGGAGAAAATACTTTTTTCTCTTGTAGTAAGGATGATGTGTCCACCAAAAATATTTGTTCTTTGAAGGCTTTTCCATACCCCTTTTCCCAAACCCACACCGACTCTATGTGCTATTTGCTATGTTCTATTCACCACAGGATAACTCACGTTGGGAGGGAGCTTGTGAGGTCTCTGCTCCAACCTCCTGCTCACAGCAGGTTGGCTCTGAGATCAGACCAGGCTGCTCAGGGCTTCCTCCAGCTGAGGCTTGAAAACCTCTTAGGATGAAGTGTTGGTTCCTGCGCCAAAACATTTGTGACTTCCACATACAGGAGAGACAAAGAGGCAGAAGAGGAGCCAAGTCACAGAAGAGGCTAGGACCATATGGAGAGCTGGTAACAGAAGCAGGAGCAAAGGCCTGACCTCTGGCACTCAAGTCAAGAGAAGCCAACAAACTGTTCCATAAACACTGATTTTATGTAGTTCCCAATTTCTCCAGAAGCAAGACAGCTATGCAGCCCTTCACTGGGGGTAGGCTGGTCTCTTCCTGGGAAATGCAGTAATATGATGGTTAAGAGGACAATCTCGTAGCTCTGGTGCCAAAACCATTCAGGCACATTTAGCTTGTGGCTGTTCTGGGAGAAGCGGAGTACATTAAAGCAGACAAGATTCTGCATTAATCTTGCTACCCAGTTGTGCTGGATGAAAAGTGGCTTATGTCTATTAGCATGTGATGGTGGAGTGATGCCCCAGGGGAGGAAAGATAAGAGGTGCTGCTGCTTGACGATAATGCCTTTCAGCAATGAACTGCAAGTGGTTTGAGTATGTGGATGATTTAAAATCAGGAGACATGCAGGACTGGCCGTGTTCTCGGTACATTTGTGCCGTGAGCACGCTGTGCTGATGACACTCATCTTCAGCTAACGCATCAGCTGCGTTCAGAGCTTGCTCACGGCAGCTTAGAGCAAACGCACGTCTTGTCCTGGTCTCACTTACTAATGAGACCATTTGTTTCTCTTCTGGAGAAGGTGAAAGCATATGCAGTGATTTACAACTAACACAATATTGTAGGGACAGCTTAACTTTATCTAAACCCAGTTTAGCTTAAATCAATTGGGTAGTTGTTTGAATTCACACACACAATGCTTGTATTGTTTTCACTAAGTGTGTTTGGAAATCGCTCTAGCTAAATCAGGGCATCCCCTGGTGTGATATAATGAGGTCTCTCCACAGATGAGTTACACTGATATAAAGAAGCTATACAGGAATGGTCAATGCAGCACAAAACTGTTTGTAAATAAGCCTTAAGGCACAGCAGATTTAGATAGCCTGCTCAGGCATTTGCACTGGTTTAATTAATTTGCTTTGTTAATTGAATTCCATTAAATTACTGAAAGTTTTGGGTTTAGACAAAGCCTCAGGCCCCGATCTTCCGTTTGGACCTGTCAGTAGCACTGGCTGAACTGCTTTTGGTGGATGCTTCATTTGCAACAGCGCAGTGTTGGTCATCACCAGGCTATTAGTGAGTATGACCCAATTTGCAAAATGGTTTCCCTGAAAAGTAGTTTCAGGGATGATGATGAGGTGGTCTCCTATTTACAGTCTCTGAGTTCCTCTGGGTGAGACTCAAGTTCACATTAAATCATCTGCCCAAAGGGATGTGAACTGATAGCTCCCCAGATAAGCAAAATTTTTCTTCTTCCTCTGCCTTGAGAGCTGTGTGCCCTGAAATGCCATTTCTTGTAGGATTGGTTCACACAGAAGCTTGGAGTACCTTGCTTGTGGCTGCTCCTAGACTAAGGAAAATCGGAGGGAAAGAGTGGGAAAGCAAGAGGAACGTATTGGCTGAAGTCAGGAAACACAGCATTGTTGGTGCCCCATCTGGGAACCATGTTAGGTGGCTGTGCCTTGTCTGAGCAAAAGCTGTGGACTGTGCTGGCTCCTCCTTAGACACGAGGTGACATTTTAATCTGGACTGATAGAAACTTACGAGTGGTTTTCTCTTGAAACTACTGTGAAGATCTGATATTGAGATTGAACCCCATGTTCCAACTCACTGGATCATTGTGTTTCCATCTCTGTTTGCTTGTGCTGTGTTAAACAAGCCAACAAACACCTAGGAGTTTTGGGCAAGAGGGTAAGTCACTCTAACTGGGATGGTGGTATAGAACATAACAGTTTTTTCTGTGAATTGCATAATTATGGAAATGCAAGACAGGACCTTCACATCCCAAAAAACATACAAATATAATGTAACTTGATGAAGCTTTCTGTGAATGGTACATATTTTCTTACACTGCCAATACAAGCAAAAAGAGATAATCCAATGAATAAACTGCAGCATTTCCTTGGAAATGACTCCCCAATTCCTGCTTGAGGAGATTTCACTGGCAGTGATGACGGCGCCTCTTCTGAGGGTCTAGAAATTATCTGTGCCTCACGGGCAATTTGGGTGTCTAACCCTTCTAACCCTTGAGTTTTCCTCCTCAGGTGTGCTCTCTGGCTAAGTGATGCTTTCCTAGGGCGGCACATCTCTAGGGATGCCTTCTGGTGGTGGCACAGCCACTTGCCATTGAAAAGATGTGGTACATCTCAGAAAACACAGCCCCTCCAAACAGTCAGGTTCAGGCAGAGGGGAGCAGAGGGCCTTAATTTGGGCAGGGCTGTGGTACGTCTCATTGTGCCTGTTTGGTGCGAAGTGGGAAATACCTGGCATGAAGTGATAACCATGTTGATAACCATGTTTCTGTGCTTGCAGCTCTGAGACACTGTCAGGATTATGTGAAATCCTTTCCTTACCCTGGAGCCAGGCCCTCTGTGAGGAGGGAGAGCCCTTCATTTTACCAGTCAAGGGGAGGTGGAATAAGACACCAGAAGGTGCATAGCAGGTGGAAAGATTGGGTATTTCCTGGAGCTGCTGGTACTGGCTTCCCCTGGGCCGAGGGCTGGACTGCACACAGGGCTGAGCTCAGCGCCCTCCAAGGGGTTAGTGCTCTGCCAGCTTTGGGAGTGATTGTGCTCCTGGCCCTGGCGTGCAAGTGCATCTGGGTGGGGAAATACACCAGCACTTCCTTGGAAATTTGGCTCATCTTGTGTGACTTGCCACTCTGGTGCGACTTCCTTTTGTTGTGATTGCCGCTCCGCAAGGGCACGTGCCTGGCTGCATCCATTCGCTGCTGCACGGGACTGCCGGGGCACCCCGGGACCGCCGGGCCCGCAGCGGCGCCTGTGGCCGGACACGGGGGGGTCCGGGTGGGCATCTCCGGGCAGAGGGCCGGCAAAGCGGGTCTTCCCGCAGCACACCGCCGGGCCCGCGGGCACAGAAAGGAAAGCACAGGGGGAGTCTAACGCTGAGGGGTTTACGCCTTTAGGACGGCACCGTCTAGCGGGCAGTGTGAGTACTGCTGGCCGCGGTCACAGGGCTTGGTCAGGCTACCGAGGGACGGGAGGGGAGGGGAGGGGAGGGGAGGGGAGGGGAGGGGAGGGGAGGGGAGGGGAGGGGAGGGGAGGGGAGGGGAGGGGAGGGGAGGGGAGGGGAGGGGAGGGGAGGGGAGGGGAGGGGAGAGGAGGGGAGGGGAGGGGAGGGGAGAGGAGAGGAGAGGAGAGGAGAGGAGAGGAGAGGAGAGGAGAGGAGAGGAGAGGAGAGGAGAGGAGAGGAGAGGAGAGGAGAGGAGAGGAGAGGAGAGGAGAGGAGAGGAGAGGAGAGGAGAGGAGAGGAGAGGAGAGGAGAGGAGAGGAGAGGAGAGGAGAGGAGAGGAGAGGAGAGGAGAGGAGAGGAGAGGAGAGGAGAGGAGAGGAGAGGCAATGCAGATGCTGCAGATGGAAGGGAAGGAGAGTACTGGAGTCCACAGACCTGTGCAATGCTCCTGTACCTGCAGAGATGTTAGCCAAGAGGTGGAATAGTAATTTCAGGATCAGAGAATAGAAGAGACAAAAAATACTCACTAAAAAAAAAAAAAAAAAACAAACTTGGAAAGCCCTGAACCACCTAATGTTATTTTGAAGTTGTCTCTGCTTTGAGTGGACACTGGACTACATGACTAGCAGAGGTGCACTGCAGTCTAAATTATTTTGTGATTCTAATTTTGTTCTATGTCTGCATTTTAAAACAGAATTCTCCTTTGATGATATACAGTCTTTTGGGAATCATATTACTGGCATTATCCTCATAAAACTGTCCAGTTACTTCTCTAAAGCACTGACACATCTGTCTGCAGCACAGGCACATTTCAAATGTTACTGGGGTCATCTTCCATCCTTGGAATTACAGACATTTTCTGACTGTTTTGGAAAAGAAAGACTATACTGCAGGGTACAGCTGTCAAATTAGGGATTTGAACATTGACTGCATTCTCGAAACAATGTTTTAAGAAGTAGAAAAACATATTTGCTGATCACAAAAGTGGCCCCACATGGGGCAGAAATGAAACAGTTTAAATTTCAGGGACACAATGGGTACTTCCTGACTCTGCAGAGTTTGTAGCAGTGCTCCTACTCCATATAAGCAAGAAGATGCCCAGATTTCTGGAAAGACAGCAAGTGCATGTTTCAGGAACACTTACAGTGAGTAATAGTTGAATTTCTGAAAAAAAGCTGCAAGGTCAGTTAGTGCCTTCTGTTAGCACAAGCAATAGGTAGACGAAAGGCTTAGTTAATTTTTGAGATCAGTGGACTTGAAAGATCAAAGTGTGGGTGACATTTTTGTCTCCCCTGCTTGCTGAAAAAGTGCTCCTGCTAGAGATTTTGTTCCCTGGGGTTTGGGGTTCCCCATGACTATTGGAGGGTGCAGTGACTGAACAGTGATCAGTGCAACCACATGAGAGGGAATTGCAGCAGGGCTGGGCCATGTTGCACAGGCCAGGGTGCCCTGCTCAGTCCCACTCTCCTCCACTGTGCCCACGGTGGGTATGGGATTTACCACTTCCTGCACATTTCACTGCATGATTTGGAGTAGCTGCCTGTGCTTAAGTTCATAGAGGCATCACGAAAAGAAACCATTGTGATTATTCTGCATAACCAAGGCAAGAGAGGCTGGGAGAGGGAAAAGAAACCCACGTCTGTAGCTGTCTGCAGCATTACACAGCCATGGCACTCCCTACTCACTAAAAGCACATTCGCCCTTCAGTAGTTTCCACATGATTAACGCTTAGGAAGAAAGGGGTGAGCTCTGCAGAGATCTGTGATGTGGGGCATGGCAGATGCCCAGATTTGAAGCCACACCAAGTATCAAGGCAGGACCACACCAGACTTTCAGCCCTGCTGGCTCTACCCCATCTCCAGTGGCTGGGTTTTCTCCAGGGTGTCATATGGCCCTGTGTGCCCCCCAGGGCAGAGCAGTCCCCTGAGAAGGGGGTCAGGGAAGGAGCTGGTGTGAGACTGGTACCTGGTTCCCAGTGCCAAAGGCAGAGCTGGACCTGTTGCCACATGGGCCATGGTCCTGCATCCCCTCTGAGCTGCCAAACTGAAAGCTTGAGAAGAAACAAAATAACTGAATTTTAAAAAAGAAATCCCCTCGGAAGCAATATAACAAAAAGGATTTGTGCTCGCCTGTGCCTTCTAATATAACCATGAAATGGAGAAATTTTGTGTATTTATACTTTTATTCTACAGACACCTGCTGAATATTTGTTATAGTAATGTCTCTTGTGCCTTTCTGTCTGTTCATAACAGCTCAATACCACTGATTTGAGCATTCATCTCTTTAAACTGAAACAAATAGTTACTGAAAGTGCTTATTGCACACAAATTCCCCACATCTTCTGCAGAAAAGGTCATTAAGGGACAACTGTAACTCTAGAACATGATAATGATGCCCTGCCTTTGGGAATGAGCCATAATTAATTACCTGCCTTGGAGTGATTTGATTCTTGCTGGTGGGTTTCAGACAAGCCAGTTCCCAGGTGCACTTCTTATTCTTCTTGTTGGAGGAGTAGCATCTGCATAGTAGAACTCAGCATTCCACAGCTGGAAGTCCTGGATCTCTGATGGTCTGTAAGTGCCTGTAAGCAAGTGCCTGCAAGTTAAGAACAAGGACTTACCATGTTTGAATGAAGCAAGGGAAGAAACCAAAGGAGTGATGGTGAGTCACTACTGATGTAGCACCCAAAACTGCCCCCAGCACTCGAGGTGAGGCTGCCCCAGTGCAGAGCAGAGTGGGACAATCCCCTCCCTTGCCCGGCTGGTGATGCTGTGCCTGGTGCCCCCAGGACAGGGTTGGCCCTCCTGGCTGCCAGGGCACTGCTGACTCGTGATCAACTTGCCACTGACCAGGACCCCCAGGTCCCTTTCTTCAGCACTGCTCTCCAGCATCTCATTCTGCAGTCTGTCCATACATCCAGGGTTGCCTGTGGTCTGTGGTAATGCATAGGCACATGTGTTGGCTGCATCCATTTTTTTCGGAAGAGGGAGGGAGGCAAATGGGGACAGAGTATCTTTCTGTGCTCCAGAGAGGATCATCATCCAGTGGGACTCAGAATGTGCCATTGCAGAAAGGGAGATAGAGCATCAAGCTGTTAATCCTATCACCCTGTTCAGAAAAATGTGGTGGTGTTTAAATATGGTGTTCACCTTCCTTTTCCCCAAGCTGGGTGCAGAACTGAGACAGATGGGTGCAGTCTGTATTGACAAGGGCACTCACTTTCTAAGAAAGAGTTTCACCCATCCATCTGCTTAGTATCCATGCAACAGCGAAATGGAGCAGCTTTTGCATATTTATACCCTTGTTCAGCCTGCAGCATTATAAGAGCCAAATGACATGATCACAGGGACGTTTGCCCATTTAGAAACACTCCAGCAACCACGGCAGAATAAATGTGAACCAAATGTTATAATTTAATTCTTGTTAATCAATGGTAGAGCTTCCCTTTGAGTTAAGAAGTGGTTCACACACCATATTGAAGGAGAAAGCACAAGACCAGGCTTAAGACAGGATAGCGTTTGGCTGCGTGAGAGAGGCTGTGAACAGCTTATTGACTGTGTGGAGATAGCCAGGGATAATCTCAGGACTTCTGAACCCTTCCCATGAAGAGGCAGATTAAAATGACTTCTGTGGATAGTTCCCAGACACAGGAAATTGTGGACCTGCTAAAATATTTGCCACTAGCCACTTCTGTGTAAAAGAACACTCTGGCTCACTGGATTTTTCATGCTGCAGACACTTTTCTGTGTCCAAGATACATACTCATAGACATGGTCAAAAGAGATTATGGTGGATAGAGGCAAAGCAAGCACCATGTGCAGAGGCAGAAATGGCACATTTTTTGGAAACTGCCTCTGGAATAAAATGTTTAAGAAGGGAAAAAATGCTGCACAACTGTGGCCAGAGAGAGGAGTGAGAAAATGTGAGCAGAACAGCCCTGTAGACAACCAGTGCAGAAGGAGAGGCAGAAGGTGCCCAGCATCGGAGCAGAGATTCCCCTGCTCACCATGGTGCAGCCCATGGTGAAGAAGGCTGTCCAGCTGCAGCCCGTGGAGGTCAGTGGGGGAGCAGAGGTCCACCTGAAGCCTGTAGAGGACCCCACATTGGAGCAGCCTGAAGGAGGCTGTGATCCCATGGGAAGCCCACATGCAAGCAGGCTCCTGGCAGAGCCTATGGCCCTGTGTAGAGAGAAGCCCATGCTGGAGAAGGTTTTCTTAATATCCATCAGTTCCATCTTTTTCCACTGGTAAACAATCTCAGTGGCAATGCTGGTGCAGTACTGTGCTCCCTCTGACATACCTTTTCCAGTGTCCCATGTAATCCTGAGGCTGGAGGCTTTGTGGTTGTCTTAACCCTAACCGTAACGCTAATCCCAACACTTGTGGCAGCAGTGCTGGCTGAGAATGAGGCCCAACACAATGGGTGGTCCTTATTAGAAAGGTGTAGAGGCAGCAAGTGGTGTGGTGCCATGCTCCCTTTGGCATGGCTTTTCCAGGCCCAGTGCCCCTAGAGCTGTAGGCTTTGTAGTTCTCTTCACTCTCATCCTAATGCCCACTGTAACCCTATTGGCACCTTGGGTTTTGGAGCTGAGATCCCCAGCATTATGGGTGGCCCAGATTAGAAAGGTGTGGAGGCTGCAATAGTGGTACAGTGATGTGCTCCCTTTGGAGTGCCTTTTCCAGCCCCAGTGAGCACATTTCTTCAAAGCTTGAACTAAGATTGATGACATATCTTATGGGGGACTATTTGCATCCAATTTGTTGGGACCGGTGCTTCAGCTGGTGGCTGCCCTCCATAAAGTATGGATGGGTCTGGGCAGGAGTAGCTGGAGATTTTGAGCAGGTGTGCATCCCTATGGGCAAAATCAGGTCTTTTTTTGGGTCAGCTTTTATAGCTTGTTCCTTTTCCAGCTCTTGTGGTTTAGTTAATTTGGGTTGTTGTTCTTAAAATGCATTAAAATTTGCCCCTCTAGCAACATTTATGTTTTTACCTTCAGTCCTCAGCTCCATGATCTACTGAAATTCCCTCTTCTGTTTCTGCTTCCAATGTTCTGGCCTTTCCACAAAAGTTCTGGCCTTTGCCTCAACTTTGAAATACTGGCTTTTTTCCATTAACCTTCTTTTCTATGGAGCAAACAATTAGTGGCATTGTTATACTGCTTGGATTTTTTCACAGACCTTATTCTTTCTCTTCACATCTTCTAGCTATCTGTGCTGGGTAAAATTGTTCTGCCAGAATGATTTTTCTCTTAAGCTAGAGCTGAGTCAAATGCTGTTGATTTACAGGTTCAGTAATTGCCCTAGCAGTTGGTAGCAATTCATCCATCATTGCAGGTTTAATTTTGAACCTCAGCATTAGGTTGGTGTCTCGGTCCCTCCTGCATGAGAACTGCTCTTGTATTCAATACCTGCTCTCTTGATTAAAACCACCCCCTCTGGTCCTTGCTCAGCTTTCTCTTCTTCCAAACTGAACACCTGCACCATGTTAGGGAGAGCAACAATGCCCCTGCAGTCCTCTGGAGTGGGCCCTGCTGTTCTCCCACAGCTTCTTTCCCCGGTGCTGCTGACACTGGGACGAGGTTTGACAGCACTGCAGTGGGGTTGTGATCACTTGCAGATGTTCCCAGGGCTCCTGTGAGTCCCACCACTCCTGTGCAGCAGTATCCACACAGGGTCCCAGCAGCCATCTCACAGTTCTGGCTTGTGCTGGGCTCTGACTCCGGTCTGGGTCAAACCTCCTACTGCATCTCCTCAGCAGCAGCTCTGTGCCAGTGGTGACCAGGGACATAAGGAGGGTCAGGGCTCCAGAGGAGAGGTCAGACGAAGAAAGAACCTGGTGGCTGCACATGGCCCAGCCTGGGATCAGACCACCCACCTCCCTTCCCTGTCCAGGGGTCAATATCCCTCTCTGGAATACACCTCGGAGGGCTGCAGCCACAACCTGCACAGGTCTTCCAAAGACTCAGTCATCCTCTGGCAAACCAAAGCTTCAGATCCATGCTGCTGACTCTTTCTTGCCATTGTCCTCACAGGTGCTTGTTGCCAAGCTGGATCCTAACTCAAGTGTCTGCTTTATTAGTTCTTGTAAGCTATCTATCACATCCTGCCTGGGCTTGCTTCCCCATGGTGTGGATGAGGACCTCTGCTGCAGAGGCTTGTGTGTTTCTGCCTCAGTTCTTCAGTAATTTTGTCTCTTATTTAAATCCATCTTTCCTTTTTCTAGATCTGCAATTTTCTCTCCAAGTCTTCACTTTATCACTTTTAGTAGTCAGTGTAGCTTCAAATTTCCACAAATCCCATTGCCAGCAGCTTCAATAAGTCCTGACTTTAGTGCTCTCCTGGCACTGTAAATGTTTCTTCTGCTTCCCCTGGAGCACTTTTTGCCCATGAAGTTTGCCAGCTGCTGTGGCTAGGCTCATACTGCATGACTCAGATCCTAAACTTTGCTGTCGATGGAGAGTTTGTCTTCTCCCTGGGAGCACCCTTGTTTGTACCTGGTTTGTGGTGCTTAGTACAGGAGCCCCAGAGAGATATGAGCATCCCCCTGGGGTCACTGTTTGCATGTGCAAGGAGGTGCTGCAAGCAGGATGCACAGAGCTATGCAGAGCAAAGCTTGTATTTACTAGTGAGCTACCAACCCCCACTCAGCACCCAGCCCCTTTGCTGCTGCACAGCCACCACCTCAGGGGACAAGTTGGTCTCTGCAGCCCCAGGGCACATCCTCCATGGTGCTGAGCTCCCTTATTTCACCTCCTTTTTTGCTTCTTGAGCATTTTATACCTTCCCATGATAGGGCTTTTCTCACAACTTGAGCTGGTAGTGATGCCGTCTCAGCTGTCCTGTGTGCCTGTGGTGTCACCTTTGTGGCCTTTCCCGGCTCTGTCCTGCAGATGTCTCAAGGCTTCCTGGTAGCTCTAACAGCCACGGCAACCCAAGGCACAGCCACGCAGCCACAAGGGCTGTATCAGAGCTAGGCTCAGGAGCCTTGGGCACAGACAGTTGGGCCTAAGGGGTTAAGAAGGTGAAGACTGGGATTGCAGACAGAGGTTTACATCCCCAGCTGCTGCTAGAGACACTGCAGCAGCTGCAGGGGAGGAAGCTCTGGTGACGCCCTACTCAGCTTGTATAAACAAATGGGTGCTGCTGGTACCAGGTCTTCAGGACTACAACATCTCATTCCTGAGTCCAGCAACATCAGTTTTGGAACAAGGTGGTGTGGTTCACCATGCATGTTGTAACACACTGATCAGAGACCTACATTGGTGAGCACTAGGAATGTCATTAAGATTTTTCCCTCCCCCACAGAACAGAAAGGTTTCCTCTGAGGAAAAGAACTGGCAGTAATTGCAGTGTTTCAGCAGGATGTTTGAGCAGCAGTGATTATAGGAGTGCAGTAAATAACAGGACTGAGCTGCAAGGGTGCAGAGAGAACTGGAAGTTGTATGTTTTGTCTGTGTATGTAGGCTGGGACATCACTTTTGTAGCTGCAAATCAAGCCCATCTGTATGATTTACCTTCTCCTCCTACTGTCTCCATTAAGGGAAATCAATGATCCCACTGCTCTGTGATTTATGGCTTTATGTTTTGCTGGGAATGTGTTACAAAGCAAAAAGTGGAAGTTTTGATGTATTAGTAAAACCAAACTTGTCTGCTTAGAGTGAGATTGGAAGAATTTAGTTTCCTCTTGGGTGAATTCTGATGGATTATAAAAATTTCCGTCCTCCCCTCTTCTTCCTTCTCCTCCTCCTCAACCCACACCTGGTTACAAAGTAAGGCCTTGAAATAGGTGAAGGCCAAGGCTCAGCCATTTCCCAGTCTGTCAGCCTGTTCCGGCACACCTTGACCTACATCCTGCAATTACCTTTAAGGTGACATTTTAGTGCTCTGTGGCAGCTCTGCACGAAGCCATGGATGGATGGATGGATGGATGGATGGATGGATGGATGAATGGATGAAGCTGAAGAACTCAGTCCCATCCCAAACTGCCCTGATGGCCTCCAACAGCTGAATATGGCCAGCACCAGCTGTGGCCAAATGAGTGTTCAATGACTCCAAGGATGGAGATGTCATCATCTAGCTGTCTGAGCAGCAGTATATGGTGTGATCAGTCTTTATCTTCACCAGGTTCATCCAAAAGAAAAAAGGAGATCTGACCAATGCAGGAGACTTTGTGCTGGGAGGAATTAGAAAAGGAGTTTCCCATTGAAGTGAAAGGAAAAATGGCTGGCCAAATACCAAGGTCACAGTCTGTGGAGCAGTGCAGTCCAAATGTGCTGGATTACCCCACATCCCATGTGTTCTTCTCTCTAAACATGGACATAAAGTTTTATTTTTGTGTTGGAAGAACAGGCCGAGGGGCAGGTTACTGGTGCTGTTGTTTCCTTCAGAAATGGAACCATCATCTCTCCCCATCACATCCCTTAAACTGTGCTGACTAACCCTAGGCAGCCCCCCAGACTGCCCTTCATGTACCTCATCGTTTTCCTGGCCTTTGGTTTACACAGCCTCATAACTCTTCCATTGGGGCACCTCTGAAGGAGAGGAAGGGGATTTCCCTGTCACCTCAAGCAGGGACCTGCCTGCATTCCCCCGTCTCTTAGGTCCCTCCTACCTGCTGGGCAGAGGATAGGGAATCCTCCATGTCCTGAGGTGCAATTGGCTGGTACTCTGCCTCAGAGTGCCTGGGATGCCCCGCAGGGGACACATTGTCCATTGACATAGCACTGTGTGAGGTCAGACCAATCTACAACTCTGTGAATGTGGAAAATTCTACTTTGCCCCCTGCTAAAAAGACAGAAGATACAATGCTTGCCCAAACCTTCCCTCCTCAGCCACAGTTCATGCCCCAGCCACTGCAGCACAAGGTTTTACTTTATTTCCTCTTATGTGACTCAGAAAGAAATGAAAGAAAATTTCTCAGTACCTGAGGGAGAAGAGCAGATGAACTAAATACGAGGCATTTGCAAATTCAGCAGAGCATTATGGTAGCTGGACCCTGTCTGTCCAGGAGGAGCACCCTTCCCATGGAAAGCACGTTTAGAGCAGGAATGTGCCTCAGATGATCAGGGAGAGGCATACCAGTGAGCCAAGGACATGTGTAAGCAGGGTCAAGAGGTCTGCAGTCCCTGGGCAAGCAGTGACTGTCCAACACTTTCTCCTCACACAGTAACACTGGTGTTGAGCTGTTGAACAGCAAGGATCTTTCTCCTTGCAACCTTATCCAGCCCCACTGAGCAGACGAGCTGCCACAGCCCCCAGCTCAGCTCATGTTTCTCTCTGGAGCTCTGGCAGGTCAGACTGGCTGGTTGGTCTCCATGCTGTTCTCCTCAGGCTTGCCCCCAACCTGGAGTTCTCCACTGCACTTCTGACCTTCGTAACCACAAGCAGAGCGGCCAGTGCCCACCTCCGAGCCCGGGGGAGGTGGAAGGCACATGCAAACCTGGCTGCAGAGACCCATTCCTGGTCCCAGGATTCACAGGTATCCTCTGGTGGAACAACCACCACTTCTAATACCTTTTGCCAGAATGGGATCTGCTGTACCTGCCAGCCAAACTCAGAGAAAAGGCATCTCTACGCTCCTTGGGAAAAGCAGAGGAGCTGCCAGTCTGTCACTGAAAACACCTCATAAGGAACAGAGTTGAAAAGCTGCCAGTATTGACTTTGTACAGCTGCAAGGGTGAGAAAGGAATAATGCTGAGCTTGAAGTAAAACCACAGCATGATCATATCCTTTTTGAACATGTCTGTGTTACTCTATTGAAGCACTTGCTTGGTTTACCATTTAGGGTTTAAATTTTTCTAAACCTCTTATTTAAGCCTCTTTTTTTTTGTTTTTGTTTTTGTTTTTGTTTTTGTTTTTGTTTTTGTTTTTGTTTTTGTTTTAAAGCCAACCAACCAGCTCATCAAAAGAAGGCACTGGAAAAGTAAAATTTCCCCCTGTGCAGTTTTCAGTGTTCGAAGCTCTAAATCCTGCTGAGAACCACGGATACTGACATTACAACGCATCATATTAAAAAAGCTGTTTGCATCAAGGGATTCTAAAAACAGAGCAGAGCAGCAGATATTACTAGATATGTTTTGCCTGTTTCTTTATCAAAAAGCAAGTGTAAAGCCTGGGTCTGTAACATAAATTACACTATCTAGGAGACTACTATCTCTGTTAACATTAAACTGACATTTGCCTCATCTTGTTAATGTCATTTCCCCACTGTACCAAATTTTAAGACTAGGAAAATATTCCAAGTTACTGTGCTAAAGTCCCTATCACTATTCCAAGCAGTGCATGTGGTAGCCCATAAGCACTTCAGCTGAATGACCTGTCATTTTTATGTAGTATGTATTTACTCAAATTATTCTTGCCTAAGTAATCATTGGTCCATGTTTGTGTGGCAAGGGTCAAGTAGGAAGAATTCTTCTGATGGGGTTTTCAAGTAGCAAAGTTATTTAGTCCTGGTGATATATTAAAGCAAGTACTTCCAAAAACTCTCAGCCCCTTGAGACAAAAGAGATTAAGTAGTTTGCTATCTTTTCTCCTGATCTTGTTAGAAATTGCCACTTTATTTTACCATCAAAAGCAATACGGTGGGGAGTGATTTGTGTGGCAACATGTTGTGGTTTAACCTCAGGCAGCAACTAAGTCCTACAAAACCACTCTGTCACTCCCCCCACATTAGGACTGGAGAGAAAATTGGAAGAGTAAAAGTGACAAAGCTCATGGGTTCAGAGAAAGACGTTTCAATAGGTAAAGCAAAAAGCACACAAGTGAGCAAAGCAAGGAATTCATTCACCACTCCTCATGGTCAGGCAGGTGTTCAGCCATCTCCAGGGCTCCATCACATGTAACAGTGACTTGAGGAGACAAATGCCATCACTGTGAACGTCCCCCCCTTCCTTCTTCTTCCCCTAGATTTTATATGCTGAGTATGATGCCCTATGGTATGGGATATCCATTAGGTCAGCTGGAGCCAGCTGTCCCAGCTGTGTCCCCTCCTGACTCCTTGTACACTCCCAACATCCTTGTTGATGGGGTGGGGTGAGAGAAAGAAAACGCCTTGACTTTATTTTAAGCCCTGCTCAACAGTAACTAAAACATCCTTGTATTATCAACACTGTTTCCAGCACAAATCCAAACCACAGTCCCATACCAGCTATTATGGAAAAAATTAATTCTACCGCAGCCAGAATCAGCACATTCTCCACCCATACTGTCTATGTCATGCTCATGTCCCACACTATCCAATACATCCTTAGTAACAATCCACCTGCCTTCCCATCTTTTGATACACAGATATCATTCTTCTGGTCTATGGACCACTCCTGCAAAATGCATGTAAAATACCCACAAATGTCCACTGTGCTAATCTAGTCCATGAGTTTGGGCTCCATCTGTTTTGGTGGTCACTCAGGACAGGAGGGTGGTGTGTTGCATGGAATTAGTTGGGCAGCAAAGCCAGCTCAGGCTGGGTCACTGCTGCACTTGCACTGCTCCTTGTAAGGCTTTCCTGCCCTGGTCCAGGGGGTTCCTGCTGATGATAAGCAGCACAGCACTACAATGAACAGTGAAAGCAAAAAGCAGCCACCAAGGAGCACTAGGCTCTAATACATAGCCTGGCAAGCAAGCCCCATGGCAAGAACTGGAACCTGTCAATTAATAGCTGAACAGCAAGAACAGTGATAATTTCAGTCTAGCTCATTCCAAACAAACCTGTCATTATCTTGAACCCTTTGAGCCCCATGTTGGGAGCCAAAAAAGGATTGTTATGGTTTGAACCTAGCTGGTGGCTAAGCACCACACAGCCGCTCACTCACTCCTCCCATGCCAGGGGGAGAGAACTGGAAGTGTAAAAGTGAGGAAAACTCCTGGGTTCATATAAGGGCAGCTTAATAGGTAAAGCAAAAATTAATTCTATCCCAGACAAAACTAGCACACAACAAACACTGATTAGCTGACTGAAATAACAGAGTACCTTGAAATGGGGTCATTGTAGGTGTCAGCCCTTAAAAGGTTTTCAGCTCAGCAGAAATACAAGTAGAAGAAACTAGCTGCTTGTGAAGCCCATATAATTCAATGTAAGTGAATGAATTGTGAATAGGATGACATATGCAGCAGCTATAGTTCTACCAAGAAAAGATTAAAGTGATTTTGCGTATTAGAAAAATGTTTGGCTTGAACTCATGGCATTTCTGCAAAGTTACAATGCTTGGGCTTAGTCAGGAGGATTGCATTGGGTAGCAACCAAGTGTAAGCTTTAAGCTCTAAAGTAATGCCACTATAATGCCAAAAGTGCTGAAGGTAGTATGATGTATGTGAGAGACACACATGTGAGGTTAACCTGTAAATTTAATTCAGATGCTGTAGTGCCAAAAGAAAAACTAGACCGGTGAAGGCTTGGAAAAAAAAAAAAAAAGTGTGAAGGTGAAAGTTCATATGTACAAAGTATATATGTCTATGTTTTGATATGTTTCTATACCTTCCCCTTAGCTTGCCACTGCAGTGAATATCTTACTCTGCTATGCCATGTTAGAAACCTAGAGAGTACTAGCATGCCATGGTAGGTCATGAGCTAACATTGGTCTTGTGGATGTGTTTTATCCCTTGATGGAGAGCAACTGCTTTGACTTGGCACTGAAGGGGAATTAACTCATGTCTATGTCCATGTCCTGTTGTGTGAACATAAGGCCTCCTAAAAGGAAATACCCTCTGCTCTCCTGAATAATCCAGCTCTTGCTCCATGCACCACAGACATCTTAAATATTTCCCTGTCCTCACCAGGCAGGAGTTGGGTCTAAAAACCACAGTTCTCAGACCCCTGTTACTCCCACCAGTCTTTGAAAGGTTTGAAGAATCACTACAGCCAGCTGTTCAGCTTCTTTCCCTTTCCCCTCACTGTTGATGATTTCAGCCAAAATTTTATACCTAAATACCGTTGAGTCTCTGTTACCAAACTGCCAGATGTGTCTTGAAAATGAACCTTAGAGACTCATGTTCAAAACATGGAAACATGCAGCAGGATAACCCTTCGTTTTCCTCATTAAAAAAACCCAAATCCTACTTGATTCGATGTAAGACTTCAAAATCTCTGTGCTTTAAATCATGAATTTGCGCTTCTGGAAAATCTGACTTTTTTTTTTTTTTTTTTTTGCTCTATGAGGTGGTAGATTTCATTCCTCTCCTCCCCTTCTTTTATTTTCTTACTTTACTTTATGTCTTCTTATTTCGGAGACCCTTAGTCCTGTTGCATTTTCTAGGGAGTGAATATTCTGGTGTAGTAGTGCTGCCTGATGTCTGGACCAAAGCTTAAGCCAACCCCAAACATTTGCATTTAAGATCTGTGGGGTTCCTGATCTCGGTGCAATTTTAATCCCAGTGCTGCTTTCATTTTGTCACTGAGAGAGAAAAAGAATCATTAGGAATGACCCTCAGGAATCTGGACAAAAAACCCCACTGTAAAGTATTTCATATGGCACAACATTTGTTTTAAATGAAAGGAAATCCTGTCATGGCAATACTGTGATTAAAATGCCATGGAAAGGCTTTAATAAACATCAGAGGCATAATGGCTATCTCTTGCTTTAATGACCACTGATTAATTATCATATGGTGCTTATGCTGAGTGTTTTTTTTACAAATTAGAATTTTGCCTCAGGCCACCAGACACTGCACTCCCAAGTGATGCACAAAATGGATGTGTGTTAAACAATGACAAGATTTGGTTCAAAATGCTGAAAGCAAGCCAAAGCAAATGCAGATGCTTGCTCTGTTCAGGAGCATCATCTGCAGAAGGAAAGTAGAGGTTTTCAATCACCCCACAGCACAGCTGTACTGGAGGTTGTGTGAGAGTTACATGGTAGGCACAGAAGATATTTTAATTCTACAGCCTCTTGCCTCCTTTGGTTAATGTTAGAAGATGGAGTTAAACATCCCTGATTTATGGCACCTTGCTTTTGGGAGACTGACAACACATGCAGGTAATGCAGTTGTAAATACATTTGTGTGCACTAAGGCACCTCTCAAGCAGTAGAAGAGAAGAGCTCAAACAGAGAGACTTAGGTGCCATTTATGAAAGGTCTTGTGGAGTCTGTGATGCAAAATTTTCACAGCTTGTTCAGAAGTTTATTTAGTTGTAAGTATTTTCTCTCCTGATTCCTCTCTGATATGCTTTACAACACTACCTGAAGTTTTGCAAAATTTTCAGAATGAAATCAGCAAAATTCAGATACCAAATTGAGATATTAATCTGATAAACTGTGAGTGCAACTTATTTACACATCCAGATAAGAGCTATGCTTAGTCTTTATCCATACAGATTTTTCCTCACTACCATAAAACTTAGAGAAGTCTCAAATTCTAATTCTGCAAACCATTTTTTAGCCCTCTATGTATCAACACAAGTTTTTCTGTTTTCTTACCATGCATAATATGGGCAATAAACCTTTAACCTTTAATTTTCAATGGACAGAGTTCAAACTGTAGTTCTGTTCTCCCAAGTATTTTAGCAAAGGTTATTCTCTTAGTGTGGCATACTCCCCTGGCTGCATCTCCTCAGCAATCTTTCTTTTGTAAGAAAGAGAAATAAGGTCTTAAGTATTTCATATATCTAAAGACTCTGTGAAATCATTTTGGCATATTAAGAATAGATCAGGTGGAAAGTGAAACTCTTTCCCCCCTCTGTTATAATCTGAATTATTCTATCTCTACATTTACCACTGACCAATGAACCTTTTCCTTCCCTTAGGGCATTTTTGGTTTCTCTGTGATGATCTTTTTCTGATGGCAAAATACAGTACCTTTTCAAAGAGCAGGTCATTTCGAGGGTACACAGACTATGTTTATGCTATATACTTGGGTACATATTTCTTTTGTCATTGGGCTTTACAGCATAGCTAATATTTCTCCATGTTGGGTCCTAAGTGACTGCACAAATCTAAGTGACTGCACACTACTTTTCCCTGAAGAGCAGAATAAGTGGTTACTGCTGAGGCTGCCCAGCTCGGGTCCTTCCAGATGGTGTTAATCAGAGCTACACAGCTGGTCCATGGGTAGCTTGGGACATGCTGAGCTGCCCCGTGGTTTCAGACTGAGAAAGTGCAACAATTTGTGAGCCTAAAAGCTCAGTGCGTTTTTCTGCACAGACATGCACAGTGCCGTTTCCCTCCTGCAGGTGGCCAAAAGCAAGAGTGCCCTTGCTGGCGACGGGTAGCAAACAACTTACTGGTTACTCAATATGGACCGAGACTTTCCTCATATGAAAACTTTAGAAGTTTCCTACAAGCACCTTATTCGGCTGTCATCGGTGTTTCAGTGAGTACTGCTGAAAACACTTCTGTCTGCACCTCAGTCTGACAGTCAGTCACAGAGCAACAGGGTAAGGACCCCTTTGTCCCAAGCAAAAATTACAGTCCTCTTTTATGTCTGAGTAACCCAATCACCTCAATTAATTTAATGTGTCTCTGTGAAGGTTATTTGTCACTTAGAGCAAATTATCCTCAGGTGCTTACTGTCTACTCCAGTAATTTGCTGTTAATGACTTGCTTACTTATACAATTTTGCTAATAAAGGGAATGTGGGGGGATCCCACTTAGTTTCCTAAGTAAAAGCCATCTGTTTGGCCATATTTACCCATACTGACTCCTGTTTTCATAGCTATAGAGTTGTTAAAGACTTTGGCTGTTGCTACAATAACCTTTTTATTAAAATCCATATGTTTAACAAGGTAACAAAGATGTACTGAGCACTTCTGGTGCGTTGGTTTAAGCTCAAAGAATCATAGAACAGTTTGGGTTGGAAGGGACCCAAAAGATCATCTAGGTCCAACACTTCTGCCATGGTCAGGGATGCCTTCCACTGGACCAGATTGCTCAGTCACATCCAACCTGGCCTTGAACACTTCCAGGGATGGGGCATCCACAGCTTCTCTGGGCAACCTGTTCCAGTGCCTCACCACTTAGACAGTGAATAATTTCCTTGTAATACCTAATCCAAACCTACACTATTCAGATTAGAGCCCCTTGTCCTAAGAGTACATGTCTTTGCAAAAGTACCTCTCCATCTCCCCTGTAAGCCCCATTTGAGGGTCTCCCTGGAGCCTTTTTTTCTCCAGGTGAACAGCCTCAACTGTCTCAGCCTTTTCTAATAGGAGAGAAATTCTGTTTCTCTGATCATTTTTGTGTCCATCCTCTGGACCCACTCCAACAGCTCCACATTTCTCTTACACTGGGGATCCCAGAAGTGGACACAGTACTCCAGGTGGGGTCTCATGAGAGCAGAGTAGAGGGAGAGTATCAGCTTCCTGACCTTGCTGGCTGTGAGCCTGTCAATGCAGCCCAGGAAATGTTTGGCTTTCTGGGCTGCGAGTGCATGTTGCTGGCTCATGTTGAGCTTCACATCAACCAATGCCCCCAAGTCCTTCTCCTCTTACATCCATACTTGCATCCATCAGGTTAGATCAGCATTTTTTTCCAGAACTCCTCTTCTATGTGTCAAAAGAGAATAGAGACTTCTGTAGCTGTAAGAAACCAAGAAAAAAGACCAATGCTTTGAATATCCTCCTTTTCTACAACATTTCCTTAGTTTATAGTATTTATGCTTAAATATTTGTTCACTGCATCTTTGTAATTTTGGGTTTATTCCCTGAAAGACCATGCCTTTCTCGTCTCAGGGAGCCACTGCTGTTTGGCTGTTGCTTTTTGATGAGATTTATCCAGGCAGTTGGTGACCTTTCCTAAACCCCGTATTGATTCTCTGTAATGGCTCGGCCTGACAAGGGGAAAATATCTGCAGTGTTTTAGGGTGTCTAGTCCTTGTTTGTTTACCTGGTTATGCAATGCACTTATAGACTGACTGGCTGATTGATTTATTGCTGCTTTGTACTGCTGCTGGCATCCTTCTGGGAGTCAGGACTGGAAAAAGCCTTTCTACAGCTGGGAGTTTATGCCAGTGTCCACACATTAACAAACTGCATGTTAGGCATTTCAGTCAAAACCACTCCTTTTAACCTAATGCCTGTTCATTTGCCCAGGGTTTATGGATGGCAAATCTAGGCTTATAAATTCTGTCAGACTGCCTGGTGGCAGTGCAGTGAGTTACTGCTGAGACATGCTTGTGTCAAAATCAGCACAAATGATGAAGGAAGAAAGTATTGTAAAACACAGTAAAAGAGCCACTCTAACTTCTGTCCCCACTATGTAACGGCCTCTAAAAGAGTGAGATACATATAGGACAAAACCATGTCTTCCTTCAGCAATACCAATGCTGGGATTGTTCTGTGAAATCCTAGAAAAGAAATCTTGTTGGATAACTAGCAGAGTGGGGATCTATGCCAAAATGTGACTGTAAAGTGTGAGTGAAAGGAGGATGCCTTATGTTGCCCTTGCAAACCAAGAATAAACCACTTACAGTGGTCCAGAAGCCCAAAGATGTTTTTTACATCTGCAGCTAACTTGACACAGCTGATCCCTGTGTTGGGGGGGATGGGGGTGTTAGGCTAGATATAAGGGAAAGGTTTTCACCCAGAGGGTGGTTTGGCACTGGAACAGACTCTCCAGGGAAGTGCATGCAGCACTAAGCCTGCCAGAGTTCAAGAAGCAGTTGGACAATGCTCTCAGGCACACGGTGTGGGTGCCTTCCAATTCAGGATAGTCTATGATTCTCTGTGGGGAGCAGGAATCCTTTGACAAAGGAGAGTGAAGGTGAGGTCTGTCTGGTCAAAAGGCAATAGTCCAGTCAAATGCTGTTGTACATTTAGGTCTGCCACATTTCCTGGCCCATGACAGCAGAAAATAGCCCCTGGAAGAGCCAAGGCCCATATAAAAAAAAAGGAAGAGAAAGGAGGGGAATGGTTAGATATGGGATCTGGGAAATGGGCAGTACCAATCTTAGAGATGCTTATGCTACTCTCTTAGGTCAGATGATTTTCTCATACTTTAAAGCAACAAGCTACTAACTGATCACTGTAGAAAGAGTAAACTTTCTTCTAGCGACTCAGTCAGCACAGTACTTTGAAATGTACATGCACTGACCCACATGTCTTTTCTGTCTGCAAGGCTCTGGATGGTGTGATGGAGGTAACACACTACTCCTCTTGGCTGAAACTGTGTATGAGGATAATTAAACACAGTGGGGTAACAGTGTGTCTGGGATGACTGATCCCCAAAACCATTCTTAAAGACATAGGTAATACCATCCCCTTAATATTTGGGACCAAGAGCCTTGAAACACTCAAGTGAAAATTTCCTCTGCCTTTTAGTACTAATCAGGAAAAGAGAAGAACCTCAGAGGAAGAACTGTATACTACTGGAAGTGCTGAGCTCCATGAGAGGAAACTGAAGTCATGCCGTCTGTGAAAGACGAAGGTTTAAGATTTTGGTATGCAGTGCATGGTCACAACAGGTGGCAGTGAGGTCCTGGATGCCGGACATGTGCCAGAGGCACCGGTCACCTGTGACTTCCCAAGCGCGTGCCTTTGCAGTGCCACTTTCAGTCTTTCAACACTGGGTGGCACCAGGAATATAAAGAATCAGGGCCACGTCTCCGGACTTGTGCAAAGGGAGTTGCCATCCTGGGAGAGTGTGGTGCTATCCGTTTTTTTGTTTATAGTCTTGATGCAGTGGATGCAAGAAAAACATTATTCTGGAAGGAAACCTCAGCTAATAGTAGGATTAGGAGCAGGTGAGGATATAAGATAGAAAAAACTCCCTGTAAAGTTTGATTACTTCCACTGTGAATCTATTTCAGCTAAAAACCCCCCACATGCGATTAAAGGGGTTTTTTTTATCTTGTTGTCATAAGTAAACCCTCTCCTCAAGTGCAGGAAAAAAAAAAAAAGATACAGAAAAGCAGTGGAGCAGTAGAGCCAGTCCCAGGTTCTGTGCCCATGTTGTCCATGTCTCAGAGATTCCTGGAGACAGGAATGGCCCTTGTGGCTCCTCGCCTCTTTGGCCCAGTGCCCTGTGCACCAGCCAGCAAGGCAGGACCCGAGGCAGAGCCTGTCCATCAATAACTTGTTCTTTCTCACACCTTGTCTAACCTGGGATGCTAATGGCACCCCTTTAGCAGATAAAGCCAAGTTCTTTAGGAAAATACTTTGCATACTTCTTTTTTTTTTTTTTTTTTTTTTTTTTTTCCCTTTGGATGGGGATGCTTAGAGGCAGAAGTTTCTAGATGTGAACTGGAGGAAACCATGTGCTCATAATTGATTTATAATTGCTGGCTCTGTTAAATTCCAGGAGTGCTATAACACAGAGCAGAAAGTCGTGGAGGAGCTGCCACCTTACAGAGTATTATTATATGCCTTCCATTTGTGACCAATGCCACTGAATGCAGTTATCCAATAAGATGCCAAACTGTCAGCATTTCATTAAAATATGCTGCAGAGAGTAGTTCAGTAAAGTACTTAGCATGCCAAAAGCATAGTGTGTGCCAACATATTTATCGTATAATGTTCTTAAGAGCTGCAAGCTTCTGTTCATTGGGAGTAATCAATTCTATTTTCATATGCAGTGGACCTTGAACCTTGCACTCACACTGCAACAATTTAATTTTTCCAAGGGACGACCAGGGTAAGTAGATGCAGAACCTCTACCAGGAACATTGGCAATAAGCTTTATTGATATTCTGGGCTAAAAGAGCCCCGCAGATCTTTGCACACTGTGGGGAGGATCTAAAAATACATAACAAAAGCTTGATTAGTATAGCATACAGCAAGGTGAGGAGCATGTGCTGCTGCAGAGAAATAAAATCTTGACAACGTTAAAGCAACAAAGCCAAATAAAGTAATTCAGGAACCAGAGTATTAAGTTCAGCCTTATTGCAATATGACAAAGGACAGTTATGTTCACAGTGGTGCTGAAAGAATCTACCTCTGTGATGGGTAATTAAAAGTTCAAGGACTGCTTCAGTGATGAGCCTTTGGGTTGCCTTGTTAGACACCGTCAGTTTCTGGGACATGCAAATCCCGTGTGTAAAAAAGCACTGGTTTTCATACACTGAGTGACCTTTCTCATCTCTTTTATCCCTTCTTTTCTTTTCTGTCTGACTACCTCAAAGTACTTACAGAGACAGTGTTCCCAGGGAAATACTTGGTGTGCAGCTCTACCACAGCTGAATAGGGTCTCCCTTCTGATACTGAGAGGTAGGTAGCTCTTTGTTAAGGCAAGACTTGTGTTCGTGTTCAGCAGCCCTCCAAAGCCTCTCTTGGTGGGAAACCCATCTCCTGAATCCTGGGTTTTTCATATTTCCTCAGTATAAGGTGTTGCCAAATAGTTGTAATAAAACCCCAAGGCCAGCAAAGAGGCATCAGCATGTTCCTGAGCCTTGTGTCCCTAACCCTTCCTATACCTGGAAATGGGCTCCAGCATGCTGTTGTCCATATCTCTTTCTAGGGCAGACAAAAAATATCTGTGATATCACATATCTCTTTAAATCCTAAAATGCTACTCTGGCTCTATAGCAACACTAATAGATATCATCTGGGGTTTTTTATAGCTAGGAGGCTCACAGAGGCCCTACTGCAGTGTTTTGCTGCTACAGTTAAACAATTCAACCTAGAAATGAGACCAAGGTAATATCTGATCTATTATACCTCTGCTGAGAATGCTGGCCTGGATCAGCAGTGGTGTGGCCAGCAGGACCAGGGCAGTGACCGTCCCCCTGTACTCGGCACTGCTGAGGCCACACCTCCAATCCTGTGCTCAGTTCTGGGCCCCTCACTGCCAGAAAGACATTGAGGGGCTGGAGCGTGTCCAGAGAAGGGCAACGGAGCTGGGGAAGGGTCTGGAGCACAAGTGCTGTGAGGAGCAGCTGAGGGAGCTGGGGGTGTTTAGCCTGGAGAAAAGGAGGCTCAGGGGGGACCTTACTGCTCTCTACAGGTGCCTGAAAGGAGGCTGTAGCCAGGTGGGGGTCGGTGTCTTCTCTCAGGCTACAAGTGACAGGACAAGGGGAAAGAGCCTCAGGTTGCACCAGGGAAGGTTTTGATTGGATACTAGGGGGAAATTTCTGCACAGAAAGGTTTGTCAAGAAGTGGAACAGGCTGCCAGAGAAGTGGTAGAGTCACCATCACTGGATGTATTTAAAAGACATGTAGATGTGTCATTGAGGGACAGGTTTTTTGGGATTTGGCTGGGTTAATAGGCAGGCTAGATGATGCTAAAGTCCTTTTTCTGTTCTATTCTATTCTATTCTATTCTATTCTATTCTATTCTATTCTATTCTATTCTATTCTATTCTATTCTATTCTACTCCATTCCATTCCATTCCATTCCATTCCATTCCATTCCATTCCATTCCATTCTCCCTGACCATGTTTCTGGGACTTTATTTCAGATCCCAGTGAAATCTATAAAGAGATCTATTTACATGATTTACAAGCTTGAAATTCAGACTCCACATTAGGCTTCCAAAAGAGGATGTGGAAGCCCAGCTCTAAGCACCAAAAACCCAATAAAATAGGACATGGTGAACACACTAATACTTGCAGAGACTGTGTGTACATTCAAAACATCCTCATAAAATCAGACAAGGGTTTCTCCCTCAGATGGGTGTCTCCTCAGGACAAGCTTACTGAAGGGGAAGATTTGGGGAGGAGTGAAAAGAAAGAAAGGGAGAAGCACAGGAATAAATTCATTTTAAGGTTACATAGAAGGAGTAAGGAAACCTGTAAATATATCCACGGTTATAAATGATAACCGAAGCAAAGGGCTTTTAAAGATGTGAAATCCACCTGCTCTGGCAAGCAGAGCTGAAGACAAATAAAGACTTATGATCTGTGTGAGACAGTTTGCTGCATCTTTGTCCTTGCCAGCACTGCTGTCTTTTCACTGAGAAAAACTGACTCTTTTGCTTCTGTGCACAAGATAGTGGCCTGGAGAGATACCTGGAAAGCATCTCCTGTGCTGCTGCATAGCTCTGATGTATATAAAAAGAAAAGTGCTCTTAAATTATAAACAAGTCTCAGACCTTGATTATTTGGAGGAGAATATTTGAGTGGTCAGCTCCTATTGCAGTCTTAATCACAGCAGAAACATAATGAATAGATTCTTCTCCTTCTGCATTATGTAAATATTTTTATGGGCTATGTCAGCTCTTCTGTGAGTGAAAGCTTGTTTTTAATCACCCAAGAGAGGATCTGACTGACATAGATGCAGATCTGCTGAATATAGGAATGTGTACTCTGGTGGAGTTGCTTTTCAGAGCAAAGTTTTCAGACTTTTCATTTCTTTCCAGATGCTCTTTTGCTTCATGCCTTTGCTACAGCAGACTAAGAGTCAATGCCTGAAGTAAGGGCTGTATCAGACTAAGAATTAATTTGAAGGGATGAGTTTACTTCACACGTATTACAGGACCACAGTGAGACTTTGGTCAGACACTTCCTGGCAGTATTTAACACGGAAATTGATGCAGCCATATTTAACTGGTAAATTTTTGCTTTTAATCATAGAACCTGTTAGGGCAATAGGTTGATAATAATAATAATAATAGTAATAATAATAATAATATTGCTATTTACTGGTGTATTTATGACACTGTTTAATGCACAGTTCCCATGTCTTTAGTACAGTAATACCTTCCTTCCTTCCTTCCTTCCTTCCTTCCTTCCTTCCTTCATTCCTTCCTTCCTTCCTTCCTTCCTTCCTTCCTTCCTTCCTTCCTTCCTTCCTTGTCTGCTGGGTAGGACTTGAAAACATACACAAATTCTGGCAAAAAAAGAAGAAAGGGACCGTGCTTTGTGCAGTGCAATTTTGTGTCACACCCCCTTCTCCTGCTGCTTTTTTAATTAGTTTTTCTTCTATCCAGCAAGGAGGTTAATGAGAGGCACTTTCTTTCTGTTTTGTTGTTGCTGCTTTAGATTGTTTTTTGTTGGGTTGGGTTTTTTTGGTTGGTTTTTTGGGGGGCTTTTTGTTTGTTTTTTTTCAAATTGTGCCTATCATTAGTGCAGGAAAAAGTTTGTTATTTTTTTCCTTCTTCTTTTCTTAGTTCTATCCAGTTTCAGAGGCTCTGACTTTTTTTCCTAGTGGGCCAGCTAGACTTTTTGTGGCCTGGGGAAGAGAGACATGAGAGAAGAACACAACTGGCCCTGGCGGGGCTGGTAGGGGCATGTGGTGGGAGGGGGGAGTTTCTGAACCTCTGTGGCTGCTCTGGTCCAGCCAGCAAGCCCTGTATGACATTTGTTCATCACCTAGCAAAGTTTCAACAGCTTGCACTGAATTTATTTACTGGCAGATGCCCCAGGGACACAGACATAGCATTTATCAGGTGCCAGGCAGCAAACTCTGCTACCTTAGCCAGTAGATTGAAGAGTCACTGCTATATCAGGAAAACAATATTATATACAAAGCACCTATTAATAGTCTTACCTCTGTCTACAGTGAATCGGCGTGAAATGCTCAGGCTTCTACCCAAACTGCAAATTCAAAATGTTGTTTGGGTTGAGCAGACCACAGGGCAGAAAAGCAGTTTTGAGCAAGCTCCTAATCCAATATAACTGCAACTACCCACAGTGAGGCTCCAGGTGACAAAGACTGCTCCTGAGCACATCCATCAGTCTCTGTGCAGCCTGTCATGGCTGCCCTTGTCCGAGCATTGACTGTTCCCTTTCCATTGGTTTTCTCCCCCGTGTCACAGGTTGGAGGCTATGGCTGCTCTCCAGGAGGTGAGTTTTGCCCTCCTACTGACAGATGCTGCCTGTGCCCTTCTCTGACCGAAACCTCCTTCCTATCTGTTTTGTATGCCAGTAAAATCACCAGTGTTCATGGCACTAAATTCTGTCTAGCCATCCATCACAAGACATTCAGGGCATCCATTATGATATGATTCATTTGATCAATTTATGTTCATTATTAATCTTCCCTTACTGCAGGCTAAAGCAACCCTGGCTTGTAAGGTCTCTCTTCTTTTCAAAGCTGTCTTTACTATAATTGCATTTTCTGCTGTATCTGCTTGCTTGCTTGCTTCTTAGTGCTTTACAGGGTGTTGTCCCTCTTCATAACTTCTGAACTGTGCCACTCATCCTGAAAAAGTTTATTGGGCATTGATATACAGACAATCACTGATGTGGTTGCAGCTTCTGAAAGTCTGCTTTGAAATATAGCTCATCCTTCACCAGGCTGAAGGGGTTAAACACACAAGTCCTGATCTTCTTTCCTAAACTCTTGCTCTCCTGCCACCAAAAAGAGAGGAATTTGGAACCTTAACAGAACAGAGAAAGGTTGTGTTTTTTCAACCTTGTGCTTTTTAGTGTTAATCTAAACAAATTCCACCTGGTTTTCCCACTGATCATCCAGACACTGCTGGGTGCACAACACGGTTGAGTATGTGTACCCTTGCAGATTGCCCATTCTTCAGGGTTAGTTCCTTTTTTCCCCTCTCAGATACAGCAGGATTTTTCATTAGATTAATTCACAGCTGTGCCCAGCCAGTGCACTGGGGAGGGAGAAGGTGCAGGAAGCCTCAATTGCTCTATTGCAAGCCCAGTTACTGTTCCTAAGGAGAGGAAAACATAAATAGGTGAGGGGACTCCTAAAACACACCAAGGAGATGTGCTGACCCTAGGTAGCACATGGGACCCCTTTGAGTCAGGGACACCAAATCCGGGCCATTGACTGGAATCCCCCGTTGCACTCTAGGGACAGCAGGGAAAGAATATGCCACCAAACTGTTATGGATCTGCTACCAAGCCCTGTTTGCTTCCTCCATGTCATGGTTCAGGAGTCCTGGCCAGAACCAGGACATCCACAGCAAGGAAGGCACATTTGCTTAGCACCTTTCAGATCTGCCAAAGCAAAATGGCTCTGGGAACCTATGCTCAAAGCTTCTTACTCCTTCCAGCGCACTACAACTTGAGTTCATGCTCCTAAACTGTTGCAGCAAGGGACAGAAAAGCCCACACCATCTCTGATTTGTCAGGAAAAGCCTTTGGATTATGTTTTTCTTAAAGCAGAGTGGAATGCATAAAGGCCGGTACATTATGTTGTATTCAGGGTTAAATAAGTCTAACACTGCTTTGACTTACCTACTGAGAGATGACTTACAAATGTGACCACGCATCGACAAGCAGTAATCTTTTTAATGGGGAATTTATATTCTGTATGGGGAGAATTTTGCAGATCAATTCTTGGTAACTAGTGATCCCAAAAATTTCAGTAACTGTATTCCTTATTTTGGCTACTGGGAGCTGGATTGTCCCCTCACTGCCATGCAGAATCAGTGCTGTGGCATTTTTACCCTCCTAGGAGCAGAAGGAACATCAGCTCCTTTTGCCTCCATCACACTGAAAGAGACTACATTTTACATTTTAGAGAGGAGGTGCAAGTTGCAACAACAGGACTGAAAGCAAAGGAGCTGAGAATAAAAGGCAAGCACCTCTCAGGAGAAAAGGCAGAGGGAATACACAGAAAACTTCTGCTTGGCTGAGCTGATGCTCCTCTCCCCAGCAGTGCCCTTTCTAATCACAGCCCACTGTGCATGCTTGCACTGCTTTTCTCACCGGCAATTTCATTTCAGCTGTCAAATTAGCCAGGAGAGGCAGGGTGGGTAAAGGAACAGCAACCTGATTGCTTGGTAAATCTTGACTGCCACAAACTCACTGCTTATCTCCTATTTGCTTCCTTTCCCATCTTTATCATCTTTGCTTCTGGGGTACTGCTTGTTTCGCTGTCTGTGGTTCACATCCTTAAGATTGCCACTGCAAGGTACAGCACAGTCGTGTCTGGACACTCTGTCTTTCAGATCAGCACCATCCCCAGGCACCACCCTTGCACGCCAGATCTTCACAGGGAATTTGGGAGGTCATCTAGTCCATCCTCCCACCCCAGCTAAATTCTTCTTCAGCATCTTGGACTGCATATGTGCAGAATGTAACTTGGGGGAATGCTGGTCTGGATTAGACACAATGGATGCTATTCCCTGAATGTGGTTAGCAACAGTAATGAGGGTATGGTCCACGTGACAGGGTCAAATGAACAGAAGAGAATGCTTGGTTTCTGTTACTGTTGTAGGTCAAGTTATAGATTTAGGCATATAGATTTAGGCAGTCTTTGAATGTTGTGGTTGTGAAAGCCAAGAATGAGCACAGCAGCTAGAGCTTTTCAGCTACAGCAACTTCAATCTCTTAAAAAGGAAAAAAACTAATTGTAGCTTGAATATGACTCAGCATTTAGTAGTTTTCTTTCCCTTTTCAGTTGATTAAATGTCCTCCTGTATTAAAAACCTCTTGATAAGACAATGATACCTTTTAGCAGCTCATAAGAATCTGTGTTTGGTGTTACGACTCACCCCCTTAAGGAGAGGGTAACTCAGATTATTTCTTGGGGCAGATTAGAGTGAAACAACACTGAGTGATTGGTGTTTAGAAATATATATATATTATGTGTAGGGTTTATTTTAGAACAACTTCGTTGCAATGTAGAGGAGGCGTGTAGCCATTTTGGTTATTATCTATAGTAATATAGCAATATAAAAGAATAAATATATTGCTTAAGAACATACAGAAGGAAAAGATAGAAAGAGAAAGAAGGGATAAGAGTAGAAAGATATCACTACCTGTGGATCCAGTGATGAGACTTGACTGTTGCAATTTCGGTACCCTTTGGTCCAGGTGCTGGTCCCAGTCTTGATCCATTGGGAGTGGGGGAAGTCTGGGAAACACAAAGTTCAATGGATTAATATATGTTCAGGTGAGGTAGGAATGACAAGGTACCTGCCCTGCAGAGGGTGGGTGGGCAGTTTTACATTGTTGCAATGCTGTGGGTCATGCTCAGTTGTCTGGCGGAAGACCCCAGAAATGAGTCTGGGGGCATTTCGGGGATCTTTGATGGTTTATGATGCTTTCTAAGGCATGACAGCTGCCTCTCATATCAGTGTAGTTGAGCCAGTTATGCCCCATCAGAAGGGATGAACACCATCAAGCCTGCATGTGAATGTCCCAATATCTTCCCAGGGGCACAGGAGGAAGTTTTAGAACTGAGCCAGTTGTGTAAGGAGGACACTGGCATGACAAAGAGCACTATCCAGCCTTCAGAGGATCTGTTTCTTACTGGCCTCTTCCCTTATCTGGCTCAAAACCCAGCTGGTAGCCTCTGGTGGTGGGTGCTCCCCCACTCTGACTTACGTGGACTAGAGGTTTCGCCACCCCATGCAAAAAACTCTCTTCCTCCCCTTGGGTTGAGGTTTCAGGGAGGTGCAAAACTGACCTCAGCAAAGCACCTGCTGCCTCCACACAGCCTGTTGTTTGAGTCATTAACCATTAACACTTTGGTCTCCCACAGATAGTGAACAGAATTACAACTCTGAGCAGAAATACGGCAGATGGCATACAGCAAGTAAGTAGCATGGCACTGCAGGTAGATTAAAATACAGCATTATAGCATCAGGTGAATTCCTAGAAGACAATCAGGGGGGCTGTCAGAACCTTGCTGAGGTCATCACTGAACAATAAATGTAGAAAGGCAGAAATATATCACATGTACAGCTGTAAAATCTATAAGCAACTTTCTTTCATTTAATGTGCTCTGAGCTGAGCTCCAGAAATGCCCTGTTTACAGTAAGCAGACTGTGTGCACTGCAGACTCAGCTTGGAAAGGCTCCCCTTGTCTTCCATGGATGACAACCTTCATTCAAAAGGCACTAAGCTCACATTAATCTCCCCTTATTCTAGTGCCTACTTCCTCGCATATTAAAATCCTCTTCTGGCTGGTTCAGTTGGCAATGAGAGCACGTCTTCCAGATGACAATATCTGTACTAGAGACACAGCTCCCTCAGCCTCAAGAATGCTGAGATCAACCCAAGTGCCAAAGCTGCTCTTTAAAATATTAAATACACAAATATTCTACAAATAGTGTTCTAGCTATAATATAACAACCTAGTAGTGCCTGGGAGAGGCAGACAGTTTACATCCTCCCTTTCCATATGAGCTGTTTTGCTGTGACTTCCAGGTGCCAAATAAATTATTAATCAAATCTGAAAAATACTCTGAAGCCTTCCTTCCTGAGAGGAAGGGTGATGCTAGTCACCAGATGAATTTGGCATGCAAGTCACCTTTCCACGAAATAACTGATCAACATTTTCACCACCATTTTGTTGTGTTCAGGGTTTTACTTGCCTAACTCAAAATATGTTGCAGGTGTGCACTAATTCCTCCTTTTTCAGCGGCGCCACTGATGATGTACATTTGCCCTGTCATTGGCACAGTGACACGTCTAGACACAATCTACAGTGCAGATGGCAGAACTGTGCAGGGTGCTGGCAAGGCTAGAGAAATCACAGGAGAAAACCCCTGTGGATCTTCTTGTTTTGGGTTGGTTTTTTATTTGTTTGTAGTTTTTTTTCATTTGAGCTGTGATTAATGGCTGTGTCAGACATCACAAATGGAAGGATGCAGTTTGTGAACACCCCTGCATTGACTCCAGGACAAAGTGGTAGAGAAAAGGAGAAATTTCTGCTATTTTTATGACTTTCTCCCAGCTTACTTTTGCACTGTCACAGGCATTTGATCACTGTATTTCTTTCTTAGCATACGACAGAGAACACGGAGTAGGAGACAAGAAAAGACACATGTAAGTTGGACTATTAATGTATGCTCTGAGTTAGCTGAGGACTCTTGTTTTCCAAAGAAGTGGGCTCCAAGAGCCTTGCCAGATAAGCAAGCCCTCCAGCAAAAGCTGAAGACTGTGGTCAACCCCTGCCCCCTGCCAACAGCATTACCAGTGACAATGGTCAACCACTGGCCAACTGACCTTGTAAAAGTTTTTCCTTGAGTCCAAACATTCCTATTCAAAGCCTCATTAAGCCATAGCTGTGCGGTTCTGTGCTCACACCTCCATGGCCCTGGCTCTTTGCAGAATGCCTGGGCCTTCAAAGCACAACTGAGAGAACTGGTGATAAGAACTACTAAACCCAAACCGGCCTTTGGTGGTCTCCAGAATCATGACTCTGGAGTTAGTTCCCCTGCTGCTAGCCTGGCATCTGTCCCAATCTGCTAATACAAGCGGGGGTCGTGATGGTTTGTTTATAGATCTCAGAGTGCAAAAGGACACAAGGGATTTCAGTTTTAATCAGAACAGTGCACCTTTATTAAGTGTCCACAACACGATAATGTGATAGAGGAGAGAAAGAGAGAGAGAGATAAACAAAGTAAAAGGGTAGAGAGGAAGAAAGGGGAGGTAATAGCTACCAACAGATGAGACAAAGTCCTTGTGGCCTCCTGCCAATAGATTCGTCTTCTTTCCGTGGGGAGATCTCGTCTCAGTTATTTCAGAAAGTCCCTTTATAGTCTTTTTCAGAAGTGAGGGGCAACTGGCCAAGACCATATCTATATTTCATAATAACATTGCAAAAGTAGAAGCTAGCACTATCACAGGTACATACCAAGCATGCCTTTCATAGGCAGTACTGCCTGCCATGGTTTGCAGACTAGCAGCGTTAGCTGACATGAGTTTAGCAGTGCTCTCACTTCTGCTTTCTAGCCGTATCTCCACATCTCCCTCCTTTCCCCAAGAGGTGAAAGGGGAGATCTACAGGCAGTGTTATGAGGCTCATTGCTTTGGGAAACAGGTACAGGACAGGTGTACAGGACAGGTCATTCCTTTCCTCTTCAGCGCAGTCCTTCCCGCCTGGGCAGCAAGAACGGCGCAGTCCATTGCGACCTGCACTAATTTTCCTCAGGAATGCGCACCAGTTCCCAGCGGGCACACCCGTAGGCAACACTTGGCAGACATCCCACCTCAGCCAGGCCAGGACTCCTGTGTTCAGTCTCTGTCCTCGGCGATGATCGTGAGGCAGATGAGGGATCTTCGGACCGTCTCTTACAGCGTCAAAGGGAGCAAAGGTGTAACAGCTGTGCACAGATCACTCTTCTGTCCTTCAGAGAGGGAGAGAGGAAAAAATCAAACGCTTTCCCTACTGATTCTCTGCTGCTTTCTTTTAAAACACATTAGAGTAATCCAATTCTACCCTGAATATTTTATGTCAATAGAGATACCTCTCTGCAACCAGAATGCACAAAAGCAACCCACAAATACATTCACACACAATATATCTTGAGAAGCATAATACTATTTCTTCACTCCTCTGCATGTCTCTAGCTCCAGTATATCAGAATCATCTCTTGGCATCTTGCTTAGTGACAATAAATCCGGCTCAGCATCTATGATCCAGAGCCAGTAAGCATCTTTGGTCCATACCTAGCTGCTAACTCATCCTCTAGTAATCCAAGGCTTCTCGCCTGTCTATGTACTTACAGTGAAGCAAGTAATTGGGAAGTCAGACAGATGCAATCCCAGAAAGCAGTACCAATTAATTTTCTTGCCCCTTTCTCCAATTAGAGCATGGTATAGTGCCTGTGTCTTCAGTGTGACCATCACCTCACTGTGTTAGGTACTGTATAAAAACAACTACCAAAAGCCTGTCTCAAACAAATAAACCACGTATAAATTAGCAGGCAACACGCAGTAGAACAAAATGACAATATCAGGCTGTCAGAAAGGATTCTTGGTGCACAGTTGCCTGCTCACTGTCAAGATTTCTGTGACAAAAGATATATTTTCCAATTTTTTCTTTACAGCATAAATATAAATAGTTGGTGATGATGAAAGAAACCCAGAGACCTTGTAAATTAAATCACTCTGAATAAGACCCTGCATAAACAACATAAGCTGGCAAAAGCTTGAAACATGTTTCTGATCCCCTTCTTTAAACAGAAAAATATCTTCCTAAAAAATGACTGGTGGTATCAACATAAAAAAATGCTTTTATACCTTCAAACACAATTCTGCCCAGAAGGCTATGATGCATAGGAGTATATATTCAGACCAACACAGACATTTACAGTGAGTGAAGACACCAAATCTGTCTCTTGTACAAGCACGTCTGCTGGTTTGATCATTACTCCCAGGAAGTAGCCAAGCAGTTAGAGCCGGTTCCTAGCAATGGAAGAAATATTAGAAACAAGGCAACATAAATCAGTAGGACACAAATGAAAATGGAAAGTGTGGGTTTCTCTTTATCTTTCTCCTATTTTTTTACTTCACACACTTTATTTCAGGGAAGTGTGAAAGAGAAGATTTCATCAGCCAGACAGAAGCTATCTCTGTTGCTTGCAAAGGCATTGTGGGTCACAGCTGCTGGGACATCCCCTTCAGGAGATTTGTACACAGGGAAGATTCTTCATCCTGCATTGATGTCTGCTGTACACTGTTTACTATGGGCATATAATCATGGTCTCTATAATCCCCAATGACCTTTCAAGAGACACTGTCCTTTATCATAGAAGACATAAAGGACATCCATTTTTCATGTGATCCAGAGCACAAAAACCTCATTCAGAATGGATCATGAGACACTCATTTATGAAATCAATGTAAGCATGCCATTCAAATTTTTGCTTGTTTAGGTGATTGATTTGTCTGTGCTACATGGTATACAGGTATGAAAAACAATGGCTTCTCTCCCTTGTAATATTATTTTCTGTTAGTGATGTGTTCTAAGAGGTCTATAAACTGGCGCCTATGACACATAAATGCGCTTCCAGAAATAGACAGAGGAAGAGACTTCCTGAACAGAAACTTCTTGGCATTCCAATTTCATGGAATATGATACTCCAAAAAGTCGATCCTTGAACCTGATTGAGAAGGATAAAGGAAAAAAAAAAGAAGGGCCAAATTCAACTTTTTAGGCAACTCAAAGGCCTTGGAGTGAGTCTCAAGACTTGATATGAGCTTGAAGAGGCTCTAGTTATGCATTAACCTTGCTGACAAATGAGTAAGGTAAAAGTTGCAAGGTGCAAGATTTGCAATTTGTTATGATGACTTTTATTTAGTAAATATTGTGTTGAACAGCAGCATAATAGTGAGAAAATACTTCTTGTAAATCCTACACAAACAAAGAATAGCAGTCTTCTAGAAGCTGCAAAGAAAATACGTAGCATCATTTTTCAGAACAGCTTGGAAGAATTTAACTACAAATGCAGTACACAGGGGTGATTTTAGTAGGATGACTTAGGGACTCCTAAACCTCTCTTACTACCTTCCACTCTCCACTGGCACCTCTTGCATCTATGAGCTTCCTCTGGACAGGGCACATGGGCAGCCCTGCTCCCTTTCACTGGCTCTCAGTGCACAAGATAAATGGGCTTTGGCCCAATGAAGCAAATGGAAAAACTCTCGTTTCAAGATGATTTTTGCAGTGGAATTCTCCTTGAAGAGGCCGTTAATGAAGTGGTATCTGTGATTGCCTCTCTGCTCTGATCATCCTGTTGTACCAAATTCCAGCAAGACATAGACACGCACCCTTGGAAGTCTCCACATGCAAGTTCTACAAGGAAATGCAGTTCTGTGTGCTGCACAGACTTTCCTACTTGCCTACAGGTTTGAAGCAGAATTGATTCAGATCTAAACTGAAGGCTCTTCCTGTGCCTATTAATCACTTTTCCTCACGCAGTGTTTTTGCAGCTGCCACTACATACATTCTGTGGGCACCAATCCACCTTTTGCACCTCCCAAAGTCACGCTGTAATCAGTAGCACTGATTTTTCATCCTAGGTGGTAGGACAAATCTTCTAGGGCAGCTAGAAGTGATAACTAACGTAATTATCCTGACACTTCGCCGCACTCTCGGTCAGTTGACTAGTGATTTAAATTACAATGACACTTTAGTAATATTCAGATCAATCAACTTTCTGCCCAAGATATTATTTATATCTTGTCATAGAAAATAAAAACAGAAGAAGCCACTGTGATTATCTCTCCTGATCCATGCAGAAGACTCAGGATCAAGACCTGAGTCCAAAAAGAAATACACCACATCCTGCACAAACTTATCATGTGTTTGCTGAGATGGATAACTTAACTTGCAAGCCTTGGGAAGATGCTCCTATGTTACTCAGGAGAGTGGCTAAGATCACATCATTTTGTGAGAAAAAATCCTTTTGAATTTGTAATTACTGTGTAATTTGAAATGTCTTTAAAAATAAGATAAAAGGGAAGCATTCACATGCATGGGGAGTAGCATATAGAGAATGAAGGTTTCCTTTTATGTCCCTATTAGTCTGTTTGATCCTCTTCAGTTTCTATAATTGTCCTCCATGTGATTATCTCCAGCACAATACATTTCAAGTCCAGTGCAGACTAAAACTGTATTGTAATACAGAGGCTGCTTTGTCTTCAGTACTTCTTTAATAAATTTGTAGTCAGCAGCAGCATTATTTGGTAAATAATATAAAACCATGACAGGTTTGCTTAAAGCAGGAAAAACCTCAGGGTGACTGAGATGTAAGAAACAGCTCTGAATGAGCAATTCAAATGGAGGAGGCATTTAAATAACCAACTTCCTTTTGATAGGATTTTCCTGCTGCAGTGGAAGAAAGGAAAAATGAATAATAACCAAAACCTTCTTTCTTGCCTGAGCTGTCCCGGACTGCATGAAATAATGGGCTTCCATTCAAGAGAGGAATAGCACTGAGACTATCCTCATAGCTGAAAGGAAGACGAGAAGGAGGTAGAGGCCTAGGCTCTGGGCACAGGAGGGTGAGGGGGATTTTTAATACCTGTATTGATGATCTGGACTAGGTGATCAAGTGCACACCCAGTAAACTTGTAGATGACATGAAGTTGGGCAGGAGTGTTGATCTGCTGAAGTGCAGGAAGGCTCTGCAGAGGGATCTGGACAGGCTGGATCGATGGGTCAAGCCCAATTGTGTGAGGTTCAACAATGCCAAGTGCCAGGTCCTGCACTGGGGTCACAGCAACCCCAGGCAGTGCTACAGGCTGGGGGCAGTGGATGGAAAGCTGCCTGGTGGAAAAGAATCTGGGAGTGCTGGTCAACAGCAGCTGAACATGATCCAGCTGTGCCCAGGTGCCCAAGAAGGCCAATGGCATCCTGGCCTGGATCAGCAATGGTGTGGCCAGCAGGACCAGGGCAGTGACCGTCCCCCTGTACTCGGCACTGCTGAGGCCACACCTCCAATCCTGTGCTCAGTTCTGGGCCCCTCACTGCCAGAAAGACATTGAGGGGCTGGAGCGTGTCCAGAGAAGGGCAACGGAGCTGGGGAAGGGTCTGGAGCACAAGTGCTGTGAGGAGCAGCTGAGGGAGCTGGGGGTGTTTAGCCTGGAGAAAAGGAGGCTCAGGGGGGACCTTACTGCTCTCTACAGCTGCCTGAAAGGAGGGTGTAGCCAGGTGGGGGTTGGTGTCTTCTCTCAGGCTACAAGTGACAGGACAAGGGGAAAGAGCCTCAGGTTGCACCAGGGAAGGTTTTGATTGGATACTAGGGAAAATTCTTCATGGGAAGGGTTGCGAGGCTTTGAAACAGACTTCTCAAAGAAGCGGTGGTGTCACCATCTCAGGAGGTATTTAAAAAAACATGTAGATAAGGCACCTGGGGGACTTGGTGTTGTGCTGGACCTGGCAGTGCTGAATTAATGGTTGGACTCAACAATTTTGAAGGTCATTTTCATCCTAAACAATTCTATGACTCTGTGGTACCACAGTACCTTCACCACCTTTGAGCCACCCATGCCAACTATGCTGCTCAGCATCTGCTATGTTGCTTCCAAACTATCCATAGATAATTAATGTATTCCAGGAGCAGGACTGGGATAAGGGCTGGAGGTCTTTCAGAAAGGATAGTCAAATAGGTGGAAATAAAAAGGGAGGCAAAGGTAGGTAGATGTCTCTGCTGCAGTGTGAACATGCTTCACAAAACTTTCCAATAATAAAAGGCAGCAGCAGCCATCTCCAGTGCTGCCTGCCTACCTAGTCAGTGACAATGCACATGGGATTTAGTCACACATCTGCTGCAGGAGGCCACATACATCACACAGTGACCGCTTAGCAAATAGGAGATAGCCATCCCCTTTAAATACAAATTGTGTCAAACCTTATGACAGCATCCAAAAATAGGATAAGCTCAAAAACTGTCTTTTGAATTGTCTTCTGCTTGACTGGAAACTGGGGGAAGAGCAGTAGGCTGTGAAGCAAACACCTTTTGGTGCAGAGACCTACAGAAAGGCCATTCCATGACCCATTTATGCAAATCAACCCATACGGCAATACTCAGCATTTTCTCCTAACACTCTTAATTGAGAATCGACCATTCACTGGGTACCACTTCAAAAAATAATCCTCATCTCTTAAAAATGACAAGCTGACGACTATTTATATCTTCAGTTTACTGTTGCTGCCTAATTCAATTTCATCCTAACCATTTGCATTTGGGAATTTGCTTTAAAAAATAATGAAAAAGTATATTAAGGCACATGGTTGGGAATAAGACAAAGAAAACACACTAGAAAGTATTGATGAGAAATGCAGATGACGTGTGTTTGCAGTCAAATGCCTAGCAGTATATGACTGAATGGTAATCCTGTTTCTCTAACTCTACGTTTATAGCAGTCATTACAGGAAAGCAAAACATGCCCACATACACAAACATAGACAACCTAGACACACACATGGATGTGAGAAAAGTACCCTCTGAAAATCAGCCCAGTCTGAAGGAATGGGAGTTAAAAGCCCTCCCTTTAAGAGTCCAGTAGAAGAGAAAATGCAGGAACTGACTGAGTTTACCAAACCTTGATGGTGCTTTTCTGGCCAGATGTCTCTGATCTTTGGCTGTGACAGAATACTTTTTCAACAACATTTCCAATTTCTTCTACAACTTCAAAGAGGATGTTCTGGGCAAAAATGGACAAAACTCTACCTTGTTTCCTGTGAAATCTGGAAGACTGTAAATCTGGAAAGGGAAAGTATTTTTGGATGACTTCCAGGGGTGTGACATACTTAGCTCAGTCCTGCTCAGGAGACCTTTAAATGTTTATGACTGAATCCTTCCCCAAAAAGGAAAAGAAGAAATAGGACCAGGGTCTAAAGGCATGGAAAGGATGGCACAACAAGGCTGTGGACAGAAACAGCTTGGTCAGGTTGGGTATGAGGAAAAAGCAGAGGCAAGGTAGGTCTCCACGACAGTGAGGAGGAGTGGCAGAAAAGAAGAAGACAGAGAAGCCTGGTGGATGAAGGGAAGGCAGTGGATGTAGTTTTCCTGGATTTTAGTACAGCTTTTGATACTGTCTCCCACAGCACCCTTCTGGCCAAGTTGTCCAGCTGTGGGATGAGTGGATTCATGGTGTGCTGGGTGAAGAACTGGCTGAAGGGCAGAGCTCAAAGGGTTGTAGTGACTGGGGCTACATCCGGCTGGCCACTGGTCACCAGTGTTGTTCCTCAGGGATAAATTCTCAACCCAGTTCTGTTCAATATGTTTACCAATGATCTGGATGCAGGAGCTGAATACACCATTAGCAAGTTTGCTGATAATACCAAACTGGGAGGTGCTGCTGACTCTCTTGAAAGACAGGAGACCTGCAGAGGGATCTAGATAGATTGGAGCATTGGGTTATGATTAATGAGATGAAATTTAACAAGTCCAAATGCTGGTTCCTTCACCTAGGACAGAATAGTGTCAGACACAAGTATAAACAGGGAGAGGAGTGGCTGGAGAGCAGCCCTTCAGAGAGAGGTCTGGGGGTGCTGCAGCTCAGTTTGGGTCAGCAGTGAGTCCTGGCAGCCAGGAGGGCAAAGCCCATCCTGGGGCAGAGCCCATCCTGGGGTGCATCAGGCACAGTAGGTCCAGCCAGGCAAAAGATGGGATTGTCCCCGTGTTCAGAGCTGGTGCAGCCTCACCTCAAGGACCATATGCAGTTCCATGCCCCACAGTTTAAGAAGGATGTGAAGGCACCTGAGTGCATCTAAAGGAGGGCAACAAAGCAGGGGAAAGGCCTGGAAGGAATGTCCTGTGAGGAGCAGCTCAGGACTTGGGGCTTGTCTAGTTGGAGAAAGGGGACTGAGAGGCAACCTCATTGCTCTCCACAGCTTCTCAGCTCTTCTCCCTGTTATCTAGTGGCAGGGTGTGTGGGAATGGTTCAAACTGCACTAGAAGAGCTTCATACTCTACATTAGGAAGTATGTCTTGTCTTGGTTTGAGACAAATTAGGAGGATATGTCCTTTGAGAGAAGGCAGTTTTCAGCAGCCCCTCCCCCACCAGGTTCAGAAAGAAATTCCTCAGAGGAAAGTGAAAAAAACCTATTTATTTAACAAGCAAAGTGCACTCAGGCATGGAAAAAAAAGAATAAAAGAATGAATGATGTTAAATAATAAAACCTCTTGCTGTGAAGAAAACCCGTGTAGTTTCAGAGTTCTTTGTAGGTGATGGCTCTGCTCTCTTTCTGGAGCTGGGGTGTGGCTTGGGCCCCCCGGGGCAGGGTGTAAGGCCTCCTGGTGATGTTCTGGTGTTGCTGAACAGTCCAGAAGAGAAGAAGCCAAAGCCCCAGGAAACTCCTTGCTTTAGCTAATGAACAAGAAGCTAGCTAAAAAGAAAAGAAATGTAACTCCCTGTCTCTCTCCTGAGAAACAGAGCTGAAAGCTGGTTAAAAGCAGGAAGGTGCTTTTTTCGGCTCTCTAGCAGCAGGAACACAGGGGACTGTGTATCTGTGTCCTTGAAAACAAAACCTCTTGGCTCTTTTTTTTCCCTTTATCTCAGACCCAGCTTAAAGACACAGGAAGGCACAGGATTCATGTCTGGCATAGGGCAGAAGATAGGGAATACAGTATCATGTGGTCACCCCCAGTCTTTACCAAGAGGGTGGTCACACACTGGAGTAGGCTTCCTGTAGAGGTGGTGGGTGCTCCAAACCTGTCAGTGTTTAAGAGGCATTTGGACAATGCCCTTAGTAACATGCTTTAACTTTTGGTTAGCCCTGAAGTCAGGCGGTTGGACTGGTGGTCACTGTAGATCCTTTCCAACTGAAACAGTCTATCCTATCGTGTTCTGGTGGGGTGACAGCATGGGATGCTGTGGTGGAGCTATGTAGTGCAGTGGAGATGTGTGGGGTATGCCCAGCCCCCACCCTGGAGGGACGTCTGCTGAGATAAGGAGAGTGCCTTAACCTCCCAGCAGAACTCCCCTGGAAAGGCAACCACTTTTGCAGTTATGGCAAGAAGAAGAAGACAAAACCAGAATCCCCTGGGAGACCCTATGCAGATCCTTTGTAACCCATTGGCCTTTACCCTCTGACACCCACCCCCTGTATCCCTATAAAGCCAGCCCCCTGCCCCTGCGAGGGCAGAGCGAGCTCGTCCCTGGCTCCCCTTCGCCGAACTCATAAAGCTGCCTCGTGCAGAAGAGCCACACGAGCCTCTCGTCTCTCTGCCTGGTCTGGCCTGGAGGTGCCCTGCAGAGCTGAGCTGGAATCACGAGCTGACAATCACTAAAGAGCTGACAGCTTCTGCACGGGCCCTCCTGGCCAGCAGCTGAGGGAAGACACCAGGCCTTGGGAACTCGATCTCTTTTGGGACCATCTCTCTGGACTGGTCACAGCTTCCTCAGTCAGAGCTACTGACCCCACACCAGCTGTCATAGAGATGCACACCTGCAGTGCCTGTGTCTGAGCGCAGGGTGGGTCTTTGTCACTGGTGTGGGCTTGGACAGCACCCACTTTTCACAGGAGGGATGTGAGAGTAGAGGAATCCCCATTTCTAGGAGAGGGACAGAGTGCTGGTGGTCCATGTGACCTACGAGGAGGTGGTGTGCACAAAGCTGTGTGCACGAAGCTGTGCACACTGTGGGATTAGACCTTTGGGGGATTAGCTATAGAGTTTATTTTGAATTTTGTAGGTGGTTATTAATATTTCATAGCCATCTAGTGCTGTGGTTTCTCTGTCATATTACTGATATTGATCCTGCATGTGCAGTTCACTGATTGCCAGTTAATTATATGTCATTAACAAAAATCTCAAAATTGCTTTGATCCTGATTTGTTTAAAACCCCTTGAGCTAAGCAGTTATTCCCCTGTGACAGAAGACAAAGTAGCTCTTACAGGAAAAGAAAGACTACAAGCTTCCATGATGCTACCTCAGCTCTCACACAGGACTAGGCAGGAGCAGCAAAGCTGAGCTCCTGCAGCCCCAGACAATCCTCAAGCAGCATGAAGGCAGGTCCCAGGCTGTGGGGATATTTCACAACTTGGGGTGAGGCTGCAAGAGGGAGAGAGCCATCTTGCCAAGGTTGGATGGAACCAGCACATGCCTGCAGCTCCCTCCCAGGAATTCCTCTGGGGGATGCCCTGGAGGACCATGGGCTAGGTCTTGCAGGTCTTGCACACATGCAGAAATTGATGTCTCAAACCCACAGCCTGCAACAGTCTTAATTTGTACTACAGCAGGATAGACAGCCATGCTGGGGGAAATGTTCCTGTCACTCTGTGCTTTGTGCTCAGCTCTACAAGACAAATACTGACCTTTGCAGCTCCACTGGTTCACGTGGGCTCTGTTCCTCTTCCTGTGATGAAAGATGTGATTGAGAAGATGCTTTGCATTCACACCCATGATCAGATGTGGTCCATTCAGGTCAGCCAGGGGTTTTTAATCTCCTTGTGGGACCCATATGCAGCCCTCTAGTCCACTTTGCAACCATGGTGAGCCTAATTCCCGTCTCACGAAGGAAGAGGCACCTACAAGGTGCTCAAACTGGCTTCATGTTAGGTTTTAGTCAGAGCATGAAGTAAACCAGAGCATGCCAAGGTAAAAAGATAGGTGCTGTTCCAGGGCTCGTGCTTACAGCCCACTTTGCAGACATTCATCACTAAAGGCATTGCCAGACAAGTTGTCTCCTTTCTTTGGCTGAAATTCGTGAATGTCGTGAGCAATTCTGCCTGTGCTGTGCCTGAAAGGCGCATTTCACCAAACTCTGCAGATGGAACATGACTGAAGAGTTCACTGGTGAGCTGACACTGTTCATCCTGTGCTCCTTCTACAAGCAGCTGCAGGGATTGCCATGAAGTGAGCAGTCATTTAAAAAGGAGGTGAGAAACACCTTCTTCCTGCAGGTTCCTGAGTCCTTAGGCTGGGAGCACTATGCAGCTGGCAAAAAAAGATGCTGTGTTGGCTGTAGGGTCCTCATGCGCTGCTTTGACAGTGAAGGCATGGACAGATGGACAGCAGAGCAGTCACCAAGAGCTCTTTGGAAACTTGCAGTGTCTGGGAGGGAAAACTCAAAAGGAGTTTGTGTCTATCGAGTCTCTTCTGCCTCTTTCATTTCAGTCTGTCACAGCTTCAAAGGCAAAGTCTGTGCTTTGGTTTGCAATTCATGGAGGTCTCCTTACACTTTTCCCTTGGGACCAATCTCCTGTCAGGGCAGAACAGGTGGGCTATGTCATGTCACAGAGGACGTGGGATGCTGCACCATCTCCACAGCCCCCTAAGTTACAGTTCACATTGCTTTTGTCCTGCAGCTTTATTTCTGCAAAGCACTTACATGAGGATTGCAAGCTGATATTTATAAAACTAGAAGTTAAACACATGCTTATGTGTTTGTGGATATGCATAGTCCTTCCCCCCACCCTCACCAACCTGAACCAGTGCTTGGTATTAGAAATGATGTCTATGAAGCATTTTGTGCAAACCAAGAATTGAGAAAGGGAGAGAGACAGATGGACCAAGCCTAAGAGCAGCCACAGGCAGAAGGGCAAAATGGAAATGTTTGTGACAGTTGGAGAATGGATAACCAAGCCTTTGGGAAAAAAACATTTTTACAAGTTGGATGGTGAAAACGGCCTCAGCAATATTTCCCCCTCAGATAAATCACTCAGTGCCTTGGGATGAGTAGCAGTTAAGCTCCCCTCTCAGCATGCCAAGGGAAATGGCATAAGCAGGAGGCCATTCTCACTGGGCAAGAGACAGGGAATTGGATCAGGCTATGGAGAACTAAGTCAAAGTGAACATAATGGACTTTGAAAAGTAAATTATAAATGATCAGGGTGAGCAATAAAGGCAACACATAACTCCTGCAGGTTGGTGCTCCTGTCCACAAATGTGTCTTAGCTTCTGCAAGCCTGATGCCTGCAGTGTTGAAGAGGCACTTGTACCTAGTGATGATTACATGGAAATAGAGAAGGCTCCTGGGCAGCTGCCATCTATCACACATTTGGTACAGCATGCAGGAAACACAGACAGTGTGAGCTGAGCACTGAGAACTTTTTCTGCTAAGACAGTTCCATCTCAGTGGTAATGACAGCAGCAAACAGCAGTAAAAAAGGTTCGTTTGCAAGCAGTAAAGTCTCATGGTAGATCACCAGGAGCCTGGATGAAATGAAATTAGCCCCTCAAGAGAGATGCTATGGAGTCTCCTGTAGCTCCCCAGTCCCCTGCAGTGTGGGCACACTCCTATGGACACATGTGGCTCAGAGTGACATTGTGGTGCCCCTGAGGCCATACACTCACGGGGTTTACGGGATCAACATTCGATATCCACAGAGCAGGAGTGGGTGTCTGTTTCTGCTCTGGTCTTCATGCAGACAACAGACAAACACCTAGACTGTCTAGATGAAGAGGAGGAGCAGTGCTGGGACCTGACCACAGAGCTGCCCTGTGGTAGGTTGGTACTGGTAGTTGAAGGTCAGGGCCCTCTTGATCAGACCCCATACTCTACCCTCAGAGCACGTGGCTCTGAGGTCTTTTCCCACCCTTCAGCAGGTACAGACAGGGCATGCACTGTTGCAAGTACCTTCCTGGCTGCAAACATGTGAAGGCCATAGATACTTCCACATGGGACTGCAGAGTGCAGCCTTGTCCTCAATTTCCTTCATCAAAGCAGATGAAGAATTCAGCTTTAATATCAATACCTGAAAATAGGCGAAATTTTAAACCTTGAGTTTGTAAAATTATCTCAATAGATACCATTTGTAAGAGAGGATAGCTTTCAGTACTGCCACAACAGATTTGGAAAAGCACTGCCCCTCTCCTGCGTGACACCTTCAGAGAAGCAATAAGAGCACAGTTTAGCTGCAGTCACCAAGCAAAAGCTGCTGCTGCCACTCCATCCCTGGGGAGTGACAAGAAGGGCCACCTCAGACACAATCTACTTCTGAAGAAAGTGTATTTGTGTAAATATTATTCAGGATGTGATTCAGTTGCCTATGCCTATCTAGTGTTATTTTGGGCTTTTGTACAGAAATATCTTTCTGGGTCCCATACATAAAATTAAGTGAAGGAGCCATGCACACTGTGAGTTGGATGTTCACCATTCATGCACCTGGGTCATACAGGACAGCTGCAGCATCTCCAGCTTGGGCCAACACCTGCATTTGCACCTGTTCCTTCTTATGGGTAGTCATCTGAAAATCCCTGGGGAAAGGGAGGAGGAGTGAGGGGGAAGAGAGAGATAATAATAGTTGAATAATTTATTCAATGAGATTCATGGAATTTGGGGACTAATACATTCTATGAATAATATTTTCATTATTTTCCCAACTCCAGTGCTAAGAGAAGTTATGAATAGTGATTGAAGCAAACACTTGAATTATATGACAATGCTATTGAACTTTGGAAGCATATATTACATGAAGCGAGGGGACTCTAGTTCTGCCTGTCATCAGTTTGATGTAGATGTTCTCAAAAATGGTGAAATGCGTATTTGATACTTTGGCCTTTCCTCACAGAAAGTTTGTGCTCATATTACCTGACAGTAAGAATCAATCAATAACTCACATGTTGTTTCTCCCAGAAAATTGTTAGCAATTGCTTTCTTTCAGCACTTCAGAAATTACATCCCTGGAGATGGCAGACCTCTCATCTCTACAGTCCCCTCTCACTGCAGGGCAGCATGTCCTTGTCTCCAGAGGGGAAGCTTGTTCCTCAGGGGAACTGCAACCTGCCACTGTTCCTCAGCAGCATGTGCTGAGAGCCCCTGATGTTGTGTCAGCTCTCCCTGGAGTAGCTGCAGATGGATCATAGGGGGATGCTGTCAAGGCTCTTCCCATACATCATCTTTCTCAGTATCTCCTCACCATTGGAGGTGACTACTGAATGTGGTCTCTAGACACAAGGGCAGAAGGAGGATTAACTGGTCCCTGTGAAGTTTGGCCGGGAAAACCAAGCTGCTGTGATATGCAGAAGTCAGAAGCTTTCAGTTCCTACAGTGTTTCTGCTGCTGTTCCCCCATCCTTGGCAGGCAGAGGCACCAATTTCAGCATGCAGTAGCTGAGGGTTTGTTTCCAGCCTGTGTGCAGAAGTACTTCCTAATAAAATTAGAACAATCTAAGACTATTATTTGGGTAGATTTTATCCCCTTATTTAGTTATGGTGTCCTCTTACCTTTGTCTTAAGAGAGGAGCTGGAGAGCCAATGGATGTTTCCTATCCAGCATGAGAAGCTGTGGCTGAACGAAAACATCTGTTCTATTTCCAGCTCAAGCAGATTTAATGATTCCAAACAACATGGGTCCTACTGCATCGCCTGCTATACCATGAAAAAGGTTCATTACTGAAGCTAAAAGATAACATGCATTTGTGGTATCAGTTCACTAACACCAGATGTACAACACCCTTTGACATAAGTGATGAAGGATCACAATGAAGAAAAACAGCTGATAATTTCCCCCCTCCAAAATTCATAATCTAACTGATAACTGAGCTTGCTGCAAGGGACTGACTGTCATTCATCAGCTAAATGTTGAATTCATCGGTTCCTGGAGGGCCTCTACTCAGTCAGAAATGAACATGGTTCATACACATATTTAATTCTAACTTTGAATGTAGAGAGGAATTTAACAGAACATTAAAGAGTGATGAATAAATTATAAAGGCATTAATAAGGCTGATGCTTATATCTAAAGGAAAATGTCCCAGAGGGTTCCAGGAGCTCCAAAATTACTAATAACTTATTAATTTTGGAGTTGATAGTAGATAAAAAATTAAACATGCTAAGTATGACTATGTACTGGGATTTCTGCTGCAGAAGACAAAGTCTTTTAGCTTATTATATTATGGGGTATCACTTATAGGGCCAGAGAAGTAATTATTCTTTTTTATATGTCTTTAGGAAAGATTGCAGTTGGATAGCTGTATGCACTCCTAAGCACTTGACTACATGAAGATATTGATAAATTTTGAGAGATTCAAACTATGAGCAAAGGAAATGACAAAAAGTCTCTGATAAAAAGAGTAGGGGACAAACCCTCTTCAAGAAGATGCAAAGAACTAGATATGAACAGAAAAGAAAGCTGGTGAGAAATTACATGACAGAAGAAAAAATTGTAATGAACAAGTCAAAAGTTGTAAGAAAAAAGAATTCTTCACCAAATAAATGTGCAAAATGGCCATAATTTCTTACATGAAGTACAAAACACAATGTGATGAATCAGAACAAAGCTACCAAAGAGAAGGACATTTTCTGAATCTGTATGTCTTCAATTCCCTGAGTTGTGTCCTGAGGCTTCCTGCCTTTGCTTCCTGACCTAGGACCATAATTGGCAAATAATTACATTGATTCTGTGATTCTGTGAAAAAAGTATCTTCGTGCTCATGAGGTTTTCAGTTCAGTTCAACCATTTTTGTGCATATGAATGACCCGACTGATCCTCTCAGGAGTGACAGAGCCACTTTGCACTTCACTGCCAGCATGCTGGTGAAATCAGTCCTGTTCCAGCATCACTCTGGCACAACCATACCAATGTCAACATGAACACACAGAGCAGCAGAACTGGGATAAATTCACACATACCACGTATTTTCTGTGAGGCTGTTGCTGAAGAGGGGCATTTGTATAGAAAAGAGAGAATGGCACAGGAAAAGGAGCATAGATGGTCACCAGTCTGCCTAATTGAAAGAAGATGTAGGAACTTAAGCTAGAGGGAGCAGAGGCCAGGACAAGCTGCCTTGCACAGCGTACCCTCTATATGTGGGGTAAAAACAAAAATAGCTGTAATCTGTATTTATCTTTCTAAGCCCGTGAGTGTGCTGTGGGCACTTCGACCTTAGTGAGGGTTTGGGTCCACGTAACAAAAAAAAGATCCTTGGAAATGGGGTATGCATCTGGCATTTTACAACAAGAATGAAAGTGTTAAGGAAGTCCAGTTGATTTCAACAGGAAATTTCACAAACACAGATTCACAAATAGTGTGGTTTATTGGAGCAACGGATTATAGATTCTTTTAGATTACCTGTGATAAATTCACTAGACTCTCAAAATATAAATATATGGCGCTATGTACATCTGTTCCCAGGTACACTCTGATGCAGTCAAACGTGCAAATCTTACCTAAAGAGGTGTTTGTGCTTTGGGGAGAAGAGAGAAACAAGCCTGTTGACTTGTTTGCAAGGTGATCGTATTCTCATCCTCTGCCATGGAGGATTTCAAATGCCCATTTATATATTTATAAGAGGCAGAGATGAGAATGTAGTCAAATATTCTGTTACTGCCATCATAAATGGGGTCTGTGTGTGGGGAAGCCAATTTATATGTAAATGAAGAATATAGAGAGTAAGAAAGAGAGAGATTACAGAGATTTGTGCAGGGATGGAACAGGACCCTGACACCTCAGCCTAACTCCTTCTCCCACCTGGCTGATTGCAGTGATAGGGGTCATCTGGCCTCTGCCCCATAACCTATCACCCCCTGAGCATGTCATCATGCCCATGGAAATCCCTTAGCCATGCACATCATGGCACAGCTCGTGGAAATTCCTTGCTGAATATATCATGGCATAGCTCTTGACTGTAGGTCTCATTCCTACAGAAGTCACAGGACCGTGGGATAGATCAGACTGGGAGCGACCTCAAGAGGCCACTGGTTTGGCCTTCTACCCATAGCAGATCAACTCTGTGGTCTGTGATCCTCCTATGGGGTCTTGAAAACCTCCAAAGACAGCATAGTCTGCACATCTGACTGTCCTCATAGGAAAGAAGTTTCTCCTTATAGCCAAGCTGATACTCTGCTGTTTCAGCTTCTTTTTGTTTCTTACCCTCTGTCCCTGCATGGCTGTAAAAATCTCCATCCCCTCAAGGAGCTCTCCATAGGCATTGGAGGCTGCTGTTAGGTGCCCCCAAAGCCGTTTCTGCTCCAGGCTTAACAAGCACAGGCTCCCCAACACCCTGGGGCCCTCACCTGAACTCATTCATTTATCAGTGTCCTTTTTCCATAGGGGGAGCACCAAACTGGGTGCAATAACCAGGTGTGGTCTAATGAGTGCTGAATAGTGGGGAATAATGACTGCCCTTGATCTCTCTTTCTGTCTTTGTTTGTACAGCCCAGGCCACTGTTGGCCATTGTTGTTGCTGGGATTTGCTGCTGGCCCACGTCCCTCTCACTGCCCACCAGGACCTCCAGAGCCTTTCTCACAGAGCTGCTCCTTGTGCAGTTTTGAGTCAGTGTTGTTGGAAAGGATCCTTTCATTCAGATAAAGGACTTTGCATTTGCCATTACTTAATTTTATGATGTGCCTGTCAGCCCATTCCTCCAGGTCCCTTGGAGTGGCAGTGGTGGCTCAGTTTGAAGTCACTGCACACCTTGTGACCAAGCTCTCTGTTGCCTTCTCTCACCCACTGATGAAGATTCTAAACTGGTCCCTGGGACAGATCCCACTGCAGACCACTGTGGTATTCCCCTTGCTGCCAAACTCCAGGTAAAGATGAGTTATTACTCAATCACCCTCTAAACCGAAAAATCTATCCAGACTACAAACCATCTGACTTTTTCCCATTCCTACTTTAGCATCCCATCTTGAATACAAGAATATGACGGGAAAAAACCTTGATTGCCCTGCTAAACTCAATGGAAATAACATCTGCTGCTCTCCCATCAACCTGCAACACAGTCATAAGTGGAAATCAGGCTGGCCAGGCATGAGTGAGCCTTGGTAAATCCATGCTGACTGCTACCAGTCATTTTCTTCTCCTTTCTGCACCCAGAAATGTGCTCTGAGAGGACTCGCTGCATGATATTTCCAGGGACCAAAGAGAATATGACTGGCTTGTACTTCCCTGGCTGTCCTCTGGCCTTTTCTGAAGGCGTTGTTTTGAAGAAATTTCAGATAAATGAGAAGGAAGACCTTATTTAGGCCTCTGAATCTACACCTAGTGTTAAAAAAACATTTCCCAAATTATCTTTATTCATCATCATACCCAGAGATGTCTCATACCCATTTAATAGTGCTGGAGAGTTTGCTCAGTTTTGATCACAATTTTATGATATCACAATGAATTCCAGTTTATGTGAAAAAGCATTTTATGTGAAAAAGCATTTCTTCCAGCTCCATCAGGTGTTGCGAGAGAAGATGAGGGTGCTTGGTACACCACCATGTAAAGTTCCCCATATAAAATCTGTTAGTCTGGGAAATTATAGCAAAAATATATTTGTCTGTTTGATGCAAGCCCATATTTTTAGAGAGATGATACGGTTGTTCTTAAGAAGCTGTCAGCTTCAGCTTTTTAACATCTTCTTTGTGGGTAGATTTATTATAGTCCTTTAATCACAGACAGAGAACATCAAAAGGTTTATAGAAGTTCATGAGTCTCCATGCCCAAACTGCAAGGCATCTGAGACTAATTTACAACTTCACTGAAAAAACAAAATGCAAATGTCAAGTGCAGCTCCTCATACACAGCTAGAAAAAAAAAAAACCAGTAAAATCATGCAATTTATTCTGGAACAAATTATCTTGGAATTCCTGGAGAGCATATTGAAATACATGTGACTCCATGCCCAAGTCCTCAGAAACCCAAATGGAAGAACTTCCATTGCATTACAGGACTGGTCAGGATGTTACCATCACTGTAAACAATGTTATAAACACTGCAATAGCATCCCTTTTACACGTCAATCAGTCATATAAGGGAACATCTATGTACATCCCGTGGAAGCCAAAGAGAGATGAAGGCCTTCCCTATACCTCAGGATTCAGACTTTGAACAGCTGCAAGTAAATACTTTATTAAACAGCTACTGCTAGATGCAAAATACATGTTGCTCAATTGAGACCCACTGGTGGGTGAGGAGAAAAGATTGAAATTAGGATGATCAAATTGAGGAAAAAGTGCTATATTTGTGGCACCATAAAAATTACAGTAGCAGTTAACTTATCTGAAGCTACTAATAACTTCTTAGCATCCTGAAAAAAAGAATCTGAGGTAGAAGTTGATGCTAAAGTGTATTTCTTGTAATAATTTTTAGTATTCATTAGTTCCAGTCTGCAAACTGCTTGGAAAAAAAATTAATAATAATTTCATCTGTTTGCTCCCATCTAACGGAACATGGATTCAGATAGTTGATTTTGTAGTCTATTTAAATTTTTGTAGGTAAGATATGAGTAATAAAATAATGCTATACCTACATCTTTTCCAAACAGCAACAAGAGTTTGTATCCAAAAGTCTGAGTGATTAATTTAAGAAATAGCTTTTCAGAAAAGATCAAATACTGCTTCTAGTCACTCTATGAGCTGTTCTATGGCTTCACTATGCTGCTACTTAGTTCCATACCTCATACCTCATATGTATTACTTTTCAGTGAAAAGCTTAAAAATCAGTTCGCGAAAGTTTTACTCTTTTTAGGTGAATAAGTAGTTTTGGATTAAAATTGGAAAAGTATTATGACCATCCAATCAGTTTTCTCCTGTGTTGAAGGAACCAAAGAAATGCTCATGTAAAATGAAAAAAAATCTACTGAAGAGTTAGTTTGTTCTATAAAAATGAACGAAGCTCTCTATACTGTTACTATTTTGTCTTGTTCAGCAGGCTGTTATTTTCTGAAAAAATATTCATTTGTGAGACAAGAGGGAATTTCTTCTGCTTGTTTTCATCCTCAGAAAGCTGGCTGCCTAGACTAAGCATATAACTCTTTTCTGAAGGAGGTTTTGCTCAAAACCTCAGAATGGTTTGTCATTTAGACAGGCATCTCCCTCTTGTCTGACGGAAGCTGTGGCCAACTCAGTTGAACTGGATACTTAGCTTTTAGACACCTTGAATTGCATTTGTGAGGATGTAAGAAATTCTACTTATACACAGGAAGCTTAATTCATAAGAAGCGTGAAGTGTCATTAATAAAATGTTAAAGTGACACAGTAGTGAATATAATCTGTGGCTGAGATCTTACAAATGCTTCTGGAGGTGCATAACTTATTCCCTGGGAGCAGTTCTGGTCATGCCAGGAGAACTAATCCCATGAGCAGAGGTATGAGTGGAAGTGTATGCTGGGTTATTTGAGGTACATGTAGTCAACAACAAGAAAATCTTAGCACTTGCCTTTTCCATCAGAGAGACTTTGGTATGAAGAAATTGTTTAAAAGTATAAAACTTAATTTTATAGTATCAAGAATAGGCAATTCAAGTTGGAAAAGATGAATGCAACTTACGAGTTTTATGCACAAGATGTTCTCTTCCAGTTAACCAAATGACAAAGAGTATGTCACCATGTGATTAATAGCTAAATATAATATGCTGCTGCATAAACAATCACTGTAAATATAGCTATTTTCACAGCAAGGGAAGCCTTAGCACATGTAACAGCAGGCTACCTGACAGCCAGAGAGATTACAGTATTTCATTTTCAGGCACAAGTCTCAGTTGGAGCGGCTGTGGTCAGCAAGAAACTGTTTCTAATATGTTTGGCTGGACCTTGAAGTTAATCTATTGACTGCTGCCAGATTTACCAGGCAGGCTTTAATGGTTCATTGATTTTAATGAACCCTTAATCAACATGGCAAATTATAACTCATAAGGCCACCAGGAACAGAGAAACAGAAGAGTATAGGCAGCACTGGTTCAATGTAAAGCAGCAGTGATTGGAGAGAGGTATCTCAGTTACATGTGAAATATGACTATTCTCTTTCCATATCCTCTGAGCATACAGCAAATATAAAACCAAAATATATTTTAGTTGCCTGCAGTGGCAATGTTCAGCCCCCCTGCCCACATCAGAAACAAAACTTCCTTCATGTATTTAGGTTGGCCAGAAAATTACATGCTAAAAAACTGAGTTACATACCACTGCCTTAAAAATATAAAAGTAGATCACAGAGGAGAGCAGGTTCAAGCTTGTCTGCTCAGACTGCTCTGTTTTCCATCCCCACAGGAGGAATACAGCTAGCCATCTCCTCCAAAGTGAAGCACATCATTTACACAGGTCTCCAGGCTTTGTCCTGAGCTAATTCCTTCCTCAGAAGAAATCCTACTGCCTATCTTCAACACCTCATCTCCAGGTAAATGTACCTTTCCCTGAAGGCTGGTTAGGTAAGACTCCCAGGTTCTTGAGCCCCTTTGGCTTTTGAATATAATCATAGACTCTTTTAGATTGGAAATCACCTCCAAGATCCCTTAAGTCCAACCATTACCCCAGCACTGCCCAATTCACCACTAAACCATGTTCCCAAGTGCGACATCTACATGTCTTTTAAACATCTCTGAAGAGGAATTAGAAAACTTGGGCAGGTGGACCTAGTGCACAGTCTCTCCACAGTAAACTCTGACAGCAAGGAACTAAAGGCAAACTCAGGCATGTGGCTGTTTTCAACTCTTCATCATGCTCACAACTGTGTTGGTGTAACAGATGCTATTCCTATAGAAGAAGATCAACTTTGTAGTGCTAAAACATTGTCCCGAGGGGCAATATAGTATAATTGCAAATGACAAATAGTTGCAGCATTGTAAAAGCCATATGCACTTTGTTTCTTATATGCATATTGTTTTTCATGTTCCAGAAAGGTAAATTTAGCCTGGCAGATGTCCAGGTTATACACCTAGGAGAAGTGAGGAATGCAGAGATGATCGTACAAGAGATGACGGGAAAAATTTGACTTGTTTAAAACAGGAAAGTAAAGACTGAGAAGAGAAACAGCTTTGATTTATATGTAACATCAGGGGGTAGATGTCTACCAAGAAAGGAGCTGCAGGGTAGTTCTAGCAAAAGAATAAATGACTACAGCCATGAATAGATTTCAGAAAAAAACCTAAACTGTTTGCACCAATAAGAATTATGTCATAGCAACAGTTTTTCAACAGGAACAATGTGAGCAAAAACTGAAGCTACTGTTAAGATGCAATTCAGTATTTTAAGAAAAGGATCATATAATGTGTTGGCGTGTGACACCAAGGGATGGAGCCTGATAAATCTGAAAGCCCCTTCTCATCCCACATTTCCTGTAGCCAGCACGTTGCGATGCTGGTTTGATAGTGCAGAAAGGTTACAGGTGCTTTTCATAATCCTTCTTAGACAGAGCCAGGTTACACGATGCAAAGAACAGGGATGATGACTCCTCCAGAAGCAAGATGTCCAAGGGGAAGCTGGAGAAACTACGAAGTTATTTTTTTTCAATTATAGACAGGTCTCCCAAGTGTCCATGTTTTTTGAAAGCTGCTACATGCTGAGATTAAATCCAGTAGTAATGAATTCCAGTGAATAGTGTTCAGCTGGAGATAGAAGCAAAGTTAGTCATTTTGGTAAGCTGGTGAACAAAATACAATGCAGACTTAGACCAAGGAAGCCATTTTTTAAGATGCCAATGGACAAAATGAAAAGGTTGAACATGTGGGATCATAAAACTTCTCAATATCCTTAGTGCAGTTGGCAAAACTCCAGGCTTCACAACATTTTAAAGCTTGTGTGAACAAGCTCTCACCTAGATCCTAGCTCCTGTGGATTGCCACTCTTGGATGGGTAGAAAGAGTAGACAAAAATGCTACTGCTAAAGTTTTTTGGCCCTTCATTTTATAATGGTGACCAGGACTCAAAAACCTGTATAAAACTGGAAAAGATTTTGAAAACAAGGAAAATGTTCTCAAAACTAAGAGGAGTCCTGTTTTCTCTGAAAGACTTTACAATTCCCTAACAAATACTCTTTTCCCATAGGAATTCCAAAGAAGTCTGCAAGTACCAAACCAGTGAATGAAATGAATGAATGAGTAGTCAGGAAAAAATGTTAAGAATGGATGGTAGCTCTTCAGACAGACAGATTTACTTAGGTCAGTGTTTCCTGCTGCCAGGGCATGGCAGGCTCCTAAGGCACCTGCTGCCACCTGGGAGCAGGGTTTGACACAACACCTCCAACAGCAGCTCTGATAAACAGCCCTTGGGGCTTTTACAGCTGAACCAAACTCTGACACTTCTGAAGATCTCGGTTTACAAAACAAACTTGTGAAAGTGTTTAACTCCTCAAAAAAACACAGGGGGTTATGGCAGCTGCTTTACAATCCTGAAAGACCCCAGAGCAGACCTTTCGGCAGCTCTGCATCCTGGCACTCGCTATCCAACAGTCCATCTTCTGTGGCATCTAAGTGGAAGTGACAGTCTGTCATGACCTAGAGGACAGCCAGCCACCCTCCCAGTCACAGAGGAAATGAAGAACATCCTTCTTGAATATGAGGGCTTCAGAAATGCAAAAGACCTTGAGATTCAGGGTGTTTCTTATAAGACTCCAGTGAATCGGAGGCCCAGAGGCTTCAGCTCGGAATCAGGGATGAGATGGGAACTCTGTTCCTCTACAAACAGTAGCTGCTAGCCTTAGAGAGGCCCAAAGGTTGGGCTCAGCACAGGGCTGAGCACCTTCTAAGCTGTTTCAGACTGGGGTTAGAGTGACCAGATGGTTCAGCCATGGGAAATCCCTGTGCTTTCTGCAGGCCAGATGTAAGCCATTTGGTTGGATCCTGGGCTTGATACTTTGCCTGATTCCTTCCAGCTGTTCCAGTTCCTTTGCAACTGCACCATGGGGCCAGTCTGGGCTGATGAGGCAGCCTGGGGGCCTTACAAGAGAGTCTCAGGATTATAAAAGTCAATGACAAAGAGGATTTTTACAGAGCCGCAGGTTTGACACATACCAAATTTCAGGGTACTCCAATGCAGAAAGCAGAGTGTAAACATGGTGTGTTTGTACATACATAGACCCTACTGTCTGGGCCATTTGTCCAGAAGCCCAGTTTTTGCTGCCCAAAGGCACTGTCCTGGCTGTGTTGTGAGGGTCAGGAGCAGTTGGGTGCTTTTCCTGACCAGCAAGGGGACAGACAGAATGGACAGACAGATCCTGGTATTGCTATATCAATGCTCATTTCAGGCCTGAGGACACTGGCAACTTCCCACATCTTCATAATAGAAGCTACTATGTGGGTAAAATAAATACCTTTTATTGGGCAGATCAATATAGTTTTTCCAAGCATAAGTAACTCATTTAATAAAAGGATGCAGCCTCTAGCCTCAAGTCTTACGATACTTTGAATGGGCTTTATAAACACTTAATGCAGTATACAAGTCAAATCTGTGGGGTATTTAACCTTGGATGGCCTGGAGTATGGACTTACCCACAGAGATGTCTCCATTCCAGGGTGGTCTTAAAAAATTGAATAAAGCTTCAAAAAAGTTTATTTGGTCTTTACAAGGTAGTAAAGTATGTAGAGGATATTATACCAACATAAATAATGAAAACTGTGACCAGGTGTAAAGGATGACAAACACAAATAACAGACAGCATATTGTAGAGCATCAGTCAAATTATGTGTGAGTTATATGTCATGGGTCCATCCCCAAAATGAGAAATAACAGTGGTTCATCACTCCCTAGAATCATAACATAATCTTTGGAAGGTTCAATTTTCACTTTAAATTCAACACAAGGTATCTGCTTCACCAATCCCTGTATTTATCCAGGGTCTATTCCCCACTGATAAGAAACTCAGATAATTTTTTCTGTAAAGTGCAAGATCTCTTAAGAAACATGAGAGAGACATAGCTGAAGCTCTGATTCTTGTCTGCAATTCTGCATGACATTTATCAGAAAGAACAGCTCTGATCAGGTACTGTATTCATTTGGGGTCTTGTTGGGGAGGATGAAAGTTTGGTAAGAAAGTTTCACAGATATGTAGGCTTGGCAGAAAGATCTCTGTAGAAACTGGGGATGAGGTAGAAATGGAAGCAAGTTTTGATATAGAGTAAAAGATGTTTTGCTGAAACACTGATCGCTGAGTAACTGAGAAGGCAAAGGTTGGAGATGAGTTGGAAGGAGATTTTTATGAATAGGACAAAGGTATGTGACTACAAACAAAGACATGTTTTTCACCAAGTAAATAAGTCTCAAGAAGAGCATAAGTAAATAGAAAACATGTCTTTACCGAAAAGAGAGATATGGCAGGCAAACAAGAAATGTTGATGTAGGAAGAAGAAGAGAGGTCTGAGAATTTTCCATTGTAAGCTTAAATTGTAACTTACATACTCTTGTGATTGGATAATAATGACTATAATATGGTGATGGTAGTAGTTAGGATAGGCTATAGGCAAATGTAAAGGTGTTGTGTATGGTGCTTATTGGTTGTTATGTATTAAGATACTCTGCAAAGAAAAGTATATAATGCTTTGTAACTTGAACAGAAAGGGGCTTCAGGTATGCCTACAGCTGGAGCCGGCAGCTGTAGGGCTGGCTCTGGATACCCACTCCCTGAAATGCTGTAACTTTGCCTATGCAATAAACAGCTTTCAAGAGAGCCGCCTGAAGTCCAGACATCCTTTGTGACACTTTCTCCTATAGGGTCTCTAGATTCTGAGTACTGGAAGAGACCATAAATAAACAGATTTTCCAGTTTGTTTACTTCTAATCTTTGGTGTCATCGTTTTTGATGACTGTCACTGTTCCACAGTAGTTTGTTTTCCTTTTGCAACTTTTGTACATGAGGAAGAAAAAACATTTTGTAAATAGCAGCAGAGTAAACTGCAAAGTCATAACTGGCAGAGAGGGAAGAGCAATGGCTTTTAAATTTTTTTAAAAGGTTTGAATTTCAAGTTGATAGCATCACTTCAAACTAATGAGACAAAGTAAGAGGTGGAAAACATGCAAATGCACTAGGAGAAAGGTTGGCACTGTTGACAATTAACTAACGATTGTTAATTCCCATGATACTCATTGTAATAGTGATAATTATGATTTACTCATTTTGCTTCATTGTGGAGGCTGTTAACATTTGATTTCCTGGGCTCTTCCTTGTGATTTCCATTAATTACTGTCCACCTCCTCTCTAGTTTTTCTATTGAAACGAAAAAAATTAAGTGTCTTTAAAGTCTGCTCCAGAAGTCTTTTTCAATTGACTTTCAAACTAATTGGAAATGATGTATTTCTGCTGCCTGTCTGCCCCATAATCACACCTCTCAAAATAGGAGTTTTGTTGAAAGAAACTTATTCTTCCTTTTTCTACCTTGACTTGCAGACATACTTTTTCCATTTGCTGACTCCAGTAACAGACTTATTTTCCAGCCCAGATCCTTACCATTGTACATGGCTCCACTCAGTCTCATATTTTATTGAGCCCAGTAGCTAAGCTACCAGCTCGTTTCCTGGCCCTTTCTGCTGAGGGTCATTTGCTGCCACTTCATCCACCTCCATCTGCTTGATGGCTCAGCTCCTTGCACAAATAATCTTCCTCATTAAGTCTTCCTAATAAAGTCAGTGAAGACCACCCAGTTGGCGATCAAGACCATTGTCACAAATTATGGGTAATCTACATAATGCAGATGTAGGAAGAATAAGCTGGACATTATTAATTTGATACAATAGGTAAAACAGTTTTCTTTCTAAAACCTAGCAATGGCTACCTCTTATGAAAGTCATACCCATCCTAACCTACACTTATTCTGGACAACTAATACCATGTGTGAATTTCCAGATTTTTTCTGTTACCAGAAAAATCCCCTCAGAGTCCTCATATTGCTAATACTGATAGAGCCTGGGAAAGCTTCAGTGATCCCTATTATAGTGACTCCAGACTTTTGAAGTGTGTTAGGTCAATTTTAGGGAATTTTTAAGCTGTAGTTTAAAACAAAAATCCACACCTTCCAGAAGCTGAAGGAAATCTAAAAATCATACTAGTATCTCACTAGATCTCTAATTTTTACTTCCTTCTCCTCCAGCAAGTGCTGGATTAAGTTGTCTCAGTCTTTTGGCTGTTGCCTGGCTGGTGCAAAGGCTTTGCTGCAGCTCAACTCCCCATGACCCTCGGCAATTACAATGAAGCACCCAGTGCCACCCTGACCAATGGGAGACTAAAGGTGAATTATTCTGTGGAATTCCTTTTGGGAGGCTGACTTGACCTGGTTGCTTCCCGCCAGTGCAGCCGTGGTTTGCGAGCCTGTGCAGTGGTGAGGTAGCAGAGCAGACAGTGGCTGAGCTGCAAACTGCATCAGGGCTGCCAACTTTGTGAGACACAAGGCCTCAAGGTTTCAGAGTGGAAGAGACCAGAGCTGTGGGCCAAGTAACACGTTCCCTTTCGGCCCCACTGCTGGACAGCCTCTGGAGGTGCCAGAGGGCTCTGTTGGGCCAATGTGCCAACAGAGCTCCTTTGCAGAGCTCCTTTGCAGAGCTCCTATGCATTGATTTTAGTCTCTTAATCAGATTTTCATTGCTCTTTACTGGCAGATCAGCTGTCTATGTCCTCAGTGTCCTCTTACAAAGAGGCCCAAGGGCTAAACCTGTGATAATACAAGCACATAAATATACCTGCATACCACATGGTGACTTTAGCAGAAAACAAGTTTTTCCAGGTCTTGTGTAGATGAAAAGAGCTATTGTTGATGCAACAGTACTGCGGCAGTGTTTGCAGAAGCTTTTGCATCCAGCTGCTACTTCACCATTGGAAACAAATCCACAAACCACAGTTTGTACCTACTTGCAATCAGAGTCCCTTTCATCTGTTTGCACCTAATGCAAAAAATGAAGAATTTTTTAAAAAAACTTTTTGCCAGTATCATATTTCTGAGGCTTCAGGTTTCCTTCTTTACCATGCCCCTGAAGTGCTTGGAGATGAAGGAGTGTTCTGCAAATACTGGGAAATTCTGAGGGACATAGCCTTCCCCTGCCTAGCATAGCAGATAGAGAGTGAGAGTTAGGTGTGCAGCAGAGGGAGGCAGGAACACGAAACATTTTCCTGGATGTCCATTTGGCTGCTCTAGCCACTCAAACCACATTCTCAAAATCTAGGTGCGGAGCTGGGCTGTTGGGAAGGGACTCAGGAGATGGAATAGCTGAGAATAAGGTGGAGCTCAACAAAATTGTAGTGAGTATCATGGAAATGCAGGTCTAATACAAACAAGGACATTTCTTCCTTCAGTGCCTTCTAGATTTTCCATGACATAGGTCCAGGAAATTTGTACTTGTAGAGGAAACTCATCACAGCTGATGGTAAATTCTCACCCCCTAAAAAGGGTGATTTAATCAGAATAAACATCACCTTTTTTTGAGGAAAAACATCACCTTTCAGCCCACCAAGACAACCAAGGTGCTGACTTCAAAGCTCAAGAAAAGTGTGATGCCCATACTCCAGAGCCCCTGGTTCATTATGCAGAGAAGCACTTGGATGCTGAGATGTTGCTGAAGGAGTTGGTGTTGGGAGGCAGCCTGACCTTTTGTAAAATAATGAAAAGGGACTGAGAGATGTTCCTGTTAGATATGGGTATAATAACTGCCCCATGGCATGCCCAGAAGGAACTGAAAGTAGAGGTCAGGTCAATTGTTGTTAGAGAGGAGTCATGGCAAGGAGGGGATTCTCAGGTTAGTTAGAAGGAGAGAAATGACAATTATTCATCAAGCATTAAGAACTTTGGGGTGCAGGAGAAGAGCAGCTACGTTGTGTTATCTGGAGAAATTCAGAAAAGAAGGGGGAAAAGGAAAGTGAAATATTAATATAAGGAAAGGGCTTTCTCTTGTGGCAATGGAAGCAAAGAATTTGCTAATACCTTCCAGTGCAGTTCATCTGTTTTTCTCCCTGACAATAAAAATGTACCAGATGGATATGGTTAACCAAATCCCTTGAGGAGAAAGGTTTTAATTTCCTTCCTTTGCTTCTCTTCACCTTTATCAACAATGAGGAAGGGATGAGACCAAAACAAATTCACAGAACCATTCATCAACAGCCCAGGGGAAGTCAAATCCCTGTGCAAAGTTTTCACTGGCAAAAGGACAAGTATATGCTACACACCAATGGCAGCCCATTGTCTGGACTTCCTGCATATTAATTCCCCTGCCTGATATTCTATGTTGCAAATATGGCAATAGGAGAGTGGCATCCTCATGGTGCAATATGATGTCGATGGGCCATAAATAGCAGCAAGACAATGTCTGAAAGCAATTAAGGGCTACTGTATATGAGCCAGTCAGCGCATTTAAGATGATTTGAAATAGTCTAATTCAGCTCCCACAGGTATGAATAAAGGTTTGTCTATTTAAATTCCCAGGAAAGCTCATCTGAATCTACTTCTGAATGGAGTAGCATAACCCCCTGCATGCAGGATTGTAGCTGCCTTTGATGATACAATTTAGTTCACTCCCAAAGGAGCAGTGGATCAAAAACTCTCATTAAGGACAGGTTGTCTGTTTAAGATTAACACGGATCTTCATTTCCTGCTCCTGTGGAGCTGTTGCACCCAGGGATGACTGGGCAGCAGGTGGCATGTCTCATTGCTTGGTTTTTGTTTCTTGTGGTCTCTGGTTGAAAGGATGGATCTTGGGTTTGGATGATTTTGCTGGCATACTGTGCTTTTTGTAGGGCAGCTTGTCTTGCACAAAGAATAGGTTTTGGGGAAACTCAAATATGTTCTCTGGTGGTCACATGTCCAGGGCTTCCTTTGATATGGGCAAGGAGAGGATGTTCCCCCAACTCGGGCACCTGGAAGCAGAAGTGGGTCCCCTGGTTAGACATTTAGTGCTGAACATCTGCTGTGCTGCTGTTCTACATGTCCCTGTACAGGCTGAAAAGTCCCAAGCACAGGATGAATGTGGAAGGAGGGAGATCACTGTGAAAGGTGAAGATTTCTCAGATTTTTCAGTTATTGTACTAAACATAAATAAAACTCTAGCTGCCTATACAACTGAGGCATTGATATTTGTTGGAGTATTAATTAATTCATACTGTATTAAATTTAGAACTTATTTATTTCTATTTTGTATGTAGGTGTTTAATCTGCAGGAAATTATGACAGGCACTGGATTGATCTGACCTTTACCAGTGGGAGTGTGTTCCTGCAGCTGTTCACACTGGGAGGAGCTCCAGCAATGTCACTGATTTTGCTCTCTTTGTAACAACACCCCACTTGCTCTCTTAGACCAAACACCTGCCCCACTAATGTGGAATCGCTTGTGTCTCAGCTGCTTCATTAATCACACGGATGTTTGGGTATTTTGCATTTCTAATCAAACTTCTACCTGCCATATCAATACCCAATTGATTGATTGTGTTTACAGACCTAGTGAATGCTTTGCAAGAATACTGATAAACTTTTAACTTAAAAAGTAAGACTACATCATCTGTATTTAACAAAAAGATAAAATCCAGAGTCTCAGTATTAGAAATAAACAGAACATCAACCACTTAATTTCACTGAGTTATCTCTGTGCTGAGTCTCATCATTTCTATTTGACTTAGGCAAACTTCAGAAAGGCGTTTGTACACATGGGGAGATGCAGAACAAACCATTTTCTTCCGTATTTTGCTTCAATAGTTTATAACCTCCCTCAAATATATTTGCGCCTAATTTCTCATGTAAATTTGTCTAGCCTTGCTTTGAACCATTTTTTCTTCTTATGCCATTGCCCATAATTATAAAGTGAATTAAAGAACACTTCTATTCCTAGTTAATAGTCCTCTTGAGGTCACCTTAAACTTTTCTTTCCTGAGCTAAAGTGATGGTGCTCTTTACATCTCCCATGGAATTGTATTTCCTCTACTCTCCACAATTTTTTAGAGTATTTTTGCGCTCTCAGCAGCATTTCATTGTTCTTTTAATATAAGTATGCCAGAACATAACATTATCCCAGACCTATTCTAGCCAATTTTGTACATAAAGGTAAAAGCCATCTTTCCACCCTTAATCATTATTTCCCTCTTTACAATGTCAAGAATGTTTTTAACCCTTTCTATCACAAAATGCTGCAGCAGCTTATGCATTCTGACTTCCCCAAACGCTTTCTAGAATTACTTCCCAGAACTTTCCACCCCCATCTGGGTGCTAAAACCAATTCTCTTTTGGCCAAAGCAAATACTACAGGCTTGTCTTGAGATACACAAGACACAAATGCCACCTGCACGCTTGTCAGGTCTTCCAGGTAAATATAAATTTAGTCATGTCAGTTCACAGCCAGCACAGGAATGGACAGATATGAGCATTGCAATGACTATCTTGTTCATATGGAGATAACTCTTCTTGGTTTCAAAAAAGCCTAAGAACTTGTATAGACTCTACCATCTAGAAACCTGAGTCCCTTGCAAGGTTTTCTGTATTTATTCAAAAATCACACCTGGGTACATTCAGGTGTTCATATTGGTGTCTAAAGAAGAAAAAGAAGTCACTGATGCATAAATAAAAGCTCTTATGTGAAAGACTTTGCAACTTTCCCCATCCTTGGCATGGAGAGCACCCAAGTCCCTGCCAACCTCCAGTCCTTCAGCTGAACTTACTCTGTGCTTTGCAAAGGAACGAGGCATTTGCTAATCCAATATCTAATGTTTTATCTGAGAATTATGCACTTGCTTGTACAGGGAGAGACCCTGCTTGGAGGGCAATACACACATTAGACTGGGAGGGATTTGTTAAAGTGCTAAACTGCTTCTTAGTTCAGGAACAGAAGCTCTAACAAGCAAAAAGTTTACTCCAAACTGATCCCTGGACTGTGCTTAGATTAATTTGTGACACCAAAGTTTCTGCTCTGGGCAGTATTCACTCAATTCAAATGAGTAACAATCAAAATGTTTTGAAATGTAGCTTTATCTAGGGTGGAATTATTTACCATAAACTTTGATTAAGTTTTCATAAGATCTTATTGATTTTGGCATATACATTTCATTGTCTGTCTACAGGACTATGTCAAGTAAGCTGTTATATGAGCTATAGAACTATTTTTCTGGGAATAATTTGGTTACACACCGTATCACTTTTCTCCACTGCAGTCCTACTCTTCCCAAATGTTTTATCTCCAGCAGCAGCCTCAAAGACTTTTTTGTCTGTGCACTGGGTGGTAGTTAATTATGACCTCTAACGAGCCTGCTGAATTACACCAATCAAGAAATACATTTACTGGGGCTTTCCACAGATGCAGCTATATTGGTGTACTGAATATACACCCCCAAAAAATGCCACAGGCTTCCTAACTGCTCTGTGCTAGTGATTAGACGAGATTAACATTTCATGGGAACTGTGTCAGCACGAATGTGAATGGGGTAAAATTGAGCACAGTGATAATACTTTGTGGTGAAGTTTTCCATCAATGATTCAAAATTATAGCATGTTATCTTCCCTCAGCTAAAATTGCAAAGGCTGCAGAGAAAATGTTGACTTTATTTTCCATATTTGACTGGAGATTATGTATTTTCCTGTACTGACAGCTCAGAATTATCATTAAAGATTAGTCTTATTCACATCACTTCCATAGCAAACACTGAGAAAAGTATAAAAAAAGTATATTCCAAGTCCATTTTTTTTTATCTCCAGCCATGGGCAAAGGACATAGCTTGCCACTTTGCCCATTGCTACTGTTTTGGGATGGTGATGGGATGAGCAGCACAGAGGAGTGGTCATGGTTATCAGCGGACAACATGCCTGCCTGTGCCTGGCTGTGAAATGGATGGTAGAATTCTGTCCCCAGCCTTTCCCTCCATAAACCAGTCATGTCCACACTTCTTCCCTCAAATCTTGGTCTCAATGCCACCATGCTCCTAAACATTCCCAACTTTTTGTGATCCTCTCTCCAAAAAATAATGCCCTTAGCACTGTGAAGCACAGGACACCAGATGGATGAGGTTGCCTCATTCACAGGGAAGATGACATGGGGGAAGTGATGAGGCCTCTGCAACCCTGCCCTTTGTCTAGGGGATCCCTGCCAGGCAACAGGGAGAAAACATGGGTCATGGAAAACAGGGGTCCTGACAGCAACAATGGCCAATGGCCAAATGAACAGGAACAGAGACAGAGATCAGGGGGAGTTTTCAGTTTCCTACTTGGCACTTATTAGACCATACCTAGACATTGCAGTTTTGTCCCCTCCCACTAGAAAAAGGACACTGATAAACTGGAGTGAACTCAGGGCAGATGATGGGGCTGGAGCATGTGTCCTGTGAGGAGATATTGGAGAACTCCCCCAAGGGAAGTGGACTTGTTTAACCCAGAACAAAGATGGCTTTAGGTGGCCTAGCAGCAGCTCAAAGTGCCTGTAGGAAAGTCACTGAGGATACCTTCAAAGTGGGGCTGGGCAGGAAGAAAGACACAAAAGGCATAAAAGTTGAGATGTAAGAGTTTCAACCTGAGCATAAGGAGACACCCTTTGTCCATGAGAACAATTGGTCAGAGGACAAAGAGGTTTTGCAGTCTCTGGCTTTTGAGGCTTTCAAGACTGAACTGTATGAAGCCTCAACAGCTCCTGAACTCAGAGCTGACCTACTGTGAGCAGAAGATTGGACCAGAGACATATGAGGTCCCTCCCAGCCTGAGTTATTCTGTGATTTTATTAGCAAACTATCCCCTCCCCATCACTGGATAACACTGCCCTACTCTTACTAGATATGGCCACCAGTGATGGCAATTTAACTAATCAATAAAAGTAGTCCCAAATAAATACAAAGGAATTAGAAGAGAGGTGAAGCAAATGAGACTCCTGTGTAAAGACAACCTTTCATCCCTACATTGAACCTGTAGATATGAAAGGAGAGGTGCAACAAAAAGCCTGATATATATACTTATGATTTATGGTAGTGTAACACCAATAACACTGCATATTAATGGTAAAAATTCTTCAGCAGGCTGGTCAAACACTGGAACACACTTCTCAGAGAAACTGCGGTCTTCACTCTTGAAGATACAACTTGGCTATATGCGCTCTGATCTAACTTTGAAAGTGCATCTCATTTCAAAGTTGGCCTTTTTTTGGATGGGGTGTTAGAGAAAATGGCCTCCTGAAACCCTGTACAACATAAAACACAAGACCAGAAACCTCTCAAGAGAGCTGAGATCTAGGCAGGGGAGGTGGTAGGAGAGCACTGAGGACATCCAGCTCATAAGCATGGTTCTTCTTAATGGAAAGAAGAACCTTCTCTATTGGCTCTTCTCCCGTCAAGAGAGCAGTGCTCACCTCGCCTAGAGAAGAGATGGAATGGGGGGCTGAGAACATTAGCAACCTTTTCACTTAAAAGTCCAGCATGTGAAGATCTTAGTATGAGAAAATTAGATCTTTGGTCATAACACATAGGGTGAAAACATGCAGTTTCTTCCTTAAGAACCACCCCTTCTGGAGACATTTGATATCATTTGATACGATTTGTTTTGTCTCTGGTGGCAAGGCATCAGCTGAAAACATGATTTCTATGACACAGACAGGAGAACCTCACCTAAATCAGATGTGGCTCAGCTTTTCCAGCTGATGTGGCTGAATACAACCCACAGGAATTCAGCAGTACATCCATCTTCCATCTGCCTGCAAAAAGGCCTGATAACCTGGGATCTCCCTCCTTGCTTTTGCTGGAAACACCTTGCTCAAATGATTTTAGATCACCGCCAGAGAGTGCAGCTGAAAAAAGCTTGATGCTCATTTTGTGTGAATAGAGATGACTGAAATACTATCAAGAGTAGCACAGGCTGCTGTTTCTGAAGTGAGCACTGAGGATCGTTCAGGTCACCTAAGCGAAGTGATGCTGCTGGAGGATATGAGGATGGAGGTGTCACATGTGCCCAGCTCCCCTTTTGCAAGCAGTGATTTCTGCCACTCACAGCTGCAGCATCTGCTACTGGAAAGGCTGGAAGCACCTACAAACTCTTAAGGCCCTTTCACGATGGAATTTTATGGGAAATACCCCCTGGCACTCATCTCAGCCAGCTCCAGCTGACACCAAGCAAAGCGAGGCACTGCTCTGCAGCTCTGTGTGCAGGTAAGGGAAACTGCTGTCCTCAGCGTCCCCACCACCCTCAGGTATGTTTTTAACCAGGCAGCTTCAGGAAGCAGGTCATGACCACAATCTGGAGCCCTGCTGTGCCTTCACTAATGTCACAAAGGTGTCTGATACAGCTATAAAGCATAAATAAAACCCATAAATAAACAATCTGTGACAGAAATGAAGCATTTTAACTGATGTGTGGGGATCTAAATTTTGTTTCTTAAGATTATCTGCCCTTGAATATTGGCTACAGTTCTGCTTTTCATCCCACTCGAGCAGGAATATTTATAAAAATTGAAAGATACCTCACTTTCATTTTTGGAATCTAGTCATAAGTTCAGATAAAACATCCCTGCTACAGGATGTGGTGCCCTGTGTCCTGGCAGACGATTGCTATGAAAGAGCAAAGTGAAACATAACTTCTGATAATGCAATGCATTGGACTCAGGAGTTGATAGAATTGCTACTAGAAATAAATTAAGCTTTTGGCACATGAGAAGGGCTGGGTTCTTGTCTCTGAGGCTCAGGATGTTTCCTCCCTGTTGGGACAGACTCCATTTCTCTGTGATGCTTGTTCTGCAATGTGCTGATTACAGTGACCTTCTTCAGGATTTATTACAGCTCTAGATGGCACAAGGAAAGCTAAATAATAATGACAGATTCATGCCCCCAGGGAGCATCCAGTGCAAGAAAGGCACACTAAAAGAGATGGTAAGACACAAAAGATGTAGGAAGAAGAACAAGATATCCAGAGAAGAAGATGCTTCCATCCAGCTTTATACTTGCTGTCTCTGTCCCTTGTTGCTGTCAGAACCAGGGACAGCATCTCTGACGATGAGTCAGTAGAAGCCAAAATGATGTAGCCCTAAGCCAGAGGTCTGAGCTCCTGCTCCCAGGGCACATGGCAACATGCAGACATGTCAGTGTTCCTGATGGAAAAGCAGGCAGAGTATTGTCACAGATGGACGAGTGTCTGTTGCTGGTGTGACAGATAAGCAATGGATCTAATTATATAACTGGAAGAGGAGAGCCATCTTGCACTCTCCTGTTATCTAGGGAAGTCATTGCAAAGCTGCTGTGTAGTACAAGGAGCAGTGTAACATTAGCTGCTCTACAGCACCGCAATACATCACACACGTACCCATTTCATGGCCACCCTAATAAATGTCACTGCCTTTGCTTGCCAGTCCATCACTTGAAAAGAGACAGGAGGCGTAAAAAGCCTCAGTCACATAACTGCACTGAGGGTGTAAGTTTCACACAACTCATGCAGAGAGCAATGAACTGTAGCAAGGACTTATATTCACTTTCTGTTGACTACTCAGCTGTTACTCATAAAGGAGAATGGAAAAACAATTCCAGCTGACTGCATGTCCTAATGCATTTATGTTCCTGTAGTAATTCTGTTTTATCTCGATTCTAACCAGAACACGTAGTGCAACGAGAGAGGGAGAAAGGCAGCAGAAAAGAAGATGTATAGCTATACAATAGTTACCTACATCATGGATACTGAGGCACACAGAAAATGACATGATTGGTGACAGTCAACATGATTTCGTTAAAGGCAGGTTGTGCATGACAGATTCGGTGACCTTCTACAATGGGATTACAGCATTGGTGGATGAGGGAAAAGCACCAGACATAATCTAGTGCAAGGTATTTGACAATGTTCTGCACAACATTCTTGTTTCTAATCTGCAGAGACATGGATTGGACAGATGGACCAGTTGGTGTATAGGAATTGACTGGAGATTGAAGTAGCTGCAGTCAGCAGCTCAATGTCCAAGTGTTGAGCAGCGCGAATGGCATTCCTCAGGGGCTGGTATTCTCACTGGTGCTATTTAACAACTTTGTCAGTGACGTGGACAGTGGCATTGAGTGCACCCTGAGCAAGTTTGCCAGTTACACCAAGCTGTGTAGTGAGACTGACGTGCTGGAGGGAGGGGATGTCATCCAGAGAGACCTTGACAGGCTTGAGAGGTGACAATTCACAAAACACAATACACAGTGGAGTGATGGGCATGCAGAAGTATGCACTCTCCTAGTTTTCACTGTGGATGAAAAAGCTGCTAATGAAAGTGAATTATCCAATACAGTCAGCTAACTGTGTTACCCTTGGGCTGCAGAGGCATTGGAGGTTTTGCAAACCTACAGTTTTTTCTTGTCATCTACAAAATTAATATATGGAACAGGCAGAAAAATTATATTTGTAATCCTCATAAAAAGTGTTTTAAAAAAATCTATCTAAAGAAATTAAAAGAGAGAATTTTTACTGATGCCTTCTCTAGCTTAGCTAACGGGTTCCCTGCAACTTCAGTAGTGGATCTACATACTCTAGGACCTATGGCACTGCATTGTTAGTTTATGTATAATTACCTTCTGACCCATATGACTTGTATATTTCCATCTGAATTCCCCAAGAGTAACCCTGCCATTTGGTGCTGGGTATAACCAGATCATACCAGAGGTACGTGAAGGAGCAGTTGTGTAAAGATACGGATGTGGCTGCACAGATCAAAAGCAGCCTCCAGCATGGAGGGGTGCCTAGGGTTCTGGGAATGTGTCTGGCATCTGGCATCCCTAGCTGTGGTAGGCATTGCAGGGGTACCCAGCATATACACCAAATCAGTGTAGTCACCCATTATCACATTGCAGAGTCCAAGAAAACAAACAACTCATCGCTGCAGACTTCTTGAGGCTCTTGCTGCTCTGTTGTTTGAACTGTCTGTACAGGTGTGTTTTCATATGCCAGATGTCTCAGCAGGGCAAAGCAGAGACATAAACACAGCCTGCTTGTGGAGTGTATAAGATATCTGTCATGGGTCACATTTTCTTTTTTTCCCAGATCTCACACTACTTTCTTCCTCTTCATCTGCTGATTACAGTTTTTAGAAGGTTGAAGCCCTTGGACTGCTGGTGGGAAGGAATAATATCTCACTAGTGATTTTTACTGGAGTTGTTGATAATTACCACCTGCAGTCTGCTGGCCTTTTGTGCCTTGCAGAATTTTTGAGAAAAAGGCTTGGTAAAAGTTTTGAAAACAGGACTCTAGGCAAAATTGAATGTATAAATAGGCTTCTAAAATCTTCATCTATATTTTATGCATTGTGACAACTCTCAAATTCTTAATCTTGGCCTAATACAGTTCCTTATGTGCTAGATACCTCACAAATGCCGAAACCCCCCCCAGATGTTCTTTCTTGATATATTTGCCACCCAAGCACATAAATTTTGCTTCTTCATTTTTTTATCACTTTAATAAATAATTTTAAGGAACAAGTAAAGGATACACCTTTGAAATTGGTGCACAGACTGGACTCATGCTCAAGTAACCAGTGCAAGTCTGGTGGTACCTACATACCTCAGTGGACAACTGCCTTGGTTTAAAGCTATTAATTTCTAATAGACTTTCTCTGACTTATACTTGCTGCAAATCTTGCCCTTGAAATGAAGCTAGTTTGTGCATGATGGCTGGGATTTAAAAGGAGCCCACGCATATAATTTTCCAAAATCCCATTACATTTTCATAACATTTCTATTTCTAACAGACTGGGGTCTCTTGAAAAGCTCAGCTTGAATTCCCAGTTTCCACACTTCTATCACTAAATCAACTCTATGGTGATTCCTTCCAGAAAGCTGAGTGATAATATTTATTTTTGTTAGCACCTCCTCTCCTGCACTTCAGTGTTTTAGGACTTTCTTCTTGCTTGACTTGTTTTTGCACTTCATGATTTTTTATCATCCTTGCTAAGGATATCTCTGAATATAGAGTGACACTCATACCTGACACCATGAACAGGAAAATTGATGAGTCACAGCAGCTCCAATTTCCCACCTGCATCAGCAATGGAGAAATATCCAGCTAGGAATAACCATGCACTTTATAGTCAGCTTTTCCCATTCCTATCACCCCAAGTTACAGATATTTTCTAAACTGCACATTTAAAAATGTGCAAAAAAAAATAAAGCTTCAAGTTTTAAATTATAAAGGGATAGTCAAGACACACTGTCCATCAACCATCACCAGAACTGTCCCTCTACCTGGCCTTTTTCAATCAGTCTGAATCCTATTTCCCTTTGATCACCATCCTTAGGATGGGATGGAGGAGGATGCTGCAAAGTCCAATAAGGTTTTTACATCTTATAACTGCTACGTGCAGTAATACTACCAGGGTAAAAAAATATTTTGCCTCCTTTATATTCCCTTTATATTCTTGACTGTCTTCCAGGAAAGCTGTTTACAAATGTTTTGAGCCAACAGACTATGTATGGTCAGCCTGTAGTGTATGTCTCACAGGCTGTTCAGCACTACATAGCCAGAGTTACAGTGAAAGCTCAGTGTGGGACTGGGGGAAGCTGGAGCAGCTACTGTGCTTGGGGAGCACCAAGGCTTCTGGTGGCCTCTTGCCATTAAACTCACTGGTACTTTTCAGGATTTAATGCCTGGGAGATAGAGGATGGGATTAAGTGGCTCCTACTGCAGAAGGGGAGTGAGGTTGGACTTCATAGCATATAGGACAGGAGATCTGTCCATCTCTTTAGAAGCAAATTGTACCTGTGAGAATTTACTGGTGTAAAAATCCTCCCTAATTATACAGGCATCATCAACCTCTTCCAGGCAGTCCCTTTTCTCTCTAGAATTTAGTTGTCTTTAGCAGTTATTCCTACCTAACTGTTAGAGAGCTTTTGCATGCATTCCTGCTTTTAAATAATATGATAAAATATATGGACAGCTGAGGTTCTGTTGTGCTTGCAGCATCTCTGATGAATACACATACAGATACATGCTTCCTGAATTCATTCTGAAATACTTCAGAGACCTTGTCACAGTGGGAGACACTGGTTTCCTCAGAAACACTCTGCTGAGCACTTCTTGCTGGAATGTTCAAGTTATGATCCTGGGCTCAGGGCGCTGCTCAGCATTGTGTGGCCTCTCATTGACAACAGCTCCATTAATATTTCACCAATATTTCTTTTGCACTAAATGCCTTGCAGGGTGAAGGGAACAATTCAGAGCCCTTGCCTTCTCATGGACTGAAAGGACAGCTTTGGAAGGATGTGCAACCTGGTCCCAGGGGCTACCCATGTGGCCATTAGCAGTCACAGGCTCTGCTAGGGCAGGACACTGTTACACCTGCACATGAGGGCACCTCTGTGAGGGTGACCCTCACTGCCAGAGGGACATGATTTGTGTAATTTCACAAGTAATGTATTGCCAATTTTGAACCCACAGTGTCACAGAGTGCTCCCTGTGTCCAGAACACTTTCTAGGCTCAAGAACCTAGATGCCTGATGCCTAGATGCCTGACCCTGATGCCTGCTAAAGCCTGAGGACTGGCATGGCAATGGTGTCCTTCTGTTTTTGCTGCTTGAGCCCACATGTCAGGGCATGAAGGCACTTGTCCAGGCTGGTGCTATCCCGTGGGACTGACTGGTGAGGTGGCCTTCTGCACATCCAGGCAAAGAGGGGGCTGGAGGCAGCCGTGCTCCAATGGGCAGTTGTCCAGAAACCCTCCTCCTTCTCCCACTCAATCTACCAAACTGCAGACACCGGTTCCATGCCACGCTCCATCCCACCATTGAACCAATTATCACAACAGGTCTACACTATCAAATTAAATTAGTATTTTTCCCATCTAGGACATCACATTTCTTGGAGCTGGGGAGGTTGGTCAGTGACTCACTCACAAGGACGCATCCATCGTGTCCCACCTTCTCCCTGTGGGACTGAGGGAAAGTCCATACTGCCAGACTGGGAGGCTGGGGCCAATCACCTCCAGGGGAGCCAGCAATCTCATACTGACACAAGAATGGAGCAGGCTCTCTATCTTCCAATTAAGGACATAGGTAGGGCCCTACACTTCCAGCCTACTACTTCCAAACCTTTTGCAGGCTATTGACTCTCACGGCTCAGAGGGCACTCAGGATGGCAAGTTCTGCTTGGAGCAATATTCAGTGTGTACTAAAGGGAGTCAAAATGGTGAAGGGTGACCAGACTCATGCTTATAGCAAGTAGAGCTAGAAATGTCACTTCAATGCAGAGTTGCTAGAAACCACAATAGTTTCTGCCTTGTGGTGAGCTGTGTGGTGTGCTCTCAGTGTACAATGAGCTGCACTGATTTGTCAGTGGTCTTCCTGCTCTGCTGTGATGTCTTCCTGCAGTCAGGAAGCAAGGGAAGACTCTCTAGGTGCATGTTTTAAAGGGTTCTTTGCATTTCTGCACGTGTTCCATCTTGCAGTGGGGATAATAAAAAGTGAATAGAAAATTAACATGATTGTATATATTTCATTAAAAACAAACAGCAAGATGTGAAAGCCAGCTCTCACACACAGATTTAACTTGGATCCTATGGAGTTGAAAGAAGTTGAAAGACTAACCCAGAACTAGAAAGTAAAATATACCACATTTTATTTGATTTTTCTTCCTAACTGGATAAGCTTCTGAAAATTAATTCTTTAAAAATCTCAAAAACCTAACATTCTTCTTTTTGGATAATGATCTCTGCATTTACTGGGCTAATCATGCCAGAATTATTTACAAATTATCCAAACATACCTGAGACTCTGCATAAAACTTGCTGGAAAATATGAATTATGTTTTTAATATGAAATTTAAGGAGGGAGAAGAGAAATAAATAAATAGGAAAAAAATACATGTTGTCTTGTAAAAAAATGCTAAAATATAATATTTAGGAGAAATTGTGGGTGTTTTTTCCCCTGAAGATAATATCTCTGAGGCAGAAGCTGTTGATCAGCTCCTGCAAGCTTTCATGGCTGTGGTGATGAGAGAATGATATAACAGGTTCTTTTGAGTCTGATCTGTAACACTGTGATCATCTCTAGTCCTCTGCTTTCCTCTTTGTGGTTTTCCTGCCACCTTGCTTTAAAACACAAGCTCTAGACTGGAATTGTTTGGTTACTGTCAGACACTGTGCCCAAAGAAGAATGTTTTACTTTTTTTAGCTTTTATTTTAAGCAGTTGTATTCTTTTAAAGTTCATCCTTTTTACCATCAGCCGTGGTTGCAGCCAGCCAGCTGATTGTCAACAGTTTCCTATGGCACTGATTCATCTCTCAGTGTTTTTTCATTTTTCTATCAAAAAGTATTTTTAAGTAAAAAAATGTTGACCAGTTCTATTGTGCTCTCTGAAACATTAAAAGAACAGTGGTTGTGAAGTCTTATAACAAGCTGTCACGTCTTCCTTTCTTCAGCTTTTGACCATAGCTGAGCTCACTGATTAGGATGCAGGATTTGTACTGTTAGATGAATACAGAAAAAAGTCAGAATGCCTGATGTCACAAGCAATTACAGTGAGAAAAAGAGTGAGAGAAAGAGGGAGGAAAATATTCAGGGTGTTAAATGTAGCTGTCTTTGGAAGAAGCCCCTCACAATCATAACAATACTTTCAGCTGCAAGAGAATTGTGATGCTATTTCACTGGCAGTGGCTTTTCAGAGCAAATCAACTATTTAATCCTGAGTCAGTAGTTCCCCTTCACTGTGTTTGGGTCGCCTTAGGGAAAGGCTTTTAAGTGTACAAACAAGCTTCCTTCTGGATGAAACAGAACCAGGAGATATTTCTCATGAATTCACCAATGTCTCTGTTGGGTGTTGATCCCTGGGGCCAGACTGGATCTAGTCTGAGGGAAACTGCCTTGAAATGGGAGAAACATAGGTTCCCATGGCTCAGCACCAATGCTTCTGCACAGACCCATTCCAAGGCACTGCAGACACAGCCTATGACTAAAGAAAGGTGGCAGAGTACTCCCTGAAATCAGCCAACACTGTTCAGAAATCAGATACCTACAGTGAGCTATTCTAGTCTAGTCTAGTCTATTCCATTCTGCAGTGGGCCATCACCATCCCTGCAAAATCTCACTGTCTTCCAGGAGCACATTAGTCAATATGAGTAAAGTTTGTCAACATTTACACAGAGGATAATCAAGAGCTCATTGTTCCCTGGCTCTCCAGAATTGAACAAGAAGCTGCAGTAATGAAATTCTGTTATTGATTCAGCTGATCAAAATGTATTTGCATCAGTAGCTCAGGATAATTGGAGCACACTGTAAAAAAACAACTGATTGGTAGTGTAGTTCTGTTTCGAATACAAATACATAATCCTTTCATGCATTTAATATTTCCATTAGTCACTAACTTGGTGCCATCTTCAATTTTGCTGAACAACCTTCAAGCTGGGAAGCTTGAAGCTCTTTAAATCTGTTCTTATATTTGCAGACCCTCTTAGACTGCCTGGCAATGTGAACTTTTAACTTTGAATCAGACTGAAAATCAGTGTGAGATAATGTTTACAATGGTACTCTTCTTTCCTGTCCTCTTTTATGACATTGCTTCTTACCTGTTTCCTTAGCAGAGAAACAGAAGGACTTGACAAAAGTAGAACTGTAGCCTTTTCCCTCTTCAATAGTACACCCTCATTTCCAGACTTAGTTCGGTCACATCATGAAGATTCCTTGTGCAGGGAGCCCCATATTTCTCCAGGAAGCAAACACAGAAGGCGAGGTGGAAAAAGCTGCTTCTCTGTCCCAAATTTCCCAGACCTCAGCTGCTATTAACTACTAAAAGGAAGCCATCTATTTTCTTTTTGCAGTACCTGATCTCCAAGAAGACATACTTTTAAGAAACAAGACAAAAATAAAATGTGGCAATAAGATACTCCTAGTTTGATATTTTGTGGTTAGGCACACTTGTACCATTGGAAGAACAGATGTGACATCATGTCAGATAGGCATATGCAGAATATAAAATATGGTGTGCAACCAACAGAAATCAGCAAGGTCAATAGGATTGAAAATGTAAATATGCAGCCCTTTAAGGACCAGCAGAGTTCTCCTGAGTATTACAAGTGCTTAAGTCTTGCTGAAGGTAATTAGAGTTGAAGGTCTTCTGAATTTTTCAGAAGATCTAAAACATTTATCTTTGGACCAGATTCTTTTTTGCTAAGGAAAACTGTTCTTCTTTTCTGTTCTTGGTAAGTTCTCTGGTTTTGTCACAGATTTCCTCCCTTCTCACCTTAATCTCTTGAAGACAGGTTTGCACATTTTGCCAAATCAGTGAGCAAGATCAGAAGAATGACAGATCAGACCATATGTCAAAAATCCCTCCAATAGTTGCTACTTTAAAAATACACCTATAGCTTTTTGGATAGTGCTTCATAATCTTTCCTTCAAGTTTGCAATTTAGTTTTTGACAGGAGCAATCACATATTATATCTTAAAATCCCACTCATGTATTCACAGATAAAGTGAAATTCCAAATTGTATCAGTCCATTGAATTAGTAACTAACATAAGTGTCTGCTGACATTGTTGGAATGCACTGTAAATTCCTTCAATATCAGAAACATCATTAATAAACACAGCTCTAACCCTAGAAAAGTGCTGAAAATTCTGTGAAAGCAAATTGATTTTGTCTCTGCTCTGGAATGGGTCCCCGGTGCACCCATCAGAGCAGAAGCAAGCCTTGCCAAATAAGCACTAAATGCCTCAAAGAGTCATCCATGATGTCCAGTCCAGCTTCCTCTGGTACTTGTTGGCACAGCAATTAGCCAACTTAACTCAGATTATACACAGCATGGAGTAAACCCCTATATTTATGCAGATTTACTTGTTTGTAGAAGTGTTTCTGAGGTGAATAAAGAAATTTCCATATGGAAGTTGGAGAGTACTGTGTTAAGAAATTCTGTTTCTCTGATTTGAGGAGTTTTATTTTTGCTTTCTTCCCAGATCACTGAGCTCTTGACAGTCTTCTTGCATCCATACTCAAAATTCTTACCTGTTCTTGCTACCCTCATGCAGACTTTGCCACCAATTGGAAAATCACAACAGGCACATGGATGTCAAAGGAACCCCCTACACTATCTCTTCTTTTTGTGGGAAGCACCACAGCTTTTACCCACAAGAAAGTTGACGTACGTCTATGTTCTCCTCAGTATGTGACAATAATGCAAATTGAGACATTGCTCATAAACAGAAAAGAAAACTCTTGCTGTTGTAGAGAGTTCATTTATGTCACCTACAAATGGGCAAAATGTGTCATCTATGCTCCCTTATGTTGTTCAGATGAGACATAGAGTCTCTTTTTTTCTTCTGTTGCTTGTTTTTACCTTAGTAATATGAAAAAATGTCAAGCTGAGGCTGGCCTTGATTGTTTGAAATCTTTTAAGTTCTCAGGGGTGAACCAGCACTGCTTGCCTGTCTTGCAATTCCCATGGTTTGCCTTTTTTCATGTTTAGTCAGACTGTGGTGCCAGTCCCACTGTGAGCTGCCTGTGGGCAGATGACTGCTCCTGTATGTAATTCAGGTGGGGAAAGAGCCTGAGCATTGTCTGCTTCCTATCACGTCCCAGAAGATTTGGTGTGTTCCTGTTCCCTTGTCTAGAAAAAAAGCAATGACATGGCAACTGCCAATGTGTTTGCTGTATCTTAGCTACAAATAATCACCAGTTCTGTAACAGAAAGCATTCAAACAAGCAGCTTTTCCAGAAATCAAACCCAGAGCAGCAAAACTGCTTCCAGGACTAGCTCTGGTAAGAGCTAGTAAAAGTTTCATGGCTAAATCCATAGTAAAGAAAAGGCCTCCAAAAGTGTAATAGCAGCATCTGATGATGTTAGCCCTTAAAATGTGTCATTTTGCATTTCCTGTTAGAAAAGGCATTGAAGGTGCAACTCTGATTGCATCTGAAAATGAAACAATCTATTGTATGATGCCAACATTTCAAACTCAAGTGAAAACAGAGGAAATGCAAGTTGTTAACAAAGACTTCTCCCTCAACAGAGTTAATGATTACAGTTAAATGGGTGCCAGCAAGGGTAAAACAAACGAGTGTCTTGAATTAAGTAATAAAGATTTAATTCTGTCTGAATCAGGTTTTATTTCATGGAGTATTATTTGTTATAAATTCTGTTTTGGTTTTGTTTTGTTTCCAGCCATCAGAGTCATTCACAAAGCATAGGGCAAATAAATTCCAATCTGAGCAGAAAACACAACAAAAAGTAAACAGAGACAAAATCTCTGTAGTTTTTCACACATCACAAATAAAACAGGGTGTAGTATCCACTTTGCCTTTTAACACCTCTTCAGCTATGTTAACACTTATGGACACAAGGTTCCATATCCTGAATTCCCTCAAGCTTCAGGTTAGCCAAATGCAGACCCACAGCATCAGTCAGGTGGGTGGGCAGCCAGACCAGCAGGGTCCCACTCTGAGCCAACTCTGCTTTGTTGCTTGTTCCAGATAAGCAGTTACAAAGCTGTGTTACACAACTGGTACTAATGACTTTTCACTCTGTGTCAGGTGTTTACCATCTGGCCTCTTGCCTTTGTGAGGTCTATAACTCAGAAGAGAAAAGCAAAAACAACAGCTTTGTGGAGGAGGGGACTGTGGCCAAATTTAGTGACACATTTCTGATCACACCTAAATTGAAGAGCACAACTTATCCCAGTTGGTTCAGGGAAGCATGAGCTTACTCCCTTCACTGAATTGCACTTTCATGTTCAGCAGAAAAAATTTAACTATGTTGTGCTCCAGAAGCTTATGGTATAGAAGGATGATGGTGTATCTTAAAGAAACACAATTCTGCTTACAGGGAAGAGAAAGGGCAAGACAATCTCTTGCTCCAATGTGTGTACTTCAATCTGTTAAAATTTTGGAAAAAAAGGACCACCTGTTTCCAGAGTGAAGTTTTAGTGAAATTCTCCTCCGATATTTTGACACCTTGTTATTTGCATTTCTCTTGTCTTTTAAAAAACCCCACAACTCTGTGTACTGAAAAAAACTAGCAGCAAACTTCTCACGGCTTTTGGCAGCTTGTCATCCAGATGGCCTGGACAAAACCATAAGATATTATATAAAATACCCAATTCTAGGAGTCAGTGCATGGAAGTTATTTCAGGTGATGGCATGAAGTTTTTTACCAGGGCATGTGTAGTGTCTCCCTGGGCTGATATCATCAGTTGCTAAACTCTTGGTGGGTTTAAGCCACATTCATCCCCTTTACTGTTATTCTTAGAGCAGCTGGCTTGCTCTCTTAATACATGCTGCTAACCAGATGGCCTCAGAAAACACAACCATATGAAGTCTGATCCCACTTAATTCTTACATTCTTCTTGGACGTTTTTGGGTTTGCATCAAAACAAGGCATCAAAACAAGGCATAATCAAGAAGCAGGAGAGTAGAAGTTGATTCAGTCCACAATTCTGTCCTTGATGTATGTGATTGAGAAAAGACAATGGTGCCTCTAATACATAGCTTTAAAAACCTGTTTGAATGGGAGTTCAGCTGTACCAAATAATATTTGCAAGTATTACAAGTTTTTATGTGTTATTATAGCATGAGAATCCATGATGGAGGCTTCTGAGGATCAGAGGACATAGAAGTATTGTTAAGCTTTTCTTATAAATGACTGTAATATGATCCTTTTAAAGGGACTTTAAAGGGACTGGTTAAAGACATCTAGTCATTGCCACTCCCTTTGTAGAAGAAAATTATCCTTTTCCTTGTCTTCCTTTTGTGAGGGATCTTCTATATCTGGCTAAGGAGGGGTATGAAAATAAGTGTATGGCTTTTCTCCCTTCAATTCCCATTCACTTCTTTATACTAAGACCCTATTAAAAAAGACATAATTCTGTTCAATACTTAGAGCACAAACCCAATGTCAGGCCATGGTACAGCTTGGTCTCAGGACTGAGAGCAACCCTTCATTGGGATGAATCATGGTATTTTCTATTCTGCAATTGATTGGACAGGCCACATGCTTGCCTGTAATTTGCCAAAAAGCCTTGACAGATAAATGTATAGTTGGAGGTGATGGCAATCAGTAATTAGAAATTCTGCCCTACCTCAGCCCATCATTGTACAGCCTCTAATTCCAGGGGGCAGCTTCTGGCAGTTTGCAGGTGAATGTCACCTACAGACGTGAAACTAATCAGGCTTAGGAAATACTTCTAGGATTTGCTTTTTTTTCCTCACCTTGGAGAACCTAAGAAATATTTAAAAACAAAAATTTGACTTGACACCTTGCAGAGGGAAATAGGCCCTGTTTGGGTTTTTTCTCCTGCTGATCTGTGATGTGTGCAGTGATTCATGCACAGGCTTAGAAGTGTCAAGAGCTCTTCCACAGACGTCTGCTCCTGCAGCAAACAAACTTGCAATGCAATTGGCACCCAGCACAGCATCTTCTTATCCTACTTTAAAAAAATGCAATCAGAGCAACGCTGGTCATGTCCCTACAAGATTTGTTGTGGAGTAACCTCATTTGCACCAATGACTCTTGATTTATGCCAGCAAATGTGATTCTAGAATGAGGTCCTTTTGCACTAATTTATCATTCTTCCTACTGTGATGTTTTGCCCATCCTGGGTTAGATGTGTAGTCATGAAGTGTCCCACCGGTGCTGTAGTAAGCAGTTTGGGTGGAAATTCTATCTCTCCCACACGAGCTATGCTGAAGACTGCTGAAATGAGCTTGAACTCTTGGAGTTCAATTCACCAGCTGTTTCTGAGGGGATGCTGTGGTGCAGGATCATATAATGCAGCCACTGGAAATAGTACCTGGAATTTATCTTCAGAGCATAGCATTTAGGAGGAGCAGCTCATGTATATTCCTTTCAGTCTCATGTGCATATTCAGTCATTCTTTAGGACTTCTTTGTGATAAGAGCTGCATCTCTCCTGTGAAACCAGGTTCACTTTTGGACGTGCTGTAATTGTGGAGCATCTGCACCTCACAGCCATTTTGTTGAACATCTTTCTGCTTTTATAGCACAAACATCAGAAAGCCTCAGCTGCCTACTTCCCCACTGGGGAAAGTGAGGACACGTATGAGCATTTGACATTTCAGTCTAATACAATCTACATAAGGATGCTTCATGCCCTGTCACAGGGCAGTGAATTCACTAGAGATCCTCCTGCAGGAGTACAGGGCCGTTCCTTGTGCACTGAGAAGAGTGTGGGGGCAGCCTCAGGGGAGAAACATCCACCACAAGTCTCAAGTGCAGAGCTGAGGTTTGGTCCTCTCTCAGACTTGCATGGGTTGCACTAGAGTAGATCTCTAAGAAATTATGGAAGATAATTAGAAAGTGGATCCATCCTTTTTACCTCATTGCTACCCACTAAAATCACTGAGCCATATGTACAGAAACCAGTGAAAGGACAGACACAGCCCTTCACATTTTACCCTGCACTCTCCCTTTCTTACCAGTGTCTGACCCTGCCCATGACATTACAAAACATGTCCAACCTTGGGCAGCTCTATCTATTCTAACAACCTAGATGTCCAGGGACCAAGCTGTGTCCCAGGGGCCAGCTGGTGCAGCATGGCTCATGTCCATGCAGCTGACCTCTAATACCACCACCTGTGATGGCCAAACTCTGTACCCAGAGCCCTCCCTGGTCCATGCTAACCCTAGGCTGTGCCTATGGTCAAACCAGCATGGGGAATATGGGACATGGGCTGGGGCTGAGGTCCATCTCCTGGCCCTGTTAGCCTGCAAGGAGCACTGGAGGAGGAAAGAAATGGAGCCTCAGAGATGGGGTTCTCCCACTCCTGCCTCACTATGTCCTGTTCCAGCTGCAAGTCTGGGGGGGACCACTGAGGATGTGGGAGAATGGGAACCAAAGGGAATCCCTTCGTCCTCCCCCAGGCAGCCAGTGGGGTGGTGGCAGAGCACTGGCTGAGGGTAGCCTGAGCCTGTACATGAATGGATGTGTGTTGTGCCTCTACCCTGAGCCAGGCTGGCTGGTGCCAGGGGTGCAGAAGCAGGGTGCACACAGCATGGCAGAAGAAAGGGAGCAGGAAATGGAGAGGGAGACCAGAGAGCATCATGCTTTCCCCACACTCAGGCAGAGAGGGCAGGTGAAGAAGGACTTGGTACATGTGCCTTCCTTACACCTGTGCTGTTAACCCTCTCAGTCCTGCCTTGTTCCTGGGGTGTCCTTATTAACGACATGAGGGAAGTAGAAAGGGGACCATCTCCGTGGCCTCATAGCACAGGACCACAAACCAGCCAGGCCATTACAAATGGCCTGTCCCATAGCCCAGTGTCAGCTCTTACCTAACAGCCAGCAAGGAACTGGATGTACACAGCCAAAATACACAGTGGTTCTCACTCATGTCATCACTTCTGATATGCTTTTTGTGACGGGACCATTTGATCCACCACTAGTCTGCTCTTTATTAATTGCCCATGGACATTGGAAGACTGCACAATTGCAGTTGTCTTTGGAAATAGTGGCTTCATTATCTGGTTGGTTTTCTCAATAGAGCAAGATAAATATAGGTCACAAAGGCACTGGTTACCTGAGAGGTGTCTGTCATTGACCACAGCTGGCAGAGAGCTGCAGGGTAACATCCACTGCCTAGATGGATCACATGCAAAAGCACAGCCTAGAGAGAAATGCTCTGGGTTCCAGTTGTTTTTCATTCCCTGTGGGTTTGTAAAGATAAATGATGTTCAGTACTGAATCGAAGTAGATTTTCAGGGGGTTTAGACAAAATGGAAATCCTCTGTTAGCGCTGCCAACCTACACTTATTCAGCTAACAAACACTGTTCCTGAAAAAACTGTCAGCTAGGGCTATCATTTGAATCAAAGTAAATAAAGAGGCTGCCAAATTTGCCTTAAAAATCCCAATAATTGCCTATGTATTCTTTATTAGTGTCAGGTGATGGGGAAAACAGGGAAAATGAGAAACAAGGTATTAAAAGACAGCAACAGGGAGACACTGAGATAGTTAAGAAAAACTATAATTAATGTCAGTGCTGAATAATAAGCAATTTGAAGGAAAATGCATATTTTAATTTACAGGATGATTTGATCTCAGTACCATTACAAAAAAGCTCTCACCTGTTATTAATATTCTTCTACATTTTAAAGATTATTAATGATATGAAAGAGAAAAATAAAACATATGAATCAGATGACTTAATATTTTGGTTTAACCCCTGCTGTCAACTAAGCACCACACAGCCCCTTGTTCACTGTCCACTCAGTGGGTTGGCAGGAAGAGAACTGGAAGGGTAAAAGTGAGAAAACTCATGGGTTGCGATAAGAACAGTTAATAATTGAAATAAAAGTAACAGCAGTAATAACAATAAAAGAGAAATAAACCCAAAAAAAGACAATTGATTTAAATGAAAACTGGTTTTCACTATCAACTGACCAATGCCCTGCCAGTCCCCATGATGCCTTGAAGTGGCTACCTGAAAACAGAGGCTAGACAAGAATAAGAGAATGAAAGCAGGTATTTATTTGAAGGGCCTTCAAAGGCACACCTTGAGAGTCAAAAGCCTTTGAGGGGCTCACCCAAGATGGACACTGGGTCATAGGCTCTTCACACTTTTATAGATTTGGTCCATTTGCATATCAGTGTTAATTCTCCAATTGTAATTTCAGTTAATGATGTAGTAACCCCAAGTTTGCTCCTCCTCTCAAGGCTTTAGTTTACATATCTAGGTGTCCTTGGAGAGCAAACCTAGAGAGGGTTGTTATGTCTAACCAGCATGAGAGAACAGCAGCTAACAGGTCACACGGAACTTCAGAGTTACACACTAGGCAGTACAGGGTCTGAAAAATACAAAAGTTAAAACCAAGGGCATCACTCATGAAGTGACTGCCCTCTGGCCAACCTTCCCCCTAACTTTATTGCTGAGCATGAGACCATATGGTTTGGGACATCCCTTTGGTCAGCTGGAGTCAATTGTCCTGGCTGTGTCCCCTCCCAACCCCTTGTGCACCCCCAGCCCACGCACTGGTAGGGTGGGGCTCTGTGTAAGCCCTGCTCTGCAATAACCAAAAAACATCCCCATTATCAACACTGTTTCCAGCATAAATCCAAATCACAGTCCCATACCAGCTACTGTGAAGAAATTTAACTCTACCCTAGCCATAAACAGCCACTTAAATACATGTTGCCCAGAAAATAGAGGATAGATAGAGATTTTAATGAGCAAATGAGCTTTGATCTGTGTGTGGTGATAATTTTTGGAACGCAGCAGCATGACTGCCAACAGCAGATGCAGGGCCACCAAAAGCAAATGCCAGACACCCTTGGTCTTCAGCTCTACTTCTAGGGAGCTTACTTTTCCCAGAATACGTATTCCTTACACATCCTTGCCCAGGTGCACATTCTCAAAGTCAAGCCCAGACTATTTCTCATAGGACGATACAAACAACACAGATCGATCACAGGATAGCAAGGACATAGGAATGGGACTTCTGAGGTATCTGCACCTTTCAGTGACAACTGCAATGCTCTCGTGGCCTGGGAGAGCATGGCTTGTAAGGCAACTTTTTGCTTCTACACCGAGACTGTCTTTGGGGTATTGGCTGCAGGGAGATGGAGGTCCTGAAGAGTGGAGATGAGCATGTGAGTCTGGTAACCTGCTCAGCTAACACTATCAATGCCAGAAAAAGAATACATAGAATAAATATGGGATAAATCAGAAAATCACTTCCATTGGTGGACTCCACAAAAAGAGTCTTTTTCGGCAGGTGCCACATAGTTATTCCTAGTACTAATGGCATCTGTTGTGATGTCTCAAGAGACATAGGGTAGCCCCAAGCACTGGCTTTCTGGCACAACTTACTTACTGCTTGCTCTGCTTACTCCAGACTGAGTACAGCAGAGCACAGATCGTTTCCACCTACCCGCATCTGTTTGATCCTTTTATTGTTAGTCAAATATCTGCCTGATAATCCTGCCCCAGTGCCTTGGCCTACAAAATGAAACATTTGGTCTCCAGTAGATGTGGAAAATGGGGACTGCTGGCAAACAGATCTGAGGAGGCTCTGGGAGCACTACTCCGGCTCTCTGCCCCTGCAGCACTCACTGCTGGGTGGGGTCTGCTCTCAGGGTCACTCAGGTGACTCAGACCTAGACTTCCTAAGGCTTCTCTAATAATGAGAAATACAATATTTTCCACTTATAAATTTTAATTCAAAAAATAGTTTTAAAAGCCCATTCTTCTAAAAGGAGTGAAATTCTAGTTCTTCAGTCACCATCAACAAGGGGACAAGTCACTGCATGGTTTACTCTGCTTTCCTTACAATGACTTACTTTCAGTTCCTCAAAATTTATATCTAGATGAATTTCTTAGCATTCTCCTTTCTTTCCAGATTCCAAGTTTCTCTTTGTGGAGAGAAATAATAACACTGAAGTGGAAATGCTTCTTGTGAAGCACTGAGATGCCTAAATCGACAGAAGATTGGAGAAAAGCACCTGAAGGACTACAGGTAGGAGTCACTGTAGCATATGATTGATTACCCAGAGGCTGAGGAGCCAACAGCTCTGAAGAATCAAGCAGTGTTTGGATCTGCACAAACTGAGCTCAGGAAGATTTTCTTCTCTGAAGTCCAAGCACCTTGTGCTATTCATGGATGTTCATCTTAGCTGCTTCCTGTCTGCTCTAACGTTTTGGAGATGCTGTTCCTTATAGGAATGCCCTCACTAGCAGAGGAGCAAGGTACTTGTTGCTCTTTTCACAGTAGGGCGTGTTCCTGTTGCTGTTTAGAGAAGTGTCTTCAATGCAAGGTCAATTCCTCACTGAGTCAGTGTGCCTGGCCACCAGCTGCCCACCAGAGCTGTCAGTGGGGACTATCTCAGCTAACAATTCTGTAGATACTTACTGGGAGGAAAAGCAATCATCCAAGCTGCTCCACTGGTAGCGTGAACCATTCACAACAGCAATCCATAGACCAAAACAGATCACTTATATTACACAGTGTCTTGAATTTAGTCTGTTCTAGTAAATTCCTTAGTATGCAGGACTTACTCTCTAGGAGTGCCCACCTTTCTCCACTGACTGCAGAAGAGTTCAGCAAGACTAGTTTTGACCTAACATTTAGATAGCTGAAGTTCAGCAAAATTAATTTTCACCCTCAATGATTGCTGGGTAATTCCAGTTAAAACTTTCCCATCATATTTCCCCAAAGTTTTTCCTTCAGAAGACATTTATCAAACAGAAATCTGGCATTACTCATCTGCATTGTGCTGGTGGACAATAAAGTCTATTGCTTTTCTGCAATAGTTCAGTCACTATCTTCCCACTTCAAGTTTTCCTGCATCATCACAAATTTCAAAGGTGGATCTCACAGGGGCTCTCCAGATGATGATAAGGCAAAAGTCTGTGATAGGATATCAATATGCCACTGCAAACAGTGTCATTTTCCATGAAGAATTTTTTCCCTATTATCCAATCCAAACATCTCCTGGTGCAACTTGATGCTATTTCTTCTTGCCCTTATTACTTGTTACCTGAGAGAAGAAGCTAACCCCCACCTGGCTACACCCTCCTTTCAGGCAGCTTTAGAGAGTGATAAGGTCCCCCCTGAGCCTCCTTTTCTCCAGGCTAAACACCCCCAGCTCCCTCAGCTGCTCCTCACAGCACTTGTGCTCCAGACCCTTCCCCAGCTCCGTTGCCCTTCTCTGGACACGCTCCAGCCCCTCAATGTCTTTCTGGCAGTGAGGGGCCCAGAACTGAGCACAGGATTGGAGGTGTGGCCTCAGCAGTGCCGAGTACAGGGGGACGGTCACTGCCCTGGTCCTGCTGGCCACACCACTGCTGATCCAGGCCAGGATGCCATTGGCTTTCTTGGGCACCTGGGCACAGCTGGATCATGTTCAGCTGCTGTTGACCAGCACTCCCAGGTTCTTTTCCACCAGGCAGCTTTCCAGCCACTGCCCCCAGCCTGTAGCACTGCCTGGGGTTGTGTGACCCCAGTGCAGGACCTGGCACTTGGCCTTGTTGAACCTCACAATTTGGCCCTGGCCCTCTGATCCAGCCTGCCCAGTAGAGCCTTCCTGCCCTCCACCAGATCAGCTTAGTGTTGCCTGCAAACTGACTGATGACGTGCTCTATGCCCTCATCCAGATTGTTGGTAAAGATATTAGTCAGGGCTGGCCCAAATACCTCAGAGCCCTGGGGGACACCACTAGTGACAGGCCCCCAGCTGGATGTAACTCCATTCCCCACCACTCTTTGGGCCCATCCATCCATCCATCCATCCATCCATCCATCCATCCATCCATCCATCCATCCATCCATCCATCCAGTTTTATACCCATTGAAGAGTACACACATCCAAGCCATGAGCAACCAGTTTCTCCAGGAAAATGCTACGGGAAATGGTGTCAAAGGCTTTACTAAAAGTCCAGATAGACGTAACCCACGTACATTCCTCATCCCAGGGCTAGTGATCCTAAGATTTCTCCCAGCTGCTTACAGAATACTTGGTCTGCTTCTTCATCCTGGTTGGGTGGTCCATAACAGACTCCCACTTGGATATCTGCCCTGTTGGCCTTCCCTCTGATTCTTACCCATAAACAATTGCTTGGTTTTTCAAGAACACTAGTGTCATTCTCTTCTAGAATGTATTTTAAAATGAAGATTGTAAAGTATTCAACCTATCAAATAATTTATAGATCAACAGATAAATGGTAAATACACACCACAGTAAACCCATGTTACTGTCAGAATTAGAACCCAAAACTTCAACCACCTTTGCCTACCTCAGTGACTGGAACATCATGGGACCATGGATTCATGGTGGGGGGTGCAGCAGTGGTTTAAGAAGATACTAACCTCCAGATGTCTACTATTGCCTCCCTCCTTGCCTTCTCTCACCCCCGCAGCTGGACACAACTGCCTTCACACATCAAGTGTGTGCCCTTCTAGTCTGTTTTAATAGAGCTAGTTCTTGAAGCTTAAATTACTGGAGCATTATCTCAAGACGTGCAAACTGGGTCACAGATGGGAGGAGGGAAGAGATGAGAGAAATTTTTATATGACTACACCTACAAAAGCCTGTCAGACTGCAGTCTTGCATGTTAGCATCACAGAGTATAGTACCATTGAATTTTTAGGCAGCAAGATGAATTTTTACCTCCAGTGACCATCAAGCAAGCTCATTTAAATACTTCTCACTATCCTTACCCAAAAGCATTTCTTTGTAATGGAAATAATTGACCAAAGGCACTTCATTCCATCTATTCAGATTATCCTTGTGCACAGAATATAAGTTTCCACTGATTGAGAGCTGACACTTTGACTAATATAAGACCCTTCCCTGATTCCCACAAATTAAGCGTGTGCTTTGAAACTATTGTAATTTTCTCACTCTCCTGAAAAGTGCCCCCCTTGGAAATGAGGTGTTTGAAAAATAATGTTGCTACAGTCCTGTGCTGGCTAGCATGATGTCCCGGGCACCGAGCAATCTTCTGCCTGCCTCGAGCGAGGACAGACGGACACCGACCATGGCACAGGAGGGCTGGCAAAGCACCTGCTTGGGTTCACCTTGCCCACCAGTGTTGAAGGCATGCAAGGAGGTAAGAAAAAAGCAGAGGGACTCCTTCGTGGAGGAAAGGGTTTATTGAAGGGAAAAATCTACAGCAAGAACCCAAAGCCACGTGGCTTGTGGGGAATTTTGTACTCCCACAATTGGGGCGTGGAAAACACACAGCAACCAATGGAACATCAGCCAGGGGGTATAACTGAGGCAGGGAGAAGGAATTACAGCAAATGGGAGAAGGGGTAGGTGGGGAGGAATAACAAGAACCAATTAACAACCAAAGAACATAGAACTCTGGAAATACAACCAAAAGTGAGAAATAAGGGGAGGGGACAGCTGCAGCCAATAGTAAGCCACTGATTTAAGTATTTTTCACAGCCTTTTGAATGCTCAGGGCTTTTGGGCTGTGGCAGCATCAAACCAATGGACCTTTGGGTCCACTTGATCCAGCTGATCCTGGCTTTGGCCATGGTTCACTGCAACAAAATGTGATACACATCAGAGCAAATTCTTCCACTTTTTGATGATTTCATTATCTCTGTAAATTTAGGATAATCAGGGTAGATGTAGTTAACACTTCTACCTAACAAATGTTTCTTTGGCTGGAGTCTGAGCTGAAACATTACACAGGTTTCATGACCCCCAGATTTGTCTGAATCTAAGCAGATTCCTAATGACACGCAGCTATCCACGTGAGTTTTTATGTCTCTCTCTCTACTTACATGTCTGCAGCTAAACACAAAGTTAGGGCCCAACCCTGGACCTGGAGGCCAAGTGACAGGGAGCATTCTGCACCCACCTGGTGGCCTGTCTATGGCAGATTTCTCTGAGGGAGAACAGGTGGGAGCATGGAGGGCACAATCAGGGAAAGTATTATCAACTAAGAAGTGCAGTTGTTGCCCAGGGCTCCACCTGACCTTCTGGAGCCCTTTTCCTTGTCAGTTCAGCATTGGTGAGACCAATCTGAAGTCGGGATGGGCTGTGGAGGGTTGGGTCCCCCAGTCCATCTGCACAAGACTGGTGGCCTCATGTGGAAGCTGGTCCTCACATTCTCCCCCTCAAGCACACAGTGCTTTTGTCCTCCGCCAGGAGTGTCAGTAATGCTTTTGAGAGCCCAGCATAGGAAGCAGAGCCATGACAGCCAACACAAGTGGCAGTCTGAGATGGGGCTGGCATAGGGCCATGAGAGGTAGGAGGCACCTCTCTGGAGAGAAAGACAGAAAACTGCTGTTATTATGATAATAGTCTGGGAATTAATTACTGTTGACTTATTTATTGGTCTAATTAATTCCTTGTCTTTAATAAAATTGTTACTTATTAGCCATGTAATTAATGTTTGTGAGTGGAAAGAGTAACTCCTTCGGTGCAATATAAGGCTTAGCATCACTTTGCCAGGTTTCTGGCCTGGCTTTTGAGAGCAGTTTTTGTAATAATCTGCTTATATTTAAATCTTATCTTTGCCTCTTGAAATCAGAGAGGAGTTAGGACTTCTCAGTGAGTAGTTACCCTTTCTCCATCCATCCTTACCCAATGAGCAAAATCTTCTAACAGCCAAGAGCCACAGGGCTCACCCTAGGGTAAGAAAAAGTCCCACCTGCTCCCATCTTACCTATCAGCCTCTTCCTCAGGGAACTAAGGAGCAGCAGGGAGCTGGCAGGTGGCAGCAGTCTGACAGCATCCCACTGCTCTGTGTCACAGCAAAGATGTGAGGGAGGATGTGAACTGCCAAAGAAGTGAACTGCCATCTTCTCTGCCTTGACAGAGAACTGCTCTGCTCAGAGAAATCTCTCATGGCTCAGTCACCCACGTCTCTTCTTACCTCTTTAGTTGCTTCACTTCTTCACAGGCAATGCATCAGCCCTGCATTTTCACTCCATCTCTCCAATTCTTCCCATGTGCCCTGCCATGCTGGTTCCTACCACAGTTGGGAAATTACTGGTTCAGCTTTGGCTCATCAAGAGGATATCAACTGGTCCTCTACTTGCAATCAGAGCAAGGAGGAAGTTTAGCCCATCAGCTCTTCAACAAGACCTTCAAACAGCTGTTGCCAGTGTCTGGCAATACAGTTTCCTGAGAAATCTGGAAGTGTGCCAGTGCTCCAAGTCCTATTAAAATCTCCCAGGTACATGACCAGAATGTCCTGCTCATACAATAAAAAACATACTGATGTCTGGGTATGGGATTGAAGAGAGAGATACCTCCACAGACCTGAAAGTTTAGTGGTGAATTCAGCCTCTTCCTCTCTGTTGGAACACACTGGGGCGGGTCCTGTGTCCAGAGCTCACAGATACTGGATGGCTACCCATGCACTGCAGCTCTGTGTCCTGACCCAGTGCATCACCAAGTCCTTGATGGGGCTTCCAGCCCTTCTCAGGTCTCCCAGAACTCCTGCATGTGCAGTCACTCTGTGCTTATGTTTTTTCCCCCAAATATTCAGATTAAGGAAAAGCTAGACTGGCATCTTCTATGGTTAGTAACATCTGAGAAGTTATTTTGTCAAAATCTCTCAGATTCCCACCGATTTTCTTCCAGTGGGGTTCATTTTGAATGTGGAAGAGAATAAAACATGGAATGCCTTCCTGCAAAAGTTACCAGCCCCTCTCTGCTCTGTGCTGCCTAGCTAAGGACTGCAAAGGGGTTCATCAGCCATTGAGAGTCTGCCCCTATTGCAATAAGTCTCTGCCCATGGTTCTGCATCACAGCACACCTCCACACTGCTTCACTCCAATGCTGTTCAGCAGTCCATATCTTGAATTTTTCTCACTCTACAGATGCTTTGCAGCACGGCATGCTGCCTTGCTAAGGATAAATTGTGTTTTCAGGTAATTGTTTTTTTCAGGGACCAAAAGGTTTTTGTGCACATAACACATAAATTAAACATTATTGATGCTATTACTATGATTGCATGATCCAGTTCCCAGGCTTATTTTAATGATGTACATTATGAAAAAGACATGTTGGCATAACAATGAAAAATATGCTGCTCTCCATGGCATTTCATTTTATAGATCGACAGAAGAAGTCTATGATGATAACTAATTTCATGATAAGATCATGTCGCTGTCACTTGTTGCCTGTCATAAATGAAATGTCATACACAGTCATCTATTCTACATTCTTGAGTTCATTCTAATTACTGTCCTTACACCACCGACTGTGACTGAGATACCCTGTAGCCAACAAGACTGTCTTTACCTTTGCCCTTTAATACATATCAAATCTATGGAGCAGAGGCCAAGACTTGACCTTAAGTGAATATAAATTCTGGTTTGGCTGTCAGTTACCACCATTCTTTTAATGTATGAAACTGTATGTATCGGGGAGCTTTGTGCATGCAGCCTATTCTCTCCTATCTGGTTCATTTCATAATGGCTCGTAGTGGCAGAGCTTTCAATTTAGTCCAGACATTTTTTTTCCGGTTGATTTACTATGGTTTCAGTTCTACACAGAGATGATTGAATAAAGTAACATAAATCTCCAAATGATTAGAAAATGTGATCGTCTATTACATGGACAATCAGTTTATTTAAAAACATAATTAGTTTGTACCTCAGGAAACCTTTCCCCAGTTGTGATAAAATATAAATAGTTACTGGCTCTCCTTCAGTGAAATTAAAAGCCACATAATTCTACTACTAGGAATGTGTGATTTGTTGGAGAAAAGGGTTTCTGTTTTCCCCTCTGTATTTTTAGCAGATTGATTTTTCTTTCTTCTCATCCCTTAAAAGGGAGAGAAATAGCACAGATAGATAAGATAGCATAATATAAGTAGAATTACCAGTAGTGGTGGAAATCTACTTCACAGTTGTCCTCCTAACCAAATAGAAGACAAAATCTTCAGTGATGATAGCAGGTGTTAATGCTCCACCAGCAGACTGACCACCCTTCCTGATCCTACAAGCTGTATCCTAAAAGCTTCCCTGGCTGAGAGCCACAAGACATATTGAACACTTCTAAGGTCTGGGATAGGAGGAACAGTTCACTTGTGAGAGCTGACAATGTGTACTTTAGAAGAAGAAAAGGTTTTTCTGTGTTGATGGATGTGTGCTGATGGGTTGCAAGGGACTCAGTGTCATTGGACTCAGGCTTCTCTGATAACTTACACCTCCTGGCATATTCCAAAAGCCAGGGATCTGCATAGAATCATATAATAGTTGCGTTGGAAGGCACCTTTAAAGGTCATCTAGTCCAACCCCCCTGCAATGAGCAGGAACATCTTCAGCTAGATCAAGTTGCTCAGAGCCCTGTCCTGCCTGACCATGAAAGTGTCAAGGGATGGGGCATCTACAACCTCTCTGGGCATCCTGTTGTTTTTAGAGATGCATGGCAGCATCTTATAGACAAACACCTCTGCTTATCAGCTCTGTCATGCAAGGGTTACACTTGAATGGCATAATGCCCAAATACAGCTCAAGAGCACACATGGGTAACTGAGTCCCTGTTCTCACAGGTCTGAGTGGCTAATAGAGATGTATGGATGAATTTGTGGAGTCTGACCTCAGATGGGATAAATCCAATACCAGTCAGCTGGAACAACAGTTCCACATGCTGGTTCTGTCATCTGCCTTGTCCGCATCCTTCCCTAAGTGAGAACTTGCTTCTCTGGAAGGCTGTTCTCAGCCCTGTCACAAAGATGCCACCTCCTAGGCTTTTTACTGTGGTTCACTCATTTGTGAAATGGGTGTAACAATTACTTACTTGACAAGGAAGTCAGAGGCATTCATGCATTCATGCCTCTAAAGCCTTTCAGGATCCTTACCAAAGAGTAATGTCAGACATCATTATTCACACAAACTAGTGTGAGCCATATATCCAATACTAGGGAATTTCATGCTTTGTCTTGCTGCAGTGGCAATGAGAATGAAATTCACTTTCCAGTCACATAATAATATGGAGGTTCTGAATTTGCCAACCAATTTATCTATGTGCAAATAATAAGCTTCTCTTGATGGCCACCCATTTGTTGGAAGATACTGTCAGAGCTAGAGTATATGGTGCAGATGAGCAGCACAGGTAATATATTTACACCGATGTAAACATGATTAATTTGTATTTTTTTCTGGCATCTCCATTCAGCTCTTAAATACTGTGGATTCTGTTACCAGCAGAGCCATTTCCTTATCAAAAATAATCAGTCATTCACTGCAATCTGCTCTCACCCTTAGCATTTATTTTATTCTTAATTACCATGCTGTCGGCTTCATCCCTGTAGGGTAAATTGCTTTGTCCCTCAATACACTTATAAAACACTGAAATATTAAACTCCTGATAAACAAAGTCATGTACAAGAAGAAGAAGAAACTGAGGAGTAAGAGAAGGAAGGCAAGGGCTCAGACTAGGAAGCTCTCCAGACTTTCAGCCATCTCTGGGAGCTAATGTTCATTGCTTGCCTGATAGGCAGTGAGGAGGAGGGCAGAAGAGCAAGATGAGGTACAGCAAACAACAGTTGTTCAGTTAATCTGAAATATTTAAGACCTGAGCCCAGGTCCACTGAATCAACTAAAAGGCTTCCCTGGAAACCTGTAAGTTTTGATTAAGCTCTTGGTTTCCTAGAAAATCAGCTTTTTATCAGCTCTTACAGCTGGTCTGATTCAGAAGGTCAGAACAAGGTCAAATGACTTTCCAGAGATGACATGGTGATGGAGTGTCTCATTTCAGGTTAAACCTAAAACTGTTCTCGTTGTCATATCTATCTACCTACCTAGGCATTTATAAAACATCCATCATTGTGGTATCTCAAAATTTACACAGTCACTTAAGCAGTCTGAAAAGCTGTTCTCTACCACAGACTCATACTTGCTGACTGGAGAGGGAGCTGTTCTTTTTCATTCCCCTCCTGTCTCCAAGGTACTGAAAGCAAAGCAAACTCTTTTTTTGCCATTACTATGGAGAAGAGAATCACACTATCCAGGCTTGTTAACTACTGGCTGGCAAGACAAACATTGCTAATAAAAATATGTCTTATTTAAAAATAAATTACTTTCCTAAATAGAAATGCTAAATAGCAGCAAAGCACCTCCCTCTTTTTGCTAATAGATTGGATCTCTTACGTCTTATTTGCTATTTGTCCCTGGCTGAAGTTAGTAAGGTAAAGGAACATGTTGTTCGCCTGTCCAAATATGTTCTTTATTTGCAGCCAGCTCAAATAACATTTTATATGTCTCCTACTCCCAGATGTTATGTCTCAAACCTGTATCATCAGCTTTGGCGAGGGAAAGGTATCTTGTCTAGTCTCTGGCAATATCTATCTTTATAACCTGACATAACCTTGCAGATGCTTATTCTGTGGAAGGGCAATACATATCTCAAAAAACTTGTTAGAAATCAGCATGCAAAAAGGTTAAGGAAAACACATAATAAATAAAATAAAGAAGGTTTCACGTGAAACTCAAATAGCTCAGTGCAGACCCAGCCTGAGAAGAAAATTTTATGGTGGAGGTGGAAATCAGGAGGAATTTTTCTTCTAAAATATGACAACCCACCTACAACCATTCACCACCTTATTATTAAAAAGATAATAGAGAAAAAGCACAGAATACACGCTCTGTAGTCATTTGACTGCAGTCAGATCAAGAACCAAAAATAGATTACTGCCCTTTAGGTCTGTTGTATGTTTTAGTAAGCTACATGATCTGAATGTGACTACGTAGGCGGTCTTTTAATTAATTCCAACTTTTTCTGTCTTTTTTCACATCTCTTCTTCTGCTTGAATATCCTGGCTTGGTCCTGGATATACCTAAGGGATCTAATTTATGTAAACTACCCAATTATTCTTCAACTGCTGTCTATCCCATTTGCAATTTTTAAATGAATATGAGTCCAGGGTGTGTAATTATATGAATAATCACAAAATGAAATTGAAGAAAACCCACAATATTTCTTTGATTATTATATCATAGAATCATATCCTAGAATGGTTTAGGTTTGAAGGGACCTCAAAGATCACCTGGTTCCAACTCCCCCACCATGGGCAGGGACACCTTTCACTAGACCAGGTTGCTCAAAGCCCCATCCAACCTGACCTTGAACATTACCAGGAATGGGACATCCACAGCTTCTCGGGGCAACCTGTTCCAGTGTCTCATCACCCTCGCAAGTTAACTTTGCTACAAGTAAAACCATACAAAACTAGAATGTATCCTTGCTCCTCCTGCCTCAGTCACACATTGATTTCAAAGGCGCCCTCCACGGATTTAAGGGCACCAGTAACCTTTTCAAGCTTATGCTTGATAGTGTGCATAAGTAGAGTCTTTCAGCAAGTGGAGCATCACACTATAGAGCTTTAGGGTGGAGAGAAGTGAAAAGGAAGGTTTCATAACTGGAATGTCAGGATATTTATATTGTTCATGTCAGAAAAAGGGATGTTCGAGACCAAGGAAATTTGTGGATTACCAGAGGCTTAAAACTTTACACTGGGCTGTCTTGGGACATTTTTAGATGACCCAGTCATCATCACAGCTGATGGGAAACAAAACTAGCTCCTCATGTACATTCAGGAAAAGACAAAATTCTGGCGATTCATGCTCCAGTGCTGCTAGACAGTCCTCATCCTCTCATGTTCTCAATATGCAGTACAAATAACACTTGACTAATCAGTATCTCAGAAGGTTGTGTCCAGGCAACTGCTGTGCAAAGCAGACATTGTGTTGTAAGGTTGAACCTGAGGTCTGTGGGTTGTACTCTATCTCTGACAGAAAAGAAGTTTTACAGTACGACATTAAGATACTGCAGCAAGTCGTGTATCAGGTCATCTGTTTCTCCTCCCTATCCTCTTCTCATTTGAGGTGTACAAGGGTTGATTATCAGATCTGAAACGTGTAGTTTAATGTACCCTCCAGAATGGGCAAAATTAATTATGGTAATTCTAACACCTACAAATATGTCCTGGTTAGCTCTTGGTCTCAAAAATATCCCTTGATGAGAAGTTCCACAGCTGACCTACTGGTTCCATGAAGTATTTCCTTTAAGTGATCTTGAGGCTTCCACTTTTTGATTTTATTGAAAGTTCCATTTTTTCAACCTTTTTTCAACCTTTCAACCTATCTTTCTATAGCAATAATTTTCCCATTACCTTTTTTTCTTTTTGACCTTTTCTTCACCTCCTTATAAGGACTTTAGTAATGTCCATATGAATTGTTCAAATTACTTATTTTCAGGCTAATCACTGTCCGTGAAATGTTCACCTCTACTCAGAGGTTCTTACCTTTCTTTGTCTTCAAGGTTTGCTGGAAAATGCCTAGTTTGCACTTGTTCTCAGGTGTTATTAATGTCACATCTGTCTAAAGAGTCCCCTATTCTACTAGCCTCCTATGATGGAGAAGCTGCATCAGTGAAAAAGAGAAGAGCTACAGGTGCCGTCAACCTGGTCTTCTATAAGGCCTTTGGTACAGGCCACCACAATATTCTTACCTTTAAAGTTGTGGGTTTGATGGAAGAACTGTTAGGTGGATAAGGAATTGGCTGGATGGCAGTACCCAAAGAATTACAGTCCATGAACCAATGTCCAAGAGGACAGCAGTAACAAGTGGTGTCCCTCAAGGATCCATTCTGGCATCAGTGCTATTAAATATCTTCATCTATGAGGTAGACACAGGGATTGATTGCACTCTAAGAAAATCTGCAGATGACACCAAGTTGAGTGGTGCAGTTGATATGCTAGAGGGAAGAGACGTCATGCAGAGAGATCTTGATAGGCTTGAGGAGTGGGCCCATGCAGATCTTATGAAATACCACAAAGCCAAGTGCAAGGTCCTGCCCAGGGGTCAGGGCAGTCCCCAGTATCAATACAGATTAGAGGATGAATGGAATGAGAGCAGCCCTCCTGAGAAGGACTTGGTGGTGCTGGTGGATGAGAGGCTGGACATGACCCAGCCATGTGCACTCACAGCCCAGAAAGCCAGAGGTGTCCTGGGCTGCATCCAAAGCAGCGTGGGCAGCAGGGCCAGGGAGGGGATTCTGCCCCTCTGCTCTGCTCTGGTGAGACCCCACCTGCAGTGCTGCATCCAGCTCTGGGGTCCCAGCACAGGGAGGACATGGAGCTGTTGGAGTCAGTCCAGAGGAGGGCCACAAAAATGATCAGAGAGATGGAACTCTTCTGTGAAGAAGGGCTGAGACAGTTGGGATTGTTCTCTTAAATCCCCGTACTGGTTCAGCACTGTCTCTCCCCTGTGCTCCCTCAAAGATTTCTGGGATGGGCAGCTAAAAAACTATAGGTTTTTTATTTCAGTTCAGCAGATGTTATTTCACTGTGTGATGGACAGCCTGGGTAAAACACCTCAGAAGGGCCTGGCTGCAGCACAAGCCAAATCCTGTCACCCGCAGGATCGATGTCCATGTCTTGGGGTGACTTTATGATGTGTATCCCCTATCACTGCTCCATGCCCAGAAATTAATTTTGTGTCTTTCTATGCCTTTAAACTGTGCCTGAGGGGGGGAGAGGAAAAAAATTGAGCAAACTTGTCAAAGCAGTTGTTTCAAGGACACAGGTACACACTCTTCTGTTTTCTGCAGCAGCGAGAGCGGAGGAAGCACCCTGCTTGCTTTTCAGCCAGCTTTCGGCCTCTTTCCTCCGGAGGGAGATGGAGAGTTGAACTTTATTTTCCTGGGACTTTGGTTTTTTCCCTTCTATTTTGGACTGTTTCAACATCAGAGCACCTTGGGAGAGTTCTCCACCGAGGCCTTGGAGGTGGGCCCACCCTAACCCAGCTCTGAGGAGGAGGAGAGAGACTCCATCTACAGAAGGACTCTGAAATTTTCCCAGGTTTCTCTCCACAGCAAGAGGTTTCATTATTTAGCACTATTATCCTTTTCCTGTGTGTTTGTTAAATAAATAGTTTTTATCTCTTTCACTTTCCCCCAAGGAAAATTTCTTTTTTCCTGAACCTGGTGGGGGAGGGCTGGTTGTAACCTGCCTTCTATCAGAGGATATTTTTCCTCCAAATTTGTCCAAACCGGCACAGTCCAAAAGGGTTCATAGAGGACCATGTTGTAAACCTGTTGTAGAGGCCTAAAAATCTTCAGCTAAACAGATCAAAGGAGCCCAGCAGCTTTGATCTGGTACTACACAAACTACCATTGATGCAGATTGGTAGCTAGGCAGAGATGACACAGATGGGCTGCTGAACACTGCATGGATTGTTTTGGTGCCCTTCAGTCATGTGATAAATGATTGGATGGTTGCAGCTTCTGATGGCTGAAAGCCACTGTAGCTGGTGGCTTCCCAAAACATTTTTAGGTTGTCAAAAAAGATGTGTCAAAATCCATGAAACTATGCAAACTCACAAAACCTTTTTCAAATACATGATGGAAAGACAGGGTGGGTTAAAAAAAAAAAAAAAAGAGGAATACATGCCAGACTAAACAGAACTTTTATCATGAGGATATCCAAGGACTGAGGAGAGGTGCATCCTATTTCTCAGAGATACCACGCTGGATCTGGGTACACCTGGCCATGGAGCTCCTTCAACTGAATTTTGTGAGGAGGCAGCAGAGGCAGCAGTTAGAGGCAGACAATTATGATTCTGGCAGCAGCAGATAGCACTGTTTGGATTTACAAAATGTTCTCATTCCTACCCTCAACTTGTCTGTTGTAGTTTTACTTTTTTTTCTAGGTTGCTGTGTATTTCATAAATGTATATATTAATGGATATGCTTAGGAGTCATATATCTAAATATTCAATGCTACACAACACTATATAGATGAATGATTGGAAGATATGACACCCAGCACAGCATTTATATGTTCTGCTGCTTGTTTTCCTGTTCACAGAGGTTCATTTATTTTCTCTCTCTCTCAAGTTCAAAGCATGCTACTTGGATAGCCTAGAAAAGAAGAGACATGTCACTGAATATGTGCTTTGTTCAGCTTTGTGAGTATCTGATTTCTCTCTGCCACAATTCATGTTAGTTAAGTCAAAAAAACACCTACTGTACAATGACAGCTGGACCATCTGGAGTTCATTCCTGTAATTATTTTCAAACACAGACAGTCCTCTGGCAAATAGGTATTTAAAAGCATCACAGGGCATGCTTATTAGTTCACTGGGGAAACAAATGTTGAGTTTCATATAATTCTGAAAAAGATATTTTCAACATCATAGCTAATAATCCTGATACAGAGAAATGGGAATGTGTGTGTGTGTGTGTGTGTAGAGTATGGATATATAATCACATAATGGCCCACCTGCAAACTGGGAATTGGAGATGACAGTCAGGGACAATTGATTTTCCCCCCTAATCACTTGGAGAGTGTGTTTTTCGTTGCAACTCTTTTGTCAATTCTTTGCAGGAATTGCATCTGGTATGGGAAATTAAAGACATTCAGACTTGAAAGGAATTGCAGTGCAAATGCATTAGCATCAAGACTTATTTGCATCGAGAAATGTATTCTGATGGCATCTTTTACAGGTGAGTAGAGAATACAGTGTTTGTGGGTTTTATGGGGATGCACCATGATCTGATATTGCCCAGGCAGAATTCGGAAATTGATGTACCAAGTATAATCACATGCTTTTCTGTCTGATGCTCAAGAAATGAATGCTTGTTGGGTCTGATTTCCAAAAGTAACCAAGCAACTTAGAAGTCCGTGATCAAAAGAGCATTAAAAAACAGACTTGCAAAGGAACTGAAATAGTTAGGGAGATTTATGAAGCCTGGAGACAAGTTAGGAACCCAGGTCACTACTGCTTTTCAGTACCTTGTCAATTGTCCTTTTAGCTGATCTGCAGTAGGTGACTACTTGTAAATTTAGATGCTTGGATATCTTTGAAAATCTGTCCCTACACACAGAAAACATCACCAAGACTTCAGCACGTTGGAATGACAAAATATTTATTTTCTCCCTAGGAGCTTTTGATAATTACCTGTCCTCTGTCATCCTTATTTACTAGTTAATGAAGCACTGCTCCTAGGGACTGAAGAGGAGGGATTCATTTTTCTCAGTGTTAGACATTTCTGCTGTATGTTTCATCAGCACAGTTATTCCCCATTTTGATGGAAAGTAAAAAGCATTACCAGCACATGATTTATTTGACCTGTGTTAGACAGATACATAAATGTGAGGTGAATCATGCTTAGAGATGCTTCTTTTCTCTTCAGTTTAATATCAACAAAATGAAGAGAAGCAGCTCAGGCGCATATGTCTAGATTAAAGATACAACATCAGGAGAAGTACAGTCAGCAGATCCAGGTAAAGTACTGTTATTATTTCCAACTACTTGGCAACGGAACACTGAGTCCTGTTCAAGAGGGATGGGGAGGTGAAAAGGGTCCAGAAAGGTGCTACCAAAATGGTCAGTGCTCAAGGACTTAAAGTGGATGAACTCCAAGGAGATGTTGTGGGAGATGACTATATTTAGTGTGGAGAAGACTAAGGAAAGATAGCATGACACCTGGCAACTACTCAAAATGCAGTTGTAAAGATGGGAGTACTAATCTCAACTCTCTAGTGGCTGATGAGGTAACAAGGGTGAACAGCCGCAAACTACAGTGGGGAAGGTTCAGACCGGATTTTAGCAAAACAATTTTCAGTGGAAGGATTGTGTAGTGGAGGAACAAGGTCTCCAGAGGTGTGATAAACTTCTCCATTTTGAGAGGTGCTCAAGACTTGGTTAGATAGAGCCCTGGCTGATCTGGCCTGGTGACAAGTTAATCCCACTTTGGTGGAAGGTTGGCTCAGAGACCTCTGTGACTTGTCACCAAACATGTCTTTGGCAGACTAAGGGAACAAAATCCCACCCTTTGTCAGTCTGAGAAACTGTCTGAATTTGGTAGTGTTTGCAATTTTTCTGAAGTGCTTACACCACCCATCTCCGGGTTTTTCCTCATTCTAGATAAGCACACATGATCATTTGCATTTTCAAATCCCCTGGCACCCAGGGGAATATTCTTCTTTCAACCTACCAATGATGTAAGACTGATGTGAAGAAATTAAACAGATAATCAATAATAAATTAATATTCAGGATTTTTTTATTGCAATGACCAGAAATTCAGGGGTGGTTCTTGCCGTAGGGACACTTTGACCCATCCCCACCAGAACTTTATAATCTTGACTGGCATTTTTGTTTATTCTCCTATTCTAGTATGCAGAGACAGCATAATGCATTGGGAATCCTTTTTTGGTCAGCTGGAGCAGCCCAATGGAAACTGGTTAAAACATGTAACTATTTTCCTTTTATTTATTTACTTTTTTTTTTTTTAATTTGTGGTTTTAGTTTTTTTTTTAAAGGTGAGAAGTAGTTCTTATTTATTCACTCACTTGTGTTGTAGATCTCTAGGGATTTTGCCGTCTGTCGCCAAGCTTACAGAGATAGGCATGTGTCATCTTGGGCTGAGAGTGATAAGCAATGTGTAGGAGAAAGCTTAAAAGCTCATTTGCAAGGTAATGGAAATTTCTCATCTTCCTGAAATATAATAACTAAATATTTTAATCTTGTTACTATTGACTTGGTAATGAATAACCTGCATCCTTTTTGTTATGTATAACCAGCTCCCTTCTAGTTATGTATTACTGTTTCCTTAAAACCCCCTTGTGTTATACACATGCACGCACACATAAAAGACTACCACAAAAATTTATGTGGAGATTCCCACTAGTCAAAATGCATTAGAGATACCACCAGAGAATTGTGAAAAACAGATTCCTTTTTCCACTGATCAAGATTCAGAAATAAAATGTCTTCAAACACTGGGAATATATTTGCAAGGATTGTAGGCTTTGTTGCAGATGCTTAGATAAATATAAGACTCTGAAACCTTTCACTTGGCTATTATGAGCAGTTATGCAAAGCCTGACTTCTTCTAAGTCAGTAATTGAAATGAGGTATGTGTGTGGAAGCTGGGTAGAAATGTCACACTGAAAAGAAGATGAAGAGCTAAAATGGAAGCTTCCTCAGATGCTAAATATTTCATTTCTACTCATGAGGATAGCTTTAGTGTACATCATTTAAAATTATTCTTTCTCTGAGGTCATGGCAATTTTGGAAGCACAGGAGCTCAGAAGATTTCTGCTCATGTTTTCATGAAAGAGAAAAATCAAGCCAAAACAAGCCAAAATAAGCCCAAACAAGCCAAAACAGCAAAGGCGGGGTCGAGAACAGAGAGTGGGGTGAAATCACACTAGAAGGGAAAGACTAAGCACAAAATTTTACACCACTGTTTTATGTTTCTTCCTCTCCTTGGCTCTATTTTCCACAATTTTACTAATTCACTCAGGCTAAACAAATAGGATGCTCAGAAATTGATTCTCTGGGTGTCTCTAGGGTCTATAGACCCATTGCAGGGAATGCCACTTTGTGCAGCAGCCTGGCAGACACACGTTGAAGCAGAAGGCAGGCAGCCTTCCCTTCCACAACTCCCACTGGTCCCCACGACCTTACTTGTGCCATGCTTTTAGGAAATATGAGTGGATACCTACAGGTCCCTGTACTTTGTGGACATATGAAAGGCTACAATGTCTCACTGAGCGGTAAAAAATAAAGGCCTTTGAATACAGGGCACAAACCACTGCAGAATGTTATAGCTCGAGAGTTAAATTCATAACCCAAATATCTTGAGACTCAACTACAAGTGGAAACAGAAACAAGTTTCCAAAAGGCCATTTGCAGCTTGTTTCTACTAAAATAAGGAGAGTAGAGTAATCTTTCTAATGCTGCCATTCTGTCCCTCTGGTGAAAAGATGTACTGAGTCTCAGGGCAGTTAATTTGTCATCCAACATCTCTGTCTACTTTAATTTTGTATGGGCTGAATTGTGGCCAGCAGAGCCACAGTTTTGGAACACCACACTCACAAGGAAAAGTGCTGTTTTCCATGCTCAAGAGTTCAATAACAGTTTATGTGGGAAACCAGAACCACACAACTTTATGGTGGAAATATTTTGTGGGGTTTTTTTGTTGGCGTGTTATGACAGCACAGCATCATGAACGAGATGGAGATTCCAATATGGCTGGGAAAACACCTTCTAAGACTCAGGACTCACAACGTGGTATATGGGTAAATATCCAGGTGTATGTGGCACAATGAAAAACTGGATGCAGGTTTTAGCTATGGTACCTAAAGTAGTCTTGCTTCTCTAGTGCTGGAGCAGACTGTCCCTGATGGGAGCAGAGGTCTGTTCTCTGGAGCAAAATGCCACAGACCCCAGTCGTGCTGCCTCCCAGCCTCAGCATGGTGCTGCAGAGTCAGTGTGAATGACTCACTCTCACCATGCAGCTGGGAAGCGAGGCAGGCATAAATTCTGGCTCCACTGAAATCACTGGCAGGCTGAAGGGGGCAATTTATAATTGACCAGGGTATGTCCAGAATTCCACACCATCTAATTTTCAAACACTTGTGATTTACAAAGGTAGAACTCAGCCCTGCTATAAACAGAAGCAAGACATAGGCAAAAGAGAAATCAGAGAAGCTGTGTTCATCTGCACCAATTCTGAATTTTGGTTTTGGATTTCCCTAGTTCCAAAAGCATATTTACAAGAGAGTTTATGCATTTTGACTTTTATGAAGCAGATACTAATATGTAGCATGGATGAATGCATTAAACAATTATGCCTTTACTTCTGTAAAACACCGTGTGCAAGTGTGTGTATATGTGAGAGGGTATATGAGCATGTGCCTCCACCAGCTAGATACTGATACTAAGCAGCCTGGCAGCTGTAAAAATCAATTTGTTTGCAATGATCACCTTATGTCTTCTAATTCCATGAAAATTCTGGGGCTGTGGATTCATATTGATTTCTTTATACTATTTTAGGCTTTATTCTTAGGAATTGGTTTCAGCAGTCATTTAGCAATATACATCAGTAAAACTGAGTAAAATCTACACAAGCAGATCTTCTTTAACACAAATTAGCCCTAATATTTCTCATTGACTAAGTATGAGAGATATGCAGTTTTACTGTTCATCATCATGCAAGGGAGAAACATATTAGGGCATATATGAATTATGAGAAATGAGAAAAATACCATAAATTCTTGGACTACTGGATGGATTAAGTTTTGCACAGAATCAAATGAAATGATGAAAAGTTTCATTTAATGTAACTCTGATAGTGGTGTTATGCTTGAAAAATGTACACTGCAGCATGCTGTGGTACATATGGCCAGCACGATGACCAGCCATGAACAAATTTTCCCAGTCTCAAGGACACCTCCTGAATCTGTACTCTGATGTTTACATGGGACACTAAAAATGAAGAAATGGCAGCCATTCAGAATGAACCAGAAGAGGAACTTAAGAAAATGCGAGCAATACCCTTTTTGATAAACAGTAATGCAACACAGTGGCAGTGTTTACTCAAGTTCATCAAGATGATTCCTCTGAATTTACAAAGGAATTTAAAATTCAGTGTTAGAATCTGAAGCCTAATGATTACAGCTTTGATATAAAACAAAAATTGAGAGGTTGGGTTTTTTTAATGCCTGTGAGGACACCAAAGAGTCTCCTTAGCAGACGCTTGTGAGTTTCTTAAAACGAGGTGGTTTTAGGGAGTTTCAAGCTATACTAGCCAAAAATAAACAACACTGGTTTAAGTCTGTAGGACAATATGAACACCTAGGCAGAGTCTAAATGCATTTCTTTATGTAAAATAATAAAAAGAAAAATTAAATCCCCTTAGTTGGTGTGGCATTCTGAGGGCAAAACCAATAGGATTAATCTGGTATTACACAGAGAATTGTAGTGTTGAAATCTACACTCCAGGCAGTCATACTGAACACTTTCTGTAGTCTCTGAAGGACCAATTCTTCATGGAGAAATCTAAGCATGAATTGCTCCAGACAGTCCTATGGACATCAGGCAGATAGTTTAGATAGAGACACCTGAAGTCCAGCAAGGTAGATCATTCCTGTTAAATCTGAAAGTGCCTTATTTAGTATCACTGAATTGCTCCAAACCCCTGAAAGTCTGTTAATGCCATACCTAGGAATGCTTCAGTTTTGTTAGTGTTAGGCATTGAGTACTCCTAATCCTGGACTGCATTCATATGAGGAATGCAATTCAACAGAGAAACTGTCAAATTAGACAACTGCATGTGCACAGCAGGTGTCTTAGTCAGTAGCAGAGTCCAGAGAATGATTCAGTCATGCCCTAGAAGGAAGAGGTATAAAGGTTGCCCTCACACAGGTATTGAAAAACTTCTTAAGTACTGGGGAGTACCCATCTGATGTCCAGCTGCTGCTGCTGAAAGGCAAAGCCTCCCTGATGTCCTGTGTCTTACCTGCCAGCCCTATGCTGACATCTTGGATATCCTAAGACATTACAGGAGGCATTAACCACTACTGTTTAAGTAAATGAATCCCACGCTCAGATGTTTAGAGTGAACTGAACTATGTGGGGTACAGGGTGATGAATGATCTGTAAGAATGATGTCAGACATTTAACTTTCTCTTGATCTTTTGAGGTCTTCAGTTTAAATACTGTCACAAAAGTGAGGCATTGTCCACTGTAAAGGCCTCATTCATCCATTCTGCCTCACATGTAGTTCTTCCCAGGAATAACATGGATGGACCAAATTGTGAGGCTGACCACCTCAGAGTAAATACAGTGGGAAGCTGCTGCTCCCTTTCTACTTAAAACTGGTACCTGTGTTTAGCAGATGTCACTAAACATCTGAATAGCTTCCTAAGAGATGCAGGGTCCCACTATCATTTCTGACACTTTTGTGTACAGGCTGAAGTGACCTTTTTTCTTAAAATTGTGTCTAGTTCAACAAGACATGAAGGACTCGATGCAGGAATGATTAAGTGGCATTCTGTGTGCCATGAAGGAGGCTAGACTAGATAATCATAATGGCTTCACCCAACCTTAATAATCTCCAAAGTCTATGAGCAGCTAGTGGGCAAGAAGCAGGTTAAGAAACACAGATGGCTGCGAGTGGAAGTTACTCTCTGACCTTCAGCTCTGTGTGAGCCATGCATCAGGGTTATGGCAAAAGTCATCATAGTACAAGACTAAAAGATTTGTGTGGTACAAGATTAAATCAGTAGAAAAGCCATAAATTGCCTACTTCCCTCTAGAACAGAAACTGGTTGTTTGGGGGGGTTTTGTTTATTTGTTTGTTTGTGCCATGTCTGTTAATAAATATATTGCAGCAGATGGAAGAACAGTTTCTTTCTTTCTTAGTCCCTGTTTCATTACTGGGAGCACTGGAATCCAATACCATCTGCCCAGAGGCAACACTTTACTCAGCTACTGAGTGAAATGTCACCTCACATCAGCTCACACATCAACCTCAGCTGAAAGAAAACTCCCTCACTGATAAGATGTTCCTACATTTCCCCAAGTGTTCATTTTTTATCTTCCCTGAGAAAGTTATTAGTGGTGCTAAAAGCATTGTATTTAAAAGAGTCAGTCTATGTAATGACATCAATATGCCAAACTAGTTTCCACATAATCCAATCCTCCTCCTCATCGTTATTCTTGTTAATCTTGTTGTATTCCATAAGAGCCTTGCAATGAATCAAGAGTTCCTGGTACCAGGTACTGTACAAACATAGAGTGTAAAGGTGCCTCCAAGGCACTCAGAACTGGCAACTACAGCCAACAGAGGATGCAAAAAAGTACTGATAATTAGGAAGAAGGATTGGTTGTATCTGTGTCCAGGTGGTTTGCGCACACCAGTAGTCCATGAGAAGTTATTGGGGGTCTAATGGAAAAGAAGAGGTTATGAAGGCCTAAGAGAGGGATGCTGGAGGCACACAAATTCACCACTACTGTCCCAAATGCAAAGGACGTTAGGTACAAATGTGTGAAAACACACACTTGAATGATATCCAGGTTAGGAAAGAATGCTTGCAACAGGTGAGGATGTGGGAGTAACTGAGATGGGACTCACCCTTTCAACACAAGGGTGAAAGCAGTCCATTAAAGAAGTCAGAAAATGTAAGTAGTTTGTGTTGCTGTAGTATCACAAAGGCACCTGTCAAGGATGTTAAAAAGAGAATTACATAGTCAGTAATAGGAATATCACCTCCTTTTTAACTCCATGGTGACTGGGTACTGACAGGGCAAGACAGTATTTAGCAGGGTACAGAAAAAGGAAGGTTGATTGTGGAGAAAAGATGGGAATTGAAAGGTATTTCATTTACCTGGAAACCTTCAAGCAACTAACAAAATATTGCTGCATCCAAAAATGGATTGTTTTCTATTGATCTCTTCATAAATCCCAGCATTTCTGTTTCTTCTATTTATAGCTGTGCTGGCAGAACAAAACAGGCACATAATTTATTCTGAACAGCCTTGTATCACAGACACAATCTGAACCTTCACCCATTACTCTAACTGGTAAATTTTTTGAGAGGGAGAAATTCTGGCTGCTTGTTCAGGATCCCTCTCCTGACCAGAAGTACACTGTGCCTGCTCAGAGAGGTGAATCACAGCAAACAGTATGTTTGTCAGCAAAAGTGCTGGGTTAATTCTTGCTATAGATGAGAGGTTTCCAAAGACAGGGATTGCCTCTGCCCCCTAAGGCTGGCCCAGAGCAGCTGAAAATCTGACTTGTTCTCTTTTGTGATTTCATACAATTCTCTTGGGATTAAATATTTTGCATTCAGCATCACTTCTTACTTTCTCCTCCATTGCTCCCTGGTTTGCTCCTCACTTTATTTTAGATTCAGTTTACCAATGGACTTTGACTTTTTGAAATTTATTTTGTCATAGCAAAATGTCTTCTTTCTTCTGGGCTGCCTTCCAAAGATTTCTTGTTGAAATTGGCTCCTAAATTTTAATTAAAGGAACCTCTTGTTTGGCCCATAAATTAAAATGTTCTGAATTTTTTTTTTCTGTCCATTTCAAGGCATCAAGCCAAACAAGAAACACTGAAAACTGTCCAGAAATATCCTTTTCTTTATTGTCTTTCTTCTCTGCTTGAGTCTGTCTCCAAGAGACAGAGCTATAGCTAGCCGTGTTCTTGCCACGGTCCTGTGCCATCCCGTTGGAAGTACTCTCTCCAGAACAAGAGACCTCATGGGAGGGCAGTGACATCAATGAGGGCACATCAGCACATTAACTGAGTGGCAGCCTGGACTTTGCTGTCCTGCTCCTGAACTCCTGGAGAAAGACGGGAGCGGGAGTGCAATGTCATACGCTTTGGTCATCTGAGTTGAAGTTGTGTCAACCATTTGCTCTCATTCTTAGGAGATTAGCCATTAGGATAAGTAATTTCCCTGATCTTCAAAATACTTGTAACAATCCAGATATGAAAGAAAAATGATGAATAGCAACAATACCACCTCTCATCCTCTTTCCATCCCTCTTTTTAGGGCATCTTTAGCTGCATGAAGAGATTCTGCAAGAAGTATATGAACAGCTAAAAGGTCAAAGCACATCCACACACAGGATGAGTGGGGCTAAAGCCATTATAGCTCCCAGCCCCCATACAGCACCCAGCCCCTTTGCTGCTGCACAGGTACCACTTCAGGGGAGAAGAGTTGGCCTCTGAAGCCTGAAGTCACATTCTTAGTGATGTTGAGTCTATTTCCCCTTCCTTTTTTCTTCTACCTTCCCACAAAATTGGGTTTTTTTGTTATGAACCCTTGAGCTGGTAGTGATGCCATCCCAACTGCTCTACCTCTGCTTGTGTCATCACCTTTGTGTCCTTTCTTGCCTTTGTTCTGTAGCTGTCCCATGGCTCCTCCTGATGACTGTGCAGCACCCACAGCAGCCTGAGCTGTGGCTACACCACCAGGAGCTGGGCTCTGAGGCCTTGGATGCAGGGGGTTGACCCTTGGATGCAGGGGGTTGACCCTGGGATGGTGTGAGAGGGTGGCAGCAGGGTTGTAGACAGAGGTTTCCATCTGCAGTTTGTGGGAGTAAACCTCCATCTGCAGTGTGGGGCTAAGTCAAAGCCTGAATCTTTCATACGGAAGAGCAATACTCTGTATTCATTTTAACAAATAACAGTTTACATCCTGAAGTAAGGAGGCCAATGGGATCTGCTAAGGAAATTAGTTTCAACCATCCTCCACCCAATTTTGCATCACACCCAAACCATTACTCCTTCTCCTTGCTCTCTTTCTTCTCTGTTTCCAAAGTTTTGTTATTTTATACAATGTCAGATTTTCTACTACTACTCTACTATTACAGTAGAATTCTCTACGTAAAATTCAGTGCTGCCGCAATGAAAATCAGTCTGGCCCAGTTGCAGAGCGTGAACATGGCTTAGCAGTCAGTCAGCAAATATTGATGTTTTTGGGATGAGCCACAACACAGACCAGGGACGAACCTGGAGAAGAATGGTTACATTGAACAGCTGTTGCCATAGTGACTGACTGTGTTGGGCCCCACCAGAGTTATCTGAGTGCTTCAGTGATGGGTATGGCTGAGACAAGATGGTCTCTGGACCTTGACCTCCAAGCCATGAAGTCTGGCGTGCCACCAGAGACACTGCCAGAATTGCAACTTCTGCCAACCCCACAAAAGCAGGCCTAGATTGGACAGGGTTTAAAACCTTTGGGAAACTTCAATGTGTTTGGTCCTACTAAACTTTTTGGAGAGACAACGATGAAGGTACTAACTGAGGTCAAGACAGTGTGGCACAATATGATTTTAATTTTTGAGGATCTTGAGAAAACAGAGCATAATAAATTACATACATAATTTGTATCTACTGAACGAGGCTGGGCCCCTGCAGCATCACAATGCCTGCACAGAACAGGAGTGAAATAAAGCTGCATACTTTAAGTTTGGGAATTTCCATGCTTTCCAACTACCTGCCTTTTCCATACCTTTGTAATATCCCTCCTGGAGTTGTGCAACACTGGGGAGCCCTCTGTCTGCCCTACCATTCATACTGTCTCCAGCCCAGCACAAATGCTTGTGTGACAGGGGAAGAGTCTTCAGATTCTTTTATTGTACAACTTGTCTCCCCACCCAGCTGCTGAAGATCTGAGGAGGAGGAAGCCCTTTCTCCCCTCTTGGAGAGGCAAGTGTGCCAGGATGTGCCAATGGGAGCGCTGTGACCATTCGAAAGCTGTCCAACAAGATTCATTGAGGTCCATGAGCAGGGATGAGTCACACCTAACCACCTAACCTCAACATCAGACCTTGCAATTAATTCACTCCTTACCAACCTTAGCGTGGCATTATAACTCAGCAAACTGGAAATGCTACCTTGAGGGAAAGTTTTGAGCCTATCAGTTACTGCTCTGCCTGAAGGTCAGCAGATGTTAAATGAATGGTGCTTGGCATTCCTCTTCTCCCTGCAGTATCCACCCTAGGCTACAACGCTCAATGCCTATAGTAAATAGTATATTTACTATAGTGTTCACAAGAATTGTATGGCTATTTCTACATCCCTTTATGAGGAACCCTTTTTTCCTCCAGGAAAACCCTCTTCCTTACTGGGTTCTGTCTAAGACCTGATGGAACCAAAGAAAGAACGGGCAGCAAAAGTACAGTGTTTATACCAACACAATAATGTGAATTGATGGGAATAACTTGAATTGCTGTAAAATAAAATGGGAGTAATAAAATGCTGTGAATGTGCACATACACATTTGGACACATATATAGACACATATATAAAATAACAGAATTGTTGAGGTTGGAAGGGACATTTGGAGTTCATCTGGTCCAACCCCACTGCTCACAATAAGGTTACCTACAGAAGGTTGCTCAGGACATTCTCCATCCAGGTTTTGAAAGATGGAGGCTCCACCATTTCTCTGGGAAACCTGTTCATGTGTTCAACTACCCTCACAAAAGAAAACCCCAAAGTTTAAATGAATTTTATTGTATTTCCATTTGTGCCCATTGCCTTTTCACCTGTCTCTGGGCACTGAGAAATCTGGCTCTGTCGTCTTTACTGCCTCCCATCAGATATTTTACACATAAAGATAAGATATTCTTGAGCTTTCTCTTCTCCAGGATGAACACCCCCAGCTCCCTCAGACCCTACTTGCATCAATCCCTTGCTCATCTTTGTGGTGCTTTCCTGAACTCAGCCCAGTATGTCCAGGTCTCTCTCGCAGTGGAAAGCCCAGCACAGAGCCCAGGTGATGCACTGCAGATGTGCCTCACCAGAGCTGAGTAGAGACTTGATTTGACCTGGTGGTGATATTCCTCCTGGTGCAGTCCAACCATATGGTTTATCAACAGGTTCTCCCAGTTTTGCATAATCTGCAAATTTGCTGAAGTTGTGCTCTGTCCCATTGTGCAGACCATTAATGAAGATACTTGACCATGTTGGCCACAGTGCCAGTCCATGAGGTACAGAGCTGGTCTCCAGCTGGACTTCATGCTGCTGATTGCAAATCTCTGAGCCGGCACTTCAGCCAGTTTTCAGTGCCCTTCACTGCTCATTTATCTAGTCCATGTTTCATCAGCTTGTCAATGAGGATGTTGTGGGAGAGAGTGTCAAAAGTCTCAGTAAAGCAAAAATAAACAACATTTAGTGTTCTCTCCTCATCCATCGAGCAAGTCATCTCCCTGTAGAAGGCTATCAGGTCAGTCATGCCTGATTTCCCTTTTGTAAATCCATGCTATCTACTCCTAATCACCTTATTGTCCTTTATATATACATAAATATACAAACACACACATGCACACACATATACATACTCACATCTATATTAAACATAGCAATTCCAATTATTCCACACATATATATGGTTCAAATACTCCAATAGTGCCTAGGCCTCAGGCATCATTGCAGAAAAATTTGCTTACCTAATATGTATAAAAAAACCTAAAACCCAACAAGAAATCAAACCAACTAACAAGGATTTAGCATGAGAAAAAAATGCACCAGCCAATGAATCTAGATAAATCTAAAGTATGCCAGCATCCAGAACAGCATATTCTAGCTGCTCCATCTAAAGGAGACACCATAAGTGAACTGTGAACTGCACTCAAAGGTCAGTGCCGGTAGAAGGATCCAGCCCAGGAGATGTGAGCTCTGAGGGATGGGCTTTACTCTGACACCACTGGCAACAGCTTTGCACAAGCAGTGGGCTTCCAGTCTAAGCTACTATTTGAAATGTTATTAATCTTTTCTCGAAATGTATTGGCCTTGGTTGCAAGACAAATTCCCTAGATGGTAGCAGAAGATGATGGCAGCACGCCTTTGCTCCTGTACAAATGTGTGCACTGATTAATATTTGTGCATCTCTTTCAAAATTGGAAGGGTTATACTCCTGCAAATTAGACTGTCATTCTTATTGTCGCAGATCCCCAAATGCCTGAAAGGTTCCCTGACTTTTTAGGTTTCACAGGCTTAGTGATTTCTCCAGGATTTTCCATTGGCATCAGTCTCCAAATGCTCAGATGAGCACAGATGTGAGCACCTGAGTTGGTCACTCTGCTCAGCTGCATGTCTGCTGACACCCTGGAACCTCTTTCCTCTCTTCCAAACCACATACAAAATGCCATCCAGTTTAGTTATACTCATGCCTTTCTTTACAGACCATACAAAGATATGTACACTCAAAAGTTTCATGCCTGTCATCTGTCATTAGTGCTATCAGAGCAGGGGCTGCAATCTAGGAGTGTTCTGCTCACTATTCTGATCTGACCCTAAACCAGAAAAATGCTCTAAATCAGGTTGCTGGTTTGTGATGATCAGAGGCAGCCAAGATTGAGCTGGGAAGTCAATCTGCAGGTCACCATCAGGTCCAGGGATCACTGTGCACCCACCTGGGGACAGCAATGGGCTGAGGCCAGACCAGACCATGAGCATGTGGATGGACAAGTCTCGGTGGAGCCCATGGCCATGCAGGGCAGGACTGTGGGATCTGCAGACTGGCCCTGCTGCAGGATCACTGGGGCAGGGATTTGGTCTTGGGGAGCTGCCATAGGGTCCTGAGCCCTGGGCAGGGTGGGGAGGAACCCTGGAGAGGGGATCAGGGCCACCAAAACCTACTAGTGCAGTCAGGACACTGACATACACCTCTCCAGACAATCTTACTGTGTTCTGATTTTTCTTCTGCTTTCCAAAACACTATGATAATCATTTTATGGTAATAATCTAAATTAAGTCAATTAGGCTAAAATTAAAGGAGTACCTTAAATGACAGGAGAAAATTATTTACCTTACTCTGCTTCCTGAGGACTCCTAAATGCTTAAGTAAGTAAATACATTTAAATGCAGCTGACAGTATTTGCAACAAGTGTAGACATGAAGAATGCTGATGAATGCATAAATAATTTCATTTCCATTCAGTCTTTCAAGCGAAGGAAATGCTGCAAGTGAACAATTTCTGCTTTGCAGACTTAGACTTTACCCTCAAAAAAGCCAAGAGAGAAATAAATTGCTTTTTACCAGCCCCTTATTCTGCCTGTGAGGGTGCAGGAGTGGAGCAGAGCTCTGCTCAGCACTGGCACCATGGGGCTCTACAAATCCATTTGCACACAGGAAAACTACTCAGGGGACAGGCTTTGCATCCATTAGCCTGGCTGGTTTGCTGGGGCATTGCTTCTGAATATAATCTCAGTGCCAAGGTGAAGTTTTGACAGTAACAACTCAATTGCCTACGTCCTTTGGAAAGTTTTTTTAATGGCAAAAATGTGGAAATGGGAGCTAGAACTCCCACCTAGCTTCAGAGAACTCAGCATGAAAAAGGTATGTTGCCAAACTAGCCCATCTTGACAAATGCCAAAACTGTTCTTTCTGCCAGTAAACACTTCAGGACTGGGCCCAGGATGTCTGCAGCATCATAATTAAGAAATTTGGAAATAATTCAGGTGTTCAAGAGGAAAAGGTACTTTCTGCTTCTGTCCTGTCACTCTGTACATGAATTAGCAGGGGTGGTGATGGATCCTCCTTTCCAGAGCATCTTTGACAGAACTGTGTGTTAAATGGAAGGAAGAGTTTCTTCCTTTCATCTTCCCACCTACACCTATATCTCACCTGTTAAATTAAGTGTCAGTGGGAAATAGAATCGTGGAATCATAGCATAATTTTAAGCTGGAAAGTACCTCTAAGATCATTGAGTCCCCCCATTACCCTGGCATCATCATATTCATCATTAAACCATGTCCCTAAATGCAACATCTACACACCCTTTAAATATCTCCAGGGACAGCAACTCAATCACTTCTCTGGCAGCCTGTTTCAGTGCTTCATAATCTCTTCAGGTATGAAATTTTCCCTGATATCCAATCTAAACCTCCCCTGGCACAACCTGAGGCCATTTCCTCTTATCCTAGTGCTTGTTACCTGGAGAAGAGGCTGACACCCACCTGGCTACAACCTCTTTTCAGGCAGCTGTAGAGAGCAGTAACGTCCCCCCTGAGCCCCCTTTTCTCCTGGCTAGACAACCCCAATTCCCTCACCCACTCATCATTCCCTAGATCCTTTACCATTTTTGTTTCTGTGTTTTGGACATGCTCCAGCAGTACTCAGAAACAGTCTGAAAAGTAATGTTTTCTCCTAGTGGAAGCAGGTCATCCTGGTAACAATTGAGTTTGAAAGGAGTGCCATGTCCAGAAGTATTTGTTTAAAACTGATGAGGCTATACTTGTGTCCAGTTCCAGGCTCCCCACTTTAAGATGATTAGGGAGAAGCAGGACATTCCTAGATTTCTGTGCCTGCTCTGATACTGATAATGACAAACAACAAGCATGAAGCTTTTGAGCCTGCATATCCTTGTATAAAGAAAGGCATAAATATAACCAAAATGGATGACATTTTGCAACCCTCATCACCCTGGAGACAACTGGCAATGGAGGAAAAATGTGTCTGTAAACATAAAAATGTAGACATTTGTGTGCCATATAATGCTAGCAAAGCAAGTAAATAAAATTTGCTATTGCAGTATATAAAAAGTGAAGGTTTGAATCACAGTTATTAGAGTTGATGCACATTCCTTTTAGTCATTTTTGTTTTAAGAATATACCTATCATGACTGTGTGCTCTAGTTACTGAATGTTAAGGAGAAAAATGAAGAAGTTCCCTGCAATCTCTGAAACACATAGTGACAAAATACACAAAATGTGTATTTAGCTAGGGCAATGCTTTTCAAGGTGGGGATAGATGGATCTCATCCAATCTGTAACACAGCATTAAGGTCCTGGATATCCCAATCTAGTTTTACAGGACTCAAGGAGCCCCAAAAACCTTGGTGATAATCCAAGAGTAGTTTGGGATATACATATGTGAGACAAGAGCTGAAGGGACACTGTTTAGAACAGGACACAGTCAGCACTTCATAGCCCATATCCTCAAAGATCTTTTTATGTGCTCAGAGTCTCCTTTGCACATCATCACTCCTCTAAACCCATAGGCAGCAAAGATTTGTAGAAGGCTCACACAAAAAGGCCTGAACCCTGACAGTGCTCCAGAGCTCTCTGTCCTTGGAATTTTTCAAGACCCAGCTGTGCGAATTCCTGGGCAGCTTAATCTGACCTCAAACTGATCCTGCTGTGTAGATACAAAAATGCTGCTAGCAAGGATTTTCTTGCTATTTTCTAAGTCCGTGAGAGACTTTTCTCTCACGCAGAAGAGGTAGCAGAGAATGTAAAAACCAAGCCACCTGCAACCTTGAAAAGTCTTCTTTATGGTATAGTATAAAAATATTTTGCCAATGGATGTTTTAGGATTTTAGCCAATCACCCCAAGGGGTGGCTGGTCCTTTGTCCAATTAGACTATGAAGAAAAAAGTCTATAAGAGAGTTTGTAAAATAATTAAATAAATCAATCTTGCTGCACAACTCCTGCCTGCTGGATCTTCTCCTCCTCCTCCCTATGGCTGCAGGACACGGTGCTATACCCTAGGGCCCAGGCCTGCGGTAATACTGCTGTGAGCAAGAGGTTGGACCAGAGACGTCCTGAGATACCTTGCAACCTGAATTACTTTGTGATTCTGTGACTTCATGGGGTATGAGAGGCCTGAGTGTCAAATTTGGCATCTGACTGCACGGCAGCATGTTCAGTAAATACAGACTAAATACCACAACCTCTCCTTGGGGCTGTCACACTCTAGGTTCTTCACTATCTTGATAGCTCTTTTATGGACCCTCTCAAATTTCTCCCCAGCCATCTTGAAGTGGAATCACTCAAGTCTGGACACTGAGGATGAGGTTTGTTTTTGTCACATGTACATGACAACCAACAAAGAAATCCAAAACAAAAGACAGGAGTAAACTCTAAGGGATCAGAGCATCCAGAGTGCCCCAGGGGCAGTGGGTGTTCTGTTTAGTGGATTTTAACATCTTTGACTACCTGGCAGTATAGGAAGGAAATACCTTAATCACATATGTAAAGGAGTCCGAACTGGGAGGTTAGATGGGCAAAATAATAAATATATAAGAGCAGCATTATTAAGTATTCTAGCAGGATTTCAGGAGGTTAGGAATATAAAGAGGAATTAAGGTGAGATTCGGTCTGGAAAAATAAAAGCTAAACACTGAAAACCTGAGCTAAATAAAAGCACAGCAGTTGTTGGGGGGGCTCACTGTGTAATGAAAGTAACAGATAAACTATGAGTATTCACATGAGACCAGGAAAATAGGACCACCTGAAGTCTCTCTAACCTGTATATTGCTGTGATCCTTTCTTCCCCTTCACATTATTTCTTCTTCCGGCCTTCTCTCTCTGGCTGCTCTGTGTTGGAATACAAAGGAAGAATGATGCCTTAGCCACCTAACATTGCACCTTCTGCAAAACTGTTGAGAGCCTAGGACCAGAGAGGAAGGGAAAAGCAGTGGCTAGGCAGTTCAGTGCTTGAACTGAGCATGAGGTGCAAGTAAAAGAGGGTGCAAACCCTGTATTTCTCCAACAGCAAAATTATAGAAACAGCATGAGGGCAGAAAGTTGCCTCATGTTGTGACTCTCTTTCCTGCCTTTTTCTGTGCATTTGCCCTCTTTGTCTTGAAGGAATAATTACAGCAAAATCAGCACATTTCAGTTATCCTTTGGACTTTTCTCTGAAAAATCTAGTAATTTCTAGCCTTAGTGATGTAAAGAAAGACTGCCAAATAAGAACATTTTCTCTTTAAAAATTTCCTTGAGCTGAAGGTAAAAAATGAAAACTGTAAAATAGGTCCATAAAGCATCAAAGAATTAATCTTTTTATTCTTCCCTGCATCTGTAACAAAAGATTTACAGTACTTCAGAGGCATTCAAGGACTGAGCTTCCTGTTCTCAAACCCAAAGCTTTGTTTCACTGTTTAATGCAGTACAATGACAGTGCTGAGTTTGTAACTCATCTCTTTATTCCATTAAATACAAAACTAACCCAGTCCCCACAGGTAGTCTCTTGCACATTCAGAAACATCTGCTACCAGGCAAGGAGGGCAAAGAAAAGGGAGAATAAATTTTCAAACTTTTGATAAAGGTAAAAAAGCATCCAGGAAGTTTTAAGTGCAATACATTCAGCTGTGAAAGAAGAGCCAGTTTCATGTGTGTGAGGAGACACTGTGAAGGAAAGGTGCTAGGATACTGTAGAAGATGTCAGGCCTGAAACAAGCACCAATACAGTTATACCAGGAAGCTTGATCTGTTTGTCCATGTTTGTCTGTCCACTCACCAGCCAGGGAAAGTACTCACCTGCTCCCAGTCCAGTTGTAGCCCAACAGCATGGTCAGGACAGCAGGTTTGGGTGTCGGTATTGCTCCAGCTGCCATCAGCAAACATGGGGCTGCCTGTCACATCCCCCAGACACCACCCATCACGGGATTTGCACATCTCATCATCCCTTTCATAGAATTATGGAATTATGAAATCATTTGGTTTGCAATGAACCTTTAATGGTCATAGAATCATGGAATGCTTTCAGTAGCAATAGATCTTAGAGGTCATCTAGCTCCAACTTCCCTGCTATGGGTAGGGACACCTTCCACTGGATCAGGTTGCTCAGAGCTCCATGCAACCTGATCCTTCCTGGTTCTTGGCCCTCCTTTTGCTGCTTGTAGCTCTCTTCCCAGACTCCAGCCTTCCCCCAGTTACACAACCTGCCTCTGAAGCCCATTCCCCCCTTGGCGACAGTTCTGGCACATCAATACCCAAACCTGGTATTTTTGACTCATTTACGTGGTTATTCTTGGCCTTGCATGGCACTGCTGACGTGGTCACTTATTGCCACTGCTGTTGGTGTCACCCAGCTCTACGCCACAAAGGCCCCAATGACCTGCAGAGTTTAAGTGTTTCTCATGTGCCCAGCCTTTGTCACCTGTGTAACCTGGACATCCATCTTGGCATGGACATTGCTGTCACCTTCTTGCTCTGGTTTTGGCTGAGTCTAGCAGTTTGTCCTGTCACATCCAGGAGCTACAATTAACCCTGAAGCATGACTTCTGCATACCACTGTGTGTGCTTAATCAATTCTCTTTCCATCTATGAATGTCAGAGGCAGCTGCTGGAAAAAAATCTTCTGTGGAATTGTACTTAAGGAGCAACCTGGGAAGTCTGGACAAAGAAGTGAAGGTACTAGGGACAAATACAGAGAAGAAACGGGTTAGATACAAAGACTTCTCTCTGAAAATGTACTGAATGAAAGGTTTTCCCCTGGGTGCATACTGCTTTGAAAAGCTGGGGTATTTTTAACCTGACCTTCACAAATAGGCAAATAGGGTCATGAGGGTTCAGTGAAAAATTATTTTGCTTTCTTTTCCATCTCTTTAAGGCTTGGACTAAATATCTTGTAGATATTTAATCCAAGCATGAAAAACTAATAATAGGATAGAGGATAGGTGATACCTTATGACTAAAGAGGTTTAAGAGGTTTTAGTGATACTAATAAATTGAAATTTTTTAAACTGGCTTTATATCCAGAATATGTGAGATTTACAAAGTTAAGTATGTTTTAAGCATTTCACATTGAAAAAGACCCAAGCAGAGAGGTTGCAAATGGCACGTCAGAGGTGTCTGAAAAAAGCTGTGTTCCTGTGACCACCGGAGGACCACGGTGTCCAGCTCTTGAAAAATGTTTAGACTATCAACTTGGACATGCAGGATGTCACTGAAATCAGCATGTGTGGCTAGAGGATTCTTCTTCAGCTCATTTCTGCAACCACTCACATTTTATGTGTCTTTGTTTTTTGATATGACAGATACCAAAGGCCTCACTGGAAATCCTGACTCTTTAGTCTTTAGAAGTTGGAATAGACAATGAGCTTGAGACTAGTTCTGGACAAATGCAATCCGAATGGCAATGACTAAGAAAATCAAAACAAATGAATTTGTAAAATTATTTTTCCTCAGGCATTCCAAATGTAACAGCCTCATGATTAAGCCTAAAAGTTCCCCAGGCAGAATAGTAAAAAAAAAAAGTAACAAAGGAAATCTAAAATAAAATTAAACATTTCACTGAGAGGAAGACAAGTAATTTGGTTAAACTCAATATGTTATTTACCTACATTCGTTTTTAATTTCAGTGAGGAAAGAAAGTAAGAAAAAAAATCACTTGGATCTGACCCAAAACATTGGTAAAGAGATAGTCTGAATAACACACTGTGTGGGAAAATACATTAGAGAGGACCAACTCTGCAGTACAAGTCTGGCCAGAAAGTGATGTTCAGACCACAAACTAGGCTAGACACCAGATATGAACCCTACCTTTATAGTTCAATCAACTATTTAACCCAAATTTATCCAGGAAAACCAAATCTTGATACAGACCATAGGAAGAACTAATTTTAGGGATTAAGTAACACACCCAGAGTAGGTGCCCATAATATATCCCTCAGTGTCCAGAAACAGTGAGATTTTTCTATTTTTAAAGAAAGCATTGCAAAGAATGGAGAATAAAAAGGGCGAATAACATAGCACTTTTCAGTGTACAAGAAAGAGTGGTTTTTTTGAGCTAAAAGTATATTAGTTTCCTTAAATACTTTTGCAATTATCAGATTGCTATAATGCATAATACTCAGCTGAAATCCCAGTTTAATTACCACTTTTGTGTTTAAACTTCATTCTTTATCCATAAAATACTGTGAGGCCTCCTGATTGTATTTAATATCCTCGCTCAGATGCTGTGCAGGTACCCTGAGCTATGCTCACATGAAGCAATGCTGGGTTACGTTTTCCAAGTGCCACCACATCTCATGCAAAGGAAATTAGATTCCTTTTTTAATTTAATCTCAGTTCTATTTAATTAAAGCCTTAAGAATTTTTTTTTGTTTTTGAAAAAATTGTATAATAGAGGTTTTCTGATAAATCATTCAATGTGAGTTTGAATTTTGGACAAGATATTCTAGGCTATGAATAAATTTCTAAGTGCTGGCAGGACCAAAATGTTAAAGAGCTGGGTGACAGGGATGACAAAGAGCTTCCTTATTTCTGCCTTAGAAGAGCTGTGAAAGGAAAGAATTTGTGGTTCTTCTCTGGGTATCTTTGCTATTCATCTTGTGTGCATGGGTTTGGGGAGGAAGACTAATGGAAGAACTGTTTATGCTTCTTATTCCTCTTCCATATTTTTTTCATTTGCATTATTTCTGAATAATTTGCCTTCCTTCAGATTAGTTAAATAAGAGTATTTGATGTAAGAACATAGCGGAGGACACTGTGACGCTGAGAAGCTTTATGGAAATGATTCCTGGCTGCTGACATCTCCGACTCAGGAGCATTCAACTTGAGAGACTGAGAGCAGAAAAATCTGCAGGGCACTCTGGCTCTGAGAATCTGCTTTGTTACCACCCATTTTAAAAGCATCCCAATGGAGCAGCCAGCCACTCTGGGGATGGTAGCTGTGTTTCAAATACCTCAGAAGACGGTTTCAAACTGTGATAACTGATCACTCAATAATCCCACTTTGAAGAATTCCGGATTTGCAGGTTGAAGCATCTGGAAAAAAAATGCAGAGGCTCAGTGAGCAAACTCACAGGGAAGGAGGGGTGGAAAAGAAAGACAAGATATTTCTCATCAAAAAACATTTCACAAAATTAAACCCAAAGGCATTATGTGTTTCTCCTTTAACATAGGAGCAGTGAAACACAGAAAGGTAGGAAAGTATGAAGTGGGTTACAATATTGGATTGACTAGGCTAAAAAAGAGACACAAACTTAAGTCACTGAGAAGTACAGTTAGGTCTGGAAGAAGTAAAGGCAGACAGTCCCCTGCTTTGGAGGCAGAATTTGGCTTCCAGAGCAATGCTTACATCCATTGTGAATGGAAAAAGCATCCTAATCATTCTGTATATGAGGAATTGGAAGGAGTATCAATTCAGAGCTTGAACTCCAGGACACACTCTGCATATCATATCTGCAGCTCATGCATATTCTACTCAGTCTCTGGGTGCTTCCAGTGGAGGTTTTGTTGCTAACAACCCTTCTCAAACTGTTCTCTGCTTTTGCAGTCTTTGTTTTCAGTATTATTTGCTTTTCATCTCACTACCTTACTTGGCAATATATGAGTGCTCTTGAAGTCCACTCAGGAATATTGTATACTTTGTCTCCTTGACCCATCAACCTGGCTTCCCATTTTCTGAATGCCTCCTCTAGGTCCTGCCTGCCTTGAGAGACAGCCCATGCTCGTGGGTGTTGGGCACGGGCCAGACATGCTGTTTTGGCTGCAGGTATGTGGAAGGAGCACTGCTCTCAGCCCGTCCTGAACTGCTCATCAGCCCTCTCCTCACCTTACAGCAGAGTAACTGCATCTACAGCTACTCCCTCAGCTCATCCTGTTGGGAAGATGCGTTTCATAAACATGCATAGTGGTGTTTAAGGTAAATCGGGTTATTTTGGCAGAAAACTCTTCAGGAGCACAAGAAACCCCCTGTTGGGAGGTAGGGGAAGACAATCGGGGCAGCAGAGAATAGGCTAAGAAAGGTCATGTCTTCTACCCTGTGTAACTTGCAACTGCTCCTTATATTTGACCTTACACACATGAAATAAATACACATAGGTCGCTGGATGTCCAGTATTTTTAAATATATCTTGTTTCTTTGCTTGCCTCAGATTCCCATAAATAAAAAAGAAAAAGCTTGGGTTTTTTTCCTCTTTCTAGTACATATTTTAGACTGTAATATTTTTGAGAAAACAAACTTTCTAGTTTGGCTTTGAAGAAGCCTTCGTGCAGGGCCACTCCAAACTGTGTCAGGACCTGTAGGCAATGCTGTACTACAAATAATAAACACTATTACCATCTTGAAATTTCTTAGCTGCACTGAAGCATTCTTCAACACTCTAATCACTTGTTTCAATTTTAAGAGATTTTGTATATAGCATGTTCCAAGTAGCAGAATTAGTAATGGAAACATCTGTCAAAGGGACCTGCTAAGCCTGAACTCTGCTTAAATTTGAACAATCACAGAAGTGAGATTCACATTATAGTGCTCCTTAACTTTGACAAATTGTGTGTTCCCTGGAAGAGCTTCCACAGCATGAAAAACTTGCATTGCAGATTAGCAATTAGGTTTACCCCCATGCAAGCCATCCAAGTCTTGTTATATTCAGTAGCCAGGGTCAGAATTGGAAAACAAACAGAATAAAAGAGGTTTATTAAATTATGAACCCCTTTGGAAGAACAAAAGAGAAAGCTTATTCTAAACATAATGTCATTCAGTTAGAAAACCTTATAAATAAATAAAGCAGCAGCATTAGCTTCCTAGGAAGTTCACTTACTTACAAATACAATCCTTTCAAAATCCAATTTTGCTTTTTTGCTTTTAAGGTTATCATTACCTAAGCTTGACATTAATACATTTTATATTCTTCTAACATCACCCTTAGAGTTATTCCTTAGAGAATCTTCTACAGTTAAAGGAGCATGCCTTGAAAAAGCATTGCCAACCACAATGATAAATATAAAATCCTTTCATTTCTAGAATGCATTCTATTTTTCTTAAAACTAATTTTTATTACAAGCTATGTACATGCAGCTGTTTTAGTGACTTTCTTGCCATCATTTGCTTGTTTATGATATTCTGTTTCACCACCTTGCTGTATATTTTAGCTGTAATTTTGTGCTAGGCCTGTGATTTTATTCAGCTAATGGTCTATGGAGCACCATGCACTACTGACAACATAAAAATATTTGCAAACACTTATACAAAAACTTATAAAAACATACTTAATGGCTAGGCATGACCTTAAAATACGTTTTGCATTAATTCACCAATACTGAATACCTTTGACATTTCTAACCCTTGGTCAATATAATTTATTGGCCAATACACTCAAAATCTTTAGAAAAAAATCTTTCCACACACACTGTCAATGCATACACAATGCACAGAGGGGGCAAAATAAACCTGTTTCCTTATGAAAATAAACCCAAACCCAGTATTTTTATCAACATTCAAGCACTTGGAAAGCAGATTTGGTTGTATGGATTTTTTTCAATTAAAAAACCTATTATTTTTCTCATTTTTTAATTCCAAATTTTTTGCAGAAAACAAAATTGTGAGCTCCCAGTAGTTGTTATGTGCCATGGCAGTTTGAGCTTGGTTGTCTGAAATGGTTTCTAGACCATGTTTCCAGAGGGTTTGCTTAATGATCACAATCAGAATTTATTCCCTTCAGTTACAGCATATAATAAATTGTATGCAAGACAAATTAAATGCTCCTGTACTACCACAGTTGGAATGTTTTCTAATCTCTCAGCATGCAAGCCCTTGTGATCACAGTCACCACGACTGGGTAAACAGGATTTCCCACAGCTGGAGGGTCTACTGGCAGGGAGAGCCTTGCACCATTCTCCCCAGCACAAGAACCAATATGTTCCCAGTACAGGAAAAGATCCTGTATCCCTCTATGCCTGGCAGAGGCTCTGCACAGCCCCCAGAGTGCTCTTTCATTTGCACGCCCATGCTGCGGGCCAAGGCTTCTGGTCCATCCTTCTGACCACAGGAAGGCTAGAAGTGGAGTCTGTGCAACAACACGAATGGACCCAGTATTAGTGCCACTGGGGATTAACAGCAGCCAAAGGAGTAATGAAGCTACTAATTGCTTCTCTTTCCAGACCATAATCTTAAGCACAACACTAACCTAAGCCATGGACCAGGCAAGTGGGTGATAAATGCATGGAATATATATAATATATATGTTACAGCGGGGATTCTGTAACACAATGCACCAAACCAGGAGTCCCGTGGAAAGGAAATATCTATGGACGGATTCTTGGTAGATGTTTCAGAGATGTTTATTTCTCCAGCCACATGGCCGGGATCTGCCGAGGAACTGCTGCAATCACAGGACCCGAGGGTCCTTGCCTGTGCAGGGGAACACAAACCAACCAATGGGGAACGAGGCTGAGCAGGGGCAGGGAAACCCCGTGTCTCCCCCCCAGGGGCCCTCTCCCAGGGCTACATGGCAGGGGGAGGAGACCCCAACATATATACACAGACTAGAAACCCACAGCAATATTTTTGTGCTCAATTTTTCAATTATGTGTTTACATTGCTTTTAGGCCTATTTGTGATCTTTGCTCATATTCTGACCAGTCCAATTTGTTTCCATTTCAGCTCATGAACAGGTTCTTTAGCCTGTGGTGAAATAAATTGCAGACAGAATCAGTCTACTGAATCTGGAAAAATAAATTCCTTCCCAACAAACTGGCACATACTGAGTCAAAAACCTACCCAGCTTTTTAAAACCAGTCAAGGGCAACAAGACATGTTTTGAGAGGGTCAGATGACTGTCACATTTCCAGCCATATGTTACCATTCCCTATCAATATGCAAATCTGTGGAACAGAGTAAGTCTTCTGTTGAACTTTTTTATGTACTTACAGGGTAGGAGGGAAGGTCAAGGGTCTTTGAATGAAGATTTGTTGACAAATTTTAACATAGCTTCATTGCAAGATTTCCAGGGGGTAAAAATATGCCAGATGGATGCCAAGTGAGTATTTCTTCTAGGCACAATGCAAGACTCAGCACCAGAAAATAATCTGTGGAAGAGCTTTGCATCCTTTTCTGAGGCTTCCAGAAAAGTGGCTAAAAATGTATTCTGTAGTGTTGTAAGCCACACTTGATTTCCTGTGTGGTCTTCCCATACATCCATCTCAAACCCTATTCCTCTTATGTTTCCATGGAACTGTAGGGACTGCTGTCAAATATTCCCATTACAAATGCAAGATTTGGATAATTCAATGTGCATTTCTAAGAAAGTGTGTACTTTCAGGTTGCAGAATGGAAACAGGGCTTAGTCATCATTTCCCTGCTACCCAGTCTGCTCTGAGAACATGTCCCTTGTGGCATCTCTTGCATTCTGAGTCTTCACAGGGATTTCATGGCCTGTGGGGCATAGTTCTTTGCCATGACTCCCACAACTTTCCCATTTTGTCTCCTGTTAAAGTTTCTTAGCTATTTTCTTAGCTTTTTTCCTCACTCACTGAGCACTACTTCTGATACTAAAAGTGCTCACAGCTGCTCTTTTCATGTTTGTGTTCCTATTCTTCACTGGTCTGCTGCAGTCTCCTCTGTGATGCCAGTATGTAGGTCAGCATCACTTTTGCTCACGCCGCTGTTAGCAAGTGATCTGGGCCTGAGTGTAAGTTCTGCTGATGAACTGGTTGTCTCTTTTGCCAAAAATTATTCTGCCTCTTATTAATTCTTCTTTTAACATTCAGTATATGCAATGTTCAGCAAAACTGTGATCTGCAGTAATAAAAGCTTCATCTGCTTGCCCTTGTTCTTGGCACCTCCTTGCAAATTTGGCCTTTTCATGTATTATATTTTGCTTGTCTGAGACAACAACTTCAAAAGTCTCTTTTTTTGCCTTTTTTTTTCTCATCTTTTTTATTTCTTCAGTGTGAAACACCGACAAGCAACAGCATCAGGAGTAGCCAGGGCAAATACCAAGGAATCTACATTATATTCTTATACCTTTCTGAATGAACTCCTGAACTTTTCAGCTTCAGCAGTAGCTAAGTTGCCAAAATCAATATTCTGCTTGTTCCTTTGTCTGCCCAGGAACCTGAAGGAAACCCCTGTGAAGGAGTGGCACTACAGCAGAAAGATAAAGCAGTAATGAGCTGAGAGGTGATGGCATGGTAATGGGTGGTTGCTTCTAATGATCTCTCTTCGTAGCAGAGTTTTAATACACACCCACAACAGATGTAGTAGATGACAAAGAGAATTAGACAGCTCTGTGAAATTAAGCCCTGTGTCAGCCCCTCCCTGCTGACACATTCTCTTCTCACCAACCCCTTTTGCCTTTTCTCCATCTTCTTCCCTTGCAAGAAAACTCTTAATGGCAGCTACAAAAGACAGTCACCTAGATGTGCATGTCATCTTGTAAGTTTTCCATGGCTTTAAACTACAGGTTTTTTTACTACTGTAAGCACTATTTTTAGCTGCATATTAACTACTAAGCAATGTTGAAACTTTTTCTTTTTGTGGGGAGAAAATGCATCCCATTTCATTAGAAGCACAGGAAAAGAAAGCAAAGTGTGACTGTCAACTGTTCCTAATAATCAGCTGTGTGGCATCTTTCAGTCACGTGTCAGAGACACTAAGAAATTAAGACTTACAACACAGCTACAAGAAAGGACTTTTTGGTAAGAATGCTTGCTACTTGTACTGCCAGTGATAACATCATAATTTTTATAGTAAATAATAATACCAGCAATCAGCAATATCAGAAAGACAATAAATCAAAACTGACTTATCTAAAAATGGGATTTCCCACAGGATATGTAATTTCAAGACTGGAGCCTTGACTGAAGAGGATTGTTTTGGTTTTTCTGCCAAAATCCTCCAGTTTACAGTATTTTGCACAACCTTGTCCTTGACAAGAATATGTATAGCCCTCCATCCACCATTCTGTCTTTCCTTTCTATTCATTTTTCATATTGTCTATACGAAGTTGATAGCAATTTCTGCATTTCTTGCAGTGATCAGAAGAAATGATCAAAAGTCTAAGACAGTGCACCACATTCTGTGTTTCACTGTCTGGAGGAAGGAGACAGCTCAAGCAGCACGAACACATGAAAAACACCTATGTGGTGGATTTGTTTCTGTCTTTTCCTCTCTCTTGGGTACAATATAGCTCTCGGGGTGATTTCCATGTATATTTAGCATAAAAAGTGTGGTAGGCTGTTCCCCCAAATATCACGAAATTTGAAGAGATAACGCTGGAACACTGCACTTGAGAGCCTGACATTAAATAAACATGGCCCCTGGATAAATAGTTAGTACTTCAGAAAATGAGGCCACCTACTTAAGTGCTAAGTGTGGGTTTATGTGTCTCTTTCTATAAACAGCCAGGCTTGAACATTTTAACCCAATGCATAAATCCTCAGATAATTAAACTGGACGGTGTATCTGTGCTTCACTGGTATGAGAACAAGGGCAACTGAAAACCACAGGAGTGGTTTGCCAAGGGGAAAATATGAGATATGTCTTCAGATAACCAGTTTGTCTTCAAAAATGCTAGGGGGGAAGTCAAGATTTTCTGAGATTTCTGAAGTCTATCTTAGGTTTCAGTTGGAAGGATGTATGAAGATCTAAAATTTCAAGCCAGATGTTTTCTAAAAATGTAGCTTTGGATGAAGCAAAGCTATTTGTTTTGATCAAATTAAAAATTAATAATTTCAATTTTTATCGCAGTATGTGCATAAAATAGAATACATTAACAGCATTTTAGGCCATTTGGAAATCAGGAAATTAATTTGAAAACTACCTGTTTCTGCAGAGAATTTTCACATGATTGAATCAGGATTTTCAATGGAAAATATCCCTCAAAAAAGTGACCATTAGATCCAACACCAAGCAGGGAACTGAAGCCCTCATGTCCAAGATCATGTGAAGATTGTTGTATCTTCCACTGTGCTACTGACTGGACACACACAAAACTATAGTTATGATTCAGCAATGAGCTAGCAAGGACTGTAACCCCACTATTGTGGTTGAAAGCAATATAAGGAACACCCCAGACAGAGAAAGATGTTTTTACTTCTGCTACTTAAAACCAATCACAAAGGTAACCTGAAGAGTTTAGTTGTAAATTAAAAATGATAGTAGTTGTATAGGTCTGAAATTAATTATTGCAAAATTCTGTAACGTAATGCAAAATATTTTTTAATTGGATTATAATGTTTTCTTTTTTAAGGAGACAGCTGGAGTTCCATCTGGTCTCATTTCTCACAACACAATCCATTTTGTACTATAATACTTCCAGTATGGTAATTACTATTGTTGGTTGCAAAAAACCGTAAAGTTTCAGTCTGGACAATTTCATCTGGCCTTGCAATTAAGCTGACTCAACTTTCAGTATGCTGTTGCTCAGCATATTAAAAATTATGCACCACCAAAACCAACAATAAATAGTCAGAGAAAAATATATAATTGTCTGGTATTTGAGCATATCCCTTAAAAACAGCCGATTCAGATGCAAAAAGCATTCGTTAAAAACAGAAAGAAATTACATTGACATCCACCATTGGCTTTCTTAGTGGCAAAATCCACATTCACTTCCTATGATATTTTCCAAAAAGAACAACTTCATTTAGATCATTAGAAAGACAAAGTTTTGAACAAAAAAATACTGAGTATGTTACCTATTCTAGTAGTATACTTCCAGCCTTGCAGACCAGCTCCAAAGCAATGCCCTCCACCACAGCCAGGCTACTCAAGGTATTTAGGACCACTGTTCATCTGACATGCAGAAGCTGTCCAACCTCAGGAAATCATCAGTCCAAAGGACAGAAGGAAGTTTAATGTCCTGGAAGCTATTTCCTTTCTCTGTTTAGTCTACAAAGACTGCATGGCTGTTTCTACAGCACACTGAAGTGCTTGGAGACAAAGTCATGTCCATTAGGCCTAGCTGGACAGGTAAATTGGATATAACAGGAGTGTTTGAGACCTCTTGGGCTGAGACAGATAATGCTGATGATGGACTAAAGGCACAAAGGGGCTGAAGTGATCTGTACCAGCCAGGACATGCAGGGAGCGACAAAACCAAAACATATTTTAAGCATCACTTGCAAGCTGGAGTAGCTCCCAATGCGAAACATGTACATGTGCCATGTGACCACAGTGAAACTGGGCTTTTTGCTGTTTTAATAATCCAGCAAAGAGAATCACTTTTTCAAAGTGCAGCTGTGCCATGTATTCATGTTCTGTACCTAGAGGATGAAGGCTACCGAAAATGCTAGACTGTTTTCTCCATGCACCTCTCAAACCATCTCCAACATTAAGCATATGGGGCAAATCAGAGAGTAAAGCTACAGGGAGCAGAACTCTCACTATCGAATTTCCACTTGTGCTTCACTGGGGCTGTATCTTTCAAGTGGTACTGCAGCTACTCTACAGGGAAGAGAGGGCAGTATCAACCCCTCTGGGATGTAACAGGAGGTCAGGATCTCTCCAGCTCCCTGTGATCCAGCTTGGCTAGCTATTTATTGCCCATTTCAACAGCAAATGGGTCAGTAGATAAATGCTCACATAACCTTTGTTTCACATTCATATTTACAAGGCGATGTCTGGAGAGTTGAGCCCTGGAGCTTAACCTGTGTACTGTGCTTTAAGAGGCCTGCAGATGCATGAGCATGAAGTGAATTGTTTTCTTCATCCCTTTGGTGGCTTCATTTGTGAGAATAGAAATGGGACTGTCTATATCATACTAATGCCCACAAAATTACATTCCCTGATATTACTGTCTCTACAGCATCAACAAACTTAATGTTTTTTTAAAAAATTACAGCTTGGTATTTAGATTTATTAATTTTCTTGCCTAAGGTGATTCAGTTTGGGGCTAAGTATATATTTTCACGCTTTATGTGTTCAAGGTTTTGTGAGTGCTTTCTGAGTTTTTTTATTACTATTTTTAGAAATAAGTCTGTTTCCACGTCGGAAAAAAACCAGACCTTTGGTGAATAGGCCAACCAGTCAAATCAGGGAGAAAGAAGGAAGGAGGGAGGGAAGGAGGGAAGAAAGGCAGGAAGGAGGGAAGGAAGGAAGGAGGGAGGGAAGGAAGGAAGGAGGGAGGGAAGGCAGGAGGGAAGGAAGGCAGGAAGGCAGGAAGGCAGGAAGGCAAGGAAGGCAGGAAGGAAGGAGGGAAGGCAGGAGGGAAGGAAGGCAGGAAGGCAAGGAAGGCAGGAAGGAAGGCAGGAAGGCAGGAAGGAAGGCAGGAAGGCAGGAGGGAAGGCAGGAGGGAGGGAAGGCAGGAGGGAAGGAAGGCAGGAAGGCAGGAAGGCAGGAAGGCAAGGAAGGCAGGAAGGCAAGGAAGGCAGGAAGGAAGGCAGGAAGGCAGGAAGGAAGGCAGGAAGGCAGGAGGGAAGGCAGGAGGGAAGGAAGGCAGGAAGGCAAGGAAGGCAGGAAGGCAGGCAGGAAGGCAGGAAGGCAGAAAGGCAGGAAAGAAGGAAAGAAGGAAAGAAGGAAAGAAGGAAAGAAGGAAAGAAGGAAAGAAGGAAAGAAGGAAAGAAGGAAAGAAGGAAGGGAGACTTTGCAACTCATGGGATTATCCTCTCATTTATAGGAGTTTCACATTCATGTTAAAGTTTTGATTTCAATGATTGAACACTGCTATGAAAGGAGAAGTGTTCAAAACCCAGGAGACCAGTTTTTCCAATCAGAGCAACTGGAACTGGAGCCCAGAGTGCAAACATTCATGATGATGTGTTTGCAGAGCAGCTACAGACCCAGATAGATTCTCAATGAAAAGTGAATCAGAATCAGTATATTTGACAAATTTATGCTCTTTAATAATGCCCTTTGGACTAAGTTCTTGTACTGAGTTAAGAGATTAAGGGACAGATTCAGGCTGGTGCAAAATGCTGTAGTAGAGTGCTTTCAGCAAACAGTTGAGTTTCTGAGCAAATAATCCACTGTGAAGCACTGCCTTACTGCAGTCCTCACCTCCGGGGCGAATACGCTCTAGCCTGTAATTACTGAGAGCTGTCTATCCAGTTTGGAAGTACTCTGCTGAAGAGGAAAACATTTAATCCTGTTTAGTATCCTGTTGGTCAGGTCATCATGAGTGGGCACAGGTGCAATCTGGCAGGCAGCATTTTGCCTTTCTGGGAAACTGTTTGCACTTCATATGGAAGGTCCAGTAATGGAATACATGTGGGTTTAGCTTCAGCAGGGACTGTTTTCCTATGTGAAGGGTGTTGGTGTTTCCAGAATCCAGAACATAATGTCCCTCTCTTCCTGGGCATTAATAACTAGATCATTTGAAGCAAACAGGGTTATTTTCCATTGTGCCAGATGAAGAGGAAATTGATTTCAAGAACATAATGGTTTTAAACTGACAGTAGGCTCAGACAGATAATAGGAAGAAATTCTTCACTGTGAGGGTGGCGAAATACTGGCACAGGTTGCCCAGAGAAGTTGTGGAGGCCCCATGCCTAGAAGTGTCCAAGGCCAGGTTGCATGAGGCTCTGAGCAGCTTGGTCTAGTGGAAAGTGTCCCTGCCCATGGCAGGGGGGTTGGAACAAGATCACCTTTAAGGTCCCTCCCAACCCAAGGTATTCTATGATTTTATGATGACATAGGAGCCCTTCTGTGTTAGACTCAAAGGTCCACACAGCCCACTACCCTGTCCACTACAGTGACCAGCGGCAAAGAAAGGATGTAAGAAGTAAGGCTGGTACAGAGTGACATGACTTTGGTCTGACCCTCTTGAGCCAAGACTTCCTGAGAACAAATGAAGTTTTATTTCTATTATTCAGAATAAAAATTGAATCCAGATCTTAAACCTGTACATTTGTAGATGTCTGATTTCTTTCCGGTTGGTAAAACACCTGAGGGGGAAAGGGAAAACAGGCTAGCTATACTTTTTGTTGTCATCTAATTAAGCTCTGCAAAAATTTTTCCCCCCTCTTTTAATTATTGTTCTGTGTCACTATTAACAACCAGCTTTGGACATGGGACTTCTAGACCACAGATTCCTTACAGCACTTAGAGATTTAGCTGCTCACACAGCTTGAATTCAAATTAGGGATACACATTTCTTCTGGTTTTGGGATCTGATCAGAATTGCAATCAGCATCAGAAAATAAACAGGTCCCTAGATACTTCCCCAGGCAGCATACAACCCATGGATGTCCCAAGGGAGCTTACTACCTGGGTGATTATCCAGACAGCCCCCTGGAAATCTCTGTGGGAGAACTTTTAGGGTCAAATGGCAGAAGATCAGCCTACTAGCAAACCTGGGAGCAGCAGCAGCAGCTTCCTGAGAGAAGCTCCTTGAATCTAACCCAGTGAATCTTCTCCCACAGCAATCAAAACCCCAGGATGAGGCAGGAGGGATTGCTCCTTTACCATGTTACTCATCAGAGGTTTTTTCTTTTGTTGCCAACTGAGCTGGCAGCTCTCTGTGTTAATAGAACCAGGAGCATAACAAACTCAGAGACTCCCTATGTAAAAAGCAGCATTTTGCCTTTTTCTTTTTGTTAGAATGGTTTGTTCCTTTCTGCTTGTACCCTCTTTTCAGTGTCTTCCTCCTACTTGCTTTAGCAGTGTTTATTTACAGACTGCACAACAATAACCACTCACCTGCAACCAGATATTGGGCCCCTTTCTACCAAGCTTTTTGTTATAACCCCCAAAAATCTTCACCTCAAAACTCACATGTTGGTTTTACAGTCTTTGTTCTACAACTCCTTTGGAGGTCTAGAGACTATTTCTAAGGGGTCTAGGAAAAGATCTAAGAAAAGGCAGCCTGTCACCAGCTGACTCAGTGTCCTTGAACTCTCACATTTCCCAGGATATTGTATATTTATCCACCAATCAAAAAGGTTGAAATTACTGGTTTACTCTACAACTATGAGATATGGAATGTTAAGAAGAAAGGAAAATTATAGAATCAGTCCTTGATGACAGAGAAACAGTAACAGACACTGCAGCATAAAGGAATAACCAGTGTCACACAGGTGTGATCAATGCCCAGGCTCACAGAGAAGAGCTTCCTCCCGCTAGTCATTCAGGACTCTGAGGAAGCCAGGGTTTTCTTCAGACCTGTCCCCTTGGGAGAAGATAACCACACCATGAGGTTCTGCCAGCAATGTTTTCACTCTGCCTCTGCCATGCCAGAGAGCAGAGGTCTATTCTCAGCCCTAACACACCATGGAGCTTAACAGCTCCTAGTACAGTAAGCTGTTCTCCAGCCCCTGCTCCCTTCCTCAGTTCCTCCTCCCTTGCTTCCTCTGTTTCTTTCTTCCTGCTAGTTCATTTTATTCCCCCTCACTCTTGCTGGCAGATAATTTATCTCCTGCCCTTTCCTAGACATTTCAAAAGTGTCTTAGTATTAAAGGTGTGATTTGTAAGAGCAAGCCATCAATTCTTTATCAAAAAAGCAAATTAGTCAGGATTTTAAAGCTGCTCAATAAACTAACAGTTCAACACAATTTGGCAGGTTTCAGGGGAAACTTGACCTTGCTGAGATGAATTATTGCATTCACATTCAGGATATATCTCTACGGTATGAAGAGTGTGCAGACCTTCAGAAAAGAGAAAAGATATAGTAATGGGGTAAATGAAAGGGAAGTTTTTTCTCTTTTTTTCATATGGCATGCTATAGTCCAGCTTTAACTAACTTGCCACATATCTTTAACTGAATATTGTAGAGCTCTTGATCATTTCACTAAGGTGTAATGATTTTCCTAGCCATCACAGCTGTATATTGCATGCAAAATTCACAATGTACTGAGATTATAAACCAGACAGATCTCAGCTTTGAGTCTGTGAGCTATATTCAAAAAGTCATGGCAAATAATCCATGTTTACTTGATGTGTTGTTTTTTCTTTAAATTCTTTGTCATCCCCTCCTTCAAAAGTCAAAGAAACAAGGATTAGACAGAATTAAAACTTAGAGGCAAATAGGATTCCAATTTATTACAGGCTATACTGTTCAAGAGTAATTTAAAGATCCCAGTCAATATTTATTAAAATTTTAGAAAGCTTTTAAGCAAAACATTTGCAAACTTGTTGTTGACTGATTATTCCTTCCAAACGCAGAGCAGAAAATTCACATACAATTGTTGTTATCAGTTTCCTTACACTTTTAGAAAAAATAAATACCAGGCTGTTTCTAATTGCCAGAGGGATGAATTAGTCATTTGCAGTGGAAAAAGGAATAAAGAAGTATTTAAATTATTTAAAAAATGAATACCATCCTGTATCTTGCTAGGTAAAATGAGTGAATTTAACAATATCCAATAGCTCAGAGATTTGTATTTCACATTTATTATGGAGAAATAATAACACCTTGTCCTGGGTTGCAGTGTATTCTATTACCATCCTCATGAGCTGTGGAAATCAGGTGGGGCAGTGTTTCCTTGCCTCCTCCCCCCAGACTATCTTGCTGTTAATGGCCCATCGTTGTCCTGCTGCATGACTCAGAGATAACTCCCTCCGGACTATCTTCTGTTAACGAGCCTAATCAACACTTGGCCTCATGACTCATTACCCCATTGTGAGATGCTCCAACCAGAGGGAGGAACCAAGCATCCCATCGTGGATATAATCTGAGATTCTGAACACCAGAGACAACCTTTCCACTGGATCCTCAGAGGACAGGAGCTACACAGCCACTACTGGACCTTCTGAGGAAGAGCAGACCCTTTCTACAGGATCACCACTTCAGGAGGACTGCAACCACCATTCTACCAGACTGCAACCACCACCCTGCCAAACAGGGACTCAGGTTGTATCTTGACTCTGTCAATTTGAACTAGTGTTTTCTTTTAGTTTTTTTTCCTTTTCTTTAATTTCCCCTATTAAATTGTTATTCTGACTTGGTGCCTCCCACTGGTTTGTTTTTCAAACTAGCACACACCTCTATACTTAAGTTTGCAGCTAAAATACCCATGGTAAATCTGATTTTGATTTTCTTTGCAATACAAAGAAATACAAAAGAATGCTCTTGTGGCTTGACATTTCTGGAGTGGTAGACATGCTATGTGACTGTAGGAGTCTAATGGCACTTGACCATGAATCGTGCTTCTCATGTGGTGGTAAATCTTCTCTTGCAGACTGAAAGTAATATATGGTGATCTCAGAAGTGTGAGGGGCAACCTGCAAATCGCTTTGCATTATATTCAGACCACTTATTTTTTTGTGACATTAGCAGAATTTCCATAATGCCTTTACACAATCATATTGTCCTGTGGCTGTATTGCCCTGTGCTGGCTGTCTACAAGTGGATGAAGCTCACCTGAGTTTTTCTGTATAGACTGGCTTCAGAGATAATCCTAAACCATATCAAGAAATAGCTAACACACCTCACATAAACAAGTTCAAAATTCTAAGATCAAAACAAACCATAGGTCTTTTTTAGGTTAAGAAATGAGCTTAGTTTTTTGCTATAGAGTTTACCCACCCACCACTTTGGGCTTTGCTGACTTTAGGGTTGATGGAGGATGGGAGTAGAAACATCTTTAGGGATTGAAGAAATCTCTTCTTTTTAAAGAGGGTGTTGACATTAAACTGTGAAAGAGGAGAAAAGACTCCCCTGCTCTAGGAAACACTGCCTATCCAAGAGTCACTGATAGAAATGTACTGGGGAAGGAGCATCTTTAAAACAGAATCCCTAATTCTGACTTAAATCACCTCATTTTCAACTGTGTTTCCAGCCCCTAGGAAGCTGACCCTAAGGCTGTGTTTTTCCCGTCTAGCTCTTTCAAAAACACGTCTTGCTTCAGTGAGAAAGCAGTCTGAGAAACTAGCCCAGCAGAGATTTTTCTAAAGAACCTTCATGTTGTCTGAGAATTTTTTTCAGTGGTTACTGCTGGAAAAAAAAGACTCTCTGTGAATAAAACCACTGTGATGCTTGGGTCATGTTTAAAAGCAGCTGTGAAATGCCTTTCATGAATTGTCTTAGCCCGCCAACAAAGATATGTGGAAGTAATTGCCAAGTTTGGATTTTATCTTGTGTTCCTTTCAATATTCCTGTAATTATTTCTAATTGGCAGGCAGGTTCTTCATGTTTTTTGTATTCTGCCATAAAGACAGGAAATCTCTTTCAACCCTGTTTAAGGACTCAATCACCTGACATGACATCAACGGTCATCCATGGGATATAATCGAATTTATTCTGTTTCTTCTGTTTTTTTCTTAGAAGCTGTTGCTATAGAAAGAAATGCAATGCCATTAGCTCTGTACAGATTACTTTGGAGGCAGACAAGACAGCAGAGTAAAAAGAGCTCTGAGGTCTTTAGGAGATTTATTTTGAATCCAATGTATCTTCTACATCTATATATTTGGATTTAATCCTACCAAGAAATTACCTGGAGTTAAATTTTTCAAGGTGTTTAACACCTTAAGCTCAGAGAGATTTTCTTAGTGTAATTTGATTCCAATATACTAATTTCATGCTCTCCAGGTTTACAGTGACACTTAAAAGACCTGTATGCTTTTGAAAATTCACAGGGTGCTTGTCTGCAGCTCTGGATTCCTACACACCTGGGAGAATTTGTCCTTCGTGCAGCAATATTCAATAGCCATGAAAAGAATTGATAGCCTCTATCAAATTTTCCTAAACAGAAGTTTACAGAAAAGATCCTGCCCTCAATAAAGGCTTGAGCTGGCAAGGCAATAGACAGTCCCAGCAATATGACTGGTGGCTCGATGGGATCAGAGGTGATTAACAAGCTAGGGATGAATTCTCCTGGCCTTTTTCAGGCTGAGCTTCACAGATCACAGAATTTTTGCAATAAGAATTACTGAAGGTGAAAACACCACTCAAAGTTATTTATTAATTTCACATTTCACAAAAAAATAAAGAAAAATCTGATCCCTTCAAATAACTTAGACTAAGTAAACATTATGAAGAAAGAGAAAAAAAAAAAGGAGGGGGCAGGGAAAATGTCAAAGCCAGGTTTCAGCTTTATTCATACATTGAAGGAATAAGAAGTTTACTAGTCCCTGGATTTTTTGAGTCTTATTTCCACTGCATTTTGGTGTGATGCCTGCACTTGATAAATAATAAATTACACTACTGCTGCTTGTGAGAGACCAGGCATCCCTGTCATGCAGCATGGTCTTTACCATGGTCTGCTTATAGGGAAAATTATACAGAGATTGAAGGCCCCTTCAAGCTGCTCTGGAGGAGTGACCCATAAGCAACATGGCTGTGCCAGAGTTTGGATTCTGATGGACAGCTGTGTGTCACTCTGCTGCCATTGCATGTAGGCGCCTAATGGTTGTTGTAGGATTCACTGAGCGGCATCTACTCTGGCTAGTATCCTGCATCTGTTCCTGGCATCAGCTACACGTCTGCTCTCAAGTGTGTGAATGCCAGGAACAACTGGAGAAGAGCAGGCAGTGAGGAGGAGCTGCTGCACTGTGCTGTTCTCCACACAGCTCTTTAACATCCCATAGTCTGTAATTCTGAGAAGCAGGAGCTGAAGGGATGGTACAGAGCACACTGGTGTTTCTCTTTAACTGGAGTGAGCAGGTGGATAGGGAAATAACAGTGCAGAAGGAGGAGGTTTCATTAAGAATCTCCCTAGCTGTTGCTCTAGCCAGGAAAGCAAGCAGCAATTTGACAAGAAACTTAACTTGTGCCAGTGTCTGTGATCAATGGTTGATATTCAGCACCTTGGGACTTAATTCCAGTAAATTTGAAATATGGTCTATATAGTGGGGGGAAAAAAGACTAGGACAGATTCCTGTCCCTAATGCAAGACAGTCTCAGTAACACAGCTATGACAAGAAAATCTGCTTTTGCATGATAAATTATGCAGTGTTCTCAGCTGGCTGTACATATTGCAGCCAGTGCTGGTGTGATTTGAGGGAAGCACAAACAGTATTGTTCTTTACAAGGATCTAATTTAAAGAATTAATTATGAGATACCGGAACCTAAAGAGAGCAAAAAGAAATGGAGAGGGGAAGAGGACCAGGCCTCTGACTTTGTATCTTATATCTTAGGCCCCCAGTCTGAAGTGAATCAGCTGTACAAATCTATGTGGGCCAGCCTTGGTAACCTTGCTACCTTAAAGCTGTTTGCTTTGGAGTTGGTGTGCCACTGCGCACTGCCTTGTCCTGTACCCAGTTTAGCCCACACCTCATTTTGATTCACCAGTATGCAATCAGCCTGAACAATCCAAGAAGCTGAATTCAGAAACAAATAATATTAATAGAAAGTAGACATCCCACTTTCTCTCCAAGTCTACTGGCACTCTATTTCCATCAGTGGAACACTAGCACTGGGCTGTGTTTTATAGCTCTGAATTTTCTTCGTCCCTTCTGGAATTCATTGTGGTCATAGGTTTCATAGCTGAATAAGATACCATGTAAAGACATTAAATTTTTTGTCTGGTTGCTCTTTTCTTTGCTAGTTTGCTGCCTGAGCAATATTATTGTCAGCTTGCTAGATCTTGCATTATGCAGTAAGACTCCATGGGAGGCCCACTGAGAACAAAGTTACACTCAGAGTGAAGGACAGTACCCTCTGTCTCTTGCCAGTGGTTTCTTCCCATCTTATAATGACCTTCTCACTTAGACTGGGGAGATGACAGGCTGTAGAAAGCTGCAACAATAGAAAAATATCAGGAATATAAGTTTCAGTTTATGGATTAAAATTAAAAAAGAAATAAAGTTTTATCAAAAGAGCAAATTCTGATTTACAAACCCAGTGCTTGTACTGGTACATTGAGTTGCTGTCTCATCTTTTTTCCCTTTTTACAATCTCCACATTAAGTGAAATTTCCACTGCTCCAATTCCTGTAATTATTTTCTCTTAGTTCAGGAAAAGAAGACAGGTGAGAACTGAATCTATGAGAAAGCAGTAACCTTTAAATATCTGTTTTCGATAGCAGATATAGGCTGACTCGTGAAATTATGAAAATATATAGATGATACAGTTCTGCAAATAGTACTGTATTTGTGAACAGCTCTGGGATTTTATGGCATGATTAAATTTAGTGATTAAATTTTCCAATACAAAACCTGCTGTTAGGAATGGCTGAGCAATGCATATGTTCTGAAGAACAGCTACCAGTTTCTCCCATGACATTCAACACAAAAGATTTACATTTTAAATGTGTGATTTGTTATTTAAAGAAAAAGCAGGGGCATTATCTATTATAATTGAATTTGATGATTTGTCACAGTTTTAAGATAAACAAGGAAAAAGTACAAATACAATACAATAATACACAAACAAAGCTAAATGCAAATGAAACAGTTGAGCATTTCTTAAGGGCTGAGAGTTGTCAAATCTGTTCCCACCATTATTGCAAGTATCATTTCAAGTATCTAAAGGTTTTGAACCAAAGGAAGCATGAGAAATTGATTAGAAAAAACTTCTGAAGAAATAGGAGGATATTAAGCAAACAAGACTTTAGAAAGGAAATCAGGAAAAAATTCCCAATTATTACATTTTCCCAACTAAAGAATAATTTCCCAGAGGAAAATCTATAATCTCTCTTGTTGAAATGATCAAAAGTGAAGCTGAATAAAGTAAAGGTAGTCTTATATAAGGTCATAATTGGTCTTTCACACTGTATTTTTATTATTCTGAGCTACCGTTTCCATCATTTTGTGCTCTACAATTACTGTCAATAGCAAGACAGAAATCAACCTTGCAAAACAGAAAGAATCCAGTGCAAGAATGAACAATTAGCTCTTTCCCTAAAGGTTTGTCTCCTCTACAGTATATTTAATAGTTTAGTTACAGAAGCCCAGAGGTTGGAGTTCTCCATTTTTTACAAGCTAAGAATTGTGCACTCAGTTAGAAACTGAGAAACTCCCAAGAGGACAATGGCAACATGCTTCACCTCAATCTAAACAATGTTCCCAGGCAGTTTGTCCTTCTGTTTATGGTGTGGCACAGCAGGCCACAGCTCTGGTCCCTGCCCTCCTATTTCCTAATCCCCATCTGCATTTGAATTAGTGAGCACCTGATCATGATCCAGCTGTGCCCAGGTGCCCAAGAAGGCCAATGGCATCCTGGCCTGGATCAGCAATGGTGTGGCCAGCAGGACCAGGGCAGTGACCGTCCCCCTGTACTCGGCACTGCTGAGGCCACACCTCCAATCCTGTGCTCAGTTCTGGGCCCCTCACTGCCAGAAAGACATTGAGGGGCTGGAGCGAGTCCAGAGAAGGGCAACGGAGCTGGGGAAGGGTCTGGAGCACAAGTGCTGTGAGGAGCAGCTGAGGGAGCTGGGGGTGTTTAGCCGGGAGAAAAGGAGGCTCAGGAGACCTTACTGCTCTCTACAGCTGCCTGAAAGGAGGGTGTAGCCAGGCTCTTCTCCCAGGTAACAAGTGACAGAACAAGAGGAAATGGCCTCAAATTGTGCTGGAGAGGTTTAGATTGGATACCAGAAAATATTTCTTAACTGAATGTCTTCTTGTCCAGCACTGAGAGAGTCTGCCCAGGGAACTCGTGTAGTCAGCATCCCTGGAGGTGTTTAAAAGACTTGTATATGTGGGAGTCAGGGACACGGTTTAGTGACGGACTCGGCAGTGCTGGGTTAATGTTTGGGATTGATGATTTTAGAGATCCTTTCCAACCTTAATGATTCTATGATTCTATTTTATTGTGAAGCAGGACACAAAATTCTTCAGATATTTGCATTTACCTTTGGTGACCTGCCAGTGGTTTAGTGGGAATAAAAGGAAATCTTTGTTACTGTAAAGGGAAGATGAGCCCATTACATAGTGTTAAAAGAAGTGAAGTACCCAGAGAAGCTTTGCCAGTGTTTGCTGGCAGATCCATACAGATTTCCAGGTGTACCTGACCCAGCTCCACACTGGGGAGGCTTCAGGTTTCCCTTCAGACCACAGAAGTAATTTCTTTGGTTGTATTTGTGCAGAAGCACAGTGGGGCCATGCCAACCATCCCCTATACCTGTGCATGTCTCCAGTACCGCCCCGGGCAGTACACACCACCTACCAATGCTGCTCTGCCTCATGACTGACTGCCACAGCCTACTCAGCATAAAGACGGCTGCAGGCCCCTCCATCCTCAGTTTTAAACTCTGTCTCGCCACACTGCCTCCTGTGTCAAAACAAAGATCCAGCACCAAGGGACCCGCTCACAGCCATTGTGTGCTCAGGAGGTGTGCTAAGATGATAGCACGTGGGGGACAGAGACCAGAGACACCTTCCTCTACTCCTGCTCCATTTCTGCACTCAAGGAAATGAGAGTTCCTTCCTCACCTGGCTGCTTCGTTCAGCTTGTGCCAAGAATAGGCCCAGAAGCAGTTTTGGCTCTGTCTAATCTCCGTCCTGTTCGTTACGAGGGTTTAGAGGGAAACATCAATGCCCATTGCCAGCACCACAAATACAGCCCCTCACACCCAGCACAAGGAGCAGCACCTGTGAGCTTCCAGGACTGGAACACACACCCCACCATCCACACAGCATCCCAACCACACACACCACCATCCCCTGCCCCACCTGTTCAGACATGTGAAAAGGTACAGGCACGTGCCCCTCTCCATGCGAGTGAGGAGGATTTGCTTTCCTGTGCTGTGGCTACACATTTACCCAACACTTTCCACACACAAACAGTCGGCCCACGAGCACAGATGGTGCATGATTCACTCTGGGGCTCTGATCACTGACTGCTGCTGCCTTTGGATCGGGCCCATAGCACCAGGAAATTACCGCAGGCAGTTGTACTGTTCAGTAATGATTTTGCAGCCAAAGGCGCCAGCTGCTCTTCCTTGAGTGGCAGCTTGGAAGGAAGAGACCAGTACAGGACAGTAGGACTTCAAACATCTCCTTACTCCTGGCAATACCAAGAGTGGAAGACAAAAACTCAAGCTGTGAACAGCTACACACTGGATCAGCAAGGCAGACTGCTGCAGCCATCCTTCAGCCCTCCTGGTGCCTGTGGTCCTGCTGGCACTTGGTACATCCCACTGTGTCCAGGGCCAGTCTGGTAGAATCAGCCAGGCCAGTAGCTGGGACACTGGCCCTTCTGCTCCTGGAAATGCTCAGCATAATTATTTCAGTGGCAGATGCAGCTGGGTGATTTACCTGTACCACAGCGAGTTGGAATTTGTGCCTTAGAATGTAGATGCTTTCCCTGTTGTTATTATTAACAACTCTAGGAGAAGGTTGCTTTCTTTAAACGCCTATAAAACACTGCAAATCCTGAGTCATCCTTCCAGATGGGGTACCCAGACTATCACAGGTAAGATTTTGTGAGTGTGTTGTCATGGCAACCCAGTGACATGTATTTAAAGGTGCCTGTAGGGATGTTATCCTGACACTGACTTTCAAGAGCAAAATTCAGGTAGCAAACGGGGTACAAACAAGCACCTCTCTTTTGGTGACACGTGGCCCCACGGCCTTCTAGGGACTTTGGAAATACAGCATTTGGCTTAGTTCTGAAGCCCCTCACTCAAAGGCCATCAGATGTAGAAGTGTACAGCACTTCAGGTGGAGGACGCCCTTTACCACTCCAAAGGTAAACATATTATTCACCTCTGTGCTGCTTACACAGTAAATACCTTTCAATGGACCAAGGAAGAGCACTGATTTAGGAATGACCAGGCACCTCCCTTCATGCATGTTGGCACAGTCCTTCAGACTTCTTTATTTGTTCCTGAAACCACAATAATTAAGCACAAAAACAAAACAGCTGGGAACTGCAGTGGACGTCACTGACCTAAGAGCAACCAGCATATGGACAGGACTTGGGGACACATTCTGCTAGATTAGTGTGCCAGCTTGGTGTTGTGAAAAAGCTTCCCTGATACTTTTTTTTGTTTGTTTGTAAATAATTACAAATATTTTGCCCAGATGGTGTTTACATGGCTGCCTAAAACACTTAGTATTAACATAGTTCCAAATTTAAAAACGATTGTGACAAATGCTAGCAATTTCAAGATAGATATCTCTAGGTACTAAATCAGAGCCTAACTCTATGAAGCATTATTACAAATACATTTGTATGGGACTTTTTAAAAGATTACCCCTTTTTTAGCTGTACTTGCTTAAAATGGAAATAATTCACTAACAAAATCAGAGGCTCTTATTCAATGGACACTGGTGGGATCAGAGTTGTGCCTGCATTGTTATATAATTAGTTAAACAGTACTATTTAGCCTTTAATTAAAATTTCTACTATAATCTGGAAGTCAAAAAACACTTGTTATTTCCAAACTGTGAGCAGAAGGAAGAATATTTACAGAACAAGTTTTCTTAAATGTTGATTTATAGACTGTAGGAATACTGATTTAATTTTAGAGTGAGCTTTTTTGGCGTGTTTTTCCATTAAGAAAACCCAAACACTTTTCATCTCATTTGGCTGTCTTAACACGTCCTTAAAATAATGAATACATAGTTATGCCTATACACACAAAATAAACAGTGCATACAGAATAGCTATGTGATGTGAACCTTGCTGTTTATTAAAGGAAGCACTTGCTTATCTTTGTAAAAAAAACTTAAGAAAACAAAAAGTTGTTTCACTCTATAAAAAGTCTATGTAATAAAAATCATCCAAGTGCAAGACAACAGATTTATTCCAATGTAGTTGCACATTCTGAAGCAGCCAGTAAAAATATAAATTTCAGATAAAGTTTGATGATATTTAAAAATATATCTTCACTGTACCTATTAACAGTCAAAGCACAGACCACTTGTGGCAAAGCAACTGCGACAGGAGCAGAACTGGGCTTTGTGTTTGTTACAGCCAGAAGCCAAGGTTTTTTGAGAAGGTACTGTTAGCAGTGTCATGGCATAGGTTGGAGATGACTGGATTGGAAGTGACTTCAGGAGGTAATACAGGTCTGTCTCTAGTTCCAAGCAAATGCAGATCAAGTATGGAATACAACAGCCATGGATTTTCAAGAATTTGACTCAAAGAAAGAAGCAATAGTAGCTGTGAAGGAGAATAGCCCAACCAGAGCCAAGTTTCCTAACATGAATAAAGCACTTCTAGATTGCCCAGAAGGAAACATACTTTCTTTTAAAGACTAGCATCCAGTTCAGTGACCTGATTCATGCTTTGGCCAGGCAGAAGAAGTTTAGAGATGCCCCAAAAAAGTTACCCCCTCACAGAGGTGTGTTGCTGTCCCTGTGACTGGCAGCTGGATGCTGTTCATAAAGCAGCTGCTGCTGAGGCCATATTGTTTGCAGCCAAGCCGTCAACCATTTAATCCCTAATAATTAGCTGTGATGCCATAGGGAGAGATGTCCACTATAGGGAAATAACTGAGGCATGCTGTAGGTTGCACATGCAACACCCACCATTTAGATTTTCATTCTGGGGATTTCATATTTTGTTTGTTTCCTGCCTACATTGAAGTCTTCTGAAAACTAGAAAAAAATGTATATCTAACCTTATCTTGTATGCAGTGTGCTGTATGTAATGTGAGCATTTTCTGCACACAAATTGAAAAAAACAGCCAGAGACTGAAATGAGCTTTCTGGGACAGGCACTACCACTCTCCATTCCAGGAACTTTGCAACAAACTCACTGATCAGAAAAGGGAATGGATTTTCTTCAAGACACTATACCACTCCCCTACCATATCTGGCCCTACTGTGGGCTAAGAATGATGGTTCAAGAATGACCTTTACTTAGACCCAGCTACTATGCAAAATTAATTGGACTATTTAAATTCAGCTAGCTGTGGTTATCCAGAGCTCAGTAAAGTTCAAGAAACTGATAAAACCTCATAAAAATATGCAATTATAATCTGGAATTAAATAATGAACTCTAGACACAGAAATAAGAAAGGAGCAATTGAGACATTTATTCACTTTAAGGAGATATACTGAAGACAGCAGCTGTTCATCTAAAGACAATAAGGCCAGAATATCTTTTAATTCCTAAGGAGATTAAATAAGAAACTTGAATGTCAACTGAGCAACTTGCATGTAGTCACCCGTGAAGTCACTGGTGCTCCTAGGTCAGTCTGGTGGGGAGCCCAGCATTTGAAAAGGTCATTAAATGCTGTTTGGGGATGAACAAGGCTTTCTGACCCAAGAGGTCTGGTGCATCTCTCCTTCATGAGGCTTGGTTATGTTCTCTATCATATTTGTTCTCCTCCTACTCTGTATCTTTTCCATAAGAGATGCAGTGCACTTCAAGATGAAGCTACTGAGTGCCAGAAGGCTTCTCCAGGAAGATGCAGCATCCATTAGAAGCCTGTACTAAATGCTAATCCCAGGCACCCTTTCCAGATCTGTAAAAGAAGCAAAGTGATCCCAGGACGATACTGAGCATTTCCCAGTCTCATGCAGTAATGAAGGAATAACAGAGAACAACTGCTGTTTTAAAAGAGAAATTCATAGTTTTGTAGGGTCAGTGGGATTTTATGGGACTTTTCATGCCTGGAACAATTTAATGACAGCTACAGATTGCCATATTTATTTCTTATAATTTCCAAGTTTATTATCAATTGCCTCATCTTTTCACACTAGCAGTGTCTGCCATGTACATGAAAAAAGATGTGCAGGGGCAGCCAGGACCCTTGATGTGTATTTAGAGGCTGAGGAAGGTTCTATTGTAACTGTGTGGTGGAGTTACCCAGATTAGTAGAGTAAAGGTGTCTCTGACACACAACCATGATCTGCAGCCACATTTGTGGAAGGCAGTGTAAACACACTGACTGTATTAATAAGAGAAAATGTAGGCTTGAAAAGCAAAGGGAAAACGATCACACAGAACAACTAACTGCCTTTTGGATACTGTGGCCTGATTCTTGCTGAATTAACTTCACCACTCCACAAGCTTTGCTACTGCCACATGTATGAGGTGACCTCAGTGATAGCAAAGCGATTTTAATTTCTGTTGAAATACTGTAATTTCTTGAGCTCACTTTACAGACAGTGTTTGGAGGCAAACAAAATGCACCTTTGCAAAAATATGTCTAGTCAAGTTAGGGGGTGAGAAACACAGTCTGGGAGGCTTTCTCCATCCCTGTTTTACTGCTTCTCTGGGAAGGCTCTGCCTTAACCCCTGTCATGTCTCAGCATGGGTACCCTGGTGTAATGTTTTTGAGAGATAAGGATACCAAGGTCAATTTTAGGAAATAGAGAATCAAAAATACAGAATCCTGTGAATCCAGTGACATATTTCAGCTCTGATTCAGCTATGTGGCTAATCCCAGTGAAGCCTCTGGAAGTCACTATATACAGGCAGCTGTGACATATTGAGCACAGAAGTCCTGCATCTATCAGGCCCTCTAACAGCAATGCACAGCTGAAATTTTTGGTGAGTCAAAATCTTGGGATTTCAGGCAAATGAGCAAATTCTTAGCATTAATCATGCTCATTATTCATCTTTATCAATTGAGTCAGTCAAAGGTAAGCTTGAAGCAGTCCTAAAATTAGTGGAGAAGGGAGGCAAAAAGAAAATATCTGTATTGATATCACTCTCCTGGTCATATAAATAAATAAAATACTTGTGATCTTTTTGCTGTTTCTTGCCATTTAGGCTGTACCCAAAATGCAGTTGCATCAAGGGTGGATTACCCTGATATATTTTCCCAGCAGTATCACATGACAATTGCTAGCAAGGAAAGCAAAATAAAAGCTAAAAGGAATTGCAAAATATTTGAGAGCAGGCTTAGAAGAAGGGCTGACTTTCCCAGACTGCTGATATCCAGCCCTTCTAGAGGTGCTGACTGCAAATTCCCCAGTTAACCACAGTCCCTTGTGTTGTTACAGACTCCCCTGTTGAGATTAGCAACTGTTATTTATTTATCTTTGCTGAGTTAACTTGTACGTTATAAAAAGGAACAGATCAACTAAACTTAACTAATGAAGCCAGGATTTGCCCTAACTTAACAGATAAAAATTAGATCAACATGACTTCACAAAAAAAAAGATACCTATTTTCCATGGAGATTTGGCATTTAAGGTGGCTTATTTGTTACAGCTTAGTGTAGTGTCAGCTGCACAAACAGCACAGCATTTTGTGTTACGTCATCCCTCGACAGCAAGTGCAGCCTAAGGCTGCCATAAACTACCAGGCATGACCAGCTATTCATTGTCTTGGATCAGTCATTTCAGTGGAGAATGTAGGATGTTCTGCTGGCACAAGAACACTACCATTACCTTCACTACAATTAAGGGTGACTTGGCTGTGCTCTGGGAAAACCCTGCTTCAGTGTTCATGGTAATTTAGAATCACATCAAGCTACCATGGTCACTGTCAGCCTAGCAGAGTGTTTCATAGGTAATTTTCCCAAAGTTAAACGGCTTAAAACTGAGAAAAGAAGAAGTCCAAGGTTGCCAAAATTACTTGTCTGTACTGAGATGTAGCCTTGATGTCAAGAGTTACTAACAGGAGTGAGTGCCACTGGTGGAAATGAGGCTTTTCCATGGCTCTGATCTAGGATTGTACCAGACATTATCAGTAGTCCACCCACTGCTGAAAGCGGGGTTAATTCTTACTATTGAAAAGGCCTTAGGAAGTCTTTCTTTAGTTGATTTCCTCTCTCTGGAAGTAAAGCCTACTGCCTTTTATTCTTTTTATAGAGAGAACAATAAAGACAACACTCTTGCAACTGTATTTGCCATACTTGAAGACTGCTGTCATACAATCTCTTGCATTTTCTTTTCTGGCATAAACTATGACAATTCATTCATCTGTCACTCTTAGGCCACATCATTCAGAAGCCTTTTGAAATTCCTCCACATCTTTCTCAAAATACAGATTCCCAAACACTATATCCATTCTGAATAGGAAGATTATTTCCAGGGATCCCTTGTTATGTCCCAATGCAATGTTTGGTTTTCTTATTGTCATAGCCTAAAAATATTGATTCGTGGTTATCTTATAAATCATGGCAAACCCCAAGTCCCTGTTTTTGGAAACAGTACTTAATCTGTGTTTTCCCCATTCAATTTTTAATGCAACAGATTAGCCCTGTCTGAATACAGACAGTCCATAAGCTTTAAGAACTTTTCTCCATTTTCTCCATATAATTCCAAATTCCGTTTCCAATTTCCATGCACTTTCACATGTCTTTGTCATCTGAGAATTTAACAAGCATGTTCTCCACCTCATCTTCCTGCTACAGTTTCGCACAGATCTAGAACCCAGGATCAGTCTTCAAAGATATTGCTCTCATCTTGGCAGTAAACCTCTGATAGCTACAGTTTGAGTGCAATTGGCTGTAGCTCAGCTCTCCCTGTAGCTGTTCTCATTTTTTTAACCCAAGTGCAAGGCCCTTGGGGAAAGGTCCATGACATTAAGTTCTCAGTTTTGTAAAACTGCATGGCCATACTGTATTCTTTTAAGAGGGTAACACTTCACACAATCCAAAACAAGAGATCCTACTAATAGTTGCATATGCACCAGGCTTATGGAATTATTCTTGCCATTTCTTTGTTGGTCCTAGATATATATATATTTTATATATTTCCACATTAATAGGCTGGCTTAAGCACAAGGCCTTCTATTTCATAAATGAACACAAGGTCTACAGGACAGAGCCATGACAAAGAATAGCTCCTTGCTGACGTGCTCGTCTTTTCAAATTAAATCAGATTTAGTTGCATATATATCAAACCAACCATAAGCCTTGACACTTCCCCATGTGAGTGGCACCCTCACAGAATATTTGAACATACACAGAATTATAACATCAGCAATATGTTTTACTCAACACTATAAACAGTATAAGAACAATCTCTGTGACAGATAGTGTATAACCTAGATGACATATAGTAGACAGGATTCACTAAGAAATGTCAAATGAATATAAGGAGATGTTTTTCGCTTCATATCATTATCAAAATCACCTCACACTCCTTTTTTCTTTTTCTCAGATACTACCATGACCATAACATGCTGCCCTAAGCCCAGGTGTTACCTACGTGTCTAGGTGTTGACTGTCCATAAATCAATCTAGTTTTGGCTGTGTATTACTTTGGGGAACAAACCTGCACCAATATGGGTCATTTTCTGACAGGGAAACTGGAGGACAAATTCAAGGAAACCAAAATGATCTGTAAGCTGAGAGTTTGGCTTTCAGCACATGTTGAACAGAAATGTTCTTGACCATTTCCCAAGGTGGTCTTCTCACCAAACCAGTGGGATCTTTAATGCTAAGAGCTCAGTGTATTAAACAGAAACATCAATTTTTTTTTTGGCCAAGATCTGATAAATTCCCTTAGTCTGCTGGGGTTATTTTCCATCCATTGCTTCCATAAGAAATTTAAGAGTCATCTGCTTTGCCACACTGGCTGTGGCACTCCAGCTGGACTTCAAGCTTGTTTATGCTATGTACATTTAAAACAAACTTGGCAGATGGAACAGTGGGTTATTCCAACATACACCTGCCTCAGGTCTCCTGAGCTGACATATGGCTTGTAGGTAATTGACTGCCTCAGAAAATGATCCCATGCAAACCACATTGAGTAGGCTCAAATTTTTTACCAGTATTTCAAAAAGCTTGTGCAGGAAAATAGCATCTTTTCTATTTAAAAAAAAAGAAAATAGGCAAGAAAGACTTTCATCAAATGCTTTCAAATTTGCCATTCACAGTCAAACTCTGTTGCATTTGGGCAGAGACTACTTTTCCACGTCAGGCGGCCATAAATGCTAGCTAGAATTAAGAAAGATAGTGCAGGAACTTTGGCCTTGATTCATCACTTTGTGATCCATTTAATACCAGACAAATTTCATCAGAGTTCTACAATAACCTGCCAGGAGTTTGTGATGGGCAATATTAATACCTCAAAGTGAAAACTGAGACTTGTAAAATTAATCAGTAATTCATTCATGTGTTGCCAGAGCAGGAGGGAACCATAAAAATTTTAATAATAAGCCTAAATTTCAAGGATGCCCCATTGCTATAATGCTAATGCAACCACCGATTTTCCAGGTCCCCCTTGGCTTAATACAATTCCACCAGCTGATGACTGGGTGAGAATCTGGTGGCCGTTCATGCTGGCTATTCCTACTGATGTGTGTGCCATGTAGTGGGCATACTCCCAAGGAGCTGAATCAGGCCAAAAAGGCAACCCAGCATAGCCCCTGCTGAGAAGCAGAGACAATGTCCTGGTGTGGCATGGCTGAGCAGCCACCATGCAGCTTTGGCAGCATTCTCAGGATGAAGTGCTGTGGGACATCACCTGTGGCTCCACAGACCTATGCTGTACATCTGCTCTACACACTTTATTGCAAAACAAATATTTTCTAACAGCTCAGTGCTAGGATTTGGTGCATGACCTTGGGGTGCTCTTCTCTAAGGTTATCTTTTCTAACAGAAATCAGTTCATCTGCATTGGCTTCATAACAAGCCTCATTCTTATTTTCAGAAGGTCTTGTGTTATAGAGGCTTTACTGTATGTACTGCACATACTGTGGCAACACACAGATATCCTAAAGGGGATGTAAATAGAGGGGTTTGCTTAATAAACAAAAGCTTTACCCATACAGAATAGAGCTGGTATGAAATGGCCTAAATCTATTTTTCTAGAACTATTTAATGTCAGTCTCCACAGCACCAGCTGACACAGTGGTGGGGCATGACCCTTCTTCACTCACTGCATCAATTTACTGTCACCACTTCTGTTGCTTTGTTATTTTCCCCTTAGCTGTTTGTCTTTTCTAATCCTTTAGTTCACTCATGTGAAAGTACTGGGGCAGTCATTCCAAAAGAGAAATGAAAAGCTGTAATCAAAATGAGTGGGATGTAATTTATCTATCACATAGATTGTCATCAGTGTTTTTGTGCAAAGAATCCATAAAAAAAGAGGTTGTACTGATACACATGGATTTCTCAACTCCAAGACAGTAATGATTATTGGGTTTTGACCTCAATTTGGATTTTCATTTTCCTCTTGAGAAAAAATGCCCTCTTCATTTTGTTTCCACCATACCCCCTGCCTTGCTGATAAAGAGCAAGACTGAAAACGTAAATATGTTCAGTTGCTTGCTCCTAAAGGTTTGGTGTTAGAAAAAATTTCCTGATTAAAGTTCTTCTTCTCCAAGTATTTTAGATGAGTGTCACTTCCAATGCTAGAAGGCAGTGCTTTGAAATCTTTATAAGCCGTATAAAAGATTGGCTCCTCGTGCTGCAGAATGAGGCTTTTTTAGCTTTCTGAATGGCCACATGTGCTTGACCTTCCTGAAACAAATTACTACCTATGTCCTTTGATGCCATCTTTTTGGATAAAAGATAGCTCAGCTGTGTATGGGGGTCCTTGGTGTCAACAGAGATGGCTGACTGGCTTTCCCAAATGCCCCTAATTTGCAGTTTTCTCCCCTCTTTCCACTTGAAAGATGCAACTGAGTGACAGGAATACTCACAAGTAAAATTGTGGCTCACATATATGCACATATAGATACATATATAGATATCTATAAATATAATACATACATATTTATTGTCAAGTGCTGATGAATCAAGGAGGTCAGTAGAGGTGAGGCTGCTGCAGCTCCATTTGCCCAGAATACACAGACCCTCTATCAAGAAAATAGTTAGGAAGTGGAGTTTAATGAGAAGTCAGGCCAGGCAGTGCTGACCAGGTGCAGGGCATAGCCAGACAAGTGTGTTGACCAGCCACTGTTCACACACAAGCAGCTCCTTCTGTCCACTTTGCCTTTACCTTTGCACATTCATTCCTCCCCAGACCACCTTGATCCTTCCCATTCTGCACCTCCCTGAATAGCCCATAAAAAGTCTTGTACCACCTCCAAATGTAGTTCCTCAGCATCACACAGTGTCTCATACCCACCCCACAGGCAGTGAGCCCGTCAGTTTGAAAAGTGCTTTGGAGAGTCCCTTCCTTCGGCTGTTCCTCAGCCCCTGGGGCTGAGAGTTCCCTGTGTCAGCCTGGGAGGGCTCATATCTCTCACTGGATTACTGGGACTCCCTCCTCTGCCCATTTCCCAAGGACACTCTAACACAGTGCACACCTACAGATTTACCTGCTTTTCCTGTAGGCTGCTGCTGCCACTCAGATCATGTGCAGTACAGGAAGAGCAATCAAGATCTTCCTAGTATCAGAACTGAACAAAATTTGTAGTGAGAGAAGTCAGCATTCTCTGATTCTGATCCCCCTTTAGAAGCCTACCTAAACCAAATTTTAAGAGTTTTCAGTTAGTTCTACGACAGCAAATAAACTTTAGCAACGGTAAGTTCACCTTCACTTTGCTTCACTTACCTTGTGATGTTCTTATCTTCTTTTCTGAAGTAAACTTTTACTCTTAATTAACTAAGTGACCTTGGCTAGGTCACTTCATCTCTCGGTGTTTCTCTTCTCCCTTTTGTTCAATTAAGACAATAAAACAATGCACCCACATGGGTATTGTGAAACTTAATTAACTGATGTGTGCGGGACACTCTGAGGTTCTGCAAAGAAGAGCACCGTAAGCATAGAAAATTAATGTTAGGATGAGTGTTGCATAATAACCTGACACAGCATCTGTAAGTGAACAACTTTTTTAAAATTACTTCAGATTTTCTGGTGCATTGAAATAAGTTCTGCTGCAGGGCCTTCAGTGTTCAGTGGCCAACAGCATAGAAGAGGGGAGTAGCTTGCAGTTCCAGGTTAAATGCTCAATTAAATAAAATATCTTATAGTTGGGCTTGGTAATCTTGAGGCTATTTTCCATTCTAAATGATTCTATGATTTGCAGAACACAAGGTCCACTCAGTTTAATACTCAGGTTATGTGTTCTCACCTATATTAATCTAAATCTTCACAATCTTCTCAGCACTACCATTGGAACAGCAGGTACAAATTGACCCTAAAATCCTTGCAAAACTGAGCATCAAACAACCTGGAAAGTGTTTTGAAACTCATTTCTTTTGCAAACCTGGTCAAAGTATATCTGATGATCTACGTATACCTATCAGTTTTCCATTCCAGGAGTATCCCTGCCACTGCTTCTGCCAATGCATTTTGTTCTCAGTTCTAGTTTCATGCAAAGCTTGGGTGAAGCTCAGTATGTGCAGACATAAGAAATAAATTAAATACATTATCTACACCTCTCAAAGAAAGAATGGAATGCTAGATAGTAACATCAGAAAAAGATGTGTGTGAAATTTCTGTACTTTAAAATAAGTCTGTTCTGTAGTTTATGATATATATTACATATTATTTTTACAATATTTTAAATGACTTTACCATGAGCATCTAGCTTTGTAGTTAACTTCCCGGATCAGGACAAAAAATCATAACCAGAAATGAAGTTCAGCTTTTCAATGTAAGACATAGCAGGTGCCAGGATTCTAGTGATGCCATGGTCCTTAGAAGCCAGGTGATGCACAGTTAATTTTTAGACAGTTACCAGGCAACAGTTGGGACTAACAGAAGGCCACAAGCAACTCCTTAATTTTCTTTCCTGAATCTGAGCTGCTGAGTTTATATTTCAACTATTTTTCCATCAGAGGTCTTAGCCATTGAAAAAGGAACATACAGTGCATTGGTTAGATTAGATATGTGATTTTCTTTAGTAGGTCTAAGTACTCAATAAATGTGTTCCCTTGTAAGTATAATATAAAATTGCTCTTTCCATTTTCATGTGCTTAGAGCTAAGAAATTCTACCTGCAAGAAAGAAGTGAAGAAAAATCTCAGAGCCTTTCTGTGATATTGTAAAAAAAACAAGCCTGTGATTTTGCTTTTTGTTTAGATTTTCTTTTAGCTGTCATTTCTGTTTTGACGTTTCCCAAACTCCTGTTATCAACCTTTCTAATAATTAACATAAAAATGTGAATGATGGTTTAACACACAATAAAACATTCAGCTATGCTACAGTTTTTTCTATTTCTTCCCCTTGCTTTCACAAACAACTGAGCTTGTCATGCTTACAAAAGAGAAAAAATGACATGTTTGCCTGGAATAGGAGAGATCTCAACTTGAGGATCAAGATGTACTTTCCTCTATTATTGTTCTATAGGAGCACTAGTTTGTGAAACTGTCTTTTACATGCCAATAATCACTCTTCATACTCCAAGTCATCCGAAGTCTGAGCTCAACATACAGAAAAAAAAACCTAAATAGGAATAAATGGAGGTTTCCCTCTATTTTAGCATTCCATTATTTTTAAAAATGGTGTTCCATGCAATCTAATCACTCTTGTAGTTTTAGTATATAATCATCATCACAATATTTCTCTCACAGCACAGCCAACAACTACAGCTCCTCACCTGACGAGGTCTCTATATCCAGCAGTGTGATCTCATCTCTAAAAGGAACTGCATTAAACCATTGCCACAAAAAATGTGAGCCTAGTGTTTCAGATGTCAGACATGAAAATCCATATCATTTTTCCTCTTGAGGAAAATGGAAGATAGGAACAAGGAAGGGCTCTAATTTCCCTATTTCACATACTGTGTATTACCACTCTGCTACGAGTCATTGTCTGCAGGTCCTCAGGAACGTGAGTTTATTTTTACTATTATTTATGACTGTTACTGCAGTAACTTCTACACATAAGCTATCCTGATCAATTGCAAACTCAGTGTGTTCAGCACTGCAGGAACACAAAATATCAGGTTGTAAACTTGTGGGGTCGAGTCATTGCAAAGGACTTTGAGAGTCTGCACCTACCTCCCAGAGGTTCTTTCGTATATTTCTGGTACTGGTGTCACTGTAAAGTATAACCTGCCACACAATGCGTGGGCTGCTTCAAAGGCTTAAGTGATGCAAGACACAGGAATTGGATGCTTTGCTAGGCATCTTATTCAAAGCTAAGCTGAGATGATGCCTCTTACTCCAGTTTTCTGTAGCATCTGGCATTTTACAAACATTGATCAACTATGCCTAACATTTCCCTTATATAGGAATGTGTCAGTAACCCCACAATATGTGGGACAAAACTGAAATAGGCAGTGGTTGAAGACAATATTTTACTGCTTGGAAGTCAACAGCCATGAAACAGACTCAGAACCCTTGAAGATCAAGCTGTGGCTTTATAGCTGGTTTGAGCTGACCTAAATCTGGACTGTTATTTAAAGGGATAACTCTACCTTCTGCTCTCTGGTCTCAGCAACATTTTCTCACTTGTGCCAACACAAGATGTTATGTGGATGCACAGAAGGCTGGGTCAGGGAATTTACTTAACTGAAAATACAGAAAAGAAACAACCGGGAAGATGGTTTACTCACATCAAATGGACTACGGAGCTGAACCCTCATGTTCAATGCCCCTGCATTCTGCTTTGGAAGAGCTGCACTTGAAGCAGCTGGGGGAGAAAAAAAGTGAAAGGACTCTTAGCTGTGCTGTGCCTGTTGAACATGGGTTGGTTGAGCAAAAGCCTTACTGTGCACAGAGGGCTTGGGCTCTCCCTGCCAGAGTGGCCCGGAGCTCATGTGCAGTCCACACTGGAGTGTGCCCTTGTGCACTCTCAGCAGGAGCACAGACTCGACCTTGGCTAACAGCAGCAGTAAGGGGGGCACTGGCTGCATGTTGAAGAGGGGAAGAGGCTTGGGGGTAAGTAGCCCTCTGTCTTGGATGGAATGGTAAAGAGCTCCTTTTGCCTGCTCTGCTGTCCCTCCTGCTCTGTAAGGTGGCATGGTGCAATTCTCTCACTTTATCCTGCTTAAGTCCATCAGCACTGAGGTGCCACTCTCTGTGATCCCTTCTCAAATAATCCATGCTTCCCATTACTCCCCACCTTCCTTTCTCTTGTACAAGTAATACAGGTTTTCTCCTTTTCCACAAATGTGCCTTCAGGTTCCACCACTTCACCCCTTCTTACCCAGGCCCTGCAAGCTTCTGCACCTGGGGATGCTCAGCGTTCTCCAGCTACAGGCCATATCTGTGACCAGACAAATTCAGTCAGGGCAAATCCAGAGCACACTCCAAATACTTCTATGTTGACTTGAATGTACTCAAAATGCTTGCCAGCATGTTGAGTCAAACTCTGAACGGTCACCCAAGAAAGGAAGGGGTCCTTCCGCCCCCTCTCCCCCCCATAAGTCACAAAGAAAGATGACAACTTGAAGAAAACTTTGGTGAGAAAATTGCTTTGTCCTATTAAAGCATATTTCAACTAATTGGAAACAATACACTGTGGGGATTTTTTAATAGTTTAACCAAAATGTTCCCCTTTGGCTATGTTTATCATTGAAACACAGCCATTTTATGAAGCAAAAGGACAGCACTTCATCTGGTTTGCAGCCAATATGCTGAAGGCTTCTGAAGTTTTATCATCATTGAAATCAAATGACAGTGCTGAACATTTTAAGAAAACAAAGGGGAATTATGGAGGATGCTTTCAGTAGATGAGTCCTCTGACCAGTTCACAAAATTTTTTATGCCCAAGTGGATCTGAGCTAGTTAGTTGTTTCTTTTTGTTTTATACTACTAAGGAAGGACAACAACTTGAGGGGAAAAAAACCCCATGTCATCAATCTACAACTTTTTTTTCTCTTGCTTGTATAGAATGCCAATGAATATATTTCATTTCTACCAGTCTTTTACACTCTATTGTGATAAACATCTATTAGTTTTTGGAAGTGGTCATTTCTCTTTTCACGGTGCAAAGATCCAAAGCATCCTTCTTAGGACAGAGCCCAGATTCGCCTCTGCAAAATTGTAACATTTACCTAAGGTGCCTCCAATCTGAGCCTGAATAGTCCTTTGGATGGTTATCTCCTTCCATTAGCTACAAATAAAACACAGTTTAAAAGCAATCAAAACAGACATCTCGCTGCAGCACTTCCTTAGGGAGGAGGCACCAATGTCTGTGGGTACTCTCTTTAGGCATTGTGCTCTTGTTTTTGTGTGCTTGTGCTAGAAGACCAAGTCTTGCAATTTGATGATAAAAAGGAAGAGTCTGGGTTCGGTGAAGTATAAGAACTTGAGGGGTCTGGGAAACTATTTTCCAGTGGAAAAATCCATTTTAAAATGTACTTGATGTTTATTCATCTGCAAAAACCTTGGCAGGCATTCAGCATCACCTACACGCTGGGACAGGATCTTATTCTTTTATTCCCAGTTGTAGCACTGATCATTTGTGTGACCTTGGACAGATGACTTCCCAGTTCCATGTGCCTGTGCCCCGTCCACCTTTTAACTCTTCTGTCTGTTTAGATTATGAACTTTCTGCTACAAGAACTGTGGTGTTATACTAATCAAATGTGTTATAATAATCAAATGTGACAAGACAAATCTGTGTCATGAGAACCAGGGTTCTTCAGAAGAATTGTCCCTTCCCAAGGCTCTTCCCCAAGAGGATGTAGACAAAGAGCGTTGGCTGGGATTGTTCTTAGCAGTAACAGAACAAGAGTTAGAAGGAACTCAAGATTGAAAGCTCTCTGTGGCCCTCAGGTGACTTGGAGGTGAGGCAAGCTTCAGGTAGAGGTACTGTAGAGGATTAGGGGTGTGTATTGCACATCTCATATGGTCCCAATTGAACCTATGCTACATGATTGGGAAGTGATGAAAACCCACTGATTTGCAGAGAAAAAGTCAAGAAATGAGGACTTGTGAAGAGTGGCTGTACTAAGTCTTCAGACTCAGTTAATGCTGAGTTGTCTTAAGAAACTACGAGGGACATATTAAGAAACCACACATGTACTCTGTGTGTGTCATGCACAGACTGAAGCATCACACCTAATCAGAGAAATTCCATTTACATTAAGAGTCTTTACATCTCTATTACTACCCATTAAAGCGACACAAATCTAATTTTCAGTCCCCTGAAATCTGAGCAGTCTTAATGTAAACGACTTTGGAGACCTCAGGTCTTCCTCCTAAATGTCAGTCCCCACCTCTTATAATCTACAAGAGTGAGATAATGCCACCAGTTTCCCTTCCTCTTCCCCTCCAAAGCTATGCAAAATCTACCACTTTTCTGGTGGTCCAGACTTTGGATATTCAGGAACTGAAATGAGAAATAATTTTAAACCCTTCCAGGCGATCAGGAGCTGCACTGATCCCAGACTACAACAAGAAAGTCTTACAGCTGTGTTGACCAACTCTGACAAGAGCCTGTAACACTTTACCCTCAAATTGGTTTCAGTTCCCCAGGGACAATTCCGTTAAAGCTGAGTGACATTTGCAAACAGGGACTGTTGCATTGTCCTTGAAAAAGGCACATGAAAATACACCTCAAACTTTTACAAAGCACTACAGTTTACTCACATTAATTTTTTAATAACTTATACACGGTAGAAGAAAGACCAAGTGTGATATATGAACAGTGATTGATGAACTGCTCACCAATGAAAGATAGGGTCTTCATTCTGGTACAGCAGAAGACAGGGACACAGGCTTGATGAGTTCGTGATATTTCTTCCAGATCTGTTTTCTTTTATTGCATGGCTATAATATCCTATTATATATGGAAAACTCATGCATACAGAAAAATTCTGAGCACTCACCCCTCATTACACCTGTCCTTTTAAAATAATTTTTTTAAGTGCTTGAAATAAGTTAACTTTTTTATCACTCGGGTTTTAAATTTCGCAGTTAGCGTCATAATTTTACAGCTTGTCTACATGAATAAGTTAATTTTATGATCATCCAGAACAGTAGCTGCATTAACATGGTACTGAAATGCAGCAATTCAAGTTCTTGCCTTTTGGATTAGTTTTCCTGTAAAAATGAACTAAAAATCTCCTTGAATCTGTTTCCTCCATTAACTGCCCACAATACAAAAAAGATAATACAAAGTATTTGAATTTTAAACTGTCCAGTTAATTTAATAGAAAAGCACACTATTTCTTATTAATATTCTATATGCCTACCTTCTCTAATAAGCAATCCAAAGCACTGCATGGGCAGTTAGGAATAAGAAGCCTCTGTACAGTGGATCCTCCGAAATGAGCAGATTATTCTGACATGCTCGAATTTTACATGATGCACTTAAAAGCTTGTTTGTGAGAAGCTTTCAGCACAGTGCTCAGTGAAACAGAAAAATTGTCATCAAAATTAGAGTAAAATAGTAGTATTTAGCATTACATAAGAAACTATTATTATTGCATCAGTTTCTGTTTTGAATTACAATGTCTTTGCTATAACAAGTTTGTTGGCCATTTGCTCATCCTACCTCCATTTCTTCCCATCCCCATCTCTACTGTGACTACCTTCACCCCTCTCCCTCTTCTTTCAGGCACACAACTTCATGGTGGCACGGATGCCACATGGCTAAAGCTTGCCCAAGGACTCCAGCATACAATGCATATGCAAGTCAAGGAATGAAATTGAAGTTTCACCTATGAAAAGAGCAAGGTGTTCTCTGAAACTGTAATTATATAATTTTTCTTATCATTGCTTCAATCACTAATTGCTGTGGATGACCAAATGATGTAGCAAGGAACAAAGGAAACACGATCAGGGTAAAAAAAATAGGGCCTTGACACATCGGGTCCCATCTCTTCAACCCCATATAATCACACGGTAATTATCCAGGTCAAAAGCATGTGCCAAATTCCTCTCCATGGCATGAATCCCAGAGTACTCTCTATCACATTGTCAGCCTTAAGCTGCAGTTACACAGAAGAGCAAGTATGTCACCAGTGACATAGAATAATGAGGGGAAAAAAGACTTGCTAGTGGCTAAATTAAACTTCTAGTCAGGCTTTAACAGCTGGGCTGAATAGAACAAGGACAAGGAGCTCTGACAATGTGATGGTCTCACCTAGAAAAAAATTCCTCTCTGACCCCAATCTGGTAATCATTCTATTCATGAATGCAGGACACGGTACGCCTAAACAATGCCACAGGAGATCAGTTCTCCTTGGACATAAATCCTGTTTATAGCTATGATCAATGTCAAATGCATTAGAGAGAGACAAAAAGATTTTTTAAAAGCTAAGTATTCATTAAAGAAGAAAGCTGGTGGTTCTTATAGAGTGCAGATAAGCTTTAGAAATTCTAACATAGATTGATACAGCAGTAAGGTATCACAAACACATCAGTTTCAGATCCCTGAGATGTCTCAAGAACCACGAAATCAGAAGAATATCTCCAGCAACATCTCACAAACTTGATAGTGTCCCTCATTTTTTACTTCAAACCTGCTTTACGGGAGCTGTATTAATACTTAACATCTCCACCTAAGGTTACCAACAGACATTTTGTAAGGGGCACTCAATGCTTCACTTCAGCACAGGTAAATAAAGCCCCCTACATTCTACCTATCTAACATAACCCATGATCTCAGAAAAAGTTGCACTGAAAAGAGAGCAGGACTCATGCCAACAATAAAATACTCTGCTTGAATTTCCATTCCAGGTCAGAAAATATGAAATTAATCCATGCAAGATAAGGAACCCTCAGTCAAAAAAAGCTGGTAAAACCCCATCCCGGCATTGCATTAGGCATTATAGTTATTTTTCTGGCTGGTGGGTTAATATTACAATAGATTGGCAGAGAATTTAAACTCAGCTGTCCAGCACCTGAGGATTCTTTTCCACTGTCCAAGGTTGATGAATCTCTTCCAACATCTGAGGAGAAGCCCATGCTTGTGAGTCCCCGGCACAATCATCAGGTCCCTGAGGATTTCTGATTGGATTAAATACTTGATTTTACCTAGCTTTAAACTCTACTTATTAACTGCAACTAGATAGCTTGGGAAATCTCATCCAGCCCAACAGCTTTTACAGCACCCATTCTCATGCATGTCACCATTCTGACAGATGACCAATGCTAAAACAAGAGGCCAAATACAGCATTCAGTGGAGGACTCAGCCTCTGCAGCTGAGACCAGGGCAACAGCGGGTGCAGAGGACTTGCTGGGAGGTGAATCTCAGAGACAAATCAGAAATCTGGAAGCCCAAACTGGTCTTAAGCAGAATATCTGTACTTTTTTTTTAACCACACAAATGAGTCTCCTGGTACAATACCAGATGTGCTGGCAGCTGGTTTCCAGCTAAAATCTGCAGCAGCCAAGTGAACTGACCAGGAACTTCAGTCTCCTGAGCTGTGCATGTATCACCTGCATTCAGTTCACACTAAAATATGCAGTGTTTTTTACTTTTATTAGTGATCTACAGACCAATGTCACCATTACTCTGTGTCTTGGAGAACAACACACCATGTGTTTCCACATCCAAGTACAGAATAGTTTTGCCACTGCTGGAAACTCTGCAGCAGGTATCCAGACTGTAAGCTGTGTCACTTGCGAGCAGTGACAAAATTGAGGTCACTCTCATTATAGAAAGGAACCTTTAAAAGAGCACATCAGTGTCCCATGGATGATGACATTTGCAAGTGTTTTGATGTTTCGAGTTAGCAAAAAATATCACATATAGTGGTAATATTGTAGCGGAAATACAGCGCTGCTGGAAAAGCAAAATCCAGGACAATACAACCTCTTCCATGAGGCTAACAGCACTACATCATCACACATGAGTTTCATGCTCAAGAAATCCACTGGAAATTAAACACAACTGACACTATTTCAACAAGTGTTCTAATTCTCTTATAATCAAGCACATTAAAAACACACCATGTTCATTTTCAGTGGCTTCAGCTTCTCAGCCTAGCATATTAGAACAATTCAACACATCTGGGACCGAATTAATGTCACAACCAATTTCATACACTTAGAATGATCTTTTCACTTTGCTTTACATAGAAGACAGCTCTCAGAGTGAATGGTGAGTATTACAATAGTCAGGGGCTCAGCTACTTAGACCATGGGATTCACTTTGAGAAACCTGGTCCTGGGGGCTGGTGGGGTCCATCTGTTGGAGAAGGGGAAGAGCATCTTTGGTCATAGGCTTGCCAAGCTGGTGAAGAAGGGTTTACATTAAGGTTAGAGGTCCCTTCCAAACCAAGTTATTCTATGAATACCCTTTCCCATATTTCAGTCACCCTTAGAACTGAAAAGAGCTTTTATTAATTAGAGGCATATCCTCTGTGTTTATACAGCACCATTTTTGGGCCTGGTACATGTGAACATAGTCACTATCCCATGGAGCTGATAGTTTAAATTGTGCAGATAGCAGACCACATCTTCATAAACTTGTTACAGATTTGAATCTAAAAGGAAGGCAGAGCAAAACAGAACCATAGGGAGTAAATATATCTGTTTTTCAATGGAATCTGGGATAGGATATGAGGCTATGCAAGGATACAACTGCTCTTTTAATAAATGTATCAACTGTAATACAGAATTGGGTGGGAGTGGAGAGGGTTTTTACTAGATCAAGTGCTGTGGAGATATATAAAGCTAGTTCCAGGAAAAGATCTGGACGCTGCAACTTTTGAGTCCTGTCCCCTAGTGCATTAGTTGGGCTACATCCAACAAAGGATTTATGTGGCTAAAGCAGGCAATGGTCCCAAAGGCATACCCAAATTCCCACATCTAGTTGCTGCTTAACCCTGGATGAGCTTTAAGGATCAAGATGACGCCTTATGTTTCCCAAGTACCCAGAGTCTGCTGCTCCTTCTTTCTTCCCATAGCCATGAGACTGTCAGTGGCTCAGAGAGTTCATCAGGAAAAGCAAAGCCTGGAAGAAGTTTCCCCACCATTTTTGCTTTTATTGTTCATTTCACAGCTTCCTTTCTACTTATTACTACACCCTCACTGCACAAAGGCTTTGACTCTTTTAGTAACTTCTTCCTTCCCTCCAGCATGCAAGTGCTTTAGCTGTTTGACCTGCACCACTCAGCAGTTAGGAAGCAATTTCTGTATCCATCCATGGTGCAGCAAACATCACAAGAGTACTTAATGCCTTTCTTCAGACTACTGAACTTCATTCCCATGAATCTAAACATACTAAGAAGTCACTTTTCTAGGACAGGTGGCCATTTTCTTCCAGTATGATGTTGGGTAATATCTTTTTCTCTCTGCACAACAAACATGTAAATGAAGAATGCAGATTCCTTGGGCTCAGGCAATCATGGGGACAATTGCATTAAAACTTCAGGCTGTATACACAGACACCCGGCTGCTCTGGGAGATTCCCAAGAGCACATAGAGAGAGCCACTAGAGGACTTTTTAGAATACTGCTATCCTGTTCCTACCCAGTAATTTGTAAACTTTGGTCTTTGGTCTATAGAAATGTTTGTGAATCTCACAATATTTTTAGCTTATCACCAACCTTAATTATAGTTGAAAACCCTGAGTTAATCCAGTGATACTCTCTTTCCTGAAATTGCCTTCTTTGCACACTTCTTAACCTTTCAGCGCATCTCTTGAAAGGAAGTATGCAGGTGAGGAGACTGAAGTACTGTTTGAGGCAGCCTGTACCATTATGCAGCTAACAGCTCTTGTCAAGTGTATTACAAGTCCTCTATCAGTCAAATGTGTCATGCAGTAGTGAAGGTGTGCTATGAGAAAACAAAGAGAAAGCCTCACCTCTGGGAAATGCTAACCCTGTAACAAAAGTGTGGAAATGGCTTTCTTTCAATTGTCAGTTTCTGTGCCATTTTTCTGCAAAATAAATATTGTCCTGTACAGAAAAATATATTTTTATGATGAAAAATTTATTTTGCAGATCAATAGATTGAAGCCTAAAAGAAAGTGATAAAATCATGTTGTCCAATCTCCTCTAGAAATCCATCTGAGGAATGTCATTAACCAAAAAATCTTTGCATCTACCTTATAACTTCTTTAAAAATAATGACATTCAGAACAACATGTGGATTTAAGCAGTTTGAATGATAAGAATCCGCCACAGCTCAATTATCTCTACTATCCATATTACACAGCATCAGCTTCTGCATTGTCACATCAGGATATTCTATTCAATTCTGACCAATTAATTCCTATGAAAAACATCCTTCCCAAGTAGGATTGTGCACAAATCACCTTTTGGGTTTTTCTTGGGTAAGCAGAACAGATTGAGTTTTTTAAGTTCTCACTAGAAGGCATATTCTCTGCACTATCCTGTGGCTGTTTTGTGAATTATTTATCAACTGAAAAGAAAAAAAGCCAACTTTTTTCAGTACTTTGCCTTGTCTGCATACCCTAGGAAATATTCATTGATAAGCACAAATGCTATTCTCTTTCTCTTAGGGCAAATCAAAATGAAGATTTCTTCTGAGATTCAGCTGGAAGATAATTGTTTTGGTGCCACTTGCTCATACTCATAAATATCCACAAGTTCCAAGAACTGATGATTCTTTTTTTTAACTAACACGAATGAAGCAGTTAGAAAAGAACAAATAGCCCCAAACTTTTACGAAAACGTCATTAACTTGAAAATTATATGTTGGGCTTTAAGAGGAGTCATCAGACCAAAATCTGTATGAGAGAATTTGTATGTGGATCATGAACATACATACACATATATCTGTATCTATATATATCTATATCTTTATATAAGCACAAAAAACTGGGGACTGTATTTGGCCTCTGTCTTTGTATGCATCTCACTAAGAAACTCTCCGATGCAGACATTTGAGCAGAGAAATATTTGGAGGTTCAGCAAAAGACTTTTTTTTTTTTTTCTTTTGTTAGAGGTATTGGAGTAAGGAGGAAATGGGAAAGGGAGGGAAGGGTGAATTTATAAAAATAGAATGGGGGATTTCTTGTGAGGCAAAATTCCATAGTGACTACAAACATCTCATTTCAGCTGACACCTTCTGAGTAGGTACATGGTTGCATATGTAACACTTCCTCATATTTTTCCCCCAGGACACAGGTTTTTTTGCACTCCCAGTGCTGTGAATTTATAACTGAGGCATCATTTGGGTTATTGTAGGTAACAGGAACTGTATTTTCACAGACAGCTTACCTTGCTTGCCAGATGTCTGTTTTTAACAGTGTCCTAATAGCTACTGCTTATGCTAACTGTATTCTGTATATTATAAAAATATTGCCTTGAAGGGACAAATGTTGAATTTTTCAGCTACTTTTGTAATTACTGAAAAAACTTATGAAAGCACAAATTGGATTCACCAGCACTTGCAAGCTGGAAATCAGCTACAATCTTAAAAAAAAATCTTAAAAAACGAATGCTTCTGGGCCACTGGACCTGCCAGGCAGGAGACGTGAATTACTGGATTAAAATCCTGTTTATGACAGACTGTAGATCATTTGGTAGCTATATGCCTCCCGATCCCATTTTAGTCTTAGAAATCTATGATTCACATTCTGAACAACTTTCACACAAACATCACAATTATCAAACAAACCCTTAATTTATTGCTTCCAAAGATTACAGTCTGGAAAACCAAAGGAAACAGACAATGCCTGTGGGGTTGAAGAAAAAGCATATAAACAGCACAGATGGGCTTCAAAGATATTGTTGAGCAGCACTGCCAAATCCAAACATTTCAAAACTCTGAGTCAGGCACCAAAAAAGTCTTGAAATTTACTTACAATTCATGAGATGGGAAAAACAACTTCTTCCACTAACGCCTGCTTTATTGTGCAGGCATATTCCCTGCCCAGCGCCTGTCAGTTGTCCTCCCCCAGCAGTTTTTGGGTCCATTGGCTAATTTCAACTATGTTTGAGGGAAGAGCAGGGAGCTGAACGTTGTTGGCTCCTTACAAAATAGGTGGGTGGCTGCGCTGGGAATCAAGAAGAGGAAGGCAGGGATAACTGGGGCTTTGTTTGCCCCGGTCAAATCGCCCTCCCCCTTGCAGCTCCGTTCATCCCACGTGCAAGCCAGGCAGGTCAGGGGTGGGAGCTATAGACCTTGTATGGAGCTAGTCATACCGACGAGCAAGGGGGTATTTGGGGAAACATGAAGGATCTCATTCAAAGGGTAGAAGAAGGAGGCAAGCTAATGCAGCTTTATACCACAGGGTATGAAGAAAGTTATGGGCATTGTGGCAGCGGGGTGTGCCCAGGAGCCAGCTGGAGTTCCTTAGCCACAGAAGGCTATCAATATTTTAATCCCAGATGTCCAGGACAGGGATCAAAGCACATGGTCTCATAAGCCCTTCCTCACACAACTGTTCTGAAGGGTTTAGTGCTCCTGCACCCTTTCCCTTGCTGTTGGATGCCTCCTCCACAGCACACCCAGGGGTTGTTGCTCCCTTGTGATTCACTAGCTCATTTGCCACACATCCGAGCAGGTGTACCAAAATTTGCTTCACAGTAAAATAAGTCAGTGAAGGTAAAGTGGTCTGGAAGAGTGGTAGAAGAGGGCAGAAGACAGGGAGGCAAATGGAAACCTCCTCATGCTGAGATGTTACTTGAGCCAAGGTACTGTGAAGTAAATCCTGGAGATATTCCTTAACAAATCACTAGTTCTAAACCGGTAAAATCTTTGGGTTTGAAACTTGTTTTTTCCCATGCCTTCCATGATGGGAAGTGAGTTTTCTCTTCATTTTCCTGTTGACAGCTCATGTCATTTCAAGTTCACCAACTCCATCAGCCTGAGGAAATCTGAATTCCTCCTCCTGGCCCCCCACTGCAACAACTGGTGCACATCAGCAGAAAAGAAACACGGTTCTCTGGTGCTGAAGTCCCCAGACTATGAACACATAAAGATTTTTCAGCCTGGTGTCTTTCAGAAGCACACCTTTCTCACATGGATTACAGCATCCGGTTGCTTACTTTATTTTGACATATTTTGAGTTTCTGTTTTCCAGATCATTAGAAGAAATTTTTTGAAAGGAAACAAAAGAGGTCTAATTGGAGCATAGCCTCAAGAGCTTCTCTGGAAGCTGTAAGAAGTTTTCACTTGCAAAAGGCATTACATCCAGATCTGATACCAAGAGCTATGTAATGCAGTTAGGTTTTCTCACTAGCAAGTATATGGGGCTAAGGAATCTGCCCTTAGACCTGCAGTATGGCTACCGTGCTACGCAAACAGTCCTACTTACACCCACCCGTCACATATCACCCACCTTTCCCAATCCTACACCAGGCTCATCCTCATTTCTTTATCTCAGGAGAAACTGACTTCAGAGAAGCTCTGTCAGATAGGTAATGGCTCATAGTCAGCTCAGTTCCAGCAGTACATAAATCCAAAATAACTCAAGCAATGAGCAGAGATGTTTTGAACTTGTTTCACTGTAGACATGTAGAAAGTCATGGTCATCTCAAGATTTAATAGGTTTCTTGCTTTCTGTTTAAGTGCAATCAGTGTTTACAGATACTTGCAGTGACCCCATATGATCATCTGGACTGTTGTCCTCCTTTACACATCATGTTAACCAGATTGAACAAGCTCTAAAAGGTATGCTGGAAGTGAAGGCTCCCCTATGCTATTGCTGAGGCCTGTTAAAAGGATGATTTAATAGAGACTTTATTTCTATAATGAAAACAAATAGACTTTAAACAGTTTAACTGGAGCTCATAAACAAGTACAGGCTCACTGACTGAGCAGCAAAGTAAAAGGATGTGTCTAAAAGCATTGAAGACCACAAGTAATAGGATGGATTGTGATAATCTGATTTAAAAGAAGAAAATGTGGACTGAGTTGCTAGACATTTAGTTGATCTTGTCTGTCTCACAGGTTTTACATATATTTGCATATTAATACTTATAATCATAGCCTCTCTCTTATTTAGTCTCCTTTCTATAGTAACTGATGCTTTTCCTTACAGTAGTGTTCCCGAGATGAAAGAATGATGATTTCTCAGGAGTTTCGGCCTGCAGTCTTGGGTTGGCAGCTTAATCAGGAAATGTGATGCTGTTCCAATGCCAGTGGACCATGTTGGGAATCATGCTGGTATTTCTCAGGCTATTTTGAAGTGCAGCACTTTCTCAAGAACTTCTGTCTTGCTGCAGAGTGGTTGGGCTGTGGGTAAATGCGTGACAAGCTGGACCAAGATGACAGCAAAGTCCTACAGAATCTTTGCAGAAATCAAACCAACTGATCACTTACACTGAGGAATTTCCTAATGTCAGAGATGGGCTGAGATTACCCATTCGGAGGAAGAAACAAGCCTGGCCAACATAGCCTATCCCTAGTGGGAAGAGCAGACAGACAGCCTCTCTAGTGGAAAGTCAGATAGCAGGATGCAACAAAACCTAAAGAAAAGTGAGCAAAAGCATGTCACATGTTGGTAATCCCATGTGATCCTTCACTGTATGGATGCTGAGTCAAAAGAGAAGAGAAATCCATGTGACCTAGAAATACTGAGTGCAGAAATCAGGAGTCTGATGACACTGGCAAGGGATAGACAGCCAGGAGAGAGTGAGATCTGGTATTCTCTTGGGCATAGTCAAGGCCCCATTGTATTCAGGGAGGTTGTGCCATGAATTTCATTCATGATGGGTTTACTCCCAAGAATTGTCTTTTCCCATATCCTTATTACATTAGTCAGCACTCTGCTTAAAACCATACAGGGCTGTTTTCTGCACTGAGAAAAGAAGTGCTATGTGTGATGAAATGGTAAAATAAACATTAGTTTTCTTGGCTCTACTCCATAATACATATTCCACTTCAAATTAAAAATTAAATTGAGCCTCTCGTTGTGACTGTTCAAGCATCTTGCCCAGCCATCCATCTCCCAGCTGTGCAGTGTGCCACTTGGATCTCGCTGCCAAGTGTAAGCACTTGAACAATCCAAGCCAGGTGATTACAGCATAAAGACTCTTTTAATTTGTATTATGCTATCAGTATTTTTTTATGTAGATGATGCTTCATTTATTCATTTCAAGGCTGTATATTTGCAGGTTCCAAGTCTGTTTAATAGATAAGTTACATTATTATATAAATAGCTTGGAAGTCAAGAGCCTCGCAACGTGTGAGTGACAGAGCCAGGACAAAATAAAGGCACTCCTTTAGAATCCTAAATTCACCCCACAGCCCTTCCTGCTTTTACTGTATTATTAAGCAAATATTTTCACCTTATAACCTACCATACTTGCCCCTTGTTTACAGCACTCATAACCCCCTAGGATACTGTTTGAAAAGTTTTGACCTGTACTTTGTTACTGACTGTATAATAAAGAAAGGTAAAACCATAAAAGCAAAGTAATGTGTATTATGTAGGTTCTTTCAAAGGATTTTAGGTAAAAATTTTGCTTGATTGGAGGTGGTATGAAAAACAGAGGACAAAGAATGGCTGTGAAACAAACAAAAAAAAAGCCTACATAATTTCATTCTGCTGTACAATGTGAAAAGTTTTCCTATTTGTCTACCTGCATTTTACAGTATTTGCTTTAAAGCCTTTGTCCCCTTAGAAAAGTAGAATAATGAACAGATTATATTGCTCCATTTCAAGGAAGGAAACAACAGAGAAAAGCCAACTGGAACACCGGATTATATAAATAAATGCAATTTTTACTGACAGGGTTCTGATCCAAATATTTATTTATTTCCTAACTCATACAAAATTGATGCTTGTAGAGGTATTGGGGGTTAAAAGGGTTGGAAAATTAATTCTTCTAATTATCCACAGAGAACATATAGTACTGATAAAGCAATGAAAACCTCTTTGACTTGAATAAGAAATACATTACATATAATTTACAGAAATAAGACCTAGTGTCATATAGAAAATGACATTTTAGAGCAACACTATCAGCAAGGACATCAATACTTGTCTCTGCTGTGGCTGGAATGGGTCACCCTTCACCCAGGTCCATCCAGTGGAAGGGGAAGCTTCCCTTCCACAACTCCAAACAAGAAAGCCAACTATTGCCATTTCCAGACATTTCACCTCTTTGCTTGCCAGTCACCTCTCTCCTCATGGCTCATACACCATCCAGTCCTTGCAAGTTTATAACACATTTTCTACACTAATGAGTTTGGCTGGATTCAGACCAGAAACCTACATGTAAAAGACTAAAAACAGAGCAGGCTCTGTTCTACTAGAAATTTATTTAGCAATCAGATGGAAAACTTGGTTTAGGGGAAAAAATATTGGATACCCGAAAGAGATGACAAAGTCAGTCCTGGATAAAAGTAGTTCTAACTTTTAACATAAATGAAAGTGCTATTAGAGGTTTGTATATGTGTCATGCCAAATTCTATAGAGATGAGAAATGTAATGAAATGGTATCTAAGTCATTATAAATTTCGCTATTTACACAAAAGAGGAAAAATAATGTTTCCTACATCATTTGTCGTGTTTCCCTTCATATCTTGCATACCTATTAAAACGTAGGGTTTCAAGTACCCATAGAAAAAACACAAACGCACAGAGAGAATAACCACAAGAAAGGAAAAAAAAGCAACCAAGTCCTATAATGGGATTTAAATTAACTCAGTCCTATCTAAAGAGTCCAATCCTGTTTTTTCCCCCCTACATAAAAGTTGCACTCATATTCATAACAACAGAAGAAAAAAAGCGCAGTTGCTTCATAACACTGGACACGGCTTTCCAGAAACAAGATAGCAATTACTCAGAAATGCTATGGAAAACAATAATCACAGAGTAACTTACTATTTACATTAAAGATGCAGCTTCTAAAATTAATTTTAAGTAAAAGGAAAAAAAAAGCATTTTTTTGTCATAGGACAGTTTTGTCAATAATGTGAAGTCTCTGTTCTTTGCTTTTTGTCCAGCATTTCTTTTGAGATATATATCTATAAATTTACAGATACACATCTGAGAGAGATGTATCAAAAGTTAAAACATGTCTGGATGGAGAGCCCAGCAAATTTCATCTGAAATTACATTTGCAGTAGACAAACCCCCACAGAAAAAAATGCCAGAATGATATATTTGAATGAAATGACATTCCCTGTCCATGATCCATGTAGAAACCTAAGTGCCTCAGTCCATAGAAGCAGAGCTAACGGTAACAGTGCAGGTTCCCCAGCGCCACCAGGCTGAAGCACCCTAGCCCTCGTAGGAGGCAGTGGTTTCTGTCCCCGTGGAGACTGCTAGGACAGGTGTAGAGCAGGGTCAGCGGTGGTGATGTGGAGAGCTGTCACCCTCCGTGTGGACTACAGATGGGATCTCAGTCCCTTGGCAGTCAGTGCAAGCCACTCCTGTTGATGCCAGCAGGAGCTGGATGAATCCCCAGGGCAGCAGCAGGCTCTGAGGACAGGAATGCAGGATGAGGCACCACTGATTGTCCAGTGCAGTCCCAGCATGGCCATCACATTGCCCATCAGCTCTGTTCTCACTAGGCTCTACAAAAGGAGTCACTGCTGTCGTGCTTCTTCCACGGAATGACGGCTGGTCCAGACAGGAACTACTGAGCACCACAGCACTTCTTATTCTTACACATGCACGATGCTAGCAGCCAACCAGCTCCAATTCAGAAGCAGGAAAATCCAGCCAGAGGATGTGCTCCTCAACAGAGCAAACAGAGTCTGTGCTTCTATCAGCCAGCACTCAGCTGCCCAGTTGTCATTGTCACTTGTCGAAACCAGTGCAAATTCACAGGAAAAAGAATGTCCGCATTGAGAGGGTAAAAATCCTTCCTCATGTTCAAGAATGGTACAAGCATTTACCCAGCATCTCTATCAAATATCGTAGAAAAGGTTACACAAAAATATTTAAATATATGGATACAGATACATAGATATTACACTTGCATAAAATATGTATATTCAAAACCCTTTGGGCAGTTTCACATTTAGCTGAAAATGTATGCTTTAGAAATATGAACAATTTTCTACTCTTTTCTAGTTTAAGAAGGGGGGGGAGGGGAAAGAAGCATCAGCCTTATTAATACTGAATGCTAAGTGCAGAAGTTTAGCTGTAGCTGTAGGGTTTTGAAGCAATTGATTTGACAGAACCTCCAAGCATAAACTGTGTTTTAAAAATCCACATCTATTCCCTAGATTGCTTATTGTTTCATGAAAATGAAAACCTACGTGTCCTGCTTGTATCAGCTAGATCTCCTGAGACCATTCAACTAAACCTCATAAGCTTGCAATACCTCAAGATAGGGCTGTGCACTGGGAATATGCGTGAACCTTATTGCAGTAATTCTGTGTGATAATAGGAATTTACAACTTCTCATATCTTGTCTAATTTAACTTTAGAAATAAAAAACCTTAAATGACACCACAAGAAGCTCACAGTTCCGCGAAAATTAAAGTCAGTATGAAATTTTACTAATAGACCATATAATTTACACAGATTTACATAAATACAGAGATATTAAAATATTAAATCAAAGCTAATTAACAGAGGATAGAGTTTTACATAATAACATTTTAACTCTAGTCACACTTTTGCAACTACTTTCAGTGGCACGAGTTATTTATATAAATAATACATATACCTGTATATCCATACTATATATATAAAGATATATATATCTCTCTCCATCCTTCTTTTTTTCTTCAAAAATAGGGCAATTTTATAACTGCAATGAGATGTGACAAGCAGTACACTTCTGGGGAATTATTGCATGCCTTGAGTGCATAAGGCAGAAGGAAGAGTATCTGACTTCAGACACTAAAGAAGTGGAATCATCAACCAGAAATGCACTGGAGTGATTTGGAACATCTTATTGCTTTTATAAAACTCAAAATTATACACTGTTGGTTTGGGATGGGGGGGGGGGTGGTGGTTTAAAGGCACAAAATAAAGGGGAAAGTAATACCTCTCTATTTAGCGGAGATCAACGGTCAGGAAGCTCAATTACTGCTCACCGAACACCCCTCATTGTCCTAAATCTATTCCCTGTGGTGCAATACTGTGCCGCAGTTGCATAAGGAGGTTAAACACAAAAGTTCATGCATTCTTTATTAGGGGAAACAAAACAAAGCCAATTTCCTTGCCCAGCAACAACAAAGTACCCATTGCCATCCGATCACACCGGCCGGCAGCAAGAGCCAGCCATGGCTCCCGTCGAACGGCGATGGGCAAACACTCCCCGCTCAGTCGCACACCCGGCAGCTCGCCACACTAACCTCAGCGGGTGGAGCGGCTCCTTGGGCTCCCTCCCTGGTACAGCTCCTGCCTAAAACGCTGGAGGCACGGATCCAAACTTAACAGCAATTTTCCATCAGACCAGGAAAGATCAGGAAGCGATAAAACTGGGTAACAGAAATACTGCCCTGAAATCTCTGTATTTTGGAGGTATTAGAGGGCTGTGGAGGACTTCTGCCACTCTCTTTCCCAGTTTTAAATTGGTTAATGACATTCACTCAGAGATTACGGACCCAGACCTCCTGGTCTGTGTGTCTGGGATTTTTCTAGTCAGCCAACCTGGGAGACAGAGCATGTCAGAGAAGAAATACAAAGGATGCAGAATTAAAAACTGTGGGCTATTACTATATCCTCAAATCACTTTAAACGATGGAACAGAAAGAAAGAAAGAAAAAAAGAAGAAATCCCTTGGGATCACTTTTTCTTTGCTGTAATTTTTAGATATAAGTATGCACAGTAGAGGGCTGCCTCTGCTACGATACCACACTAGATGTTTCAAAGTTTGGATACGGCACGCTGTTAAGGCACCTTCAAGTAATGGTCATTGATTTAATCACTAAGCAAAGACACATTTTCTGTAAATGACACTGCGTCCTCCAGCACACACAGTACCAGCAGCCACTCACACTTGCCATCCAGAGACAACAAAACTCGGTGCTTGCTAGGGATAAACTACACCACTTCTAAGCAGCCACTTCAAAAATAAATATCTGCTAGGGTTTAGGACTGGACGTTTTGCACAACTGTACTGTTTGTTTCCAAAGAGAGGAAACAGGAGAAAATGAAGTGTTGTCTGTCCCTAATTGTCTACAAGATTAGGAAGGTTGAAAATACATATCAGCCTAAAAAAGAAGCAAGATCTGTACTGCTGCAGGATTCCTTGATGGGAGACAAAGCTGTAAATGCAGGCATTCAGTGCAGGGTGCCTGGCACAGAGCTGGATGGTTTCAGGACCAACAGGAGGTACAAAGACAACCTCCTCTGGGAGAGGACAGGCAAGTTACTGCACATTACCTCTCCCTTCCACACAGAACAGTACTGGGTTTGGGTTTCACGGTTCATGGCATGGGGAAGGGGGGCTTTTCAAGATGAAGGGAGCTGATGGGAGAGGAGACCGCAGGCACCACTCTATGCAGACAGCTGACTCCATCTCCCAGATAGTGGGTCAGTGCTGCTGCTGGGGGCACAGGGCCATGGGGTGCTTGCAATTAAGCCCAACAAGGGATGGCCATTTCTACACAAAGCAATATCCAGTCCTGGAAAGGAGTGAGAGAGGTGGGACAGGGATATAGAACCCAGCACAAAAGGAGAGACCACAGTGTACCGCCAGTCTGCTCCGAGACGACAGAAGGGTCCCAAGGCACCCACCAGACCTGCCTTTCTCCCCACACCACTCACCCACACCCCAACCCACACCATGTAACAATGACACGGTGCAGTGGGAATCCCAAGAACGGGAATATCCCCGTCCTTGGGGTAATAATGTCCAGGGAAAAGGGACCCCCTACCCCTGGCCCTCTCCTGCAGGTGGATGACTTGATATTTAGTAGCTGTGTGCAGCTCCTTCTCGAGTAAAAAGATGCATTCTTTCCTCACACAGTCAATGAGAAACGCAATGTGATCTGTCATGCGCTTGGATCAGGGGCTTGTTCATTCATTTGAATTAGCAGTGTTTTCTTCTTCTTCAGGGACTAGAATAATCACTCAGATATTTACAAACATCAATCAGTGCCTTCGCGAGGTCTCCCCCAAACCATCATGACAAAATCACCGTCTGCAGGAGCCCCGTGCCAGCTGTGTCCAAACAAGCCTGTGCTTGCTGAGAGCTGGGGGCTGCCGAGGGAGAGGAGCGCTGGATTTCCGAGTCCTGGGGAGGTCTTCCCAGTCGGCTGTCTCTTCCTTGGGGTGCCTCTCCCTGCACCACTGTCCCAGGGTGCTGGCTGCTGCTACTGCTGCTGCGGGCACAGTGGTCCCGTTCATACTCCTCCTGAGCCTTTTGCATTTTCCGCTTCTTCATCTTCCTCTTGTGGATGTGGAAGGTGGTGAGGGAGAGGAGGATCAGGCAGAAGATGAGGGTGACCAGGACAATTAAAACCAGGGTGGATGAGAAGGACTGAAAGAGCTGACCCACTTGCGTGATGCAGGTGCTGCTGGTATTTAAGGTGGCAGATGTCCTGTTCAGAAGACAAGGCGGCAGGGATAGCCTCAACTCTTTGGAGAGCTTGGCACTCATTGAGGAGGCTACGGAAGATGAGGATCTTCCTCCCCTCTCTGAAGACGTCTAAATTTCAGTCGGTGTCGGGCTGCTGGCGGGCGCTTGCTGGAAATGCCCGGGATGCTGCCGGCTCAGCCTCCCGCTGGCTCTGAAGTAGCCGAGCAGCCTGCAAAGGGAGCCGGACACATCAGCGCCCCGAGGCACCCACCCTGCGCAGCTCCCCCCGCCCCAAACCCGGCTGCGGCAGCCTCCGCCCTGAGCCCCGCCACGGCCCCGCTCCGAGCAGCCCCGGCTCCCTGCCGGGGGAAGGCGGAGGGGTGCCGGGACGGGGCACCGCGCCGCCACTCCGACTTCGCAAATTCCTCGGCACCCCGGGCAGCACTGCCCGGCCGCTCCCCCAACTAGTTGCCGCGGGAAAGGAAGCGAGGGAGCGGCGGCCGGGCGCCAGAGCCCCGCACCGCGGCGGCTCCAGGCTGCCGGAGCCAGGCGGGTCCTGCCCCGCCGCGCCGGTGCCGCTGCCCGCCCCGGAGCCCCCTTACCTCCGCGGCGAGGGAGCGCCCGGCCGCCGCGGGCGCTGGGGGCTGCGGCAGCGCGGAGTGAGCGCAGGAGCGGAGCCGCCGCCGCTTCGGGGAGCGCCGCCCGCAGCTGCAGCCGCCCCGGCCGCTGACGTCAGGGGCCCGGCCCGCCGGCCGCGCCCCGCTCGGCCCCACGGCAGCGGCACCGCCCGCGGCCACCGGCGCTCCGGCCCGCCGCCGCCGCAGCCTCCGGGCCCCTGCCGCACGCAGGTCCGCCGCAATCCGACCTCCACCCCTGCTGCCCACCTCCGCCCCCACGCTCCTTGAGAGCGGCCCGTAGCCCCTTCCCCAAAACGCCCGGCCGTACCGCCATACCCACCGACTGCAGCCAGCCCCTTCGCCCGTGGCCCCAGCCACGCAGACGCGCCGTGGCCAGAGCGCTCGCACCGAGCCAGCCCCGGCGCCTTCACCCCGCGGCTGTCGTGGGCGCCCACCCGCAAGCCACGTTCGCACCGTACCACACCCGGGTGCCGAGCTCCCGCCGGTACCGAAGCCCCGTCCCTCCGCGCAGCCAGCGCACCCGTCCTTGCCCGGGGAGGCTGGTGTGAATCTGTGGGAGCGAAGCAATGCCAGGGACTCTTGGTGGGAATATGTGTGAAAACTTGCCTTACCAAGGCTAAGTGCATCGCAGGCGTTTTCTTCAAGAACAAACAGGAATGAGCTGCCCATTAATACACTTAAGCTAAAAATCAGATGATTTCTAAACATAAGAAAATCGGTTTTTTGACAAGTACTTTCAGAAAAGCTAACAGGGCAAAAATAAAAAATTAGCATTAGGAAAGTGCTCTTCACACTTCCAAATGGAGCAAACTGATGTGGTAGTGTCTGCCTACATGGGACAAGATCTGATGGCCAGGAGGTTCCATCGGTCCCACGCTGTGTGCTCTAGACTAACCCCATGTGCTGGAAAGAGAGTTGCTATAAAGCTCTGGTGTAAGTAACAGTACTTTAAGGAAAATTAGAAAGTATCCATCCTTTCTAGTGGCTAAAAAGCCTGGAGGAAAATCTGTACAGGACGAGCTGTGACGTGAGTTGGAAAAATCTTCAGTCAAGAACAAAGATCTGTTAGATCTACTGACCCTGATAGCCAAGAACCTTTCACAGAGGTGGACAGGAGCTGGCAAGCTGAGCATTTAAGCACTTTGTTGTTTCAAGGCAGATTTCTTCTGTACTGTCTTTGTCTCTGATGAACACATGCACCACAGCTTATGAAATTTGGCCAGACACTATTAAATCTGTGATTGTTCTGGAGAAAGATTTATGCCAAAGGGAACGAACTACATTCTAGATGGTTGGGATAGTCCCAATCATTTGCAAAGGGACTCCAACTTAATGCTTCCTCTAAAACCAGAGGAATAGGGGTTCCCATTACTCCTTCCCCTCCCCAGGACAATACAGCCTGATGCTGGAGGGGTGCTATATAGAGAGGAAAGAAGTTCAGTCCAGTACTGAGAGACAAGCCCTTGCCCACTTATTTGCCCACTGCTCCTCTCACTCAGCTCCCTCAGGTGCATACCCGGTGTCATTGCCTGAAACACACCTCCCCATGGAGCAGGGTTGGACTAGGTGACTGTTAAAAGTCCTTTCCAATTATAGGATTATTACAGGATTCTGTATGATTCCAACCCCTCTCTCTCACACACACACATCTCCTTAGCCTCACTGGCATTCTGCCTGCACTTTTTTTCCTCCATACCTTCCTCCACCGTGCACATCTGAGGTTTGCATTAATCAGTGCTCTATACTCGCTGCCTTGGAGGGGAAAACAACCACCACAGGCTGAAACAGCACATCAATCCTCAGGCCATTCCCTCTTTCCTCCCACTATTCTCTACAAAGCAGCAGCTAAATGGGGGGCTGCAAAACAGGGTGATGGGCATGGGGACCACTCATCATGGCCTGTGCCACCGGAGAATGCTTGTGATCCCGCACAGAAACAACCAAGGTATAAACCAGCTATTCTCCCTGAACAGGCTCCACTGAATCCTTTAGCCTAAACTGAAAGTGGGGAAAGGATACTATTTAATCCCAAAAGCATGTGTGAGTTTGTGAAGCTGCAGCAGTTGATCTGAGACTGCTGTTCAGAAGTTAGGAGATGATTAGAAATAATTTATTTCAAAAACCCAAACAACTCCATAAGAAAACAGTGTTAAGAGATATAGTATAGGTATGAAGATACCTTAGTATGTTAGCCCTGTTTATGGCAGAAATAACCAAGTTGGGGATTGAATAAAGTTCAAAACCAAAGAGTTTACTGACTCAAGATATCTTTATTGCAAAAGTGCATAGCTAGGACTACTTATTTATTGCACTAGGATATATGACTATGTCTTCATGTTTTACTTGTTGGGAGAGGCAACACAAAGCTACTTAAATTAAATTACCTTAAATAAATTTTAAATCCTTTGTGTATTAATCTTACCTGTTGTCCTTTGCCATCAGTTACTTACATTATACCTCACTTTTAGGATTAGAAAATAGTGAAAATGTGTCTTGTGTGTCGGTATGATAATTATTCCAAGTATAAGGTTTTTCCTACACCATAGAGAATGAAAAATGGGTTCAGGGAGTGGATAATGGTAGAGACCTCAGCAAATGTTTAACTCCTTCCCTACTGTCACAGCCCCTTCTCTGTGTGTTCGTGTACAATTTTGCAATGTTTCTGCTTTAGCTAAAATAAATGAAAAGCAGAGGTTGTTCTTGCTCTTTCTGGCAACTAATTTTACAATGTTTAATGAGAGAGTCAGAAGAGAAGCATTGTGAACTAAAAAGGAAATAACTCTGCTGTGATTACACATACCTTGGCATTCTGGTTCATACTGGCTGCCAGCCAACCAAATGGATTCAAATACCCATGATTGGAATACAGGGAGTTTCAGAAATCAGGGGAGGAAAAAACTGTGTTGTTATTGTGCATTATTCTTTTGCTCTGATTAACTGTTATAATTATATTTGATTATAAAAATAAAAAAATAGATAATGTGGTCATGAAAAACCCATCCTTTGTCTGGCATGAAAATAAAGGACAGGACATCTTCAAGAGTGCCCTCTTTCAAGAATAAATTGGTCATTAGTTATAGTGAATTCAACCATACTATATAAATAGTATGACATTTATGGGGATTAGGTTTCTTGCTGAAGCAGGATTGGTCACTGTGTGACAGAGGACCTTATATTAAGGGGATAGTTTTTGAATTTTACAACAAGGTTTGTACTCATTAGAACCTTGATAACTCCCAGTTTTCTCTGGATTCACATCGTTAAGAAGCAGACAGCATACATCCAAATCCCAAAAATGGACTTTCGTACATGGATTTTTTTTTAGTCTATAATTAGAAAAATTGTTCTTTCAGATACTAATTCCTCAATCCCTGTATTACAAGACCCCTTTTTTGCTAAGGCAGTTCCCTAATGAGATAACCTCTGTGAACAAAGGCTGTTCATGTAAGTAAAGGTTTGATAGTTCAGGCCCTTGCCTATTAATGACCCTTCTTGCAAAAAAATTTATTGTCCCACCAGTGTTTAAATTTAGCACTTGATTGCATATAGAATAATGCATGATCCCTTTTTCACCAAGATTGATGTCATCGTTTGCCAGCCAGCCCAAGCACTCCATGAATGCCAATAACCCTGGTATTAATCTGCTATCTCCCCATGGGATTAAGGCCATCTGTGTAGAAGTCTTTTAGGACTTTACATACTCCCACTACAATTGGTGAAACCAAGTGATTTAAACATGGTTTGAAAACCTATTACTGTAGACAGAATGGATTTTACAACCAAAATAAAATAAAGTTTTGTTTCACACGCACTGGTAGGTCAGCAAAGATCCTGCAAAGATACTAGAAGTGTCCTTCAGAGATTCTGAGCTGGAATACTTTTACCATGGCTGACAATTCTGCTTCCCAACTCAGAAGCAGATATTCTTTTTCTTTCTTTCCCCCACACCTTCTAGAAGAAGGTAGTCTGGGTGATATGGACTCACAATTATTTTGGTTTCATGAGATGATTCTTTATGAAGCTTAAGGACAATTTTACATATTCATTTTCCAATCTTACTTTTGAAAAATATTCTTTTCTTGTTCTGGTAAAGAAGAAACCTCCCACATGGGATGGTGAGAATTTAAAAAAGAAATAAAAAGCATGCCTATGATGCTGACTGAGGAAGGTTACTAGGCTTTTGCTGAATTCAACAGGGTGTTAAACAGTAGTAGGAGGAGAACGTAGGTCCAGACTATGAAGAAATAAATAGACAACCTTCAGTTTGCCTGACCAAGTACACAGATCTTAATTATAACATCAAAATTCTAAAGCTGCATATGTGCACATCTACTAATGCAAAGTGGATCTGGGTAAAATTATTGCAAAGGGAGGAAAGAAGGACAATGTTTTAACTGTAACTATACACTAAAAATGCTATTTACTTTATTCATTAGCCAATACATTTTAGAAAGGCAGGGTCAGAGAAATGACCTTCCACATTTAATCTTTTTTTTATTTTCTTAATAGTTTACAGAGTTTTCAGGGAATTTGGAGGAGCAGACTTTGATTATATTTTTAAGTAAAGAATATGGCTAGTGGTTGGTGAAACATCAGCTAACTGTACCAGTGGGTATCACCAAGAGAGAAAAAAGAAATTTTTACTGCTTAGTTAGACTAGAGTGAGGTTTAAGCATAATGATGCACAATTTAAATCTGATTTCATGTTAACAGGCCCTCACATGCTTCCCCTAACACAGTCTGAGTGCATTTCAGAGCTAATTCTGCACAACAGTAACTCCAGCTTTTAATATGGAATAAAGCACTTGTTCAGTCAAACTCTGTGACAGGGTCAGATCCAGCCCTGTAGGATGGTGGGCTCGTGCAGCCTCAAGACTGCATTGCTTTTGTGTGGCCCAGGGCATTCTTCCATCCTACCAGTGGGTGATAAGGGGGAAACCTCCAAGGGAGAGAAAGAAACAATCACACTTTCCATAGGTCATCCCGTGGGCCAAAGACAGAGCAGTCCTCATGTGTGCTCATCTGATCCATCTGTATATTTACACAAAGTAGAACAGCAACACTATGAAAGGGACACTTAGGATAACAGTCTGGCAGCTGCTGTCTGCAGGCAGGAGGCTGGTAGAGAAGGGACTTGAATTTAGGTCTTTCAGCTCCAGGCAGCACATGTCTCAGCCTGAGACAGGAGATTTTCTTGTTCATTCCATGCACATAACAACCCTCCCACTCCCCGTAATGTCCTGGCTTTGTTCCAGGGAGGAAATCTAAGAAAGCTGGGAAAGTGTAATGGATGACAAAGCCATTTACCTCTAGCTCTGCTAGAAAAAATCCATGCTCAGTCAACTCCAGCTCACTGTGCTGTTCATCAGCAAAGTACATAGCTCAAATTTTGCCCAGGGCCTTTTATAATTTTTTTTTTTTAATCAACTACTGTGTGATGAAGGAAGTTAGAAGTACTCATTATTATTCTGCTCTGCTGTTATCTCCTGGACCCTGAGCATCCAAAGGACCTTGTTTTATCCCCACTTTTTCCATTATTGCAATAGTAAAAGAAATGCTGTTATCAGCTGCTGGAAATGCATTTTTCTTGCATTGTTGCATAACTGAAAGTCTTCGTGGACAGCCTTGTTCTTTCAATTTGTCTGTCACCCTGCTTGTAGCCAGGATTTTAACCACTTCTCTTAAAGAAAATTGAATTAATTTTGGAAATTTTATTTAAAAGTAAAACTAATTTTTACTAGCTTTGTAGCACTTCAACTTTTTTCTTCTGAGGCTGTTGTTTGGGGTAGGGGGTGAGAATATTAATTTTTAGTTAGAGTAACATCCCAAAACTTCATAAGCAAAAAATTTCTTTATGCCCATATTTTCTAAACTAGGACCAGAAATATGAAGGTCTTATTCTTTAAGGTGCTGTGCCCTGTAGTCAAATCCAAACCAGGATACAAGCACCTGCTCACAGGAAAAGTAAAACTAAGTATGTCATTAATTGCCTGGTGGATTGGATCAAGCACCTTGCAGCAACAGCCCCTTACAGGCGCTTCTTTCCCTCCTTCCCAAAAACCCATGTGGTAAATGGGGCTGACCAAGCTGCAAAGCCAATGGTCTCTTCCATGGCAAGAGTCCTTCCTCTTATGAGCTGTATGATCAGCTTTTAAAACAGAAAAGGCTCTGACAGACAAATGAGCTCAAGGTTTTCCCTTCATTATTCCTGGCATTTACCTGGTATCACGTAGGATGTGCTTGTGAATAATCCTTTTGTACAAAAATAACATTGTTTCAGAAGTGCTTATTTTACCAGTGATATCAGCAAGAAAGCAGGTTTTTTATTGTGGTTTCATTTTAAACTTGCTTCACCACCATGTGTATTAGAGTCTACTGGAGAACCATGTAATCTCTTATTCCTGGGCTCTTTGGTTTTCTTTCTGTATCTTTCTGCTAAGTTTTATTATGCTCTTTGCCATGTCATGTCTGAAATTAGACTGAAAACACTTTGGGAAAGCAACTGAATGATCTGATTTTTATCAAGAGATGCTCTGAGAGAACATAAAACTCTCCAAAATAAAATAAAACCAACTGCTGCATCTGGAAGTAAGGAGAAAATATCAATGCAATAAACACTCAACAAAATTGGCCAGTTTTTTTCAAGCTCTACAGGAACATGTTTGGATGTAGTAATGTCCTTGCATGATAGCAGGAGGCTGATTAGCTGTTTTGTACTCAAAGAAAGTATTGATACCATAACTTTTCTTTGTATGCTTAGGTAAGACTATGCCAAGGAATCCTGTTTCCTACCTCTTCTGACCTTCACACTTCAGCAGATAAAATTAGGTCTCTAAATCATTGCTACGATACAAACATTTTTCCTTGCCTTGAGGAGCACAGGAGTAAAGTTTAGCTAATCTACCTCTCACCACCTTTGTGGGTCATGCTGGAGTAGCATCAATGTGAAAAGGAAAAGCTTGGAAAGCAAAGGGAAGACTGAGTTGACAGAACAGGGAAGACTGAGTTTACAGAACAGAGAAAAAATTAGCAAAATTTAACATTTTTATAGAAGAATGTGTTTTGTAGAACTAAGAAGTGCAAGTGGAACATAGGAGGTACAGTGTAGATGTGACAATCATAAATAACTATTATTTGGGGAGCAACATATAACAGTGAGAAGAGAGATTTCAAGAAATTGGAATTACATAACTGAAAATTATACAACATAAAATATCATTTCAATCACAGGCCTATACAGACATAGTGCTACGTGTGATTTCAGCTGCTCTTGTTAGAGAAATATGTAATAATTCTTATAAGAATACACGTTTAAAAATTCTATAAACTGTGATAGCATGAAAAACCAGAGAAATGTTATAATATTTCTCAGATAGGTAAACAGGTATCATCTGCCACTTTCAGTCCTATTTCTGTCATATTTACTCCACAAACTTGAGAAAGAGTTGGACATTTACCACAAAGTGTGTGTTAAAGTAGGGCATAAACTCTCAGGAACAGGTACTTGGAGAATAGGATGTTTTCCTAATGAGGGAAAATGTAGAAACACAGCTGAAATAGGATAGGAAGCTGTATTACGTGAAGTCTTTTAGGAAAAGAAAGGGAAGGGAAGGGAAGGGAAGGGAAGGGAAGGGAAGGGAAGGGAAGGGAAGGGAAGGGAAGGGAAGGGAAGGGAAGGGAAGGGAAGGGAAGGGAAGGGAAGGGAAGGGAAGGGAAGGGAAGGGAAGGGAAGGGAAGGGAAGGGAAGGGAAGGGAAGGGAAGGGAAGGGAAGGGAAGGGAAGGGAAGGGAAGGGAAGGGAAGGGAAGGGAAGGGAAGGGAAGGGAAGGGAAGGGAAGGGAAGGGAAGGGAAGGGAAGGGAAGGGAAGGGAAGGGAAGGGAAGGGAAGGGAAGGGAAGGGAAGGGAAGGGAAGGGAAGGGTTACATTGCAACTTGTCTAATGAAGTGCTTGGGAGTCCTGGAGGTCTGGTTTATGAGCAAACGAATAGGTCATTAGAGAAGAATGAATTAAAGATCAGAGTGTAAGTGCCGACATGGCACAGAACAAATGTTGGGAATTGTAACCTCATTAGTACAGAAAACTATGAAACAAATTGCACAACTAGGTTTTCTTCTCCACAGTTGTCAGATGTATAAAGACTGTGGACGTGACTGCTGCATCCACAAAATATAGCATTCCAAACCCCCTTGAAAGAGATCCTGTTTGTTGAAACCAACAAGCATTTTTTTTGTTTTATAGCTGGAGCAAGTAGAAGGGAGCAAAGTGGGCTTTGTACTTTTATTTGAGGGTTCTATTTCCTTGGAAAGATAGACCTTTCTATCATAAGGCAGTATGGATTTCTACAACAATTCACCAAGAACCAAGCAGACCACTGACAGAGGACAAGACTTTTACTGTGTGGTTAAAGGAATGACAAAGATATCCTGAAACTTGTTATTTAAAAGGAGGAGGAAAAGGAGAAGAATAATGAACAAGGAAGAGAAAGGGCAATCCACTATTTCTAAACAATCATGTTGTATTATTGAGTGCCTTACAGTTCTTTTATGGGAAGACCATGTTTCACTTCTCAGGGCATCTTCAGTTTCTCACAGGACTGCACCTTGTGGTCTTCTGAGTAACCACTCATGACAATGTTTATTTTTTATTTCTTACAACATTTGATGACAGAGAAACAAAGTGGGATGCTGTCAGTGACATGTTTTGAAGCTAAGCTGCCTATGTTTGAGCCAATGAAATGGTTAGATTGCCTTTCCAGATTAAAACAGTCTTGGAAAAGGAGAAAACGAGGTTAACTGTCTGGTTTCAACTGAACACATTTGTGTATTTCATACCAACTAAAATTTGTTCTGATTAAAAAAAAAATAGACAAGTGGCTTTAACTTAATTTAGTAATTGCATATGGTATTTTCACATTAAAAGAAAAGAGTAATTAATAACAACTGTCATTTAAAACCCAGCCACTTTACAAAAGTACATTTCTCTGTAGATTTCCATCATGGTTTTTACTATGACTAGGTTAGGACATAACATCAATACCTAAATACTTCATTGCTTGATAGACTAAGCTTCATTTGAGCTGTTCCAGTCTATTATGCAAATTGCATCATATTAAAATTTATTGATACATATTTAATTGGAAGATGACAGCATCTCTTATTAGCTACTTAAACAGAGACCAACAGCTGAAAAATATCAGCATGAAAGCTATACAAACAAAAATCTTGCAAATCAAAATAATGTGCTTATTTGCTGAGATCTTACACTGAACAAAATCACTTCAACCCACAAATAACAATCACGTTAGTGAGTAATTAAAGCAAAGGACAAAGTCAGGACTAAAATACTCTATTCCCAATTCATCTACTGACTCACAGTGTGATTTTGCTCATTTACCACCCATAAAATGGAAGATGCGATAATGATAATGACAGGGATAATAATGCCTGTGCTAAAAGAAGTGCTAGGAGTCTTAATGTTTGAAAAGAGCTTTGAGATAGAGCTGCTATATAAACACAGATTATAATTAACAAGGGACTGCAAGCTTGCACAATTTGTACATTCTTTGGGCTTTTAGAAGTAAAGATAGGTGAATTCCGTATATCTGAGATACCACGAGTCCTCTGTTGTAAGAGCTTGTTTGGGAAATTATGTTTCAGAGCTGCCATTACACTGTATTGGCGACAGGCTTTTAAGAGGACCTAACTATTTGCCAGTCATTAACACAAGAAACTTTAAAGGCAGTTCAAAATAATCTCATCACTGTGACTACTGGCTAAAGCTTGTCTTGTTGTATCCTCTTCTTTGTAGATATGTGTAACAATGCATTTATATGAAAGACAGGAGAACAGGAGCATGTGAACAAGGAGAAGAGGTTCAGTGCCTTAGTGAATGCTGAGTGCCTGAGGCATAGGTGAGCTTGGATATTTTCTCATATTATAAATCCATGCCACCGAAGTCTCTGAAAATGGTCAAACGCAACCCCAACAATCCTTCTCCTGACCAGATCAGACACCTGCTCTGAGCACAGTGATATTCTTCTGTTGTTGAAAGCCTTTGAAAATAATGGGTTGCATTAGGAACAGAAACCTAGTAAAAATGTGGATAAGATACTTTGGAAAGGTGAAGCCTCCCTTGCTGAAAGGCAAATCAAAACAGTAGCTTTGGAAAGGTAATATATGCAACAAAAGTTAGAATAATAATGAGAAGCAAATGTATAGATTATAGAACTTTGTAGAGCACAGCACAGTATCACTCTAAAACAAATCAAAGGCATCTGCAAAGGTACGTTGGTCTCTTTTTCTTAAATAATCAATTAGATGTTTTTAACAAACTAAATCAACTATAAAAAGAACATCTTTGTGGGCAAACCAATTATTAGTGCAGAGGAGCAGCAAAAACATCTTTTAATAGCTTGTTTAGTAGGAAAAAATTGTACAGGACTAGATTTGTGTAAGGCTGGCAAACTACAGGAACATGAAGTGATACTAAACGGGTATTTTTAAGTACGCATTTTTCTGAAAAATATTCCAGTGCATGACATTACAAATCCACTTCTAATTTCCCCCAAAACATGGAACTCTCTCAGGCCGTAATGAAATGGAAAATGTTCTAAGTAAAGGCTATAAGAAAATGGTTTGATTCTTCTCGGCTAGTTATATTTCATTATCACTAATTAGGTTACAATGTTAGAAGTCTCCATCAAGTCAACATCATGATGCTGAGACATTAGAGGGATCATACTTTACAAGAGCACAATTTGAGTAAAAAAACCAACAAGGTAAAGCAATTTAGCTAAGGCCACAGAAAGGGTCAGTGGCAGAAGAAGAGCAGCCCCTGGCTTGCAGCATTTGTGATGTATATATGGAGCATAAAGACAATGCGTCCAGCATAAATTGGTAGGCCATTGCAAGCCTAGAAGAGCTCATAAAGCTGTAAATATCTTGCATCCAGTCTAGCTGCCCTGCCATGTTCGCTTTCATTGCCCCACTTATCTCTCTTTAGCCAGGTCTCTGGAGCAGCATCCTCCTCGTTTCATATCTCCATTTTGTTATTTAGTATTTCAGAGCTGGAGAACAGTTAGCTGGTAACAGGAATAACCACAGGGTCCCAAGAACAGTTACGGGGAAGAAAGAAAAGGATGGGCAGCAAGCATGTCACTTAATGTTGCAAGATTTCTCACTGCTGAAAGTTAATTTTGTGACAGAGTCCAAAAAATGCTCACATTTCTGTGGAAGAGAAAAAAACATAGAATGCTGCAGCTTTCCTCTTAAAAAAAATAAATTGAATAAATCCAAATGCTATTGGGCAATGATCATGTGTCACCGAGTAAGAAAGATTGGGAGGAAATGCATTTCTTGAAAATTCTGTTTTGTAGCTGCCTTATAGTCTTTCCTGAACATCTACATGAAATGCTCAGCACCGTTCTCAGCAACAGCCTAGATATTGCATGCATGAGGGTTGTTCTTCTGTTCTTAATTGAGCAGAAAGTATGGTGTATCTCTGATTTGTTAGTGACATTACTGGGGAGCAGGATCCTGGGAGAGATTTCTGAGAACAGCAAGTGGAATAAACCCAGATAGAACTGACATAAAACATGAAATGTAAAACACAAAACTTCTGCAGATGGAAAAGAGCTATTTGTGCTGTTGTACTAAACACAATGTTTGCCAGGAATTTTGCCCATGAAACACTGAGGACTATGGGAACACGTGAAGACCCCAAAGCCACAGTGATAAGAGCAACAATTCCCTCATTTGTACCCATGATAAGGGTGCACATTGTTTACTCCTCAGAAGCCCTTTGCCACTTTTGTTTTTTACATTAAAATATCTTTGATGGGCATTGCTTGCAATAAGAAGGAAATTGTTTCTTCTCTTCCAGACATGATCCAAAACCACAAAGAAGTGTTGCAATGAAGGCTTTAGAGACTGTGATTAGGCCATGTCCAATGGTTGTTTTGTGCTGTATTGATCCTGGCACTGCTCTTTTCAGCTGAGAAAATGGTAGATTTCCTATTTTTCAGCCTCATTTTGCCATGACCCTCCTGAGGAAAGCTGAGTAGGAGGCACAGAAGTGTGAGTGTCAGTGGAGACTGTTCATTTGTGAGGGTGGCTGGGCAGCATCCAAATGAGCATAGTCAATATTTTATGAAAGAAAGCCTTACAGAAGATTCACTGCCTCTTCTTTCAATCCAGGCTGGTGCTCTCCTTTTGCCTTCTCACAACTCAGTCATTAATACTTGTCTTGCTTCAAGCTTCATTCACTTACTTCATATTTGTTTTGCTTCAAGCTTCATTCACATTCTTCCTAGCGTCTTCAGCAGGCAGCTGGCCTGACTACTTCCATCTTCTTTTTCAGTGTCACTGCTGAGTCTCCCCAGGAGTTTCCAGGCCCTGTGTCTGATCCTGAGTCCCTGTAATGTGAATGGGAGAGCTTTGTAGGCTGGACGTGTTATGTGTCCATCTCTGGATCTCACACACACTTCAGTGGTAATCTCTCCATTCTGAAAATTTTGTGTCTGAAGCCTAGGATACACTTCAGATTTGAGCTGTAGAGGAATAAGGTGTGTGGTTTCAAGACAATGGAGTCAGGATGTGGGGAACACAATTCCTATAAATGGCATATATGCACTCAAGAGAATTTCTACAGCTGAACAATGCATATATGGTATTTTATATATGGTTTGGTGTAGGTGAAAAATGTCCTAAAGTTCAAGAAGAAGCATTGAAAGCATTGGCTGGACAATTTCAGATTCCCATGGTGGCTGGCTGAAATACATTCTTAGCTTCTTCTCAGGTATCAATGCCAGCTGCCTGGGGGTTTGCCGAGCCTCCAGTGCTGCTTTTGCACTTTTAATTACCATTGCCACTACGGAAAAACTATTTGGCATATTACTGCATAAGTGACTAAGGACTCCAAGAATGTTCAAACATTTATTCTTCAAATCTAGTAACTTTCTTTATTGAGTGAAAACTAAGGTATTTCTCCTATTTTTAGCTCTTTGCAATGTGTCCTGGTGATCTAGTCTGGCCTGGGCTTTCTTCCTTCAGTGACCCCTCTGGCTTCTGTGTCACTGCCCTGCAACAATATCAAGATTTCAAATGAGCAAATGGACACAGTTCGCACCACCATATTCTGATTTCTCCATCTTTGGTTTGCACTGCCTGCTCATCCCTCATGTCCTATGCATAAGGCAGATTTCTCAGCATCTTTGACTTACTTCCTTTACGGATGGTATTTCTCAGGTTGTCAGTCCCACATCATCTCCAAATCTGCACATCTTGTTCTACATTTCCTTCTGTATGATAACCGCTACCTCCTATATATAGCAGAAACAGAACAGGCTCAACATATTGCCACTTGTCACTCTTATCCCACTGTCGCTCTCTACCCCTCTGTCCCATTTGCCATCTCTGGTTTCTGTTAGCAAACCAACTGAGCATTTAATCACCAGTGTCCATTTGTTAACCTTACAGATTACTCTCTCAGTGGGCACTGATAGCTATCCAGAAGTCCTTGGGAAGGATGCCCACACATTCACCCTGTTCCATTCTCACTTTCTTCACTTGGGCAAGATGAGCCAATATATGGCCAAGTTTGAACTTCTTTTTTCTGCCTGTTCTGAGAGTCTCTAACTAAACTGTGTCTGTCCAAGTGTTCAATATTTGCCCCTCACCAGCTTTGCTGAGTCTTAGAACAAAAGCCAGAAAAAGGTTCTATAGTTATAATTTCTTTTGGTTTGGTTTTATTTTTAAGTTTTAGAAGCCAAAATAGGTATCTGTTTTCTAAGTGCAATAGGCTCAATCTTCAGCTGGCATCAGATCAGTAGAGATACACAGTTTTTAGCCCAGTAGAATTTTTCTGTGTTTTCGGCTTCTAGTACACCTATCACTGCATAATCTGAGATCTGTGAACAGTTCATGTCACTTTAACAGGTACCACTCGTTTCTGAGCATACACATGCTCATTGCTGAGCTGAAATCCAACATGCACCAGCTTCGGTTCTGTGAAGGTGGTTTAAGTTAACATATTTTTTCTCTTACAGCCAGGAAGGGCTAAGAGCATGCACCCACACACTTAAAAAGACTCAGCATATGAATGGTAATTTATTAAGTGGCAGGACCCAATCACTTTCAGTTAGTGCCTGTATTTTATAAACAAAGTACTCTGTCTCTTCTATTTACATTGGGAAATTTAAGGTCTGTGCCAAAGTGCCCTCTTGGAGCTTTGTTTGAGTCTGCCTGTGTTTCTAATCCTTCAGTCTTCACAGATTTTTACCACCACAGGCTTCTTGAAGCACACATAGCAGACTGTTCTTCTGTTCTGCTTTGGTTTAAATATACTCTTCTCCTACCACATTCTTAGTAAAACCTTTTACCTTTGGGTACTGCAAGATACAAATGGACACCTCTCTCTGAAGTGTCAAAATCCATGCTTGACTATGATGCTGAGGTGACAGGAACAGGACAGCTTTGTTTCCTTTTCTGTCTGTAAATGTCGGAGATTCTACAGGCGATTGTCTATAATGGAATTACAGAACACATTCACTGTGTGTTGATAAACACATTTACTTAGATTACATATTTTTTCTTATTGTAGGTGAGCACTTACTTTCTCCCAGTAAGAGAGAACAGGATAGCACAGGCACCCTCCTTCTCTGCACCTGCTCCCCCAGCAAGTCTGGAGGAAACTGCTTGGGAAACATTTTGAGTGAACACATTTTGGATGCCCACAGAATATATTGGAAACAGGATCGTCTTCATGATGGAAAGGCAAGTCAGACCATACCCCGTGGCAGAGTGAGGCAGGGGGACACTTTTTTTGGCCTCTCCAAGCCTGACATTCCTGGAGACAAACTTGGTTTCAGGCCTCTCAGTGTGAGACCTGTCCCCTCAGAGCAGAGCTTAAGCACCACCTCCAGATACACCAGAGGGACAAATGGTTGAGCAAGCACCAGCTCCACTCAGACCTGCATTTCCAGCAAGCTTGAGCTGTGGGCCATTTACTGTATACCCTGCTACAGGATTTTCACCTTCCTTGTTCTGGGAGTAATGTTAACTCACCTGGTAATACTCTGCTCCATGTTCTGATAGTAATTTTACCTGAAACCTTTTGTCCTTGTCCTAGTCACCAGCCTCTATTAGATATCAGAGGTTTGATGGGATTTATTAGGAAATACAGTCATGTCAGGTGACCATGCTACCTGATTTTTCCTAAAGAATTTTTGGGATCTTCCCCTACACATGTACACATGTGATCTCAGTTATTTACACTTAAAGCAACTTTTGGAAGCTCTGCATTATCTCACAATCCTCTAGCTGTTTTCTTAATTGTTTGAATCAGTGTCCATATTTGTGGAGCCTGAAATATTTTTACCACTTTTGTTTCCACTTCTGAATATAATTTGGAAGTTATTTCCAAACGTTAATTTTATAAGCTGCTGTCATGCACTCATCTTAAAACATATCCTGTTTTATGCACTGCTGTTTATAACTTCTTTGGAAGCTGAAACTTCAATATATTGGCTGACCAAAATGCATTTCTTCCTGATGATAAAATACATATTGTTTTATGATGCTAGGATTACTGACATCTGTTGGGCTCTCAGCAATTTAGCAAGATCAAAGGAAGAATCAGATTCTTATTTGCACAACAAGCATATAACAGGGCTATAACAGTTAATGCTAACGACATTAGCAGGGGAGATGTTAAATGTCGTGTCTTAAAACAATCTAGCTTTCAGAGATTAGAATGATACCAAAAGTGTGGGCCATATAATCTGCCCACTGCATAGTTCATAATGCTGCTATCTGAATTACATCTTTCCTGCTTTTGTTAGGATCCAGCTACCTCTTTGAAGACAACAACACATGCAGAAACACAGAAGCAATGCGAGCAACTTCTGCTCTTGTTGCATTTGACCCTCTACTTTGCAGTACAATCCACTTAGCTGGATGTCTGCTAAGGGGACAAATATGGGCCAGAAAAAACTCCCAAGCAGACGGAGGTAGGGTCTGTGCATGACTCTCTACTTCTGCCTGTGAGATTATTTTGCAAGGATGCCCATGGATAATATGCCCTATGGTAGCAAAGAAAGTTTATTTCTGATTTGGGAGGACCCCTTTGAACTGCCAATGGATAATGCAAAGGAAATGTTATAGCCAGTTAGTTAACTTCCTCCAACCTTTGTTTCAACACAAGGGAACATATCTGTGTTTGATCAGCCAAAAAATTACACACCCTGAACTCAGATTCTGCTTTGATCTTCCTTTGATCACACACTTCCCAGGAAAAAGGAACTTGCTTGCATTTAGAGTTTGACTGCAGAGCAAGGAAACAGACACAATGAACAGGAGGTGGACAACACATTGTATTGATTCTAATTAATAAGCAGTTCAATTCAGATAAATATATATATATGTATAAATGTGTGTATATATATATATACACACACATATAGGTGTAAGTGGAAAAAACATAAATAATTTGAAAGACAATGAACATGAAAAAAGGGATATTTTCTAATATTTTTGAAATCTAAGGTTCTACTCTGCCTTCGTTCATGGTCAGTGGTTTATTTAGAGTATATTATTGCAGTGGGTTCTTTCATTAGTTGTATACCTTATCTTTCCAGTGTGAGGGTACAACTGAGCAAGTTGTAAATTCACTTGTGGATGATCAAACTTTATAATGTGAAGTAAAGCCATCCCCTTCTCCATCCTAGATGAAGCCACTGTTAAATGTGGCTTCTCAGCCTGGAATTGTCAGTGAGCTCAGTAGTGGTTAACTGCATTTTTTGCCATTACAGTTTTTATTTTGTGGAACATTGGAAAGAAAAAATAATTTAGGAATACAACATTTTCTTGATTGGATGGTGAGGCAAATGAGAAGCCATACTTCAGAGAATGTCTGCCATGTCTAGAACCCAAACCAAAACATGACATATTCACAGACACAGAACCCCAGCAAAACCCTTGTCCTTTCCCAGCTGCAACTTGCACAGCTGTGGACACCAGTGCAAAGCTCAACTCAGCACTGTGGAGCAAGAACAGCAACAAAATAGATATCAAAGTTACTTATGCTGCAAATCAGTGAATTAGCTAAAAACCTAGTTTTCTGAAGTAAACCTTAATTTTTTTAGGTGAGTACACGGATGAGTCCATAACATCTGACACTAGAATTCTAGGACATGTAGCTCTAGATAAACTTGCTCTCCTGGCCTTCTGGTATTTATTTCTCTTAGGAGAGGAGAAAGGTGTACTTCTTCACGCACTGAAGTTCAAACCAGTCGAGGAAGTCAACTGTGCCTTTTAGATAACTTCACCTCCCTACCTCAAGGCAACCTAATTTTACTTTCTTAAATGTTCTTAAACTTTCTTAAATTACACCAGAAATGAAGTCGTGTTTGCTGATGTTTGGTAGTGGCCAAATGCACAGGACAGCAGAGGAACTGAAAGGTCAGTGGTATTGCCCTTGTGGAAATAAAACTCCAAGTACTTTCAGAAGCATTGCTTAAGGTACCTTTCGAACTTGGACACCGCTCCAGAATAAGTCAGGAAGAAATTACGGGGCAAATCTAGCAGTGTTTAAGCCAAGTATACCCTGATCATCTTCTGATACAGGCACATAGGCACAAGATAGTCACACTCTAGTAGCACATCCTTTGGGGACCTTTAATACTTCCTGACAAAAATCAATTGGCCATGAGAAACAGAAACAAAGAAAACAAAGAAAATAAACGTATGATACAACTCAGTCTTCCTGGATTCTCTGAAAGCTACTGTAACATTCGTCATAAATTATCTTGCAAAGTCTTGAGTTTTAGAAGCAGCAGTGATGGCCACATTCCACCACATCTCCTGCACCATCAAGTGGTTAGAATCACACACCACAGGTGTGTGGAGGCACTAAGAGGGAAAGGAGACAGCTATGCCTTTATTTGTCCTCCTGTCAATGCTGAACAGAAAAGCAAATGTGGCACTGTCTCAGCCACATTCATAAAAGAATGAAGGAAGCTCTACTAATTACAATGATTTAGGTTTAGCTTCTAACCCTGGAAAAAGACAAAAACAATAGAAAACGTCATCTTAAGAAATAGTCACTTCATTTGCAGAGAATAATGCAATGATGAGCAATAAGAGGCAGGATTTATAAAGAATAGATCTTGCCTGACAAAGATAATACTTTTTTTATGGAATTACCAAATTAATGGATGAGTGGAACAGAATAAATGTAATACTCTTGGATTTAAGCCATTTTTTTAAACAATTGGTCTGATCATCCTCTGCCTCAAAGCCAGGCAGCTACACTGATATAAAACTGGAGAGCATGAGAATGGAAGACTGCCTCCTATGCTTCCCAAAAATATCCTTAAAAAGCTCGTCTGAACCTGCTTGTGCAAAAAAAAATCTCATTTGGTCTGAAGTCTGGAATGAAGGACTAAAACAAGGCTAATAGACAAAGAGAAGAACACCATTTTATAGGGAGGACAGGTAAATATTTAAGGATCAGTCTTTGATTTTGCCATATTTAATACTTCCAGTAATCACAGAATTACAGAATAACCTGAGTTGGAATGAGCTAGAAAAAAGGAGTAAACAACATATTAATGAAATTCATAGTGATATACTAAATTGAGAAGTGACAAGAAAAAGACATGGGACAGGGGGATTAGAGTAATTAGTAACACAGCCCAAAAGTAACAGAACAAGAATCACCTTGGTAAAATACCGTAAAGGACAGAACTAGAGAAAGGAAAATTAGCTTGGAAGATGATTTCTAGTAGAGGAAGATTCTTTGATGGCAGAAATGTCATAAAGACTAAGAGGATAAAACCCAGCAAGTTACTTTCAAGCATCTAAGAAACATGGTAGTAGAAAAGGTCAATTAGTTTGTGTGTGCATATGCAAAGATGCAGCACCACAGAGAAGCAAGAATCATTCTCTGCAAGACTGAGATTAAATGTGTGGGGAATATTGCTTCATTTCTAGTGAGATTTTCACAGACTATAGGGCAGTTTAAAGAACCACAGCACAAATAAGAGCACTGGTGCTCACAAATAAGAGAGCTGGTGCCCTAGGAGTGATTAAATTTGAAATGCATAGATTGAGCAGTGACCGAGTATGTGATATTAACATTGAAAAGGTGCAGCTAGCAAGCAAGAAAAGAATAGAATTAGAGGCAGCAACAGGAACAAAAAGTCAGCAAGAACAGGTTTGCAAGAGAGACCCAGAGGACTTTTATCTCTGGACTGATTTCATGATAGGCATAACAGACATAACAGCTACACAGCCTGGGCTTGGCTAGAGATCCATGCCAGACTCCATGTGCTGAATCTTCTTATTTCCCTTACTCTTTTGGTTGTACCTTGGGCTCAGTTCTCAGTGTCCTGGCTCTTGCTCTGATTGCCCTGGCCTTGTTCCCAACTGGGTCTCTCTTGGCATTAAGCCAGACGTCCATATTCTTTGTTTGAGATACTATCCTATAACATAGAGGTCAGAACTCACTCCCATCAGGACGTATTTCCACAGGACCTATTTCCCTCCTAGCAACATAGTATTTACAGTGATTTCTGCATTGGTATTATTTTGAGATCTCAAGATATTTATCTGGATATTTCTCATGTAGACCTAATTGAGATTCTCTCCAAGCCTATTTCCAGCATGAAAGAAGATGCAGAATTTGCAGGTAAATTTGTGTTCCTAATGAAATAAGGAATGGGAGTCCAGTGAAAAGAAATGGGTGAAACCTTGGAATGGTATTAAAATATGACAGAGAATGTGCTGGGGTAAAAGGGAAATTGTCCATAAAGAGGAAGCCTATGGAGTGTTTGGCACAAGTCAGTAAACATAAAGGCTGGCACACTAGAAAAGATGACCAAAGCATCTAGACGGAGCCAAGGTTAAAGCAGATATAGAGAATTTTCTAAAGGGTTACGTCTTACATTGGTAGGTCATGTTAAGAAAGATGAAGAAAATGCTTTTTGTTCATCATAAAATACCCAAACATTGTCTTATCTTACTCCCTCTCTCTCAAGACACAGCCTTTATGGTCACAGTACATGTGAAAGGTCAGAGATTTCTGCTGCAAAAAAACCCGCCAAGAATCTTCTCTCAAACATTTTCTCACTGGAAATAGCTCCCTACATCCACAATCATCCTTTTATAGAATGAATTTTAATAGGTATCTTTTTTCTTTTGTTCCTCCTGACTGCTTCAGTTTTATTGTGGCTTTGCCTTTGTTTTCATTTTCATATTCTTTCCATTCTACTGCATTATGAATTCTCATTTTACTTGCTGAAAGTTACTGTACATATATTTAGAATACATGGGGGTGTATGTGGATACAGATATTAATAGATACATAAGCATCACATAGCTCTCATTATGTTCCAATATTATCAATTTTATTCACCATATGTCATGCTATACAGTTCTCACCTTCACTAACTTTATATGGCTGTTTGCACATGGTCCATTAAAAACACATACAAATATCTAGTATTTTAGTATTCAGGATAGCTTTTGATTATGTTTCTTGGCTCAAATGTGATACAAAGAATCTGGTAATGAAAAAATATCAAACTAATGTGACTGAAGTTTGCCCCGAAGAAGGAATTTTATGATAACTAAAGCAGCATCAGCATACCACATTTAAACAATGGGCAAAGACACCAGCATAGACAATCAGAAAACAGGTTACATCCTGCTCATCAGAGGGAATTCATATTCATTTTCATTCCACAGCATTTGTCCTTATTTGAACATCTTAAGGCCAAGAAAAAAAAATCTACTGTCATCCAGTACTTTATAAATCATAGCATTTGAATATTTTGTTCTGTATGAATGGCTGATGTACCTAAAACTAGCACATCTTTTTGTATTTTAAAACTTCATTTTACATGAAGACACTGGACAGAACACAGCATACTGCCATAATAGGCAGGAACTGATGTTTTAAGAATTCAGCTCTGCAGGTAACAAGAAGTTAAAAAGCAGGAATAAATTCGCTTTTGATATAATTCAAAATCTCACAGCCAGATACTGTGTTTCATTTTGATCTCTATGCACTGCACTTTTAGCTCCATTTTCTAAGGCATTATAATCATTCAGCCATTAATGTTTCTCATCCCTTTCCAAATCTCACACCAGATAAAATCAACCCCTGGGGAACATCTCCAGAAAAGGAGATATTGTGGCAGCACAGAGCAAAGAGGTTTCCCTGTAGCACCATGCATGGTCGTAAAAGGAGGGAGGAACCAGCAGTTTTTAACCCACATCTTCCAGCAGCTGCATATACGTACCTTGCTCCACAGGATACAATCAGAGTCATGTATCATCCCCATTAGGATCCAGACTGCATATCTCTGATTGTCATGGAGACTGTTTCAAAGTCTTGCTGTGCTTCAGCAGCAGCAGCAGCAGAGGACAACAGCACTTGGTCTTAAATGGCTGAAAAGAAAGCAACAAAGCACAGCATAAAAGGTAAGGAGCTGTGGCTGAAAGGGATATGAGTACAGCAAGACACACTTCCAACTACTGCAGAGGGCTAGAGGTGTAGGTTAGAGCAACCTTCCAGAGGTGTATAACTGTGCCTTCAAGATAAGCACAGGAAGAGTGTTCTCAAGGATAGCACCTTTCTCCTCCTTCTTTCTCCCCCTTAATCTAAGTTGCTGGGGTGTTTTAGATTAAATGTGTTAATTAGGAAACTATTTTGTTTACGAGGTCTTCTGCTTTTTCATTCTCATGGTCAGTGTAAACATACTGAGTATTGGAGTAAGTGATGGACAGTGTCTCGGAACGAGAGGCAGGCAGAGACACAGGTAAGTGCAAAGCATTAATAGAGTGATAGTTTGCGAGACCTAAGGCAAAGAAGTGATTTTCAGAAGAGTGAGGAGACAGTTTTGTGTCAAATAGCAAATTTGCTAGGAATTGCAATTTATGACCATCCATAAGCTATTTTCAAGTCAGGTCAGTTCTCAGAAGAAACAGGAGTGAAAGGTACAGCTGAGCAACATAAAATGCAAACAAACATAAAATGCAAAATGCAAAATGCAAAATGCAAAACCAGCTGGGTTTAATCACATCTCAGAAAAAAGAGTCATCAGACCAAACTGTCACTGTAAGTTTACTTAATAAAATAGAAGTATAAACCTCTGAAAAAATGGTTGGTGTCCTGCCTGTCAAGTTCTATGTTGATATTACAAAAAAAAAAATCACAGCATTTCTTCAAGGACTGAGCAAAAGCATTATGGATGATTCCAAAGTTTTGATCTGAATCAGTACTTTGAAAACGTGAAGGACACCATGACTCGCAAAATGGGAGTAAAAGGTTACAGTGAAATCAGAGAAATAGTAGATCAAAAGATGCTTCCACAAACTGCTTCCACAGCATTTAGATCAAACTTGATGTAAGAAGCAGATCTGCTGTGGAACAAACCAATACACTGGAAAATCAAGATCAGAGTAAAAATGAAATATTTTCCTTTGGAAAATGAGAAAGGTGAGTTTGATTAGCACATATGCAATCTCATGGTAATAAGCAAAGCAGGTTTCAAATCTCCTGGGAATATCCTAGGCAAAATTCTGCACCATGAAATCTTCACTGCTTGTTCTTACAAGGGTACAATTCTTTGGGGGGAGACAATTCCTGTAAGAGATCCTTCCTTAAGGAAGACATAGAGGAACAGGAGCATGAGATAAAACAATTGCTAATGTCTGCCAAAAGAAAAAACGTGCAGAAATTATGAGAGTGACAACAGAGTGACATTTCTAAGAAAAATATTAAGATCAAGGCACCCTGCACAAACCCAACAGATTCCTGGCACTGTCTGTGACCTGGAAAAGCAGTTGACTGCAGGCAAAGCAAAAGGGAAAAAAATTGGAGAAAATTAGTTTAGGTGCTACTTAGGAATCTAGAAACCACATGGGTTTAGGAGCTGTGTGGGCCTCTCAGCTTGGGATGCTGGAACAGCCTGCAGAGCAATCTCTTTGCTCCCAGTGGCCATCAGAACCAGCAGGACACCACCCACACCAGCACAAGCATTAGGTGATGACACTGTACGGTGCCTGTGCTTATGTGGAATATTTAATCCAGCTGAGAGACAATTGCACCTAATTAACAGACAGCTCATGGTTAAGGTCCACTGCCTTGAGCAGGATCACTCTGGCTGGTATCTGTAGAATTCTGCTGCTTGCACCACTACTGTGTTTCATTTGCACACAGAGGAAGGGTGTGAAAAAGTAGGTAAGAAGCAGTTCTGGGATGATGAATTTTGCACTCTGCATTTTCCTTTCTCTGTGCTAGGTCTAGCAGCTGAAAGTAGGTTTTCATGTTTGAAAATTCAAAACTCACTTATTTACCACTCTGCTGTGCAGGTTTCCATCCCTGGGAACAATGCCTGAGAAGACACTGCAGATCACAGAGTATGGTGGGGCAGAAGAAAACACTGTGTGAGAGGGTCAGATTTTCCATGTGAGACATTTCATTTAATTCTGAGACAGATTTCACTTTGTGGGCCTCTTCCTAAGAGATCATTTTATACATAGAACCCAAATTCCCCTAGTTTCTCTTATATGTATGAGGAGCCCTGTAAAATAAATATCAGTTACACAGCAAATTGCCTTTACTATACTGTGCACAACTTTTTTTTTAATCCAGTCAATTACCTGGCTTCATGTAGAGAAAATTAGCAGTAGTGTAATTTCCTCTGTCTCTCATGGACAGAATTATACTGTCATTTACGTGTCAGACACCTGTGGGGTGACTGGTGCCCAGGAATGCTGTGAAGCTTTTGGTGCCTGTCTATTCCCAAGCTTTTTTGACCCAAGCACAGAGCTGCAGCCATTTTGTTCAGAAATAACATACTTCCCACATGGGAGGCCTGGTTACAGCTTTAATTAACATGTAATAAGTACTTTTCCAAGAAAAACAATACTAATTTTAGTCTCTCTATTTGCAAAGCATAACTACTCAGACAGAAGGTGATTGTGTTAATAAACATTTTGGCATCTCTTCTGTGAGGAAAGGGTAAGAGAATTGGGATTGTTCAGCCTGGAGAAGCAAAGGCTTTGGGGTGACTTGATTTGGCCTTCCAGTGCCTGAAGAGAGCCTACAAGAGAAGATGGAGAGAGACTGTTTCCAAGGGCATGTAGTGACAGGACAAGGAGGGTAGATTTAGATCAGGTATTAGGAAGAAATGCTTTACTGTGAGGGTGGTGAGGCACTGCCACAGGTTGTCCAGAGAAGCTGTGGATGCCCCATCCCTGGAAGTGTTCAAGGCCAGGTTGGGTGGAGCTCTGAGCAATGTCAGCTAGTCGAAGGTATCCCTGTCCATGGCAGTGGGGTTGGAACTAGGTGATCTTTAAGGTCCCTTCCAATGCAAGATACGCTATGATTCTATGAAATAAAAGCTCTGAAGGACAGCACAAGAAGGTTACTAGAGACCAAACAAATCCATGTGAAGCAAATGTCAGCAGCAAGATACTGGAAAAGACAATGTAAGCTGATCAAAATGAGATTTGCAGATGAGCAGTGTGATAATGTGATGAGATGCACAAAATACTGAGGATTTTATGGGTTTTGCCTTGAATTTTTCTGAGAAAATCAGTCAGCAAGAAAATCAGTTTTCTTATGCATTAAAACCTGTACTTTTGAAGCCACCACAAAGCTCAAGCCTCACTTAACTCTGAGATTTCCTCAGACACGGATAATATATGTCACTCAGTCAAATTTCTAAGAAAAAAATCTTAGCTTTATCCCCAAAGTGAGCAGTTTTGAGAAAGTACTCTCCAGGAGTTTATACATACTGGAGGTGCCTCTGCAGCCTGTGCCAGGCAAGGGCTGCTTGCTCCTGGAGTTCTGGTGTGCTTACAGTGGCAAACACACACATTCCAGGAGAGAGAGATGATGGCATCAAGTGACAGGGATGCAGAAGGAGGTGCATTAAACTTCAGTCTAGAGAGATTCACAGACCATTGTTCCCAAAAATGGAAGAGCTTTTAAAAGATTTTCAGCACTGAAGGCAATGATAATTACATTCCAACCTCCACCATGGTTTGGAAAGGGACTGATTCTCTGCTGTACTGCCTTGGGGTAACAAAACAAGAGCAAATAAACTTGAAGAATTCTGGTTTTCCTTTTCAGTATGCACCACACATACTGGCTGCTCAGGACTCATCATGGAAGGTCTACTGACTGACTCAGGAAGGACAGGAATCAGTGTTTTGTCTCCATAAAATATCCATGGCAGGTAAATATCACTGTCCATGTGTGGCAGATGTGCAAGGGGAAGGCTGCCATAGTCCCATTGTAGTCAGCAAGGCTAGAGGAGGAAAGCAGAAACCCTCTCAAGTCTGGCCAAGCTGAGGACTGATGCTCCCTCCCACTACAGCCAGGCTGTCTCTAGCCCTTTCCCTTACTTGGCCACTGCCATGGGGGTTGCACATTTTGACCTTGGCTCTGACATTGATTGATGGCTGCTTGGTTCGGATGAGCAGGTCTGGCAGAAGCAGACCTTCCTCTCTATAGTTTGCACAGCAACTTCTTGAAAGCAAAACTGAAAAACTGCTTTGCAAATGAACTTTTTAAAGCCACAATAGCTTCTTTTTTTTTTTTTTTCTTTTCATTCTTGGCACATTTCACACCTCTAACCCTGACAATATTTTAAAAACCTAGAGCTTTCGTGATTTCACTGCACACACCAACTCTTAGCTTCTTCCCCCAAATACATAGATTTATGATGAAACACAGCAGCTGTTAAAATGTTATGCACAATTGTTATGCACAATTAGCAATACTGGAAGCTTGTTTTCCACCATATTTCAAATCAACTGAGATAGAGGACAGGGCAGATTTCTAGCTTATTAATAGCCTAACTGCAGCACAAGGGGAAAAAATGTTATGATTGCTTCAGGTAGACTTCCCATAATTTGGTTTTGCAGTTTTGATCATCAGTGAAAATAAGACATATGCTCTATGGTCTCTGTAACCTAATGCCATTAAATAAACCAGTGGAGCATGTTTTCATAATAAACTACTTTCAGCTCTTGTCAGCTCCAGTTCAAAAATCCCACAGAAAGTGAACTGAATGACAGAAAGACAACAAAAGGATTAGAGTTAAGGAAAGGTTTTAGGACCTTTTAATTTCTCTTGAGGAGAGATTAATAGTATCAGGACCTTCTGGGGAATACTTCTGCTACAGGCAACACAAGGACATGGGCACCACTGGTAGGCAGCCCGCAGGCCACTTAGGATTTATTGCATAGGTCAAACCAAACTGTAAACACCAGGAGACTAATAGAGAGACAGCTTAGGTCTGTGCAGCACTGGTGTCTTGGTTTTGATTAGATTAATTCGTCAGTACATGGGCTGCTGTTTTGAACCAAATTTTTCATTCGGGTGCAAACCTGAAGGGAAAGGTTTGAGTGCAGGGAAAAGGCATCTGTCCCAAAGCAAAAGAGCTGGTCACAAGGTGTGAGCAGAGCACAGACACAGAGGCTGCACCCTCCCCTGGATACTCATTCTATATAATCAGTCAAGAGACTGTTTTAGAAGCTTTTCAGCACTGAAGGCAATGATAATTACATTCCAACGTCCAGCATGATTTGGAAAGGGACTGATTCTTTTTTTTTTCTTTTGTTTTTCTGGCACAGGCTGCAGAGGCACCTCCAGTATGTGTAAACTCCTGGAGAGGACTTGCTCAAAACTGCTCACTTTGGGGATAAAGCTAAGATTTTTTTCTTAGAAATTTGACTGAGTGACATACATGATCCTTATATGTTCCAGAGGTGGAGCACTGCTGACAGCCAGCGGGATCCTTCTCCCCACCACGCAGCTGGCAGACATCCCCATCCCATATCCCAGGGGACGCAGCAAGCTGAGCCATGGCCTGGGCTAGGGAGGTCTGATGTACACACCTTGATGGGGGGGCTAAACAGTTTAAAGCAAGAAAACAAATTCCCTTGGTACAGTAGACATCCACCCAAAGTATGAAGCACTTTTTGGTAATAAATATTTTTATGATGTTTCAATTGGTGCTGAAACCAGAAGGAACTGGCATTGTGTGAGGGTGCTTAGATATGTACGATGACTAGGAGAGGTTTATGGGGCCCAAGGGCCTGCTAGCCAGGCAAAATCCCTGGAGTCTCCATTATCTCCAGCACTTGAATGTAGCCACTGGGGCACCACACTGCCATAAGGCCATGCTGTTTAGGAGCATCTCTCTCATTTTCACATTTGCATTTAATCGCACTACAAAGAGGATTGATAGAGATGTGAAACATCTTTACAGCTCCCCAGCCCAAATGCATCACCACTTCACTGAGCAGCAACGCCAGCTAGGGAAGGGGCCAAATCCAGACAAATCCAGATGCAAAGCTCTGAAGAAACACCCAAACCTTGTACTTGAAAACAGTAAAAATAAAAGTTCTATCTTATTTCTAAGATTTTTATTCCCATCCCCTCTCTGGAAAACCTCTCAGTCCATTGCAACTGTCACTTAATTTACTTCAATAATTGCACTGATGTTCATTTCCAGTATTTGCAGCTTTTTGTGGCCATTGTTTGCTGCTGGTTTCACAGATGATTTTCTTTCCTCCCATTCATCTTTTTCCCTAGTTCCACTTCATAGTCACAGTCTGGCAGGATTTGTCTTTTCCAGACTCTGCCTTCACTCCCATCTTGTTCGCTATTATTTCACACCATCACAAATCCTACATTTGCATGTTGCAGGCAATGAGATTGTTATGGATAACTGGCTTTGCTGCTCCACAGGCAGAACTTCATTTAACTGCTCTTTTCTCTTTCTGTTCTGCCACGTGGATGACGTGGTTTTTAAGACTGTCTTTCTAGTCTTCATGACTGTGAATAAGAAAACTCTTGTTTGAGTTTAGTATTACCATGGTGACAGTTTTATTACCTAGCCATTTGGTTTCAGGTTATCCTTCTGGCAATTTTTGGCATGTGTTAGTCAGTCTATGCTGATGTTAATTGCTATTTTGTTGGGATATGTTTGGAAGTACAGCATCCATGGCGAAATAGGGAAAATAATGTCTTTTTGTAGCAGCAAGAAATGCAGACTGGGATCTAGCTTTTAACAAATTTATTGCAGGGTGATCAAGCCATGGAGGCAGAAGTTCTGAGCTGAGTTGCTGACTGTGACACAAATTGTATGGACAAGATTTTTCTCTATTTAGATCTTAAATATTCCACTTCAAATAGAGATGGTGCTGGAAGGATTATGATCTAGACTGTTAGTATTATCACGCAGAAAACACCAGCATTATCACACTTCATATCACCTGATTTTTTCTTTACTGGGCCTTTTGTATATTTCGACTGCAGCAGGCCAAATGTTTTAACATCCTCCTATTCAGTCAGCTGGGTTCATTTTACAAGAGGATTAGTTGATACACTCTACAACTTTACACCAAAGATATGTAGAAGCTCTAGCCACATGATACCCAGTCTGAGGCCAAAAATAAGTTATCAGTTCTTTTATGCACCACTTCTGCAGGTACATGGAAATGCCCAGCTGATCCTCTGCTGTCTTATTCCTTATCTCATCTGTACCTGTCCCATTCCCTTTTGGTCACAGCCATCTCTGGGAAGTTCCTGGTGTTACACGACCACCCAGAAGCTCTGCTGTCATGTTGGTATACATATGACAACTCTTGTTCAGAAAGCAAGTGTGAAGGATTACAAGGCCTTTAATCTGAGCCCCTGTTCCACAGTAGGCCCAAGAGTGTCAGTGTCCCTGTTTGTCTGTGCGGGATCTTACTGCATCAAGTAGAATGCTGAGCACCACCCCTTTAGGTTCTCATTGTCAATGTTTTTTCAGTCAGGCCATTAAAGCCTGAGGTCTGTGCACAAATCTGTCTGGACATGAAAGCAATGGACCAAGGAATGAGAGTATCCCGCTGTCCATCATATTTAATGTCCCCAAGGAGATGACTTACATTTGCATCTCCTCACATTATCTGAAACTGGTCTCAGGTGTCTATTTCCTCTGGCTTGTGCACCTTCTCCGTGCACTGCTGATAAATCAGCAAGTTTCCCCTCCTTATGCTGCGCCAGATGCAGTCACGGTTTACAAGCCTGCACTTAGGCCAGAACAAAAAGACACTGGGGAGTATTTTGAATTAGACAAGAATATGCCTTTCCCTGGATGTTATGAATCACCCTGAAGATATTTATCTTTGCAATTGCCTTTGTGCATTTTACCTTTTGACTTAGGATGGTGGGAAAAAAAAATCCTCTGGGGTGAAATGAAAATAAATTGAAATAGTTCACAGATTTTTCTTTAACAGAATCTTAACAAGATCTTGCTTTACAAAATTTCTAAAGAGTCTTTCCATTATTTGATAATTGCAATTATAGTATGGGGATTGATTAGTCGTAAAAAAATAATTATACACCAAATTAAAGCAAATTGAAATAGACTCAAAATGTTGGCACCCATTCCTGCTGTTTCCAACAGGAAGAATTAATTTGACCAGGAGAGTTATATCACAAAAATGCTTGACTTCAGATGAAAAAATCATGTAATTCATTTTTTGTCATTGCAACAATGAATTTTCATAAAAGACTTAATTGTGGGGCAGTTCTGACAGGGCAGAAGGCAATATATGAGATTTGATTGCAAAAATCAATAGTTAAAACAGAAATTGATAATTCCTCAGAAAGATCATTTGGTCCATTTGCATAGCTCAAAGAGGAGTTACTTCTGCTTAAAGCTGGCAGGGAAGGCTGGACCTCAGGATGAAGCAGACTTCTCTTCAGACTCCTAGAAGAGGAAATCTTTATTAAAGGCATTTCCCCCCTCCCACAGCAGTACTTTTATGCAGGTGTGGCTCAGGGCTGGCACAAGAGATGTTCAATGCATTATAATTTGAAGAGGAAATGTGTGGTGTGGTCAAAGTAAAGTGTGCGGGAATTAAATAGAAAGATGCCAAAGAAGTGTCAGTCAGACACACATGCCCCAATTCCAGCTGCAAACATATCCAGACTGCAGGAGCCCAGTGTCTTAAATAGTAGCCCCTCAGACTCCATCAAGAACCTTCTATCAGTTATGTGCTAGATCAAAGGACAGGAGAAGCACAAAGGAAAAATCCTTAACCCTCTTCCTTCTGGTTCTTGCCTTCAGCCATTATAAAGTACAATTCAATCTCATTGATATTCCCTATTACAGATCACACTGGTGCTGGGGGACAGAGCACTCTGGAGCCAGCTTACCCCAGCTGCTGACGCCCAGAAGCCATGAAGTGACAGGTGTCTCTGAGCTGCATGAGTTAAGTGACAAATACCCATTTTAGAGCTGGTATCTTTCAAAAAAATCAGCATAAACCCCACCACTGCAGTGCAATCCAAAACAAGCTACACTCTGACTGCAAGGCAGAAACAGCTTAAAATAAAGCAGTGAAGTAATATGCAGAGCTTGCCTGATGCAAACACCAGCAGTGAGCTTCACATGGAGAACCTAAACCCCTTCTCTCCTGCACAGAACCATGTGGCAGTGGCACCAGCTTTTTCCCCTTCCACCTTGCCATCTGCCACCAAACACCACTATTTGCTCACACTCTCATCTTAATAAAGCAATGAAGAATAAGGTCCCAGCTGCTACTTTCCTTTCACACCTCCAACCCTCTTCCCAAATAAATATATGCAAACTTGAACCAAGGCTCCCTTACTGTTAAACACCTTGGCAGAACTTGATGTACTCTCCTAGGAATATCTATCTCTCTCACACCCTTCTCGTTCCATTATCAGATGTAGAATCATGTAACAGTTCTGCTACATGTTTCACTCTACTAAATTTTAAAGGACTTTGAGAGTAATGGGTGATTTGGCCCCAGTGACCTGGCTGAACTACAGACACATGAAGAACAGCAGCAACCAATGCACCAACAAAACAAGTGTATAATCTACACTAAAACCAAATGTTGTTTCAGCTCTGGTTTATCAGCAATTAAAATAAATGATTCGAGAAATCAAAGAAGTATTCAAACCTCCAATGTGTTGGCAGACTTTGATTGAATGATTTTATTAGTTCATCACAAGCACAGCGAATAACACCTGCAAATTAGAAGTACTCCAGATTGCTATGTGCCAGCAGAAAAAAAATTTGCAGAGATACATTAACTTATTAAAGTATGCTATTAAATGCCAAGGAGCATATCATAAAAATGTTTAATTTATGGAATAACTGTATTTGCTGAAGGGCATCAACATGGTAACATTAGCGTTTTACACAAAATTCATCCTGCAATATAGTAGCTTTACCTCTAAAGCCTATTATAGCTTTATTCCCTAGGGCAGAGGCTGGAGAACTGCCATCTAATTGCCAGTGTTATAAATTAAAGGAGTGCTTGAGTCAGATGTCATCCAGAACTTACAGACCGAGCAGAGTGGGTAGGAGATGCTGACAAGAAGCTTCCCAATGGCTCTCCCAGCACTCAGAACATAATTAATTCTGCTGATCTTTTATGTGCATCTGCATTTGCATTGTATTTAAATTAAATACAGCTGTGTGCACTGAGCTGGGCAAAGCCTGGATAGCTAGGAAACTAAAAGCATGAAGGAAAAAACAGTGATTCTGTTTTCTTGGCTATTGTTTAGCACATTACAGAGGGAAATGTAAGTCTAACAGCTTACAGAGTGCTAAAATTCCCCCAGGTGTTAAGATTTATGTTACAAGCCAAAGCAGGGAATCATTTCTAGGAAATATGTGAAGACAGGATTGCCCAGCACATGGAAGTCAAAATCCTAATTGGCAGAAGTAAAAGAGATCAAATTCCCTGCTAATGACAGAAATCATCCTGGAATGGCAGCTCTGTGTCTTGTATCTACAGACAGGGAATAGTGACAAGCTGAAGGCATTGGTTAGAGCCCATCAAATTCACCCACAGGAACCAGTTTATTCATATTCAGCTGCCTGCTCCTATGATTTAAGCTGTTTGCTTGCTTTTTTCACCAACATGTTCTATCAAAAAATAAAGGAAAAACAAAAGCTCAGTATAGTAACTGCAGCCCCAATTTTATATTTGCAGGTTACAATCAGAGAGGCAGTATCAATAAACACAGCATACCCACTGCAGATGGCACCTCACCTTTCCCTTTTTATTTATAATCTTGTCATAACGTGAGCTTTTTCCCTTCTGTTTCCTAAAAGAAATAGGGTTTTAATCTAACAAAGTACTTAAACAGCAAGGTTAGGGATGGAAATCAAGGTTTGTCCATGGTGAGTGTTGATCCTTGAACAAGGCATGTGATTAAAAGGCCATTTGTTTCATGATGGAATCAGATGATATAACAGCATCTAAGCCTGAAACCAAAGTCATGTACCATTCAGTTACTTCCATTTGTTTGTTGTGTGTGTCAGGTCTGGGTGGCCCAGTTCACCAGAGGAGCTATGTTCCAGCAAGGCTGAAGGTTCCCTCAGAGCAGGTTATTTTATGATGAGAGTGCATCACCACTGAGAGCAATTTGCCATTTCTTTCCCAATTTGATAATTACAATTTTATTTCCAAGAGTCAAATACAAGATTTAGTGCTTTCTTCCATTCAAGTTCACCTAGACCACCTGCAGAAAACAGCCATAAATCAACATTTTTTTAAAAATCTGAATAATTTTGATGAGCAGTGACAAATTATAAACATTTGAAATTCAGTATGGCTGGGGGAAAGCTGCCTCCACTTTCTACTGGGTTTGTGGGAAGTGGATGCAAAATAAAAACTGAACACACACAGATTAACATGGACACAAACATAAAAACTATAATATATTTTAATTAATCTGCATGAAAACAAACAAACAAACAAACAAACAAACGCTCAATAGTTAACTAAACTCACATAAGTGCTAAGAGCTGTTTCCACAGGAGGTGTCACCGCCACATTCCTGTTTGCCACAACTAAATATGAGGCAGCTGCAGTCAGGAGTGGCAAACACAGCCCTGAGCTCTCAAGCACCAACTCAGGAGGTGGAGGAAACTCCAGGGGACTACCATGAGCCAACACCTGACATTCTGGATGGAAAAATCCACCAAAGGGGAATGTTGCAGAGCACAAGTTACGGTATTTCTCTTCAGAGATGAGATTCCATCCTTGCAACCTGAGTGATGTACGGGAGATCAGGTAGCACAACCTACAGACCCAAACTAGACTGAGGCAATGACATTCCCTATGGGAAAATGGCTCAGCAGTTGGGGCACTGGAGACCAGAGACCCTGTCCTCTTTGGCTGGAAATATTCAAACCCTCAGATCCCGTCAGAGGGACAGCTCCAGACACTGTTCTGGGATAGCCCATATGGAGTACAATGGTGTAAAAGCCAACCACAGTGCCTGGGAGCTGTTGTTCCATATGTGATACATCTCTGGTCATGTGGGAAAAAATGCAGGTTAGCAAAAATAAAATCCAAGGACTTTCTACACAGCCAAGATTAAAAATTAGGGGAAACAATGCTGATGCTTGCACTCCTGATGGCCTGGGTAAGACAGCACATGGCCAACTTTTCATTTCACCAATCCTAGGACAAAAAAAGACCAAAACATCTCCCAGTGTTTTCTTAAACTTGTAAAGCTTGCCAGGGGAGGATTTGATTTTCTGTGGCAGAACATCCTAAGTGACCTTCAGTTCACTAATGGCAGGTCATTCTTGGCTCTGATTGCTTCTTCAAAGAGTGCAATGGTATAATCAGTACAAAAATTTACTGAGAAATATAAGCTATTTCCAAATGTAGCACACTAATTAACTCAGTAATTAAAAACGATGCAAGAAAATATATGAATAGACAAAAGGTAAAGGCTATCGTTTCATTTAATAATTCAGAAACAGCAGTTATATTTTTTTCAGAAATTAAGCTAACTCAGAGAAACTAGGAAAAGATGAGGGAACCCTGTCCTCCTTCATAAAAGTCTGGAAAATCTTGCAGTATCCCAAAATATGCAAAGATTCTGAAAGCTTCATTTTTTCCATAACAACTAGAGGATATGAATTGTGGGAAATCAATGGTGCAGACAGTTAGAAAATTGAAGTTTTTGCACAGTGGCAAAGACAAAGAATCCTGCATCTCCTAGAGGGAAAGGACAATGATTGCTTGTAACAGAAATATTACAAATACTAGTAGAGAAATGCAGACTGTATTAGAAATCACTATAAAAAGATCCACATTTCTGGTTATATCAATCAAAGACAAAATCTAAGCATTAGGAAACCAGAAGATGCTGAGGAATCAAAGTTGCCAGAAGGATGTAACAGATGCTGAGTGGAGCAGCCCCAGTATGCCGAGTTACCAATGAGACAGGGAGATTTCTAAAAGTTTAGCTGAGATAGCACTGGTGCTCACTTGTGGGTAAATGGAATTTGACTAGCAAGTGCTGATCAAAGTTCTGCTGGCTGCTTTGTTGCAGGAGCTGGCAAGGATCACTCAAGCAAGCTCTGAGCTTGTGAATTGCCAAGACACACTGTAGGATGCACACCCTACAGTCCCCCAGACACCCAAAGCACACTTCAGTAGTCTAGTCACAGCATTTCCCATTGCTATAGGCACTGGTTGGAAGGGACCTTAAAGATCATCTATTTACAACTTCCCTGCCATGTACAGGGGACACCTTCCACTAGACCAGACTGCTCAAATCTCCCTCCAGTCTGGCCTTGAACACTTCCAGGGATGGGCATCCATGACATTTGCTGAGCCCATGCAGATGTTCTGAGCAAACTGTGGGAAATTACTCTGAATGGCTGTGAACCAGTATGCACTTTTTGTAGGCTCTGAAGCAGCCCTGATACATTCACCCATGGTAGGAGAGGGGCTAGCATGCTCTAAAGCCTGCCATATGCATCTCAGCTTTATCAGCCCCTCCGAGGCCAAGAGGGGTAGGAGAGAATCCGAAGGGGCTGGATGGACCCTGCTCTGCTGCCTCTGGCTCAGAATAAGCTGGCACACGAATGCAAAACAGCTGCTATAGGATGAATGTATATGGATGTCTGCAAATGTGCACACAAACTGGATTTTGCTTATAGGATGAAAGCTGCTGTGTTTCCCTGTATGACAAAAGGCTCTTCAGCACACAAGGCTATTACTCTTCACTTGTTTTTCACCATTTACCCATTTAAAAACTTTCAGTTCTCTAGTCAGGCAATAGAAACACTGTGGCATAACAGCTCAGTTACACCATATGAATAATGAATTGTTGAGGTTTACCAGACATCAGCAGATTCCTCCAAACTACCAACCACTTATAAATACCAACCACATTTGCAGAAATCCCTGCTGATTCAAAACTATTTTCAAATAGGAGCAGGCACATTCGTCAGATTTTATATTCCCAGTAAATAATTTATTCAGCTTCAGCATCTGGCAAACAACAGAAGACAGTACTAAAAAGTGAGCAAAAGGAAAAAGAACTGTAAAAAACTCTTTCTTTTTTTTTTTTTTTTACTGGAAATAAGATGAAGAGACCAAAGAGACATTTGGTAGCCAGAAGATACTGTTACTTGCTGAAAGGTATTTGATTAACCAGCAACAGTGATTTGCAATTCCATAGCATTTCTCACAAAATAACCATGACAGAGAATTTCAATGAGCTTCATCTCTGGGCTGGCCAGCAAACAAAAATGATGAACAACACAGTGGTGTTTTATCAGTCAAAGGAAGGGATGCAGCTGGCAGAAGCAGGTTTAATTTCTGATTGAGAGAAATGACAGAGCTGAAATCTGAATTGACATTTTTACAGTGTTAGCTAGACCAGGCAACTAAGAGACTGCACAACTAAGTGAACTGTAGTCCATCCTCTATCTGCATCCACTTTCTCTCTTACCCATAAAAATACAAAAGTACAAACTTGAAAGTAAAAGTTGCTAACTTCTGCACAAAAAGCATCCCAGGCAAATCACCGAGGAATGTTTTTTGCTGCTGTCCTTATTAGACAGCCGTGAACATTTTCAGAATTTTCCTTGGGACTGAAATAAACCAGATTGGAAGAGGTTTAGAGGTCATCCAGCTCATCACTGGGCAATCCTACACTAAGCAGGATTGGCTCTCTCTCTGCCAGCCTGGCATATGCTTCTCCAGAGTGCAGCCAGCCACACGGGTAGCAAATGTAGTCTAACTTTCACTTAAATGTCATTTGTTGGAATTTCAGGTAATTACTTCATCTTTGCAATGGATACGGATTGCATTCGACTGCCTTCAGTGCAGTTCTGATTTACATATTTGAAGATTATTTGGTCTCACTTCAGTAACTTCTCTAATTCCTTATGTCCAACACAGTTCTTCCAGCCTTCCCTCAGAATTCATGGGTTTAGATTTCAGGCATTTTATTACTCTCCCATGACTTCTTTGCAGCTGCTGTGCTCTGAACTTGTAGAATGGTACTTGAAATAGGACACGGTGCTGTACCAGACATCTCAATGGAGCTGAGCAAAGTTTTTCTTCATATACCCTATGGCATTCTGTTCATATGTCATTGTTTGGTGTGGGCTACTTTCTTGTAGTTTCAAAAACAATATAATATTTTTCCCCTCATTTAAGTTCAAATTAATACTGATTGATTGATTGATTGATTGATTGCAGGAATGCAGCTCATCAGCTTTATTCACAACTTGCTTTTGCACAGGATCATTCTGATCTGGTTTTGGATAGAAATCCGTATGTATACACCTAAGAAAATACAGCCCAGCCTCCCTCCCTCAATGCACAAAGTGATATTATAGAACTTTGTTATCGGATACATCTCAACTGACATCATTAAAGGAATTCTTAAAGCACAGGCAATCAGAAGAACTGAAATATTCAGGTTATCAAGTTTCAGAAGTCTGCATGCCTAAACCTTGTGTACAAGAGCTACTGAAACACTGTCACTGAAAGAATTGGAAGTCTGCTTAAGGAATGGAAGATTCAGACAGGCCTACAACTGACAGCACAATACACTAGTGAGTAAAAAATGGAACAAAAAAATTACAGATAATATGATGGGGCAATCATGTAGAGCTGGTGAAAGAGCAGGAACCATCCTGCATTTATTGTCCTTTCAGTCCAGCTCAAAAATAGCAGGAATTGCTATTTGAAAATAACCAGTAATTATTTTAAGTGAAAAAGTATGCATAGCCAATGTCCATTCCCTAAAATGGCAATTTTCAGACAAGGTAAAACAAAAAGTGAATGTGCAGTGCATTTTCCAGGGTCATAAAATTTTAGCTCAGTCAGCTTATTATAGAGAAAAAAATGTTCTCACACTTCTGTTCTGTAATAAATGTCTTCCAAGAGAGTTGTATTAGCAAATTCTGTTGTGTAATCCCAGCAAACAGTCCTGATGTTAATTTTTTGCAGAGGAGCCATTCCAGTCCTGGGAGTGAGCTGCTGATGCCCTCAAGTGCTGTTTGCTGTGGCAGTGCCAGGGCACTGCAGGAACAACTTGCATCTCATTGTTCAGGGTGTAGTGAGTGATGCAGAGTAATGAGACATGACACTGAATAAATTGATGGAATGAGATACAACAGGAAGCGTGGGACTGAGCCCTACAGACGAGACCTTTGTGTTGGTTAATCTGAACCTTTAATTTAATTAGATTTACGTGCAATGACAGCAGGGCATGAGGGCACAGTCAATCTCTGAGCTGCTTTCTGGGAGACACCGCTCTCCCAAGATGAAATAAAATAATGTAAAAAGGTCTTTTGTGTAGGGCATGCTGCAAGTTTTTTTATTACACTTTTTATTATTACTATATATACTGTTCTTAGTAAGTACAGGGCCTCACTCTGGGAAGCAGCAGAGGACAACCCTCAGCAAGAAGCAAGCAAGAATATCACCTTGATTTTTCAGAGACACAGAAATAAAAATTTGATCCACTCATTATAGCACTTAAAATAGACACTGGCATCTGGGTTCAAAAGGGTGATGAGCAGTTGCATCTGTGCATCAGCCAGCACAGCCAGGCCCTGGCTCTGCCTCAGGACAGTGGGGACATTTGCTGCCCATGCTTGGACCACAGATTACCAGCATCTACTAAAGGCAGCCCTTGCTACATAGAAGGCTGAAGCACTCCACTCTGGTATTGTACTTCGAGCCCATACCAGGCACTCAGGGTCTCACACAGGGTCGCACATTACCTGCTCACCTGAGTACCAGGCCAGGGACTGAAAATCTGACAACTATTCCTTATCTCCACTCCTTTTTCCTCACACAAGAATAAAGTGGCTAACTGCTACTGTGAATCATGTTGAAATTACCTTTTCACTTCTATATGAAGAAAAGTTTTTAAGGATTAATGTAAATCCTTGCATTTTTGTGCAGAGCAGACAGACATCTCCACTGCACTGGTGGGAACTTTGAACAGCTCTGAGGCTGTCCCCACCTCAAACCTTCTGGAGCTGAACTTCAGCACATGGAGACTAAGCAGACATGGTAGCATGCCTGCAAGTGATGGGTAAAAGGAAATGCAAACAAACAATACCAGTTTACCATATCTTGACTGAAGTAATATCAGGAATATCCTACTTCATTGATTTGGAAATCAAAGTCAAAAATCATGCAATGACATTCTGATAAAGTAGAAAAAGAGCTTCTCCTCTGCTGACGCTCCTTTGTGGTCCAGGTTGAAGCCAGGCCTAATACCCTACAATGGCACATTGCTAGTGTGCTCACCCATATTCCTCTGAAGAGTGGGTTTGCCTTCCTGCTGAGATGACCTTGGCCAACTGGAGGAGTGGAAGAGTGGACTTGTGAAGACAGTGCATAAAAAAGAGGATAAAACCCAACACTATTCAGTTAAAGAGATCCTGGGATTACAAGATGGGGAAAAATCAAGAAGAGGTTTTTGCCATCACCTGGGAAGTGTTAACATCTAGTGTGTAGCTTCTTTCTTGACAGAGAAAGTAAGCATATAGTCTATAAATGAATCCAAACAGATGTGGAGCATTTGCATTTGACATTTTAGTTTGGATCTCTTTTTCATTTGCTCCTTACAATGCTCTTGAAACTACTGAGCTGAAGCTGACAGGCTGGAATTTGGTCTTGCTAGTGGTGCATTTGATCCTTTCAGCTCATACCTTTCAAACCTTCACAGACAAATGCCTGCTCTCCCTCCCAAGACACCTTGCATTCAAGGCTTGTACCAAAGTGCAGTGCCTCTGGAGCATTTGAGCAGAACCTGTTTGCAAAAATGTGTCAGCAGGCAAGAGTCACAGCTCCCACGTTATCCTGGTAAAGTTGGTTTCTGAACTGTGACACAGATTTCACATGAACCAACACATACACATACAACAGCCTTGACCCCGGACCTTCCCATTGCAAAGTAGGGCGAGTGAATTGCTCTTTAAATCTTTTCTCTGCACCCATCTCTACAGCAATGAAATCTATTTTCTCCTTCTTTTCTGAATTCTCTCCAATTTATACAGAGTTTCTGCTCTTGCAGATCCCTGGACTTTGTATTTACTACTTAGCTCCTCTGATGTTTTATTTCAGTTTGTTATTCTCTGCTCAAATTTCTAGTACATCTAGATCCCTTTGTAGCATTTATTATCTCCATTTATTCTCTGGTCTCAATAACATTGCTACTTTCATTATCATGCAGCTTCCTCTCTCTTTAAGATCATTAAGAAAAATATTCAGTGAAATTGGATCAAATAAAATCCCATACAAGCTTCTCAATAATTTAATCCATTTTGATTCATTAGAGCACACATTTTTATTTTCATATTATGCTATTATCTTCATAATAAAGTTAATCCAAACTACTTTTTAACTGAAAAAATCCAGAACATACTGCATGAAATTATTTAAATCCAAATATATTGCATTTATTGCTCATTTATTAACTAATTTTACAACTGCTTAAAAATAAAGGAGATTGTAAGTCTTCTGCATTGTAAATCCAGGTAACTACTTGTTCATAGGTCTATTATTGTCTAAATGTTTCATGAAAGCAATTAAGTTCCCATTTTCTGCCAGGTCTGGTTTTATCACCAAACAGAGAGATCTAATTAGCATAGAGCAAGAGAGATTCAATAATTTAGGAAGATTGTCATAACAAATTTTCATCACCCAGATTGCTATACCACACTCCTCACCGATGTCTCTGAGCACATCAGTAAAAGGATCTGTTCATTCACGTTTAAATCACAAAATGCAAATATTTCAGGATACTCACTGATGTTAATGTGAACTTGCAGCTCTGTAAAGAAAAATCAAAGAATAAGCAAGTGCAGAAAAAGCCTCTGCACAAGCCAGAACACTCAAGCACATGTGCAATGGTGTCATAAAAGAACAAGTACCTGCTGCAAATGACAAAAACAAAAAAGGGAAGAAAAAATAATTAGAAACCTAATGGCAAACAAACTTATTCAACAGCCAATGTAGTGTTGCAGAACATATGGTTGAAGTCTTCATTTCAGGCAAAATTGGAAGCATTCAGGCACCCTGATGTATTGTGCAAGTGTCCATCACTCAGAGGTGTTCCCTACTGCATTTCACAAGGGCCACCTAAGGGCCTTCTCAGTCCAACTCATTTCAGCACCAGAGGCACCCCATTTCTTTTGCTGTGTGTGGCACCGCCCCACTGCCACACCAAGATGGCAAGAGAAGTATCCACTCCAGTGGCATCTCCCCAGCCCTGCTGGAGCAGGAGAAGTGGAGGCAGCAGCAGGGGCAGCACGTGCTTGGGGTCTGAAAGTTTGGCTGGGGCAAAAGAAGGGAGGAGAGGGAGAGGGTCTTTGGTGTCAGAGAAATAACATTTTACATGGCAATTAATATGTTCTGTTAATGTGGTAATACATTCTGTTTATACACCATATAAAAATATTTTCATATCTTTTAGTTGTGAGACTTGGCCAGACCAAACATTTCTGTCATTACCCATAGATCTTCAACCTTCCTTCTGGTCAAGACAGGAACTGTACATCACAAAAGGATCGAAGTTCAAAAGCCAGCAGAGATCTTAGTGAGTTGGGCAGGCATTCAGGATTGAGCAAAATGAACTTTCCACAATACAAGGAAGAGGAGTAATTGGGAAGGGATGAGATATGCATTCAGACTGCTTTATCTTCCCAAAGATACTCTTTCTGAAAATACATTTGTCCTAAACAACAAATACAAGGCTTTAAGGATGTTATTTGGTCACATAACTACTGCTGTTGCCTGTGATGCAAAAGAATTGCACATTTGAATGTGAGTTTGACCTAGTGAGGTAATCACAGGTTGATACACGTAAGACTGCAACTCTGGGATGAGTTGAGGGAGAATTGCCTGGTTCTGTGGCATGAAAGGAGAGAGCTGGAATAGATGTCATGCACCGACCATCAGATGTAGCACAATGTCATGCATTTGCCTCTTGCTAGACAGATATTACTGTTACGGGCCAGAGGTTCACTCAGCTTCCCAATAAATTAAACCAACGGGGGCTTGTGATGGCCTGAAGCATCTGTAGTCACTTAAACTCAGCATTAACTTCAGCAGTCCATCTGTACAGAAAAAATAGAGGGGGCTCCATATAAGCAGAAGATCTTATGTAGCATTTTCACTACTGCCTGGGCTGTTCAAAGACCAAGATGCCATTAAGTACCATGACCCAGAAAAAGAACCACAGGCTGCATACAAATTACTCTGTGGATCCTTGTAGCTATAGGGTCCAGTACTGCAGAAAGCAAAACTAGCTAAACACTATAATCAGTAAATAGACAGCCAAAATACCAGCGCAAGAACCACAGCTTGTTACCCCTGTAAATTGCTGCTCCAGAGAAATATCACAGAGTAAGCATAAAAATAACTGAGCATGGTTTTTCTGAGCTCACTCACTCTGTGCCACAGCACAAAAAAAAATGGAAAAAATATCTCTTTGCAAATCCTCCAACACACTGCACAGAAGCATGTTTACAGTACGTGATTTGCTTATAACTGGAACCTAGCACAGAAATTCCAGCTTCTTAGCTGGATTTAGGTAGCAACACGATTTAGGTTCAAGTGTATCAAGCAGCAGTATGAAAATAGATAAAGCTAATTTTTTTTTTTTTTTTAATCTACATAAATGACCAGGTGCTTTACTGTGTACTCTTGAAAAGAGGACACAAAACAGAAGACAGGTTTGCCAACTGATTTTTCAGCAACGCCTGTTGCTGAAAAGTTTATCTGAGTCCAGTTGAGACAGAGATAATTTGGCTGTTTTTCCTCTCTATTTTAGTACATCAGATTTGACAGGCCAAGAGAAAATGGCCTCAAGGTACACCAGGGTAGGCTTAGATTCGATATTAGCATTTTTATTTATGGAAAGGGTTGTGAAGCATTGTTACAAACTTCCCAGGGAACTGGTAGAGTCTCCATCCCTGGAGGTGTTCAAAAAATGTGTGGATATAGCACTTGAGGCCATGGTTTAATGGTGGATATGATGGTGGTGCTCAATTGATGAATGGACTTGATGATCTAAAAGGTGTTTTCCAATGTTAACCATTCTGTGATTCTAAATTATGTTGGTGCCTAGAAGCAGAACTGAAAACCACTGAGGCAAATGTATGTTCTTTTATTTTTGTCATGTATTTCCATATCCAGCCTAATTTCAGAATTCTGGGGTGGTTGGATTTATTTTCTTTAAAACTACCTTAATCTCTGTAAGATCGCTGGTAATTTTTGCAGGAAGATTCAGAGATCTATTTCTTATTTCTATGTTTCCTTGCTTATCTGAAAACAAGAGATTTCTTAATGATCATAAAGTGCCTCTCCAGATCTAATGCAATGAAGACATCTCTCTTTCAGGAAAGGAGACACTTTTTCCTTTTCTCTTATCTAAATAGCCTCTCTAACATTTGTCTTTGTTGAGTATTAACTGCTCACGGTTGTCTCTCTGTTCATTTCTCTCTCTAAAAGCTGGGCAGGTATGCTCTCTATAGCTTGGTTGCCATTTCAATCACAGGGCCCAGTGGGCATGTTATGTCAATACAGTGATATTTGCAGTCTTCTCTATCTGTGTGTGTTTTATTGAACAATTTGATACCAATTGCACAAGTTAGGCCTCTGTGCCTTATGAATGTTTTATTCTCCGTCACCCATCAAGTGACATAACTTCGGGATTACAGAATGAACATGTACAGACATTTTTGCTCTTCTTTTGCATTTCATTTCTAGTTCAATAAAGAGGACGAATAGTTCACTGACTACAGCAGTAAGTGGTCTTTCAGAGAAGTGAGTTCAATTATTGGCACTGCCAAAACAATTCTGTGGCTTTATCTGCCCTGCCCAAGAGCATATGATGCAGAGGTCCTTGATTTACTGGTCCTTGATCAAGGTAATTCCTAAAGCAAACCTCCACAGCTGGCCCAGAATAACAATTGTCCTCTACTCACAGACCTCTGTTGCTGCACCATGCTGTGCTAAGCAGCTGAAGGTGTGGCTGAAGTGTCCTGTCACACTTCCTCTGAGTGATTCCCATTTTCACACAGGACCTTATTCACACGGAGAGAAACATATTTTTTACTGCTAGGGTGAGCAAGCACCAGCACAGGCTGTCCAGGGAGGTTGTGGAGCCTCCATCCTTGAAGACATACAAAAGCTAGCTGACATGATCTTGGGCAACCAGCTTTAGGTGTCCCTGCTTGAGCAGGGGGGATTGGACTAGATGACCTTTGGAGGTCCATTCAATCTCAAACATTTCATGATTCATTGAAGAGCCAATAGTTATCTCTTTAGCATGAAGATAACTCCTCTCCAGGCTCTATGGGGTTGACAAACAAGATCTCCATCAACTGCAACAGGAGATACCCCCCAGATGCCAGATGTGGCAATATCTCAATGCGTGTGTTTGAATCTGGAGCTGGAATTCAACTCATGTACCTCAGCTCCATGTCAGTGAGATGATGAAAATACACTGTCCCTTTCTGACAGAAGTGCTGTTAGAGAAGAATGTTTAGTATTGGAAGAGCTGCACCACTGCTAAAGAAGTTGATGACACTTACCTTACAATGACTATTAGCTGAAGTCCCATCATTTCTAACTAATTCTGAACAATTGAGGGGGAATACTTTGTCAAATACACGTATGCAAAGCCAACATACGCAAGTTTTGGTGTGAGGTGGAACAGCTGTAATTCTACTTCCACAATGTCATTTAGAAGGGGTCAAGAGAAGCTGAATCTTATCTAAAACCAGACAGAGTGTGACTAATGTGGGCAAGTCACACTTGGGCCCTTAGCCAGATGGAGTAAGTCAATGGGAGGCTTCAAAATGCAGTTTAGTGAGCACTGGTGTGCAGCCTGAGCAAGTCTTGTGTCAGTAGTGCTATCTCTTTTTATTTTTTACATCTGATGAAAGATAAGAGTTCTCCAAAGCTTAATATTGCTCTGTTAATTAACTAATATATGAGCAGATGTTAACTGCTTCAGAAATGCCAAACATTTCTGTTGTTATTCACTTCAGAGTCAGATGTGTCTAGAAGGTTTTTTTTTTCAGAGCAATGAGCAGGGTTTGAATGCTTAGAGGAGCAATTGTTACTGGCTTGAACTGCAACTGTGTTTAAATCTCCATACCAGGCTTCAAAAAGTGCCCTTGAGGCAGGGCTGTATTTTGCCATTCCTGCGTGTATATAAAAGACAGCATTCACAGAGTGCTGCAGAATATGGACCATAGCTAATTAACACTGCCTCATTAATCTCATCTATCTGAGAGAAGGGTCTGGCTCCTATCACATTTTTGAGTGATCATAGAATCATAGAATGATTTAGCTTGGAAAAGACCTCTAAGATCACTGAGTCGAACCATAAATCTGATACTACCAGGTGCAACATCTACACATCTTTTAAATACCTCCAGGGATGTGACTCCACCCTTCCTTTGGCAGCCTATTCCAGTTCTTGACAACATTTTCCATGAAGAAACTTTTCCTAATGTCCAGTCTAAACCTCTGCTGGCACAACTTCAGATCATTTCCTCTCATCTTGTTGCCTGAGAGAAGAGGCCAACCCCCACCTGGCTACACCCTCCTTTCAGGCAGCTGTAGAGAGCAATAAGTTCCCCCCTGAGCCTCCTTTTCTCCAGGCTAAACACCCCCAGCTCCCTCAGCTGCTCCTCACAGCACTTGTGCTCCAGACCCTTCCCCAGCTCCGTTGCCCTTCTCTGGACACGCTCCAGCCCCTCAATGTCTTTCTGGCAGTGAGGGGCCCAGAACTGAGCACAGGATTGGAGGTGTGGCCTCAGCAGTGCCGAGTACAGGGGGACGGTCACTGCCCTGGTCCTGCTGGCCACACCACTGCTAACAGGCTGTTGGCCTTCAGTACAAGCATCAAAAGGGGACTAAAGACACAGAGTTTGAAAGTCTGTGACTGATGTAAGCTGAAACCCCAGAACCAAACTCAAGTTACAGAAAAATGAAAATCTAAAGCTTACTGAACAGATGAAAGGAAGAAAACTTTGCAAACATCACACTAACAGGGCTGCATTTTGTAAATTGCTGTCAGTTCGGTCTGAAAGGATTAGGGCTGATTCCTCGCTTCAAGGGATGGCAGTACCACAGAGCTACATTTTGTTGGATGAGTTCTGAAAAAAAGTCTTTCCCTCTAATCAAACACTGCTGTAAACAGCAGTCTCTGACCTACCACTTCTACAGTTTGAATACAAGACTCCACATACACATCTGAAATGCCATGTGATACTTACCTAATTTCTCATTCTGTTATAAAATGTTCTGCATGAAAAAAAGAAGAGCATCTAAAAGACCAAGCAGGCAGTAACCTGGCACAAAGTGATCTGTTACAGCTCCCTCATCCCTTGACTTCTGTTTGTGCTGATGAGAGACGAGATGTCAAATGTGATTTTTGATAGCCAACTACCCAAAGGGCCCTACAAAGTTTATAACTCTAATGCAGAGAAGCTTTGAAATCAATGCAAGTCCTGCTATTCCACTCCCACAGGCTATATACTTGCAGCATGTGATAAGCTAAGCAGCAGTACATGTATTCGGGTTGAGACCTGCAATTAAAACCCAGTTTCTTTAAAAAGTACAGTACTTTTAACATCATGACATGAGCTGTGCCTCTTTCCAAAAGGAGAGATAAAAGCAATGTTCTAATTAAAGTCTCCTCTTTCTTAAATATGCTGTATGACTGTGTGGTAGTTGCACTGCTCAGAGTCCAAAAGGAGTACATGAGTTCTGCCTAATAAAGTTTTCCCTTTGGATCTTTTTAAACTGTGTTGTGTGCTCCTGTAAAACCCCAGTTCATAATTCAGGAACTGGCTGTGTGTCATACTCTCTCCTTATCTTTGCAAAACACTTGTGTTCCTTCTGATGATCCACACAGCCTGCAATAAATACAGAGGTGCATGAGGAACATCCTCAGGCCTAAAAACACTATTGAACACACCTGAATATAAAGAATTTCTATTTACTCAGGGATTCAATGATAATTATTTTGATTTTTTTTTTTTACTAGCTGATTCAAACAAGGAGAGAAAAAAGAAAAGGAAAAATAAATCATTTCCCAAACATTTTCAGGACACTACAATCAAAAAGTCTGTAATCCCTACTGCGACAAAAAAGCAAACAAAAGCCACCCATGAAGAAACAAAAAAAAACCCAGATCACATTGAATTACATGTCAATTCCAGAGAGTAAAGCTGCATTTTACTCTCCTGACTCACAAACCAGCTGCCAAATTGACTCCCAGAGGCTGGTCCAGATACAGCACAAAAAATAACACTAACTAGTGGGGGCCCGTCAATTCCCAATCAAGACTTTCCCTAACCTGCCATCAATCACAGATTATGACTGTTATTATCCCAACTACCAATATGCTCTGGAACTCCTAAAGCTACCAATATGCTCTGGAACTCCTAAAGCTGTGTCCAGAGATTTTCAAGTATTTTTTATCCTGCTGCAATATACAGCAGATGAATAACCCTTCTGAGCTCTTCCGAATAACATTTTCCCTCTGACCTTTAACCAGCAAAATTAAGACCATGCTCAACTTAACTCTGTTTTTCTCAGTTTAAGAATCTGAAGTGGTTTTAGGAAATGTCACCCAGATATGTATTTGAAATGCAGGGTGCAGTGGTGTTCAGGAAAGCTCAGTATGACTGTGTTCAAGATCCTAAGACAGTATCACATTTTTTTATGAAGCAAACTTGAGACTAATGAAATCTTGAGAGACATCCTATGTTACCTAAAACATAGAACATACCCCGGCCTTCCACATGCTAGGGAAGAGAATGCTGTTTGGTACTCGATATTTTTTATAACATCTAGTCTAATAAAAGTCAGGCTTTAACCTAAATTTCTGGGATTTACTTTATGTTACAGTAGAACCAAAATACATCAGTTACTAACGAAACCCACAAGACAAGTCAGTTTTTGCCCTTAGGCAAGAAGAAAAGTTTTCTTTTTAAAGAAACTTTGGAATTATTACCATATAACTATTGGCTGTGTGCAAAGCTACTGGGAATTTGCTGCTGGAAGCAGAGACCACTGTCAGGAGCACGAAGCATTGAGTTGTGCTGGCTGCTGGTTTATTTCCCAGTAGAATTTAATCCTTAAAGCTCTCTTTTGCCTCTGCACATCCAAATGACCATTTTTATATCATCTTCCCCCATTCTCTCAACAGCAAGAGCTCCCTCAGCCTTGCCCTTCTAAACCTGAATGGAGCTGATTGGGGCATAAAATCCCAGGTAAGCTTTATGAAAGCATAACAACAACACCAACAAGAACTCCTGATGGATGCCTGAAATAAATTGAAATGGCGTCTCTCCTGACCTCTAATACTTTATATTTGTCATGTTGCTCCTGAACTTTCAGTCCTGGAGTCAAATCCAGTCCTGATAAGACAGCATAGGTATTGGACTTACCTGACTTAAGCTCTCAGAAAGAGCTCTAACTATATGCCACAGAGGCACAGTCTGGTTCCACCTCACTGCTTTTTCAGAAATAGTTCCTCCAAATCACCTGGATCTCCTTGCTCCAGTGACGCCCCAGTGTTTCTGAACTTGCCATTGCTCATGGCAGTCCAGCATTCCTTGCTGGACCCTACACAGTGCAGCCAAACAAACTGTGAGGTTATCACAGGTGTATCAGCATCCTGAAATAATCCTCTCCCACATCTTTTGTCATCACCCAGACCAAATGTCCAAGGACCACAGTTCTTGCTCTGGTGAATCACACTTCTCTTACCTGAGGCTGCCTATTTGTGCCAAAGTTTTTCCCAGATGTCTCAGAGCCAATAATCAGAAATATCGGCATTTTCGGCAATACCTTACCAAGAACTCAAATTCATTAGTTCTTCTGCAAACCTTACCCTAATTGTTGGCAATCAGTCATCCCTATTATGTAGTGCCAGGAAATGTTCCCAGCCACTGGAACTGAATCACTTGGACTGTTAATTCATTACAATACAGTTTTCCTCCAGGTCATCTAGAAACTTCCCAAATATTCCCTGCTACAGGAAATACCATGGCTAAGAAGTACAGTCAGGAACTGGCCACTCTGTGCTGGAGGGTGAGAATTTAATGCCATGGACATGGACCACCCCCTACTGGGACAAGTTCCAGGTGTGCTTCATTTCCTAACACAGACATAACTCCTGGGTCTTCCATAGAAAAATAGATGAGGTTCAAAAGTAAACATAATAGAAGCCATTCAGGGTACAACAAAAGAGAGTGAAAATTTTGGTGATGAGGTCCTCACCACAAATATAATTTGTTTTCCATCTACAAAGACAGTTACCCAAGATCCCTCAGCATCATACTGTGAGAAGCAAGTTCATCACCAAGATGCAAAATATCTTAAGTTGAAAATCAACCCCTTGAACTTCATCCAGAACCAAACTGAAAGCCAGGAAGATTCAAGCGCATAAATGCTACCAAGTCCCCTGAGGAAAGCACAGCCGAGTTGGGAAGCAGCTGCTTCATTCCCTAGGCAGAGCACATTGCAAGGGTTGAAACTCAAAGGGCATAGCCTGGATCCCAGCAGCATTGCTTGCATCTGAAAACAAGTGACAATTTTGTGGACAAGAACAGGCAGACAAATGCCAGGACCTGTTCAGTTTTTCATCCAGAAGAGCCCAGGACTCATCTTGCTTTCCACTGAGTGATTTTTCTTTAACAGAAAAACTGACTCTAAGTTGTTCTCTCACTTGTTGCAGTGCAGGTGGCAGTGGCCACTGCAGCAGAGCATTCAGAGGACTGGTGGACAGGCCTCCAGAACACAGAGGTCTGATTTTCACCCCATGGTTACAGCAAGTTCCCATGTTCCTAACAGTTCTTAGTTTACATGTTTTAAGCTTATTGATTCAGGAGTTCTCCACCCAGTTTTATGTATAAGTTTATGTTTATGTATTTCCTCTAGTTGCTTATGTATTAGTTTTGGAAAGTTCTCCCTTCTTTGATGCCCCATTGGTCTACTCATGTAATTACCTCCTTTAAGTCATCCCTATTGGATATTCCTCTGTTATCTGATCCCCATTGGTTGTTTCCCTTTGTTCCACCCCCTTATAAAATGCTGCATGCTGTCAAATTCCCTTGTCTTTGTCCCTCTACCTGCAATAAAGCAGCTGGAACCTACACAAAGACCCCTCTCTCATCCTTTTCCTCTGCTGACACTTTTATACCACCTTTGTTAGGGGCTCGCTCCTTGCGAAGGAGCCAGCTTTCCCTGCTAGCTGCAGCTGACCCCTGCCAGCTGCAGCTGACACCAAGGACATCTGCAGCTGGACACTGCTGCCTCGGGCACCCCCAACAGTGTCACTCACTTATATAGTTTGTTTTCTGTTTTTGTCAACAAGAAAGTTCAATTTTACCTAATTCAAGCTAAGTATCAATCTGATCACTCTTTCCCCACAGGGAAGCCTGGCTTGTGACTCCATCCCTTCCTCAAGGAAGAGAGGGGCATGTCTATTCCCAGCTTGGTGATCAGAGCTCATGCTGGATGAGTTGCTACAGTGATAGACGGTGATCATTGGAGAGGTGTGAAAATAGACTGTGTCAGGCTGGATCCCCAAATGCAGTGCTAGTAGGCCCTCAGCTTTGTGCTGCCATGGTTGGGGGCCTTAGCTGGCAAGCAGTAATTCTTTATCATGCCAGCAAACTCTGCAGCCATGGTCTCCTTGTCACCCTGAAGTATAAACTATGAATCATAACCCACATCACCTCACTACCTAAAGAAGCAAAATCAAACCCCTTTTCTGCAATATACAGGATGTCACTGTGGAACTCACCAGCACAGAACATTGTCAAGGCCGAAGGGTTGAGCAAGTTGGAGAATTCCAGGATGATCAGTCATTTGTGGCCATTAAAATCAGCAGTATGGATAGGACCTTACCATACCATGTGGACAGGACCATATCCAGAAAGTTCCTAAACCACTGGGATGGAGGGTATTACTGGGATCAGAGGTATTACTCAAGGGCAGTGATCATTCTTACCTGCTTCATCCAAGCATGCACTGCTGGCTCTTGGTGGAGACAGTGTCCTGGGAAAGATAGTCCTGAGGCAGCAAGGACATTGCCTTGGTAACATCTGGGATGGGCTACTGTGTACATGGAAAGGGCCTGGTACAAAGAAGGACTGAGATTACCCACAGGAAGCACAAAGGAATACAGAGTGCCATCCAAACATTTTTCCATTAGTTGTTTGAGAAAGAGAGCAACCCTTTCTCTCCTTGACCATTTGAAAGGCATCCAGATGTCAGGTCCTTTGCTAAGTAATAGCAAAACGAGTCAACAGCTACAGCCAAGAAGAGTTTAGAGATGGTCTTCCTTTTCTTGGAGCTGCGGGAATATGCACTCACAAGACAAAATTTGCTATTTGTTGAAACATTGCTAGCACTGCTACAAACTCACTCCACTTTCCTGCTCCAAAGAGTAACTGATTAGGGCTATGGAATGGTACAGGACTATACAGGGCTTGAGTTTTCTCAGCGAGATAAACAGCTAGAAGGTGCTTCACAAATGAAATGCCTTTTGATTCTACCCTCCTGACTCATAATCCTCTGCTCAACAGCCTGCTCTGCTGGCTTGCTTGTGTCTTCCCCACAGGATACTCCAGAGTCCAGCAGCCTTGCACATGCCAGAGGGTCCTTCTGCACCCAGCTTATCCCAGCAACAGGAGAAGTGGCATGTGGACACTGGCTGCCAGGGAACATCAAGAGGTTTCACACTTTCGTTAAAGTGCACCATTCATCTGGCTGATTGTGACAGGGCAAAAATTTGAGAAATGAAGAGCTATGCCTTGTCACAGAAGAAAGCTGGATACAGACCAGTGTTCACTAACAGCTAAAGATGATTACCCATCTAATTCCAGAACATCATACTTTATGATACCTAATTTGGCAATTACAGCAGGGAATGTAAAGAAAAAATCTGAACAAAGGGGACCAGAATGTTGCAGCTAAAATGAAGAATTGATAATTTTTACAGAATGGGCCCAGTTACTGTATGTTAACACTTCAGGCCCTCTTTTGATTTGCTGAAATTACATGCACTTAACCTCCTGTAATGCACAAACTATTTCATTAACTTCTTACTAACAAAGCATGACAAATTCATTTAAGTAGGGAAATTAAAAGAGGACAGACCATGTCTACATTTACTGTGGACAATCAGCTGTCTTCACCTAGTCTCCTATTTCTAGGCCATTTGCTGTTTTCCTTTTACCCCAAAAGCTGTAAAATTAAAATATTTCTCAGAATAAAATACTCTACCAAGAAAAATACTTTCTAATTACCTAAGCTTACTTCACCTGCCAGAGGTCTGTGAGAGACACCTAGATCCAGTACCCACTGCAGTCAGTTTATGACCTTTCCTTGACTTCAGGCAAGCTTTGGGCATAAGGTAATGTTCCTATTCAAAAAATATGGATCCTCTGGGGAGGAGAAGGGCTACAGAAAAAGTCTTGAAAAAGAGAACTGAAAGAGAACTGTGCAAGGCTTTATGAGCTCTGAGTTCTGGAGTGCTTCCTCTTACATATAAATATTTTTTGAAGTGCATTCATCAGAACAAAAAAGCAGAATATCTGAAAGTTTTTGGCACCCTAAAGTCCCAGCTACTTACAAACAAACAAAATAAAGGAAAAGAAAAAAACAGTCATAATTGTTCCAACATTAACCTGAAAGAAGCAGAAACTTCCTTTCCACCCATGGTACCATCAGAATACATATGGTTAAAACAACACTGATTATCCCTTGCTAGGTTAATAAACAGAGCAGGAATTATGAAAATAGTCTCAGAAAGAAGCTAAAGATGGCAGACAGGCCTCCACTGTCATTTGAGAAAATAGGAAATTATAGGGGACAAAAGTATATTAGAGGAAGGTGGGTCACTTTCATTAGAGTTGACCATCAGCCACAAGTCCATCCAAATGTAATATGTGGAGAATCCTTGAAGTCTGAGGGATAATCAAATTATTTTAAAGAGTACAAGATGTGAAAGAAAATTCTCTTTATTAGGGTCTGCAACTGGATCCCTAACTGAAGGAGAACAGGGACAGCTGGAGGGTAATAGCAACCCTCTAAAAGACAAGAGATAAGGAGCATCTGCTAGCAGGGACCTGAGTGAAAAAAAACCTGTCTGTGAATGGACACAAAATACTAATATTCCCATATCTAAGTTACTCTAGACAATGGAAGAATTAAAGAGCAAACCTTGAACAAACAAGACTTTTGCAACAGATCTCTGTTCTGTGAAATTTCAACCCGTATTTCACAGCATGTCATGATTCACAGGATGCATCTTCACAACTGCAGTTCCCAAGAGGAAGCACAACACAGAGCCCTGTTGTCTGTGACACCAGCAGTCCCTAAATACAAAAGACTAGATTTCAATGCACTGGTTTTGTGTTGGTTGCTTGCTAGCTTGATTTTGTCTCCCTGTGTCATTTTAATTCTGCCTGTAATCTACGTAGATATTACAGTTAAGTGGCCAGATTAGCAGGGACCTCAGCAAGCCATTGAACACCCTTACAAAAAAGGTCAGTGGGGCCCTTGGCACTTTGCTGATGCACACTTTTCTTGTGTGCCATGTTTTCTCAAGGTGGCTATCTTCCCCTGGAGAGGAAAATAACTGGCACTTATACCAGTTTTAGCAACCAGATATATAAAGGAATAGAATTCCTTGTGATAGATGTCTGCCACTGGCATCATACTGTATAAAACTGTTTCATAGCCACAACAAGCTTCATTTTGGAAGCAAGAGCTGTGTATTGTTTGGAAGGCTCTTCCTTGTCTGCTGTAATGATGGGGAGACACCTTTCCTTTTTCAGATTGATTTTGCTTCTGGCCCATTTATATATCTTCAGTTCTCACATGATTTTGTCTGTTGTCAGAACATCCTTATTCTTCCTACCAGCATTTTCATAGACAGCAGTTGCATTGCCTCCAGCTTCATTTAGCTAAGCTAAACAAGAGGAGCTCCTTTCGTTTTTTTCTGATTTGACAAGCTCCTCCTTCGCTTGTTACCCACAGTAATTCTTCTCCTGACCTTTTCCAGTCTGAAGGCAAAGCTGTACAAGTGGTCCCAGACACATTCAGAACAAGCCCTTGCAATGAATCTCACCATCTCTCCACTGGAAGTAGGGGAATATTCCCTTTTACATACCTGCAGTACTGCTAGCGTCACACTTGGATCAGTCAATACACCAAGAAGTTTCCTCTGGAACAGAAGCTCAATCCTCAGCTCATAGAACAGCTGGCTCAGGTGGCTCCTCCTTCCTGCAGTGCTGCCTATTGAAGGGACTCAAGCAGGTGCAACAGAGCAAAAGCCTTCTGTAAGAAGAATTAAGATGCAGCCTGCATCTTAATGCTATATAGTAAACTAAAATTGATGGCAAATGTATTCAGCTGCTGGATATCAGGCATGTGTTATCTACCTGCAGCAAAGTCCACATTCCCAGATTTCTTCTGAGTCCCTCTCTGTTCAACCCGAGGTTCGATGCGCACTCAAACCTGCTGACGTTTCTCTCCCAGCATGAGCTACTGAGCAATTTTGGAGATACTGACTAAATTTGAAGCCACAAGGTGAAGATTTACATGCTAGGTATGCTGGAAGATTTGCAGTGCAATGCTTCTGACAGCAGAGAACAAAGCTGTGATAAAGCATCAATGTCTGGGTGAGCCTGCAAATATAACTTGAAGACATCAGCATCCCAGCTGATGTGAGTCACTGCACATCCACAGACACTCCCCAGCACTTGCCTACAAGCTGGTGAAAGCTTTATAACACTGCACGTGTCCTTCCTTCTGCAGTGTGATGGAGAGCATAAGAGAACTTGGTGGCAGAAGCTTGAGTTATCAAAGATATGGGGAAGACTGGAGCTTGGCTGCAGTGGGAATTGAGTGTTCCCTGGGCAGAAACACCACCACACTCTGGTAGGCACAACAGGGCAAATGAACGGGAAGAGAGATGAGGCTCAGTGTCAGACATCCCATCAAACTCCCTGTGCTGCCTGCAAATAGCTTTGGCACACATGCTGCAGCAAACAGCTGCAGATCTTGCAGATGTGCAAAGATCTTCCCAGGCTATTTGAGAGCAGGCAAAAGCCACTATGCTGTTCCTGGATTTGGCCAAGGGCTGAATCTGAATGCACCAAAAGAACAAGGAAGAAAGGCCTGGTGTGTCTCAAGCACACTTGGCTGAGGAACCTGTCATCAAGAGCAAGGCTGGAAAATGCCTGGCACTGAGCTGTGCCTGCATGAGGGTGAGTGAGGAGGGCAGCTCCCAACAGCAGCAGTGAGCCCCTCTCAGCAGATCTCCAGCAGCTTTACTTCACAGGGGTTGCAGCAATGCCAAGCCAGTCTCAGGTGACAGAGGATGTTTCACCTGCAGGTAACCAAAATGCTGTACAACAGACAACCCTGACACGTAAGATATTTTCTTGTTCTGAGAAGTGCACAAGCAGCAATACGGGAGCCAAAGCCAAATGATCAGCCAGGAGCAATTGTACTCATCAAACTTGTCACTGAGAACTGTGAAGCAAGGGCTATAAGCAACCACTACCATGAAGAGGAAGCCCTAGATGCTGCATGCTCCCTGGGCATTTATCAATACTCAAGCACCTGGGACTGGAGTTATTCATCTACTTATTTATTTTACAGCTTTACAAAATTGTTCTAAAGCGCTTCTCTTTGCCTTCTATTTTCCAGCAGATGTTTCAATATAAATTATAGTAATTATGTATTGTGAAGAGAGTAATTTCCTTTAACAATTGTGTGAAGTGTAATTGTTATCAATTTCATGAGATTTCTGTCCTGTCCAGTTGTCCACATAGCTTGAGTGATCTGTACATCACGAAAGTGTGGGTGTAGAGATTATGCTCAAAGGATAAGTTATCCAGATGCATTTTATTCCATTTGGCTTGGAGCTTTAGAACCAAACTGAATTTTCTGGGGGAATCTGAAAGAAGAGGTGCTAGAAAATACTTTCTAGAGGCAGGCAACAATGGAGAGAAAAGAACTCTGTAGCTCATCCTCATAACATTCTCACATAATAGACAATCAATGGAGGCCAAAAATGCCACAGCCAGTTTCTGTCTTTAACAAAAGTGACAGGACAAGAAGAATTTTAGCTGAAATTTTCATTCTAAGGCATGAAAGAGCACTTTCCATAGCAACTTTCTGGAGCTGGAGTTAGAGATTTTCATCAAGGCATTTGGAAAAGAACCTAAACCATCCATCTCCCATTCTAATGTGTTAAATGGGACTCTAAAGAAAGATAAGAAAGGCTCAGTTTAAAGCTAAATTAAACACGCTTTATATTTTTAAAGCACTGTTTCCAGGCCTCTCACCCCATCGACTCCCACCAGAGCAGTAGTGTTACAATATCTATGACTGATCTTGCTCAAGTTTCTACTGTGGCTAAGCCCATTAAAATACAGAAGATCTGTATGTTCTTATGCATTTAGGTTCCTCATTTTCTCAATGTCCTCACAATCCCTTTTTAGTAATGTCATAGAGATGTGAGTTCAGAGATCAACAACTTCTCTTCTTAGCATTCACTTGTTCCTCAAGGAAACAGAAACTGGAGCAACCCAAAGGGGACCTCTGTATTTGAGTGATCCTCACCAAGGACTGAAGGACCCCCACTTCATGAAGATACTACATTATAGCATTTCTATTCCAATGGTTTCTAGCAGCTGTTTAAAAAAAAGTTAGATTTTGCTACGTTGTTTTGGTTTTTTTTATTGTCCCCGCTGCCTGGAAAGTTGATAGCAAATGTGATTGCTCTGATGTATAAATAATGCCTTCTGACTTCAACTTTCCAGTTATTTATGGCAAACATAAACCCAGCTATTATTGTGTGACCATGGCCTTTTGCAATAAATAGTTCGCCTTTCTCTGTGGTGCTTAAATCTCCCCTTCATACACTGCACACATTTTTTAGATAGAACTTTCAGCCTACCGTGAAGGATTGGCACTCTAGGGCCCCTCTCATCCCTGTGACCCCTCTCTGCACTCTGAATCCATCTCCTGTGAATCACTCAAGCACAGATGAGCTGAGGTGGGAAAGCCTTTACAGAGGTCAGCTAGTCCAATGCTCAAAGTGGGTTACTTAGAACCATGTCTGGGTTTGTTTTGTGTTTGTATCTCCAAGGATGGAGACTCCACAACCTCTCTGGGCAACTTGTTTCAGTGCTCAGTCGCTATCACAGTAAAAAATGTTTCTCCTCACATTTAAATGGAATTTCATGTTTCAGTGTGTGCCCATTGCCTCTTGTCCTGTCACTAGGACACCAGTGAGAAAAGCCTGGGTCCATCTCCTTTACTCCCTTCATCATATATACATTGAATAAATCCCCCTTCTCGTCCTCATGCTGAACAGTCCCAGCTCTCTCTGACTTTCCCCATATATCAGACACTCCAAGCATTTAATCATCTTCATGGTCCTTCATTAGCCTTGCTCCCGTATGTCCTGTTTGTCTATCTTGTCCTGGGGAGCCCAGAACCAGACACAGCACTTCAGGTGTCTGCCAAGGCTGAGCAGGAGGGCAGGATTACCTTCCCTGACCTTCTAGCAATGCTTTGCCTAATTCAGCTTGGGATGCTAGTGCTGGGATCAGTATTTCTGGCATACCCCATGGAGTGGCAGTGATATTCTCCTACCACCACTACAGACAGCTAGCCTAGTTGAACAGCCTTTTCCCAGATACATAATTTTGGACACTTACAGCAACTGATCTGCTGGTGCCTTCAGAAGCTTTTCCTCCTCTGTCATTTACAGCTACTAAGATCCCAATTTGTAATAAAGGTTTTGTTATTAGATAGAAAGTACCTGACCTTTCATTTTGTACTGTTAAATTTCAGTCCCTTTCAATTATTGCAGTCCTCAAGGTCACCCAGTTCTTTCTGAAGATGGTTTGAATATCTTACATTTGTCCAACACATAACCTTTCTCTTTGTAAGCTCTCATTACCTTTTAAGTCTCTCTAGTTGGAAAGCCTCTGAAGTATTACATTCTTTATTCATTTTCCTGCCCTTTTTTTAACTTTATTTCTCCTTTGCCCTTCATCTTACCTGTAGTTGTGCACCATGGCAAAGCCGTCTATCTTCCTCTGATATCAAGAGGAATGCTTATCACCACCCATTCATTTTCCATTCACTAAGAATGAGGTGTATGTACCTTGCAGCAGGAATAACCTAGGTAGGTACCACAGGTACTTCTAAACTACCAAACTAGATCAAACCAAACTTTCAATCTGGGCTGTTAAACACACTTAAGAATCCTTCTTGTGCTTATGGTGTACTGTAAGTTCAATACTAAGGCAGGTAGCTGCTCCTTACATCTGAAATGCTAGCATGGTTGTATCAATGTAAGATGCAGCATCTAAGCTACATGCTGTGCTACCCAGAGATCTTCACTGAGCTACAGATGATGACTGAGTGACTTCCTAAGGTCTTACAAATAAATCAGAGCCTAAAACCTCTATATACAGAACTGAAAATGTTGTCTGCCATGGATATATTCTTGCTAATGGAATTGCAGCTGTGATGTCTTTACTTCCTTTGAGAATCTCTTCAACTAATTTAGAAATTAGTATGTAGGACATGTACAGGCCAAATTAAAAAAAAAAATTGAACATTCTTAACAAAGTGCTGGTTAGATTATTTACCAAATTTAAGGCCAAAGGCAGAAAAAATATGTGGCCCTGTTAATTATTTTAGAAGGAACCCTACACAATCCAGCAGCCTGTGAGCGTTAAACACTATCAGCAGTTACAGGGTGGCCGAGGGGCGGAGGCGAAGGGCTGGCTGACGATTGTCTCTGCTCCACAGGGACTGGCCACCAGAGACCCTCCATTAACTTGTACACTTGCAAAAGTGATTAAATATGCAAGATGTGGTGAAATGAGGAGCAGCTAAAGCTGCTCTTTTGCAGCATGCTCAGCACAGCCAGGCAGCAGCATGCAGCTTACCTGAGGTGGGGAGCAAAGAAGACACCCAGCCTGTCAGCGCAGCCCAGGGTGGTGGAAGGAGGGTGCCACTGGAGACCACACTAGAGGTGAAGAGACTGAAGACAGCATAGGAAACTAACTGTGGGAAAGTAAGGGAGGAAGGGTGCTCAGAGACCCTCCTGATCTGAGAGAAGACCTTCCCAGAAAGTCTTTGGAAAGGCCACCTTTGGGGAAAAAACAACTAAACAAACAAAATCAAACCAAAGGAAAAAGGAATAAATTAACTTGAAATTATCTGGTCACCTCTGTCAACATGCACACCTGCACTGCCCCAGCACCAGGAACATTGCAGGTAGTCTCATTCCCAGCAAATGGGAAGTATGGGAGGTTGATTGCTGCCAGTAAAGGGAAAAACAGGGCCTGGCATTTACCTTGACATGTCATGGGATGAGAATGTACTTATGGGCTGCTACCATTCAGCAGCTGACACACACAAACATGATCACAAATAATTTATGGTGACTGTGTTTTTCAGACTTTTTTTTTTGGTACACACAGAATCACAGACTGGGTGAGGTTGGAAGGGACGACAGAGGGCTTATCTGGTCCAATCTCCCTGTTCAAGCAAGGTCACGATAAAGTACATTGCACAGGATTGCATCCAAACTGCTCTTGAATATCTCCAGTGAGGGAGACTCCACAACTTGTCTGGGCAACCTGTTCCAGTGCTCAGTCACCCACACAGCAAAGAAGTTCCTCCTCATGTTCCAGTTGAACTTCTGTGCATCAATTTCTACCCATTGCCTGTTGTCCTATTGCTTGGCGCCACTGAGAAGAGCCTGGCTCCATCTCTTGGCACCCACCCTTTATATACTTACAGACATTGATGAGGTCCCCTCTCAGCCACCTCTTCTCAAGGCTGAACAGCCCCAGTTTCTTCAGCCTTTCCTTATAAGAGAGATTCTCCAGTCCCTTTACCATCTTTGTAGCCCACTGCTGGACCTGCTCCAGGACCTCCATGTCTCTCTCTTGTCCTGAGGAGCCCAGACCTGGACACAGCTCTCCAGACAAGCTGAAAGGAAGTGAGGTCACCTGGTGATGTTCTAGCAGCTAGCAGAACAAAAAAGAAGCACAGTAAAGCCTGGAAGCACTCATCCCAAACTGCAGACAGGGTGAGCTCAGAGCAGGCTACAGCAGAGAGTAGTAGAATGCAGAGAATGTGTAAAATGCAGTCTTGGCCACCTTTTAGAAAATGAAAGAATAGGGCCAGGTCCAACTTACATGGAAGTGACAAAAATACCAACTCCCTGAAAGAACTGAAAAAGGACACTACTGGGATAGCAGTGTCAAGCACAGAAGAGGCAGTCACCCTCACAGCAAATCTACTTTTTCACAAAAACAGCACTTCAGCAACCAGCTTCACGAAGAGCTGCTGAAGCAGAATTGTTCCAGTGGGGAACAAATCCAAACAAAATAGAGCATATCTTGCTTGGACCAAAGAGGGTTTATTTTCCTTTGACCCCGGAAGCCAGAAGTTTGATCAACATGTGCACAACACTACAGTAATAATGATCGCAACAGGTATCAAATCTCCTGGGAATATCCTTTGGTGCAGTGTGGCTCCTTTACCAGCTAAATCTCACTGCATGATCTTATAGCTACAAAACAGCAATAAAAAGGAAAGATAAGAAGTGTTTTGTAACAGATTTTTTCTCACATAATGTGAAAGAGGAGGGAGACTTGAGAACAGGGACACATGGTATTGTAACAGTCAGCAAAAGTCATGAGAGAAAGATAAAATTATGATACAAGTGAAACTTCTAAGAAAATAGGTGTCATCAGGCTTGTTGTCCACAACAAGCTCCCTGCAACATTTATTAACTTGGGGATGGAAAAGCAGTTCCATGTGGATAATGAAAATAGCTAAAATTGATTAATTGACATCAGAAAATGTTAATTTTTAAAGAAAACAATGGACAGAAAATATTACAAGGGGATTTTTATGCAAAAAAACCAACCCAGCAACAACAAAAGCCAACAATCAAACAAACAAAAAAGCACAAGAAGAAACATACTTGTCTGGCCCTACATGAATTCAGGAAACAGGACACATGTTTAGAAATTGCTGCATTTGTATCAAAATGCAAGAGACAGAACTGCGAGGAGCTGCTGATAATTTGCGGTACTCCTCATGGAGTCAGGCAGAAATTGGCAACTGCTTTGTTTGAGCACAGCAAAGCTCTGTGCAATGATAGCTGATTATTACTGTCATTTTTTACCAAGTAATTCAGCTAAGCTTCACATTATCCAGCACAGTAGTGAATGACATAATACAATATTTGCCAAACCTCTGATGAGCTTGTTTTGAACACAGCACAAGACACAAGACACTTCTAAGACTGCAAAGGATCATGCTTCATACAGAAATTGCAGTCTATATCAAATGTATGCATGCCTAAGCAAAATTGGATGTAAAAAACCAAGAATAAGAGTCCCAAAAGTGCCAGTCACAGGCTTCAAAATCTTCACATGCACATGTTGAAGAGGCTTTTGAACTGTGTTCATCTTCAATGGAACCAGCTGAGCTTAAGGCTGTAGTGGGTACAGCCCCTTTCAGTTTTCCAAGGACCAGGACTGTCCATTCAGAAACACTTAAATGTTGCCTACAGCCCCAAATTCCACTTCTACAGAGCTGCTGGATAATGTCAGCTTGGAGATCACCCAGCCACACTCATATGCTGAAAATTCCCTGACCAGACATGTCTTAATCATAGAATGCACCCTCTACCGCCTCCCAGTAAAAGAACGGATCAGTGAGAACAACTGCAATATTAGTTGCACAAGTTGAAAATCATAGAATCATAGAATGGTTTGGGTTGTAAGGGACCTTAAAAGTCATCTAGTTCCAATCCTCCCTGCCATGGACATTAACACCTTCCACTAGACCAGGCTGTTCAGAGCCCCATCCAACCTGGCCTTGGATACTTCCAGAGATGGGTCATTCAGAACTTCTCTGGGCAACGTGTTCTAGTGCCTCACCACCCTCACAGTGAAAAATTTCTTCCTAATATCTAATCTAACCCTACCTTCTTTCAGTTTGAAGCCATTCCCCCTTGTCCTGTCACTACATGCTCTTGTAAATAGCCTCTCTCCATCCTTCTTGTAACCTTCCTTCAGGTACTGGGCCACAGTTACATCACCCTGAAGACCTGTCTTTTGCAAATGAAGCTGCAAAGTTAAAATCACCTTGAAGAATATTTTAGTTGCTGTTATATGGTCTTATGGACTGTGCTGTACCTGCAAAATTAATTCTAGATGAAGCTGATGTGGGCTGGAAGATGAGGAGTGTTTTCTCTTGAAATTTGGGTATATAAAGGCCAAAGTGAAGGCATAACAGCAAGCAGGCTTAAAAGCCAGCACAGAGAGAAGACCCCACTTACCAAATGAGCATCCATGCAAGGACTTGATCAGGCTTTTCCCCCAGCTCAGCATACAAGTGTATTAATGCACAAGTAAGTGTTATTGAGAAGTGCCTAGCACAAGTGCTGGGATTTGTCAGTGCTTCTTCTATTTTCTTTTAACACCAGAAGAACCAGAAGTCATTCATTTTCTGCCCTTCTTGCTCTGCACCAGGTGTGGTGTGAAAGCAGACCAAACAGCTTTATTTTGGTTACCTAGCTATGAAAAGAGATTAGCTTGGTTGGTTAGAGTGCAACGTTAATAATGCAAAGGTCGTGGGTTTGATCTCTGTATGGGGGATTCACTTAAGAGTTGGACTCGATGATCTTTGTAGGTCCCTTCCAATTCAGAATATTCTGTGATTCTGTTTTTCTTGTAGCAGCCCCCAGTTCTTCCAGGAGAATCAGGATCAAAATTGATGCTGCTCTAAATGTGTGAATAAAGACCAGAAAAGACAAAGAAAATTAAAATCAACTATGAGAAAAGGCTATCTCTCAAAGCTCCCTGAAAGGATACACTATCCCTACATACATTTTGACTACAAACCCAAGTACAAACTAGTGAATTTGTACATCATGGATGTATCATAGAACCATGGACTCATTTGAGTTGGATGGAACCTTTAAAGATCCTCTAGTCCAATCCCCCTGCAATGGGCAGGGACATCTTCCAGTAGAATTTTTCTCAGAGCCCTGTCCAACCTGACCTTGAATGTTTCCAGTGTTGGGGCATCCACCATCTCTCTGGGCAACCTGTTCCAGTATTCCACCACTCTCACTGTAAAAAGTTTCTTCCTGATATCTAGTCTGAATCGATCCTCTTTTATTTTAAAACCCCTTGTCCTACCACTACAGGCACAGCTAAAAATCCTGTCCCCATCTTTCTTATTAAGCCCCCTTTAGAAACTGGAAGGCTGTCATCAGATCTCCCCAGAGCCTTCTCTTCTGTAGGCTGAACAGCCCCAACTCTCAGCCTGTTGTCACTGGAAAGGTGCTCCATCCCTCTGATCATTTTTGCAGCCTCCTCTGGACTTGCTCCAACAGCTCCATGTCCTCCCTGTGCTGGGACCCCAGAGCTGGATGCAGCACTGCAGGTGGGGTCTCACCAGAGCAGAGCAGCGGGGCAGAATCCCCTCCCTGGCCCTGCTGCCCACGCTGCTTTGGATGCAGCCCAGGACACCTCTGGCTTTCTGGGCTGTGAGGGCACATTGACAGCTCATGTGGAGCTTTATCATATCATCACTGAGGTACAGATAATCAGAGCCAAACCAGCCATTAAAAGGATTATGACACTATTTATTACTGAATGGAAATTTTAAAAAAAAGAAAAAAAGAAAAATAAACTATTTTTTAAAAAATGCCTTCAAGTCATCCCAGAGCAGAGGTAAGCTGTCACACAAGTCTTTAAAAGCAACCTCACACAGTGTTCAGTTTCAAAAGCTAGGTTACTTCTTTTTAGACTATAGACGCAACAGCCTAAGTAGTAGGGGAAGGAGAATTGTACCGAAAGGAAGAGATACCCAGTGGCCAAAGATGCTGAAGCCAAAACCCTTGCAGAACTGCCGGCAGGGAGCCTGTCTCAAAAAGAACCTCCTTCCTGAAGATGAGTAGTGGTAACTACATGTATTTATCAGGTTTATTCTCTTTCAGTAACTGAGCAGTGGGTGGGCATATATTTCATTAAAATGGCAAAGGCTTTCGCCTACCATAGACCAAAAATATAAACATGAATATGAAAGGCCATGAATTATGCACTCTGCTGTCTTTGATCATCAAGTGGGGAGGAGATTTTTAAAAATTACATTCAGGAATCAGCTCAAGTTACCAGAACACCTCAACATCACAAGTATCAAGTAGGATTTGATCTCTTAGCTGATCAAAAGCTGATTTGTTGCCTGCCTTTACAGTAAATACTTGCAACATATCAAGCTGCCTGTAAGATGTGCACATTTCTCAGTAATCAGATACAAAGAATAGCTCTTCCATATATATAGAAAAAAAACCCCTCTAAATTAACAAGATTTGGGTTAATAAAACAAAAACTATTTCGCATTTGGTGATAAAGAGACAGAAAGTCTGCTGCCAGCTGGTAGAGATCTCAGTGCAGGAATCCTTCTGCCATACCTGAATACCCACACAAAGCCATGCAGACCCTTGCTTGGATTCTCCTTTGTAAAGCAAAGAGCCAGGATCTCATGTCTCGGGCCAACCATTTCTCTAGCACTGTGCTATCACGGGGTTTTTTTGTGCATTCAGTTCAGTTCAGTTAGCACCAGGAGGCTTCTTCACTTTCCAGTGGAAACATGCCATTACTCAGAGGCAGCTATTTGTAAAGTGGAGGGAGGAGAGAAGACCAAATGTCATACAGACTTTCCCTTTAGTCTTATACCTGAAGACACATGATCCCCCTCATAATTCACCTGGGGTGTTCCCAACATGCAGCCACATGGTCCCCGGGCAAATCCACTGTGTTGACACTGGTCACACAAACAGTGCCCACCTCCCTTCTCTCTCACCACTGCAAACCACGATGATGGAGGAAGCCTGTGAGCTTCTGAGCACTGAAGCATCCTGCAAAATCTGCTGCCTTCACCGACAGCCACAGTCATTTACTCAATAATTCACTAAATGCATCAGGTGGGCAACAGGACCATACATCAGCTACAGCTGTCACCTTCCTGTGCTGATTGTCCCCAGTGAGCTGCCAGGCTCCCATGCTCCTTCTATACTTGTATCTGCAGGCTCCTGCACGGGGTCAGTCTCAGACCTACACATGAGGGAACCATCAGTCACTTTAAAAGCAGCAAGGCTCTGACATTCAGTGAGCCAGCAACACAGGCACGACTGCCTGTGCCCAGATTATTTAGAGCTGAGAAGGGCCTGCCTGCCAGTCTCACTGCTGGGCAGCAGCTGCCAACTCTTCACTCACACATGGGCCTCTTTAGATGCAATGTTTAGATGCAGATGCAATGACCCGATGTTTTTCACCTTTATAAGCAGGCTGATCACTTTATATTTAAAGGTGAGCAATATCTTTTATTTTATACCTCTGAGCTTTCAAGTGTTTTTGTTCTCTACAACAGGAATCAGTGAGGGTTGAGGACAACCAGAAGCTTGCCAGAGGCACTGCCCCAGACAGCATTGCAGCCCATGGAAGGGAAAGGCATCAGGCCTCACTGCCCAGCTCAGCTGCATAACAGAGATGGTGCAGGAAGAGACAAAGAATAGGAATTGCAGGGAGAACAGGCAGCTACTGTGACAGGGCAAATCACATTGCTTCTTGCATGCTCTATGCAGATGCCAGACATCACAGCTCTGCAGCTTACTGGCTTCTGCCTGTGATGAACAAGAAACCAAGTTTCCATGGCGCTCTGCCAGGTCTTTTCCCAAATGATGCTCTGCCTTCTTCCCTCTCCAGACCCTGGAAAAAGTAGATGCAGGCAGCCCTGAGCACTGTGGTGGGTTTCAGGTAGGAGAGGAAGGGATGAATAGCTGAGATGGCTCATTTCAGGGACCTGGCTGAACACACCTGTTAGAAAAGGAGAATTCATTCAGTTCCTTCTCATTGTGGGAGTGTTGAGTCAGAGGGAGGTGTGTGGACTGAGGGGATTTATGAGGGTGGTGCTTGCAGAGCTGGGAAGACAGCAGGCCACAAGAAATAAAATGTCTGTACATGGAAACTGTATATGGTGGAAGACATGATAACTACCCTTGAAGTTATCAGTTAGAACAACAAATAAGACAAAGGGCAAATAATATCTTTGTCTATACTTCTACCTACTGTGAATAAAACACTTCCACTTCTCACACCTCAACAGCAGAGCCCCTGGGCCTTCCACATGGCCCTCTGTACCCTTCTGTAAAGCTCTGTTCCCCAGGCCCACCCCTGACTTTGCTCTGCCCTGTGAAAGCCCTGCATTCCAAGCAATGAGATGTCCCTGACCATGCTGCTACAATTTTCCAAAAGAGAGTTCTGCCATACATGTATGTGGCAGGAAGTGAGGGAGGAAGAGGAAGATCTTCTTTGAGGTTGTGCTTGATGAAAGCACACAGAAGAGATGGAGGAGAAAATGCCCTCTCTAACTTCTTCCCCTTGCTATGCTTGAACTCACCGTCTCTCTCCACAGCCGGAGGAATGAGAGAGTAGGAAAACTGTGGGAGAAAAAACACAAATAGAGAAGATTTCTGAGCCTAAGAGCAGCACATTCAAGTGGGCCAAGTGGGAATAATGGGGTTTTAATATCTGGAAATTATTTAGATCCCAGAAAGAACACCATAAAATGTCTACAGGTTAGAGAAAATAGAAAACAGGATGAGAGGAGTCACCCTATTCTTTACAACTGAGAAAACTGTTCATATGGTCCAGTTTGAGCACTTTCTTCACCAGCAAACTGTGGAGACCAAAACCATAGATAATTCAAAATGGGCTGAATAAGTGCAGAAGAAAAATATGTGCCAGGGTTTTAACATAAAATGTGCCACCTCTAGTTCTTTCTGTTCTTCAGCTACACATTGCTGGATCTGGGGACTTCGGGAAAGTATCACTACATGTTTGGCCTCTTCTTATATTCTTGTTATTGGTCAATGTCAGATATAGGTCTTGATCTAAACAGAGCTTTACCTGATCTGGCCCATCCCCAGCAGATCAGACAATATCTTGGAAAATCTAGTATGTTCCTCTTTCTCCTCTCGCTCTTCTTTTTCCCCCCTTTGCTCTAAGCAAGGTAACTTTCCACCAGAATATATTTGGAAATGATAGATCAGTATGGATCTATGGATAGATCAGTCAGCTTGGACAAAATGGCTGATTGGTGTGCTTGTTAAGTCCCAGGGGGTTAACTCATTTGTGATAAATGTTAGGGAAACAATGCAGAATCTCAGATGAGAAAGCCGGGTCATTGCCCCAGACAGAATGCAGCAGGTCTGTGACCATTCCACATCTGAAAGCAGCTCATAAGCAGAGCATCATAGAACAAAGCACAGATGTGAAATGACAAAGAAAACCCACCAACATTTTTGCAAAAGCCTGTTCAGAAGTGGTGGGGGGGAATGGGATGAAAAAGAGCCTCCACTTTCCTGATGTTAACAACCCAGTTCTCCAATACATCTGCACTGGACTAAGTGCAGGGACACTTCTCTTTGAAATAATAAATTAGCTAATTAAAAAAAGGTTGGCTTCATCTGATATGATCTTTCCCCTGCTGCTCTGAAGGAGAAGCCAGCCTCATAAGGAGGCAGGCAAGGGACTTGCCATGTTCCCTTGGACACAGACAATGACTCCATTGGCATTATTACCATGATCCCACAGCCTCAAGAGGGTTTCAGGGCTATAGGCAAGGTTTCACTGTGACAGAAAGCTGCTTTGGCAGTAATGATGTAAAACACAGCAACAAAGTTCAGTCCATGACAGAGAAAAATTTCAGTATATACTCCACATCAGAAGGCAAGAACAAGAACACTATTAACTAAAAAGGAAGATGAAACCCTTCTGCCCTTCACTGACAAAACTGCTATATACCCCTAGGCAACCACTTGGATATTGCCTTTGGAGTTGTTAATTTCCACAGGAAAAATTAATTCTGTTTACTCCTTAAAAATGTCGCTATAGGCGTTAATTTGTGCACCTCCTCGGCTGTATTTTCATCTGCACATTGCACTGAAAAGTCTCTACAATAATGGCACAAGCCTAATGACAGGAGACTATTAAATGAGGCAGCCCTCCATTGAATATAAACTTCCTTAAACAATTATTTCAATCCCACCAAGCAAATTGGTCTCCTAGGGGAGAAGATGCTTTTGCTGAAAAGGCCTGCAAGATCAATGCTCCAAGGCCCAGAGCTGCTCCACAGGCACATGGCAGGTGGATGGTGTTGCTCTGTGCCTCTCCCAGTAGCCATGACATGCAAACAACAGCTCTCTCTCCCTGCAGAACTCCGTTGGTCTACTGGGAATTCCTCTGAGCCCCTTAAAAACAGTGACAAAATGTTGACACATCGGTGAAGGAATGAGCTGCAATTTCACTGCAAACTCAAATTCATTTAATTCAGTTCCACGGAAAAATTCAGAAAGGTTTCTGCAGTCATCACAGGCTGAGACAGCACATCTCAAGGTTCCTAAATAATGTATTAAAAGCAGAAGAGTTAGGTTTCCCTTTGGTTTCTATGGTCCTTTTGTCAGCATTTAACATTACTGATCACAGCCCCTCTCTTTTCAGCCATGGAAGGTGTATTGTAGAATTTTCACACAGCAAGGACTGTGTCAAAGCTGTTCCAGGACAGACAGCCTTGGTGTTCTGCAAGATGCTCTGGTGAGACCTAAAGCAAAAGCATCATCCTCTAGTGTGATGCCAGTTTTGCCCTCTGAGACACGAGGGGCTTTTGGCATGACTGGAATGTGCTCCATATCCTGCCTTTGTGCTCAAGGTGTGCTTCTGACAAACACATGTCAAGCAGCAGCTTCCTTGGGACAGGGCATCAAAAACAACTCAGGTAGCATTATGTGTTTGGATACACCAGCCCTGTACCCAGGTGTGGGTTACAAGTAGGAAGATCTTTTTCCCCTGCTCCCAGTCACATCTTGTAACATCAAAGCCAAGATCACTTATCTTAGTTCCAGTGCCAGCCACTGCAACCTTACATTTTTCTGGTTTGCCTTCTCATTGGTCCTTTTACTTCAGCTGAACATGACCAGGGAAATTCCATTAGCTTTTCCCATAAGATGATGAATTTTCATGCCACAGTAGCAACCTGTAAGAAGTGTCCTTAACCCCAAGAGAAATGGTCATCTTCTTGGACAGCTGTGACCATTCCTTCATTTCCTCATGGGAAGCACAACCAACCCAAACTTGTGCAGACATGTCCTTCATCGATGTCATAACTAGAGTTTTTCCACCCTGCTGATGTCCTCCAGTGTGCTGGCACTTTTGTTCTGTGAGGGTTAATAGGGATCATCACCAGGCAATGGCAACAAAGAGGACAACAGCCAGCACAGAGTCCAGAGACAGGTCTATGGAGATTGGGTCGACCCCATAATGCCAGTAAACCATTTTTTAGAACAGTAGTTTCTCCCTGGCCAGCATCACTTCTTATTTATCATGACTCGCTCAGCCCAGAGGAGCAGACAGCCACCTGGAGTCTCTTGGCTGTTTCTAGAGCTTATTACTGGATGCACATCAGAAACACTTTAATCTCCTCAAAAAAAAAAATACCTAGGATTAATGTGGTATGGGTTTATTTTTAGGCACCACTTCCCATCCAGAAGCCCTTTCCTGTAGTGACAGAAGTTATGTAGAAATCTTTTTGGTTTCAGTGAGTATATGTATGTGCATAGCCAAGTGTTCAATTGAAATCAGTTTAAATACTCCTGGGCCTGATTTTTTTTCTTGGAGGGTAATTTGTCTCTGGATTATTTCATCTCCTCAATGAATGGCAACAGGTTGATGCATACAAGCCTTGCTGCCTCTAGGCTGTCAAGGCCCCTACACTGTTGTCTCTGCAGGTCTATGCATCCCAGGTTGTTCTGCAGAGGCCTGTAGTGACACACAATTTATTGACCTGCAAGCAGATCAGAAATTCAAATGACAACCATTACAGTGGAAAACAAAAAACAACAAACATGAAGTTCTCTTCAACTCCAGTGCTAAAAGAAAAACCATAAAGTTTAATAAGAGAGAGGTGCCTGCTAGAGCTTATTCCTTTGTATTTGTTGAATAGGACTTTCCATGCCATATTTCATCTTCAACAATGATGGCTGATTTATGAAAATGGCAGAGAGGTTTGAATATTTCCTTGAATATCTGGGAAGTTCTGACAGGGACAGAATTTCTTGTTTGACCGAGGAGGTAATGCCACAAATAACCAAACAGAACAGGTGGGACTGGCCTTGTATTTGAGGGGTGGGATAACAACAAAAGTAACCACCACCAACAAAAAAGCTTACACTCCAAAAAAAACCACCAAAAAAGCAGAGAATATCTGTGATAAACTATCCTCTTTTCCTTCCTTATTGGTAAGTTGCAAGAACATGCCATGTTGCTGAGCTGCCCAAATGCCTGTCAGCATTGGCACAGCACCACCAGCAAGTCAAAAAATAAGTAATATCAGGTGCCCAGCCAGTTGTCTCTAGTGCCTGAGCATCTGCTTAGGGCTTTGCCGGTCCCCAGACATCCTTCCAGGACAAAGTCCCTACTGTGGCCCTCAGCCAAATTAATGAATCTCTGGGCAGGAGATTGCATTAGCCAGGCAGACCTGAGGCTGTGGATAAGCTCCCATGGGAAGCAGGGTCCATTACATACCATATCACTTTGCAAAATGGGGCAAAACACACAGCCTTGTTTTTGCCTTTTCTAGCATACAGCAAGACATATAATAAGACAAACCAGTTTCTCCCCCATTCCCCAAATCCCTAATTTCTACACTGCAAACTGATTGAGAGACTGAGCAAACTTCATCCACCAGAGATTAATAAGGCCTCATCATGTGCTGCTGCCATATTTTCAGGTGCTCTAGGAGGCCAGTGAAGTACCAGAACCTACAGAGAACAGAGTACAACATTGTGACCTTGGCTTTCATCATTTAGTATCACTTCATCATAAACTCAGTATTCCCCTTTAGAGAGGAAATGTTTTAACATCCATGTGCAATATTGAGTTGTATTTATCCCGAAAATCACAAAACAAATAAATCCGGGAAGAGGGGTTGATACAGAAAGACTATTAAGTTATCCTATCTGGAACCAGAGTAGAAACAGGGAAATCATTTCACTTTTATGTTGAAATCGTATTTGCTGTCACAGTCTGGTTACTACCACCCTTCTCCTTCCTGCTGCCAGAGCTCCCCTGGATGAAGAAGAGCTGGGACCATTACTCCACTCTGCTCTTCAAGACGCAGGCTGTAGGTATCCCAGTGGGGATCTGTCAGCCTTCCCTTCACTGGAACATGCTACATGACCAATATGGAGTATGGGCCATGAATAAGGGCAAAATGTGGGAATGGATCTGGGATTATTCTTGTCTGTGAGGTGGTAACCTGCACCTTGCATGTTAGTGCCTCTGACTCCCCTCTCATACTGTGCTCTGTCCCACACAGAGCCTACTTATGCATCAAAGATGCAAAAATAGTGGTCGTGACCTGCCTCTGCAGTCCTCATGCTTTTTCCCCCCGTCCAATTTTTGTTGCCTTCTGTCTTGCCCAGGTGCCTTTAATCTTATTCTCTACTGCTACCTGCGTGTCCTGAGGCTCAGCTTCACTTTTGCATCTGCATCTCCCAGGTGTCTTCCAAAGCCTTTTTTCTAGATCAGTTGTTAATCTAAATTGTCCATTCCAAAATGGTGTGGACTTGAACTCAGGGAGGAACAGAGAGAGAAGGAGGGAGAAGGAAAAAAAATTGGAAGAAGGGGTTATGTCCAAGACCTGAGGCTCACCACAGCCCCTTTCTGCTCATCTCCATGTGCATGTTGCTTCCAGAGGCATTTGTTCTTTGCAACTGGTGGGTTCATTTTTTTGCATAAAGTGCTGTGTAGTACTGTGGCATCATGGAATTAATAATGAATAATGCAATCTCTCACCTTCCCACTGGAATATAATCATCATTTGATTTGTGAATAATTTACTTGAACTCCCACTAAAAGACTTCTGTCAGATACGGAACATATTTTTTTAAATTATTAGTGGATCTTCCCATTAAAATAAGTAAAACAATAAGTTGAATTTCTAAATGACCTAGTGTTATTCAGAGACAAGTGCAGAGCAAGTGTCACAAATAAATTAATCAAATTTTCTTCTTAAAAATAATAAACATTCTCTAGAGAACACACCAGAAATATCTTAACTAAGAGCTTTAAGAACCTAGAACAACAGAGATTTCTTCTCCCTCTCTCTGGTGTTTCCTATATTGAAAAAGGTTACTTACCAAAGGATTCAGATTCATTCCATGATAAGGTGAGTGGAAGTTTCTATTTCATCTCAGTGTTGAATGAGATGCAGAGTCCTCATTCAGGCCACAGCAGCTGCAGCTGGACACCTCTGTGCCTTCCCTCTTCTTCCAGGCAAACTGCCATGACTTTGCTGTTTTAATATGTGATTTCTTTTTTCTTCTTTCTTTTCTCAAGAATATAAATTTAAGTTGCAAACCTTACATGATAAAATTCTGAATACAGTAAGCAAAGTGTAGTTCAATCGGGTGACTTCCAGCTGGAAACCACAAAGTGGTGATGATAGAAAAGCTGAAAGTAACCAGAGATGTTTAGCAAACAGTGTGACAATACGTTATAATTTTGATAGTGAAGAAACAGTCTGAAATTAATAATTTTCATCATGACAAATATAAATTTATTCACGTCAAAAAACTTTTCCCCAGATGCAGAAAGACTAATACTATTAAGAGATCTTCAGAAATTCGCTGCCAAGCCCTATTGGTAGTGTTCTCATGAGGATGATATTGAGATAGCAAGAAACAGCTACACAATCTGATCAGAGTTTTCATAAATTACGTTTTAAAAAAATACCTTGAAGTCTTCCCTGAACAGCAGAGGAAGGGCCACTTGCCTCACTAGTTTTCATTCTCCTTTATCTTGTCCCAGAGTGCTTTAAAAACCACAGTAATTAAGTTTAAGTACCTATGATCAAGGATCTTGAAGGAGAATATATGAGAGGTGTAAGCAGCAGTAACTCTGGTGCCATCACTGTGACAGTCACAGGCAAAGAGGAGCCAGGAAAGCGGGCACAGAACCATGAGCAGGAGAATAAATCTCCATTGCTCCTCTGCACCCCTGCAAAGTGACCCCCAACACTGTGTCAGGCTCCAGGGGACTAACGCCAAGAAGGCAGATTGTCAGCATGAAACTTGACTCAGGAAGATGGCTTCTCCCGAAAAAGGCCAAAACAGTTCATCCAGTGTGATTCTCCAAAAACCTTGTATGATCTCCAAATCACCTGGATATCTGTCAAACAACAAACACATGCAGCAAAACATGCCTGCTCCTATCTAAGCCCCATCTCCAGTCATACAGGGTCCACTGCAAATAGAGCAAAGACCTTTTCCTCCCAAATGTGTGGCAGCTTCTGGCTGAACCAGAGTGGTAAGCCAAAATAAATCACTTAGGGGTAAGAAGTGCAGTAAATATACCAACACTTGGCTCCTCTCACCAAGCACTCACAGGGAGAGGGTAAAGGTGGGGTATGTGGTCCTTCTGTACACTGAAGTCTTCTGATTGCCCTTCTGTCAAAGACATAGCTTTATGCAATTTTCATGTTCTAGCCCTTTCTTTCAACCCTCCGAAACTGATTGTGAAAATTTGTATGTGTTTTTCTCCTTCTAGGAAAAAGGCATTTTGTAGTCTCATCACAGCCAAAAAACCATTTCAATTCAAGAACTAGCCAGATAAGGGCTCCTACAGGCTGGTTTGTTTTATTCTTCATTGGTCAGGTTCAGTCAGGAGACTTCCATAGATATGACCCAGGCACAAGCCTGTGGTCCCTGCCAGCAGCTGATTTGACACCACCTACAACAGAGACCCCTGATTCCCCTTATCTCCTGTGTTAGACCAGTCCCAGTCCCAGTGTGCTTTGCTTTGGTCCTCAAGGTCTTTTCCCCAAGCACAGCAGCAACATTTCTTCTCCTACACAGACCCCATGTGCCACCCACCCCTCCATGGGATGCTGACAGTTGCCACTGGCCTACCCCTCACCTGGGGTTCCCTGGCTCAAGAATAATCCATCTCTGCAGAGTTCCTCAGAGGCCCATGATCTGCCTCTTCTAAGTTTGTCTAAGAGCAACCAAGAGGTTAAAAATTTTTCATAGATGTGTGAAGAAGCAACCATCAAGGTGAGTAGGATAGCTGCAGAAATGTTATCCCCCAGATAAAGGGAAGGCTTGTTTGGAAGGGGTTAATGCTTTTCTAAAATACTCAAGAGACTTAAAGTATGACTTTCAAACCTTTATTAATCATGTACTTTTCAAGGATTTTCCAAAAATATGTAAAAGTACTTTTTCACAGTGGTGGCTTCTTCTCTGCCAAATCATAACAACATCACAAATTATTTCAACAGTCTGAAAGATTATTTTTTAAAATAGAAGGTAAAGTTTTTCTTATGCTTGCAACTTCAAAAGCTGTTTATACACCCAGAGAGACACAGATTAAACTAACAACCAGGTAATAATGTGTACTCAAGACCATGTAAAACCAGAGCATAATAGAAATTCAAGTGCAATCTAACTGCATAAATAAAATATTATTGGTAGTGACCCTTTTTTTCCCAGAGGGCTTGACACTTCAGATTGGAAAAAATTGATGAAAAGATCACAGGGATAAATCTGGGAATATGTTTAAACTGTGGGAGAATAGCAATTTAAATTATGATAATATGACCTATTAAAGAAAGAAATTAAAATTTCCCAACTGATTATGTTAAAGGAAGTTCAATTCCATAAGGACTTGAAACACCAGTTATGTCTCAGTTTTGAAGAAGTGGAGAGAATATGGACATTTTATTCCCTGGCTATTCTCTGGCTATTTACAGAAGTGATCCTGTGGCTTTCAACCTTCTCCAATTTTCAGACCCCTAAAAATTTACAGCAGAGTGTCCCATTAAAGAAAACACAAACCTCCTTACAAGAGGCTTGCTTTACTTGTTTACTTTTAGTGATCTGTCAGCAATAGTTTGTGGGAATTAAGGCTTTAGGGAGCAGCAATCCACCTCTGCTGAGGATAGACACTGCTTGGATGCTGAAGCAGCTTGCTTTCAGCTCTTGGCATGCCCAAAGTGTCACCTGTATTTGGATTTGCACTCACATTCAGGCACAGGTCCTGGTGAGCCAGTGGGTGGGAGGAGAAGCTCATCACCAGCAGATGTAATTAGCAGAATGCTTCACCCATGTGAACAGCTTAATGGCAGGATAAGGCAGCATGGGCTGCAAGGAAACTTTTGCTATCTAAGAAAAGGACAAATGCAGTAAAAGGGAACAGGGAGACCTGCCCATGCTATAGCAGGAGTGAACTGAAGGCCCATACTGCCAGATTTTCTCTAGAAACTCATTCAAGTTTCCATAAATCAGTGTTTCTTTGGAGAGGGATGTCCAGCTGCCCTGTGCTTTGTGCTCTGCTCCTGACATCTTGGCCCATCATTGGCACCTCCTCTTTCCCTCCGCCCTCTGCTGATGGATGGGGCAAGGAGAGTGGAGCCAACAGCCTCAGGCAGCCTCTTAATCTCACCTGAGCAAATAGTTCTACTTCTTATAAGCAGCTAAATATTTCATTCTCTCCCTGGCACAAGGTAGCAAAGGCAAGGGGGAGGCAAGGGCCTGCCATGAGGGAATTGCAGGACTCAAGCCCTTCTTTCACCCACCAATTCCACTCTCAGACACAGTGTCAGTTTGGCCCTTCTCCTCCCAAACTGTTAGTTGCTTTAGATGCTGTCTTTATGATTTTTACACAAAATCTAAATTTTATTTACTGTGAAATTCTAAAACTTCCGTAATACTCACAAACCATAATTTTTACATCCTGGCCAGCGAAGTCATCCAAATCTTCTGTTGCAGGGACCAGGACAAGCAAAGTGACTTCATCATCTTTGTTCTCATCCCTGATACTCACCTTCACTTTTTAGGATCACCTTATGCATTTATAGCAACACAGCAATGCTGAGGACAGTGCATGTCATATTCATCACTGAGGCAGGACATCATGCCAATTATTCTTCATCTCTCTTTTACAAAGAACAGGTAGAAACCAGAAGTTGCAATACTCCTATGTTCACTTTCAGTTTCCTGAAGCTTTTTTTTAATTGTTGTAATTTTAAATGTTGTATGATTATCTAAGAACTAGAAGACCAGAACTAGAAGGTTACATAGACATTATACAAACAACGAACACAATGTCATGTTAGTGATTTAGACAAGGGAAAGTTGTTCAAAACTTGTCCTTTAACTGAATAAACATGTGTAGAAGGCATGGCCCTGCTGGAAAGAGTGTCTGTTTCCATAGCACTGGTATCAGCTGTGTCCTGTGTGCCCCCAAATTAAAGAAACATAGCCATTGGCATATGACTAGAAATTACAAGAGTAGGCCTGCACTGCAGAAAAGAAAAGGGTTATGGAAAGAATTAGATCAGTATGACTCATCCTGAACATTGGGTTTGAAGAATGTTAATAGTACTATTGAGTATAAAGCTGGCTGTTACAGTTAAGATTGCACTTGGAATTTCCATTATAAATCCTATTTTTGAGGGTTTATAACTTGGCTGTAGTATAAATTCAATCACAGCTAAAATTCAACATACAGAGTCTCATCACTGGAAGCAAGAGGTTTTTCAGAGAAAAATCCTTCTGGTTGTTTGAGGTCAAGGGAAATAAAAACCCAGTAGAATCATTAAGGGAGAGCTGAGACTCTTCTGCCCTCCAGTAAATTACAAATGACCTCTGTATTTAAACTGAGGATTTCATAGGTCATTTATTCAGAATGAAAAATGCTATCTCTAGGTGTATGGAAACACAGTTCATTAAAAACACTTGATCTGTTACCCTGAAAGATCTACTAGGATGCACATTAAGCAACTTTTCCAAAGTTTCAGTATTAGTTTTGACATTCAGAGTACCAAATTCCAACACTGGCATTAACTGAAGACCTTCCATCAATTTCTGAGCCACTAATGATACGACATATCAAAAGTGGAGCTGCCTCCAAGTACATTTGGCAAAGTCATCCTGTTGGCACCAGGATGGATCCCACAGAGGCAGGCAAACAACCCAGATTTCACGAGTCAGCTCAGGTGCATTCATGTGTCAAACTCTGGCTGCACCAGAAGCTTCCTGTGACCCCCATGCCTTCTATGTAAGTCGATGTCGGGATGTGACCCCAGCCAGCAGCCAAGCTTCACGCAGCCACTCACTCGCTCCCCCGCCAGCAGGATCAGGGAGAAGATCAGGAGAGTAAAAGAAAGAAAACTCCTGAGTTGAGATAAAGACAGTTGAAAAGGGAAAGCAGATGCCATGCATGCAAGCAAAATGAAACAAGGAATTCATTCACCATTCCCCATGGGCAGGCAGGTGTTCAGCCATCCCCAGGAGAGCAGGGACCCATCACATGCAATGGTGACTTGGGAAGACAAACGCCATCACTGCAAACATCCCCCCTTCCTCCTTCTCCCCCCCAGTTTCTACACTGAGCATGATGTCACATGGTCTGGAACATCCCTTGGGTCATTTGGGGTCACCTGTCCTGGCTGTGTCTCCTCCCAACCTCCCATGCATCCCCAGCCCCCTCCCCAGCCTGGCAGTACAGAAGCAGAAAAGGCCTTGGCTCTGTGCAAGCCCTGCTCAGCAATGACAAAAACATCTCTGTATTATCAGCACTCTGTTCAGCACAAATCCAAAACACAGCCCAGTACCAGCCACTGTCAAGGAAATTAGCTCTGCCCAAGCCAAAAGCAGCAGGTTTGACAAGACCTACTCAGGTGGATAATCAAAGATTTAGACATGGTCAGTGCCTTCTAGATGTGAAACATGAGAATACATCCCAAGGGGGTATCTTTCTAAAGCCACCACTTACCTGGACTCTTACTCCCTTCCCTCTCCCCCCATTTCACGCAGCTGTTTAATAATAAGCATTTAAGCCATTCGTTAATAGTTCGTTAATAGTAATAATTCGTTAATAGTAATCAGTTCCGTAAGCACACACTTTCTGTACTTTAGTTGAGAAAAGATGACCGTTTCCACAAACTTCTAGAAGATACACCTTTCAGCTAGTCTTTTGCTGAAGTCTTTGTTTCTACCCACCTTAAATGCAAGGAAAAGTGCAGGCATCCATTAAAAATCAAATATGTACCAGGTGAAGCTCAGGCCAACAGTGAGGGAAAACTCTGCCTGCAGGGGTGGTATTAAATCAGAGAAGTCACTTGTGTATTTTTGAAAGGGGGATCATAGGAAGTATCTGAGGCTTCAAGCATTTCTGAAAAGATGGGAGGCTTGGGAAGGACAGTGCTGGCAAGGCTGGAAGGGTGATGCTGTGCTGCAGGATGTTGCACTGTGCAAGGAAGCCCACCAGCTCTGGAACAGGCTTCCCACAAGCCAGTGACTAGTGGAGCTCCCAAACAGCTCAGCAGCCCGGGCCTGCAGATGGGCTCGCCACGGGCTGATCCTGCTCGCACTGCAAAGCACTTCAATGTGCCACTGTACAAATGAGCTACATTAGAAGAAAAGAGAAAAATGTTCACATCAGCATCGTGCTTGCCTTAGGTAAGCTGCTTTCATTTCAGATCAAGCTGTTTACTCATTCCTTCTCAGATCTTTAGTGTCAGTAGCAGTGGTTTGGAGGGTTAATAGCACTTTAATGATGTATGATGCGACCTAATTGGAAGCTTCTAATTGAGTGTTTCTAAGTGGAAGGAATTAGTTGTATCTATGAAAATTTGATAGGCCTCTTGTCAGGTGTCGGTCTAGATTGAAAGTATTTTCCCAAAACTGCTGAGTTAATAAGTTTCTTAATTTCATTGAGGGAGATTTTGTTTCATTAACTTTTCTCACCCGCATCTGTCTAGACCTGTCAAAACAATTCCACCTGAATATCAGAACACCTCAATGCATCTCACACATAACTCCTACAAGGACCCTGATCACGGGCCCTTGAGACAAAATGTACAAACCCCTCCAATAGTAGCTTTGATCTTCAAATTCACAGCGTGCTTTCTTCCTGTTTTTTCCCCTTCAGGTGAAATATGCATTGGCTAATGAGTAATGCCTACCACTGTCCACGGGAACCACAGGAACCAGGGTTCAGGTGGTGGGAGCAGCTCCTTGGCCCCCTTCAGGGACAGTCCCAGGACCAGGAATGCTTGGCATTTAGCAGGCTTCATCACAGCTCTGATTTGTCTCTCTGCTTGAAATTAATTCAAATTAATTCAAAATATATTTGGGTTTTTTTCCCTGCATTAAAACAGTGTTAAGGAGTGTTCAGTGGGTTCTACAACATATGACAGGATGGCAGAACCAGTGCTTCACTTCACCTCCTATTTGGTAAGCAGTGTTTCTGCTCATACATCATGAAGCAGTGCAATAAAGCAGAAGGGTCCCAACCCGCAACATCAGAAGAGTCTATGTGAGAGAAACTTAATGATCCCTTTAAAAAACTGGTGATGAGGAAGACATATCAGGGGTAGTTTATGAGGAAATTGAGGAGCTTACTGCAAAATTTGTATTGCTGGCAACATAGTGAAGGACTGCAGTACTCTCTCCTTGCGTTTGAGACAATACAGACAAGCAGAAAATATTTTCCCTCAGTGTCTGTGCCAGTAAAAGATACTGGTTTAAGCATTTGCTGCACCCTCAAAACACTGGAGCTGGGACCTTTGCAGCTTTTCTAAAATTTAAGAACTGTATGTCAAGGTCAACCTTACAGTGCAACATCAACTTCAGAGCAAGGCAAAGAGGAGAAAGCACTGCTGCCAAGGACAAGCAAGGGCTTAAGCAGCAGAGACCAGGTTCAGAAAATAACCCAGAGACCTGATTACATCGGTTGGACCAAACCGTGATTTCAACATTCAAGAGACAACACTGACAGCTGCTCTGGAGCTGGGGAGGTGGAAGAGTCTCCAGGATGAATGGAGAACAGGTGAAAAAATGGTTTTAGCCCAACATCCAAGGGCTCTGCAGTGGGAAAACCCCAAATATATATGCCCAACATCCAAGGGCTCTGCATGTGAAATCCAGGGTCTAGGAATACAAACCCTATATCCTGACTCTTGACCAAGGACCATCACCATCGGCAACACTGACACTGCCAGATGGAAAATAAGGATCCAGTTTGGTCCCCTACTTCTCTAGCATACTAGTTTGAAAGCAAACTAGTGAGAGACTCCATGTCAGAATTACAATTTAATAGGAAAATTAAAGGCAGAAAACACTAGCTTAAACTGACAGTCAGAATACAACCTGACACCGTGCCGGGCAGGGTGGTGATAGCAGTCCGATTAAGTGGTGGCTGCAGTCCTCCTCAAGTGATAGATAAAGTTCTGTTGAAGCAGTGGTCCTGTAGAAGGTTCTGGTCTTCCTCTGAAGGTCCAGTGGTGGTTATGTAACTCTTGTCCTCTGTGAATCCAGTAGCTAAGGGCTGACTGTGGTGTTTCACACCTCAGATTATATCCAGGTAGGAATGCTTATTTTCTCCCCCTGGGCAGAGCATCTCACAATGGGATGATGTAATTTTATGTGTCATGCAGTGAGACTTGGTGGTCCATTAATGGAAGATAGTTCTCCGGAGGGAGTTATCAGGGATGTGTCATGGAAGAGATAAAGAACAATGCCCCACCTGGTTCTAACAGCCTATGAAGATGGTGATAGAATACATACTTTTGGTTACATCTTACACTGTAACCTAAGACATCTAGAAATACCTTCCTACAGTCAAAGGAGAGGGACAAAGGAGAGGGACAAAAGAGAGATCAGATGTCTTTTTACTCTGAGGGGAAATAACGACAATAGTAAACAGTGAATAAAATGTAAAAGTAAGACTTCATGAAGTGACAGCAAAGTTAAGTCACTGGTCATCAGTAAGTGAAATAGATTCATTACCAAAACTGGGGTGAAATATTTCTGCTTATTTAGGATCAGAGACCATCATTTTTATAAGGTGGAAGATATGGCAAATGCCTCATACACAACTGTTTTGACTCACATAATAGCCCTAAACAATACACAAGATGTTATAAACAGAGAAGATAACGATTTGCTGAACAATTGTTATCCCCATGTCACACAGATTCAAGTGACAGAGCAGAGAAAGACATCAGAGACAGTCAAAATGGACACAAGTGTTTATGGGTGTTTAGGAACAAAATTGCCTTGTTTGCTTCAAACTCAAACTGGCACAAGCCCACTGCTGGGACTGGACTTCCTCCATCTTAAAATAGAAGGGGAAATCTCTAGGAAGTAAATGCATGCACTGAGCCACAAGGAGAGATGAGCACTGGGAATCTCCTAATGATTTTCCAGACAAGGACAGGTGCAGCTCAGCAAAAAAGTAAGCTTCAAATTTAGCTCCACCTTGGCACAGAGCTAAGTGGTACCACTGCCTGCAGTGGATGAAGCTGGGGAGTGGCAGCCACATGGAAGAGTGATGGCCAGTGCAAGAGCTGGTTTGCAATCTGTTGAGCCAGGGACATCCAGAATTGCTGAACTGGTAGACAGAAAACAGAGAAGTGTCTTTGCTCAGGTAGAGGACCACTTCTACACCAAAGCATTAAGAAGGGCAGCCTTGCATATCCTCCTCAGAACATTTGGCTTGATACCACGTTTGGTCACTTTCCTGCTGCTCGGTGAAGAAACAGGTTCCCAATCCTCAGTGGGGTGAAAGAGTGTCATCATCTGAACTGAGCCACACACGTGGTCCTTTTCAAATTAATTATGGTGGCAACATGTATGGAATACAATGTACAGTGCTAATCAACATAAACAACTCTATCAAAATAAAAGAAAGAACAATTGACTGAGTTCTCAACTTATTTTTAAGGAAGTCATGAAACTGCTTCTCTTTGAACTTGAATACTTTAATTGTGCTTGATGCATTATACAATTATTCTAATCAGAAATGTTTGGTTTTTTAAAACTAACCACAGAGATGGTTTCAAAGGACTTTAAAGACACATTGTTATCAGGGTGAGTAAACAAAAATAAAAATGTTGTAACTGTTACACCTAAAACTTCATGGAAGGAAGTCAGCCACCTATTTAGGTGGTTGTAAAACAAAATATATCACAATTGTACCTTCCATGATGAATCTATCTATGATAGAAGAGAAATGAAAAAGCATGTTATGCCAGAAAAAATAAAATTATTTAAATCCATGCCATCTACCTGTTCAAAGGTTGCTATAGCACATAAATTGCCACATTCTGGTGGGCTACCCCCACCATCCTTGCTGCCCTGCATGAATGTCTGTGCCTTAATGATACAATGGTGTCTTGGTTTGAAAGACAAGTGTCTGCTAAGGAAGGCAGAAGTCTCCCTTGGAATGGCAGATGCAACCCCCTTCCCTCCGAGTTACTATAATTTTGAAATCAAGGGGGCTTTTAGGCAAAGATGTGGGAAATAGGAATAACAGTTCTTTACTATTACATATCGATATGTGTATAACCAGTCAAACAAACAACAATAACTATGGCAGTAACAGCAAACACAAACCCAGTCCCAGCCTTCTCGGCTGTCAGGCCCTTTCCCCTCGGGTGCAGTTCCGCTCGCAGCCGGCAGGGGCGCTGGCGGCTCCCGGTGGGCAGGACAGGTGCGATGGTTCCCCCGCGGCTGCAGGGGGCGCTCCGGAGCGAGCTCAGGGAGCACGCGGCACTGGTGCCCTGGGATCCCGGGGAGGGATGGAACAAAGGCTTCACAAACCGCTGGGCAGCCGATCCCGGACCCTCAGGAACGGCAGGCTGGAACAGCAGGCTGGAATGGCAGGGACGAGCATCTCCCGGATGGCAGACAAGGTGTATCCAAACGGGGAAACCCCCCGGAGGTCAGGGCAGGCAGGGCGAGCACGACTACAATGTCACGAAGGCTTGAAGCAATGGCAGGGCAGGGCGGCCACAGCCCGGCCTCCAGCGGGGCAGGGAAGGCAGGCTTGGGATCCCGGTGTTTCTCCAGTAGAGAGGAAAAGCAGCCAAAGAAGCCGACTCCCTCTCTCCCGAACTGACCGACTGACCACACACTCAAGTGAAAAAAAAAGAGCAGCCAGGTCTTTTGTTCTTCTTAAGCACCGGGCCATTTGTTCCCCTAGCAACAGTATGGGGGAAAACTCCTTTAACAGAAAAAAACTAGGAGAACTCCTAAAAACCCCAACAAATGGATAAGTGCCTGTGGTGGTTTTAGCAGTTTGTAAAACTTCTGTGATGGGCACAGAGCCCATAGCTGATAGACAGGTTGTTAGACCAGTTAAATAAGCTGGTAACACCTCCGTGATGTACATATTTAAAGAAGGAGGAAACACAAGAAGTTCCTTTTTCCTGCTTCCCCGCTGAGGCCTGGCGAGGGGGGTGGGACCTGGGTCTCCTCCCGGAGCAGGCCACCGGGTTCCCCTGTGCAGTGACTGGGGCTGGGCTGGCTGGGAGAAGCTGCCCTGGAGCCGCAGGCAGCCCTGAGCAGCCATATGGCCCAAACTGCATGGTGTGAATCTTTGCAGCTTGCACAGCCCACGCAGGGCCAGCAAGCCCTATCCCTGAGGCCGGCACGGCTCACACCGAATTGAGAAAAACATCACACAGCCGGCAACGAAAGACAGGGCAAGGCTTTCCCCAATGCAGAGCCCGAACAAGATCAACTTCTTAGCTGAAAACTTACAGATACCAACTTTCCTCTAAGAGAAAAGGGAAAGTGATATCACATGAGGAGGCCAACATGGCAGCACCACGGTCAGTGGGGAAAGGGAAAGAGAGGAGGCGCTCCCAGTGCCAGAGCTGAAATTCTCCTTGAAGTCTGTGGTGAGGACTATAATACACCAATTTGTTTTCCCTATAATTTGTGAGATGAGGTGCATGGGAGGATGCAGAAATCCACGCGCAGCTCGTGAAAAAAAGTGCTCAACGCCAGAGCCCATAGATGTTGTGAAAGGCTTTTAGAGATTGAAGAAGAGAACCTTTGCTTTCAGGCTGGAATAGCTCATCCTTAAAAGAATAAAACCCCATTACTATTATGACCCATTATGGCAGTGTGGGAAGGCTGCAAAATTCATGGGACGGATGTTTTTTCACTGCAGCAGGTTCGGGTGGACTGTTGTCGTGAAGTTTGCAGAAGCCACGTGGGAGAAGTCCACAGAGAACTATCTTCCATGGGAAGAATCCTACGGCACAGCAGAAGAAACTCTTTTCCTTAAACATAAAGAAAGACTCTTAAGAAATGAAACACTGACCAAAACCCCATGTTTGTTTCCCTTGCGTGGATTAGTGGAAAGAGGGAGGTACTGTAAGAGAAAGGTGTTCTGGAAGTTTGCTTTGGTTTCTCATTATTCTTTTTACTTTTAATTCTGTTAGTAATAAATCTTCTTTCTGCTGTGAGTTTGGACCTGTTTTGCCATGGAAATTTTTCCCATTTTCCTCAGTAATCGTTATTCACCTTGTCTTGGTTTTGAAAGACAGGTGTCTGCTGAGGAAGGCAGAAGCTTCCCTTGAAGTGGCAGATGTAACCCCCTTCCCTCCGAGTTATTATAATTTTGAAATCAAGGGCTTTTAGGCAAAGATGTGGGAAATAGGAATAACAGTTCTTTACTATTACATATCGATATGTGTATAACCAGTCAAACAAACAACAATAACCATGGCAGTAACAGCAAACAATCACAAACCCAGTCCCAACCTTCTCGGCTGTCAGGCCCTTTCCCCTCGGGTGCAGTTCCTCTCACAGCCGGCAGGGGCGCTGGCGGCTCCCGGTGAGCAGGGCAGGTGCGATGGTTCCCCCGCGGCTGCAGGGGGCGCTCCGGAGCGAGCTCGGGGAGCACGCGGCACTGGTGCCCTGGGATCCCGGGAAGGGATGGAACAAAGGCTTCACAAACCCCTGGGCAGCCGATCCCGGTGTCCGGCCAGACCCTCGGGAACAGCAGGCTGGAATGGCAGGGACGAGCACAAATCCCAGATGCTAGACGAGATATATCCAAACGGGGGAACCCCCCAGAGGTCGGGCAGGCTGGGCGAGCAGGGCTACAATGTCGCGAAGGCTTGAAGCAGCAGCGGGGCAGGGCGGCCACAGCCCCACCTCCAGCAGGGCAGGGAAAGCGGCTTTGGGATCCCAGCATTGTTTCCAGCAGAAAGAAAAACAGCCGAAGAAAAAGAACCAGCAGCTCCTTTCTCTGCAGGTTCTCTCTCCAAACGCCAAGAGCGAACTGACCCCACACCCAGGTGAAACAAAGGGGTAGCCAGGCCCACCCCACCCCCAATGGGCAGCGCTTTTGTCTTTCTTAAGTACAGCCATTTATCCCCTAGCAACATGCATATGGGAAAAAATTCCTTTAACAGCAAAAAAACTAGGACTAAACTAAAACCCCAACAAACCTCATGAAAACAAAGTTTCAATTTCCCCTTCTCTGCTTAACTATAGCAAAGGTAAATAGGTTTCGTGGTGCTGGTACCCAACCAGCATTAAACCACGACAGTGCCATAATACAGAAACAGGAAACTTCCCCCATAATATTTAATTACATAAGGATAGTTTAAATAGAAAACATCACTATCCTTTTTCTATCTGTGAAGCTATTCCAAACAACGGGAAGTAAAATTTAATTAAGCCTAATTCAAATCTATTCCCTGTGTCCCAGTGGAAAAGCCTTATCTGCAAGGGTCCAGCTCCCAGGCTTGCTGAGAGGGGCATACTCAGGGTGGTTTATGTCAAGAAGACATTCCATTCATGTGTAAACTCTTCATATAACCAAGACAGGAACCCAAATCTTTCAAGTGAAAACACAAGTGTCACTGGCATTCACTTGCATGGTCTCTCATCCCATGTGTTTTTCACGCAGAGGACAAAAATCCCTCATTGATGATGAAGATAAATAGACTGAATTTCATTAGGCACGGATAAGTTTAGCCTTGGTTCTTCTGCCTGACAGAAAGAACATCTCTCTCATGCTATGTACTGGATTGTAAAATAAAGTAAAAAATTGATCTCTGCTCCTTTTATTTTTGCAGTACTAGCCTGCAGGAAAAGCTATCAACTGTAAGTCCAGACTGATAAATGTGTTTCCCTTAGCTCTGAGAAAAGATCTAAGCCCCAGAGAAGACAACAATTTAAAACACATCCCTGCCTGAAGGGACCTTTGTTAAGTGGCAAAGCTACTGCCTGTTCAGCATGCTGCCTCCTGCTGCTGCTCATCCATGCCTCAACCTTTCCCCGTGCCTTGCAGAGAGACAGGACTCTAACCCAGGGCTCTGCAATCAGCTGCCAAGACATAGTGAGTAAAACCACAAAACACTCCACATCATGGTGCACAACTCCTTTTTTGGACAGTGATTCCTGCCTTAAGGATCACACACACCACACCTCAGAGCGTCAGCCCCATGAGATTTGGGTGGACCAGTCCGGCACCAAGGGCCTGGGGCACAGGACACCACTCTGGTTAGTCAGCCTGCAGGTCTGGGCTCCTACACTTTGTGATTTGTCCCCGTGGGCTTTAGCTTCTACACAGTGTTGTGCTGATTGTTCAGTCAAGGCCTCTCATACAAACAGATCAGCCTTCCAGTCACAATAACAGGAAGCGACATTGGAAGAATCAAAAGATGAAAACTCTTAATAATCTCTTAGTCACCTGGCTTCACAAAACTCACTGCCTTCTGCATCACCTCAAGATCTTAAGCCTATCAAAGTGTATATGTGTAACAGAACCACAGAGCCTTACCTACTTCTCATTATAAAACTTGTCTTTGTCTTTTTTCCATGATGCGTAATACTCTCACCCCTCTTCACACGTCCTAGGTTAGAGTATAAGCTCTCTAGGACAGTGAATAGATTTTGTTTGCACTATGAAGGGACTAGCACATTTTTGTTTCTTTGTAAATAAATAACAGAAAATTAACTTCACCTCACATATCCTAACTTTGATAAAATTCCAGATAACTTTACAAAGACACTCTGTAGAGTAAGCATTACAGCATCTGGATCAAAGGAGTAGTGAAAATACCAGTTTGACTAATGAATTTAAGCTGAGTTTGTGGAGGTATTAATTCAAATTTATTCATTCAATTTGCGATAACAAATCCTTAATTATTATTGTCTGTAGATTATTCAAGTATCCTCTTTTTATCCTTGGACATTCTGCAATAATCAAGCACATTAAAAGCATGCCAACTGGTTATTTCTAAGGCAGTACAAAAAATTGCTCTCACTGAAAAGCTAGGGTTATACTGAAATCATGAACATTTGCATTTATAGAAACAAAGCTTTGATCAATATTCAATACAAAACTGTGAATACATTTTGTACCTTGTGGGAATTCCTAAAGGTCTGAAAGGTAAAAAAAACCCAGCAGATAACCTCCCATGGGAAGCTTGTAGTTTAAAGAGAGGACTTCACTGGGCACAAAACTCATCAGACAGATTTTAAATTTAGCTCTCATAACATCATTCCAACATTTAAGGGTTTATTTAGGATCAAACTGGGACAAAATGCACTATTACATTGACTGTGAATCTCCCAACTTCTTTTAGTTTATTTTTCTGTCTTTCCACTAAGGACCTCTGTCTCTGAGAGGTTCCATCATGTGTTTGTTCACTTGCATTCAGAGGCGATCTCCATTTTCTCTTCATCCTGCCTGATCTACTCTATTCAATTTAGCTGCATTTGAGTGTCCACAGCTGAGCCTACTGCAGACCTCGCTCAAGAGCTCCAGATGTTCCCTATATCTTCCTGGGATATGCTGGCTGCATTGCCAGGAAATTCAGTAAAGTAGGACTCAAACTGGAGAATAGAACTGACCCTGCCCTGGCACAGCAGCCTCTGTCGATCCTGTACAAAGCTCTGCCATGGAGCGGAGCTGACTCAACCTCGTCCAAAGAGCACAATATACTTGCACAATAATATAACCCAACACAGTAATATATCCCAGCCAAGTACAAACAACATAATGGAGCTGGTTGAAAAATTTGTTTGGTATTTTATGGCATTTTTTACCCATTTTATTTGTTCAGCCTGCCAGAAACTATAGGCGGCCTAAAGCCATTAGAACAAGATGTTCAGGACACAATGTATAAGGCAGGAGAACAAGAGCAATTTATTCCATATCTAAACCAGGACAAATAATTCAGTGTAACATAGAAGAATAAGGAGAGACACATTTATAAGCAGCCTGGGGATCTCCTTTGCAAAGCACTTTCTGCATTTACTTTGCCTGCTACCAGCATGTCCCCCTTCTTGAGGAGCAACCAGGCTGTCATGCCACCTGAGCACTCAGAGCATGGAGCATCATCGCTAACAGAGAGCTGGGAACCATCCCCCTTTGCGTTCCCACTACACGTACCAGGAAGTTTCCCTGCAGCACCAGCGGCACGGGGGACATTGGAGCAGAGAGCATGGTCCCTGCAGCCATAGCAGGAATGCCTGTGGGAGACAGGAGAAGGCTTGCCTGTATCCCCCCATGAAGGCTGAGGGATCTGGTGAAGGCAATCACAACAGCACATGTGATTTCACTAAAAGGGTGGAGTAGGAAAAATTGGAGTTAAGTTTATCTTGCATCCCCTGCCCAGCACTTCAGGGTAAGACCCTGAGCTTCACTTCTCTGCTCTGTCTGAGCAGCACTTCTGACCTACTCCCAGGGTTTGCCAACCCACAAAACACGTCACACCAGACAGGAGAAACACAGCAGGACTTGGAAAGTAGAGAGATGGGGTATAAAAAAAAATTGCTCAGGGGACTAGTCTGTCACTCCTAATTCCTCAACTATTTTATAATCTTGGTGTGACCCAAGGCTCCTCAGGTTACAACTGCCTTCATCCTCTTTCATAGCATTTCAATTAAATGCAGGCATATTAAAGAAAAAGGGAATTTGACATGGTCTTCAAAGGGCCCCTAATCTCACAGGAGTTATTGAAATGGAAAGGATATTTTGAGTCATCTCTCCTTGTTTAATTGCCTAATCAGACAGATACTTCCATTGTCTGATTTGGGCCAACATTGAGATTGAACTTAAGATTCACAGGTTAGCTCCTAATTTTATCACATTAGGGCTCAATCGAGTTACAGCAGCCCAGACCCTTTCCAAGTCATAGCCTGCAGGACTCCTTTATGAAGTGGGTTAAAAAAGACCTTTGGTACTTTCCTAATGGTTAGCCTTCATTATTTACAGATTTCAGAACGACAAAAGAGATTCACCGCAGAGCTAAAGCAAGCTGACAGGCTGCATTTGAGGTGCATTAATAGATAAGGAGACACTGCAGTACAATAGGCTTTAAATATTTCTGCAGCTCTACTCTTCAACATTTTTTTAGGCAGTGGAGAATTTGCCACTCTCCTCTGCTGGAATTTTGATCATAAGGAGGGTGTCTTCTGGGGCAACTCCTTTTCCCATATGTGCCAGACTTGCTCAAGTGCTGAGGTGTTTTAAAATAATTGAGAAGGGGAAACCAGGAATTTTGTGAGAATTTCTTCTCTTCTGATAGCTAACAAGGCAAGAGCAAAGTGGGCCTTGCAGGACTGTTTTCTACTGAAACCCAGAGTGTGTCACATCCAGTCACAACCCACTGCTCTTTTGATATTACACAATATGCTATCCAATGGACAGAGAGCAAATACTGGACCACAGGTCAGAGGACATTTTTCCTGCTTTTTCTTTTTCCATGAGGAGTAAAATAAGCAAGGAAGCCACTGGCTGATTCCATGCTGTCAAGGGTTCACTGTTTCTCTGGTCATTAGCTATAATTAACTGTGTTGTTATGCAGTTTGCTGTTTTATGCTTCCTGGCAGGCTAATGTAATTTTTTCTGGAGCAGAGGGTGCAAACTGGGGAATTTAACTGCAGGGCCTTTTTTTCAAACTATTGTCATTTCTTCCACATGCACAGTCTTTGGGATATAGTAAATGAAATTAAATGAACAGACAATGGGTTTTCTCCCCATGTAAACCAGAGAATAAATGTAACCACTGCCATCTCTTTTGGTGCTTATGCACCAAAATTAGAGTTGGTAATCAAAAGCTGAAGAGGGATCCTTACTACATCAGCACCTGGAAACCTCAGCCAAAGTGCATATGCCTCTGAGCAAGGTCCTCACCAAACAAATAAATAAACCTCAGTCTTCAAGCATGCACAGCTTAGGCAGCCTGGACAGGGAACAGAGGTAGGCTGGGACCAGAAAGGGGATGGCAAATACTCTCTATTTTTTTTATTCCTCCGTCCAACTCTCTGATTGGTCCTGTTCTATTGATTTCTTGCTCATTAAACATGAAGGATATAATTTTCAAACACGTTCCTTTAGCTAAGGTTCCCGAGTCCCATTTATAAAGGGGATTTTTGAGATACTTATGGCAGACAGCTGTTTGCCCAGGTCACTGAGATACTTTGAATATTTTTATCCAGACACTTAATTAACCCAACAAGAGGTGCCACACTGATATTTCAGCCTTCCTCCACTTCACCCTGGCAGTGGCCCTTAGGCTTTGATCAGAGAAGACCAGGCTCAGGTGCACAGCAGCACAAGTACCATCAGAAAAGTCCACCTCAGACACTACTAACCACAGATGAGAGCACTCAAACTCTGCTGGGGGCCACAAGGGTTGGTGGCAACCTGGGGTTTTGCTGCAGAAAACAAGCAAAACCAGAAGTGATGCTCAGACAGCTCAGGTACTTGCTGACCTTCCCTTGGCTTACTGGAGCAGGGCTCCTCTCACCTGGGAAGAATGCTTCTCAGACAGTAGCTCCTAGAGTCTTTTCCTGAACACCTGATTACTCCTGTTTGCCCACCAGCACAGTAAAGAGCTGTATTAGGCCCCATTGCCTAATGTATTTTTTTGGTGCAATATATGGCTTTGCACATTTCTACTCTTTTAAATGCCCAAAAGATATCAGGGCAGAGCACCAACACCAAACAAAAAGATCCTAGTAGGGCAAGCAGAAGCTGACAAGACACAAGCTGAATATCCTTGGAGTCTTTTTCCCTCTTTCTGTAGGAGAAGCCAAGCAAACTCTTCCTCACCTGCCCCCTTTGTGCCATTACACAGGCAGCCTGGCTCACCAAAACAGGTCACATTTACACCTTTGCAGTCATACTCTAAAAACTTGGGCACCACTGTGTCCAAAAAGTGGGAAAGAAACCTGTTAGGTCCTTGTGCATGAAGTCAGCTCTAGGATGAAATGATTAAGTGAACTACAGCCATCCTCTTGAGCATTTATGATAACCAGGAGGGGGTCTACTCCTGGCAGCTCTGCTCCAAAGATGCAGAGTGGTCGTTACTGTCGCAGGCAGATGCAGTGGGAACAAGGGGATAAAAGTACACGTAACCTCCATTTCCCATTGCTCCCCATGCCTCAGTCATCCTCAGAGAGCTGCCCTCCACTGTGCTTTGCAGGAATCAAAAGAGCCATCTCGTTCTTAACCTACGTGCCACAGCTTGGCACTTGCATACATCATGGTGTTATCTGTCTCCTTGTAAAAGGACGGAGATAACATCCTCCTCCAGCTCATCAGCACCAGTGTGTCCCCAGATAAATTAACTACAGCAGCCACTTTTGGTTTTCCCAAACAAATTAAGATTTTGTCCTTAAACTAGGCTACAGGAAAAGCATGTACAACATAGGGACAGAGAGATTATGGGCTTCATTCTCAGACTGCTTATTGCTGCTCTGCTCCAATGTCATTTCAAAGGATTTTCTCTCAATTTCCAACAACATGACAGTGATCAGAATCTCAATGTGTCCCAGTTCTCCTCCTGGAGAAGGTCAATGAGTTTCTGTCCTAACCTCTGCTATGTAAGAACGAAGATGATGCTTCACTCCTGTGATGATAAATCATTCCTATAGAGTCATTCAGGGTTTGATCCTTAGAGTCAGAGCTGGCATTAATTTCATACATATACAAAGCATGACCCTCACCCTTAGTTGTGCAAACATGAGACCTCTATTTAGTAGAGATGATGCAGTGGTTAAATATACGGAATTCACTTCTAAATAAGGTTGCCTAAAGCTTAAAAATTGCCATGCCTTCGTGTTAGTTCAATAGCATATGGGAATGCTCCTGGGTTAAATGGAGTGGTTTGTGTCACTGGGAACTAGATAAGCTAAATATTTATGGTCATTATTATCCTGGAGAGCTGAGGTCACTGCCCACTGCACTGTCCTGTTGTTGTGAGGTGTTTCTCACCTCTCTATGCATATGCTTTTGTCTGCTGCCTTTCCTGGAATAGTGAGGCTGTGCAATCCCCATCCTTGGAGATGTTTGAAACTCAACTGGACTGAACAACCTAACCTGACTGGAACCACTTCAAGAAGGGGATGGGACTGGAGGATCTCAAGAGGCCCCTTTTAACCTAAATTATTCTGTGGTTTGTTCACAAGCATACAGAACAAGAGTTAGCAGTTCTTTGATTTGTCAACACTTAGCTAATTGGTCATTTATTGACCCCAAAGTCAGGTAGTTTCCTTTCCCTGACTCAGTGTCATGGGTGTAAGAACAAAAAGGTAGATCAAAGAGCTGTTTCAGGGAAGAAACACTGCATGGTACATGAAGCAAACAATACATGTGAGTATTACTGAAATTAGAAACAATAAGGCCCACAGAAGAAAGAAAATTACGGACTATGAAAATGGAGTCCATCTGCCAAACCCAGTAATTTTGCCAGACACATTACCTGCAGTGGTAGACACTGTTCCCAGTTTTGCCAAAAGGCAAAAAACTTCACCTGAGCCAGAACACTGGGTCAGCACTGTAGAAAGTACCATGGGTCAATCAGTAAATGGCAATCTTCTTCCAGGTGAATGCTGAGCTACAAATGATAGAATGCTACAAGTCCTGCATTATTGTTTCCACCTTTGCAGAGCTGTCCTGTGTGTCCTTGTACTCAGACCGATTCAGCTCAGCTAACTTAAGATATCTAAATTTAGTCACCTGCTTGTCCAGGCTCTACCTGTACCAAATGGAGAGTGGAACACCTTCAGATTCATCTCTCACATTGGCTGAAGTTTCTCGTTGATGGTGCCTACCTTTCACCCTTCACCCTCCTTATTTTTACACCTGGTAGAGAAGGTGTCTGCTCACCTTGCCCATGGTGTTTGCAGCCCCCTGTACTGGTCATTTCTTGCCCAGTTTCTGTCTGGCACACAAAGGAGCATTTGTCCTTGGCTGGAGCATCAGGGTACTGCTGCTGGACGGAGCAGGCAGACGGCACTGTCACAACCACGAGCAGTGACCAGACCCACAGCTCTGTAAACTCTGTCAACCAACACCACAAACCCCCAGGAGAGGCACCAGGAGACCCAGCACGGAGAGGAGGCACACGCCCAGCATCCCACAGCACAATTATGCAGTAGAAGTGAGAGCTAGCTAAAGCTTTGCTGGCAAAAGGACTGGTCTAATTCTATTTTATGTTCAATTACTTTGCTCTTAAAAAAAAAAATGCTGGAGTCAAAGATATTTTGGTGTTCAGCCTGAAATTGTGCTTTATCATAAATTCCCTGCACAGTACCAGAAATGTATGATCTGCACATTGAATAAATTTTTAACACCTAAAATGGGGACTCCAACTTTGATCAGGGACCACACTTGGGAATAAATTGTCATTGCTTTTAAATTGCTGCAGTTTAGCTATAGCAGGTTATATACAGCAGTTATATAAAGCTATATACAAGGAACAGTTTCTATGCCACCACAACAGGAGCAGAGTATGAGTTATACAACCCTTAAACTGAGACACTCTGTCCAAGGGAAACCATATTGCTCACTCTGGGATTTCATACTGGACATTTATACCCTGGGTAAGAAAATGCATTTTCATAGGAATACATATTTATTTTTCTTATTCAAACAGAACATAAAAATGTGCCAAGTATTTTTTAAGCCAAATTAGAGCTCAATTACCTTAACTGTTCTGTTTCTCTGAAAAAAAACCCCAAACATGTCCATGGTATTATGGGGTTTCAAGTGTTTTAATTAATCCACAGCTTTTAATTGAGGATATGCCAAAGTTGCTATAGTGTCTGCTATTCAAAGAGCACTGTCAAATGGTAACAAATACCAACACCATGGTTGCTGACTCTGGGTCCTTTCACAACAGTAACCCCCCCAAAAAGCTACTTTCAAACTTTCTTACATACGTGTGAAAACAAACAGTGGGAGGGAGAAAACAAAACAACTGTGATGTTGCATCAAAACAACTGTGTTCTGCATTACAGAGCTCCTACGTGTGTTGGCAGTCCTACCTACTAACCTTCCCCAGTACCATTTTTCCTGGAAAACTTCAAGGAGGAGAGAAAGAAAGAAATGAGTAAACATACTTCCCTCCCTCTCCTAACAGAAGACAGGTACAAGCTGAATGCACCATTTCAAAGGGAAAAAAAATCATTCCCCACTGAAGTTTGTACCTGCAAGTGCTCTCCCAAACCTTTTCACCCCCCTCCAATTCACAGCACGGCAGAGACCAGATTGGAGGAGCTTGTGATTCTGTCCATCATTCTCATGCCTTTAACACAGCTAATAACTGGAATTATCAAGGGTGATATCCTATCACCTTAATCGTATCCCAAGCCTTTATCAGATAGGAGAAACACATTCTTCCCGGTTAAGGAGGCAGGCCCAGATCCAGAAAGGTTTTTAGCTCCTACCTCTTACCAGAAGCAACAAGCTGTAGGTACCTGCAGGCTCCCATGGTCCAGCAAGGCTCGTGTTTTCTAAGTCACCCACACCATAGCACATTTGCCCTTAAAACACAGCCCAGGTGAGGTGGAGAGCAGCACATGGAAGCTCCCTCCACATGCACAAAAAGGCAGCTTGCATATTACAGCTTTACCAAGCACAGCTGCTGTACGATGTGTTTTACCCATTGTGAGGTGAAGAATTTAAGTCTGGCCCTTCCCTGAGGTTTCTAGCAGCTGTTTCATCTTCATGGGATCTCATTACCCAGTGCAAGAAGCCAGCCTGGTGAGCCCGATGCTGCTCCCTGGCAAGCACCCTCTGCAGGCTTTGAGTCACACCAGCAAACCTGCCATAGGATTTATTGCAGTGTGGCCCACCTGCCCCACTGTCCACTGCAAACAGGCTTTCCCAAACAGGACTGCCTTAACAAGGCTCACTGTATCCATGGCTCATTCGGAGCCATAGGCCTCTGATCCAATAAGCTTCATGCTTCAGGGAAAGGACTTGAAACCCCCAGGGCACAGTGCCAGTTGACCCCTAGCAGCTCTGGAGTGACAGAAATCCCTCCAGGCATTTCCAGCAAGGGAGATGGAGGCATGATTTAGTCACACCTGCGCCAACTCCAGGGACAGAGCCCCACAGCACCCAAGGCCACCTCACTGGGACTGGCTGGGGGACTGTGCTCACCTCCAGGCTCTCCTCTAGCAGAAGCTTCCTGTGAGTCCCATCGGCTGAGCAGGATGGAACCATTTGGGAATGCCTCCAGTAACATACTCCAGCTCATATAAGTGTAAGAGGAACCCCAGGTCTCAGAGGACTTTGGAAAGGCACAGAGAGCTGTCACCCCCATACTGAGGCTGAGAAGCTGAAAAGGAGGAAAACCCACAGGTTACTCACACCAAGAATTGTCAAAGCTGGAGGCCAATAGCTATAAGTCCATGCTCATGGTAAAATGGGAAGCCTCTGGCAAAGGAATGATAATATTGGCGTCATGAAGATTTACCAAAAGAGAGTATTGCCAGGAAAAAAACATGAATTTAGTTTCACAAACAAATTCCTTGCCCAGACTAACAGAATCAAAATCTTTTCTTGATGGCTTTTTGCATTTGGGCAGAAATGGAAAATCTTTCTGTAAATATTCTCTGTCCTCTTGCAGCTGCTCAATTGTCTGGGTGATGAGATACATGAGAGAGGGAGAAGAGGTTAAGTATTAGCAGCAAGTAAGAAGCAATGTCTCAGGAGGATGAGGCAGCCACCTGCTAGAGCATGGGATTGATGCCAGCAGTCAGTGATGTCCTGTGCAGGACAGTTCTGCTCTTTCAAACTCCCTCTCCAACAGTAACTCCTGGAGGCACAACTGGGATTTGTCAAAATCAAGAGGGCCACAGCAGACGCAGCCCTGAAATGGAGATAAGCTCAGCTCCTAGGCAGGTAACCAAGCTTGCAGGAGCCAACGAGCACTCTCTTTGGTGCCTGTTAAGCACCAGGGTGTGACCTCATTAGAGCAGTAAGAGATGCAGAAGACCACCCTGGGAGCCTGGAATCACCTGCTGCAGGGAAGCTGACTGGAAACTGAGACACTCATCCTGTGTCAGAGACATTTGCAAGCACTCCAATCTGCCCAAGTGCACAGCCCCTGTTTTCCCACAGCACAGGAGAAAGGCACGATGGTGCACAATGGAACGAAGGAATCCCACACTGAAGGCTGGTGTGGTTCACAGCACAGGTGGGTCCCAGGGAGGAGAGGAGGTGCAGGCAGTGGCCAGGATGCTGCAGGCAGGCGCTGGCAGCTGGGCAGAGGCAGCTGCTGCACAGGCAGAGCTCCAGCGACTGCAGACATTGACAGAGCTCTGCAGAGCACAAAGCTCGTCCGAAGGCAGGTGGAGAGAAATGAGAACAGGAATCAATTACAGAAAAACAGATAGAGCTCATACCTGCCACAAATGAAAGAAAATTGAAAAACAGTCACAGCCTTCAATAGTAATAAAAAGAAAATGGTTTGGTCTCTGGATGAGAGGCTGAGAGCAGACCTTGCAGAAGCACACAAGGATAAGGCAGATCTGCTTGACTTTGCTCTTTGCAGGAGAATGGACATGCTGTGGGTAAAGCTCACCTGCAGTTTTCAATTAAATCCTTTAACCTTGTCATCAAGAACACCTCCCCTCTAGAGAAATCAGATAAAAGCTCCAACATAATAAACTGAAAATACAGGGAATTCTTTGTCAGAGGCATCCAAAATACTGGAGGAAATTTGGAAAGATAAGTCTTCACATAGCAAATTGGGAGGCAAATACATCAAAGATCAGACAGCACAAAATTAGTGGTTGGATCCATCTGATGAGATGCAGATGTCTACACCTGAGCTAATCATCCCACGTGCTCTGTGTGTTCACTGGTGAGTTTTTGTGACAACAGGTTCCCTGTGCCATTCCCTCTTTCCCTCCCCAGTGAGCAGTGCAAAGCATACACATAGAGGAGATGATATAGATGAGTTATATATAACTTGTCCATATCGTACCAGAGAAGCTGCACTGTAAGATACCATGAGTGGAAGAGTTTAGGTTTCCTGATTCACCTGTACTTATTTGTGGGACTTTCATAACCCCTTCTGCAAAGAGTTTCTAGACTAGGCTGCACATGGCACATGCACACACACGTGTCTGTGCTGGTTAGAGGGTGATTGACACTGAATAATTAAAGTGCTGCGACCTCTCTCCAGATATTTCACTGGCTGACAGATAGACAGAGAGGTGTGTGTATGTGACAGAGCACAAAGTGATTACACACATCTAGGTCTTCACTCTTTCTGGTCTCGGCTCCTTGGCAGTTTCCTCAAGTTGTCTATGTCTGTAGCCAAGTTTTAATCACTGCTAAATCACCCCATATGACTTGTGCTTTGGAGCACTTTGTCAACATCAGAAATAAGTATTATTCCCACAAGGAATCCAGCTGGCCTCTAATTAGCTTTTAGAATATATGAATTAAGGTGATAATGTGCTGTCCAGTGATGAAAGCCTCTGTCTCACCAGCTTCTAGAAGATCAATACAACTGTATGATATGAAAGATCCACGAATTTATTTTCCTGGCAAATGAATCAATAGGGCAATTATAATGGGACCAGTCATCAAATAAATATTATCAGTCCTGAAGAAGTCCCGAAACCAAACAACACCAGTTGTATACGTTCAAGCAATATTTTTCTTTCTGGTACTTAGTACTGCAGAAAAATTATGCTTGTCTTAGCAGCAGCAAAACCACTAATGTAGATAATCACAGTCCTGAGCTTCAATCTATTACATGGCGAAGCTGTCTATTTTTCTGAGAAGCTCCATTCCAGTGCTGCCTTGGTGCCAAAGAGATCTGTGTGTAATACCAGGAAGAAAAGGAAAATGACAAAAGTTTGCATGTGCCCACAATCCCTTGGCTATACCATACTTCTGATAAGAGAGTGGCTTATTAAAGTTCACTTCTTTAGAATTCCATGTATTTCATGGCCATCTGAGCAGTATCTCCTTGAAAACTCCTTGAAGCCAGGTTTGCAGCATTGGTACCTCATTTTGAGGCTCACCTGGGTCTGTTCCATATGTCTGTTCCTGTCATAGCAGGCATGAGCTGCAGCATAGGAGAGCCTTGCTCTCAGAGTGACACCATCCAGGACATGCAATTAGGGATCAGCCAAGAGGTTGTTGCCCCATAAAAATATCTCACAGAAATGTTTCTACCACTAAAGGAAAATCCTGGAAAAATCTCTCATCAGCCCTAAAAATGGATCACGAGTCAGCTCAGCTAAACTGACAGAGGTACAAAACACTACAACAGTGAATTGGCTGTGTCAGGGCCTGTCAGCACCTGCTACGAAGCACTTGTCAAACCAAAAGAAAAGCTGAGACAACAGCAGATTTCTCGTATTTCTGGTAAGAACACATTTGCATTACTGCTTGCAATGAAGGATCATTAGTGTGAAGTGTTTGAATACATGCTGAGGAACAGCAGCAAGTGCACAGGCAGGGCAGTAACACCACAGATCACAGAAACCAGAGGGCTTCGGAGTGTGCAAAACCCAGCATCCGCTACAGGGCATCCCTTTCCCCATCTGCCCTTGCTCCCTGGTCATCTGTTCTCCTGGCAATCTGTTTTGATTTCAGTCTCTTCATCTCCTGCACTGAAGACTCCAAGTTTTTCTTCATGTTTCACATTAATATATTGAGCGAAAAAAAACATGTCTGGTCTAAACTGACACAGCTGCATTTGGGGTGATGATGGTAGACACCAGCTACACTTCTGGATGGAGAAGAAAAGTCAGGGCCCAGGGAAATGGGGTTTATTCCCTGTTAATCTTTTCAAATGCCCTTCTTTGCAGGCTATTCCTCAGAGGCTGGAAATACCCCTCTGGGGACATGGCCACCAGTGCCACCTGCCCTGCAACGTTCATCTAGGTGGAGGATGAGCCCAGAAACAGCCTGATTGGATCCATGTCTTCTGTTTGGCAGAGCCTCTCTTGTGTTTAATAGATAAAAATTAAGACCAGCAGCAGAGTGAGGATAAGGATGGGTTTTTCACATCTGAGCTCAGGGTTTTCAGAGGCAAAATCAATCCCTTGTCTCATTCCAGGAGTTTTTGCATCCTTGTCTTGCCAGGCACCAGCTTCAATGATAAATCTGCTGTTTGCTCCAGAAGAGAAAGCAAAATGAAGTTGGAATGAGCTCAGGGGCTACATTTAACTCTAATGCAGGCTGCTACTGCCTACAGTAGCTCCAGAGCAAGGTCCTGCAATGAATATTTTCAGACCATGAGGTAATCTGCTTCATAAACAAAGAAACTTTCTGTTTTCTCTCCTGAATATAAGGCATCTTTGAATAACTTGTCATTTTTAGTATTACAATGAGTTATAACCCCTTTGTGACTCCACGTAATTACTTTTGCAGTTGAATTGCATATGTGTCAAGTGTAAATTCCTCAAAGAGTAACAAATACAGAAACTGTTCCTAAACAAAAGGTACTGACTGGTAAACTTAACCACTTGAGTCCACAGTTGCATCTCCACAGGTACAGTTATGGTCAACGTGTGCCAGAAAAACAGCCAAGTACTTTTCCCTCATTTAAAAACCATTTTTCCACCAAATTCAGAAAATTGCTTTGACAGGCCACCAATAAGTGATGAGAAAGGACTCAGTGGTGTCCCTACTGGTTCACAGGTTGTTTTGGTCACTGGCCATCTATTGCAGAATTCTTGCAAGGCATTGAGAAACTTCAAAGCATTTCAGCACACAGCCTGGCCTGAGCACACTCACTTCCTAATTCATTTTGCACAGCAAATGGTTTCCTTTCCAATAGCCCTCGAACAGCCTATCACAACCTGGCTGTAGCTGCTGCTCAGATCAATATATTAAACTGAGAAGTGTTATTCAAGCAGAATTTCGTTTATAAAATAAAATTCTTGTAATGAAAGCTGAAATCCTGTTCTCTCCTCCATCTGGGCCTCCCCACCATTGCTGATACAACTGAACCCCTGCCAAGAAAACAAAATCAGTTCCTCAAAGCTGCCCCGGAGACAGCCTCACTGGCTGTTTTTTCACAATGTTTTGGCTAAATATAGGTCCTTGAAGGCAGCTCCAACCAGTAAGTGCTGCTCCTCGTGAACACAGGTGACAGGTCACAAGCTGGAGGATCATTTCTGTGGAGTCGGGGTCAAAAGTGAGGCTTTTTTTCAGCAACGTCAGCCCTGAGGCCACCTCTGCTCTTAACAAATCAGCAGGAATTTTATCACCGACCTTGAGGCACAGAAAGTACTGAACATTTCAGAGGCAACCCAGTCCCTTTCAGATGCTTCAAGCAGTAGTTAAAGCAGGATTTAAATACACAGAGAATTCCTCCTTCATCCTGCAGTTTCAAATGAGGGTAGTAGGCTGCTGCCAGCACTTCTCCAGGCACTGATGTGCCCAAGAGGGAATTACCAGCAGACTCTCCCAAGGCAGCAAACCTGATGTCTTCTTTTGGAACAAAAGCCAGAGGTACCTGCAGGATGTGCACCTAAAAGACCACTGCCCCAAGACCCATGTTCTCTTCCCAGCTCTTTTGCTAGCTCAGCATTTACTTGAGGTCAACAACCCTGCTCATACAATCCTTAAAACCCTCAGCAGAGACTGTGCACTTTCATTAGCCACAGCTGAATCCCAGACTGGCAAATAGCAGCTGAAACACCTATTTTTAATTGAAATTAGTCACGATCGATAGATTTTCATTAGAGTTCATACTAAAGTTGCTCTTCATAGGGCAATCCTCCATTAATCTGATCATGATCATGGTTTTCTTAATGATGTGGCAACTCAATGAAACATATTTCATAAAGTGAAAAATTTCTCTTCTTTCTCCGAGTTGCTGCTCATTTCCATTCACTGTAGTCTTTCTTTCACTGTGCATAACATCAGCCTCTTAAGAATGCAGATCATTTTCTTGAGGCTTGTCCCAGAGTCTCAGCGTCCATTTAGGGGCACCACTTGTCCGAGAGCACCTGTTGCACCAGGGATGCCCTGTGGAGCTGCAAAATAAAACCAGGATGTTCTCTTAACAGTTCTCACAGTGGACCAGGCATCACCCAAGGAAAGTGGTCCTGCTGGAGGGGACACTGTGTGTTAGGGAGCACATCTGCTCCTCTGCTCATTAGCTGCTGCTTCACTGAATCTTGCACACTTTTCAGATGACAAATGATGGGCAAGAGGGAGGGCTGGCAGTGAAGAGGTGACATGTTTCTCACTTCAAGCACACATGAACCATGATGAACCTGCAACGTTTTATGTAGTTATAAATTGAACACAGATAACCAAAGCCATTCTCCACAGCCAGCCAATTAACACTTAGCAGAGGGACCATGAGCTGCCTGGAACTGACCCTGTCACTGAAGCATGCAAGGACTAAGGCGGGGGAAGCTTTGCCTGGGGTGAAAGGAGACTACACGACCCCGACCTGGGAGGCAGCAACCCCACATCTCAGGAAAGGTCATCCTTGCACAGGCATACATACACAGGAGCACTGCAGAGGTTGCCAGCACCATCCTCTGCCCTGCACAGCTCCTGTCATCCTCAGAGGGACCCCTCAGCCTGGCTTCGATGGCTGAGCTTGGATGGGGTCATAGCAGCTGCTCAGGCAACAAATCCAGACAGCCGAGAGGAGTCAGGGCAGTGGCAAACAGATGCTGGGCAGGGTGGACAGGAAGCCACCAGCCCCTCACCAGGGAGGACCACAGGCAATTTTTTGGGCTGTCACTGAGCAGGTATTTCTTGTCAAATGGGCTGTGATGCTCAATAACACACAGCAGATTAGAAAATGGGGAGGTAGGGGGCTGAGAAGAGTGGAGGGCATATTTTAGATGACTTAACATAGGGCATCAAACATTGAGCTTTGTATTTCCCTAATAAAACACTCAGCATTTGATTTTGTGCTGTTGGTTGCTCCTGCAGAAGCTGTGGCTGCTGCAGCCACTTACATTAACTGAACACAGAATGAATGCTAACATCTCTGCAGAGCTAAATAGACAAGCTCATATTTTCACTTAGTGGAGAAAAACTGTCCCTCTTAATGCTTTATGACTTGACTGACAGAAAGGAAATTTCAGTGTCTGTGCAGGCAGACAGGAATAGACGGGGAAAATGATGAATATTTACAATACAGAGGAAACTATTTAGGTGAGATATTGAATATTATCCAACAGAAATGTGAGTGGAATTGTTGTTAAATGTATAAAATCTTATATTATCACAGAGGGAATTGCCTTTTGAACATTCAAAATAATTCTGAATAGCTAATGCAATGAAAGAGCTTATAATACGTACAGTCTTGCAAAATGGCATAGTTGGCCAATCACACTTGCCAAAAAAAAACAGAGAGGATTTGATTGAATTTCGGAACAGACTAAATCACTGTACTGGCACTGGTCACATGGCAGCCCTGTGGGACAGCTGCACAGGCCTGTCCCCCATGGCTGCACCCACAGCTACAGCCACTGCAGAGCAGGCAATCACTGACAGCCAGGAGAGGAATGTCCCATGGCCAATCCTACTCGAGCCATTTCTGAGGGGCCCAGTCACGTTTCCACGGGCAGGAGACAGTGGCCACCTCCCACCCCAATGTCTCCCTGCTTTTGGCTTCACTCTCCTTGGTGTTCCCTTACTCTTTGTCCTGCCAAGGGTCTCCCAGAGCTTGAGTTTTCTCTGTGCTATTTGCCGGTGTGCAGATCCCATTCTGCTGCCAACACCGCTGGTAGGAGTTTGGGCATCTCCCTGGTGCCCTCCCTTGGCACAGCAATGCTACTGCCAAGGTTCCCACCACGGTGGGATTTTGGCAGCTGCTCAGTCCCTGGTAGAGAGGGTTGGCAGCAGGCTGAAGGTGGCCAAGATCAGCACTCCTGTCGTCTGCTTCCACATCAAACAGAGGATAGAAACTACAACCTCAGATGCTTGGCAGGAAAAAAAGAGAGCTGAATGCAGAATTTTACCCTCCCTTGATTCTATTTAGCAAGTTTATGGAGTGGAGCTGTTCTTTTAGCCAAGGGAATTCTGCATCACTAACAGATTGGTATTGTTTATGCTGAAATTGGGTGCTGAAGAAGCAAATCAGTTTGCAAAAAAATGTATCAGCATCTACAAGAAACAACAGAAAGAGTAAATGGGCTCAATCAGTCATTAGACAAGGAACTAGATTAGCGTGTTCTTACATATATTTAAGAAATACAAGCTCTTAATCCTACCCAGTGCACTTTATTCCTTGTGGTGGGTAACTCATCTATAAAGATGACTCTTTGAACAGCTGCGTGGGTCAAGGACCATCTCTCCCAGCAGCCACAGCCACTGAGCAGATGCTGGACACGAGCTTAGCGTGAGGGAAGGCACGCCAAGTTTCCCCTGCACACTGGTCCCTTGCAATCCACTTCACTGCCTCTCTGCTAGGCATTGGAACAGGAAAACAAATTTATAGAGTTAAAAAAAAAGCTGTCAGTGAGAGGCTTGAAAAAAAGCTCCTGGGCCAGCCCCTGACAGCTGACATCCTCATGTCACCTCTTCACTGCCTTATGCTGCAGCACACAGGTTGCCAAGGGACATCAGCCAGAGCACTGTGCTTCTGCCTGGGACTATTTCTCCCCTGTGACAGGCAAGGAAAGGTTTTGGCAAGAAAATGCCAAAGCCCAGCTTGGTAGCTCCCTGCAGTGTTCTTTTGAATGTTCTTATTTTCCTGATGGAGGATGGAGAGATTTACGAAGGAAAACTCCAAAAGTACTCAGATAAAGAGAAATATCATTCTTTATCTCTCAGGGAACAAAAAGGGCTCCTGTGCACTGCCCTGTGCATTCCAGACAGAGTTAGAATGGAACAGGATGTTTGCTGCTCACTGTAACCTCACTGCTCATTCCCTATTCTGATTCTTAACCATCTCCCAGGTCTTCACCAAACAATCATCCCCACAGGTCAGGATTACTGAGGGCAAGCTTAGCAGCATCCATGCAGAAACTGTGCCATTTACCATGACCTGGGATTTGTGAGCAGGACATCTGGTTTCCCTTCAGGAAACAGGGTCCATCTGCAAGCTGCCTTGCCCTCATTCGAGTGTGTGACACTGAGTGGGATGACACCAAGTCATTTACTTAATTCCAAGCATTTCTCTGCTTTCTCTGCCCACACTAATGACCATTTCAGTCAAAACCAATCAGGTTAGGTTTGCACAGACACTCTGGGTGTTTGTTTAAAGAAAAAAAAACCCTAAATTACTGAGGAAACAGGTGCAAGGTAACACTTACATGGGGAATCAAATCTCCCAACTGGATGATCATCTGCTGTCTGGCGGCAACAAGTCTCCATTGCAAGGGTCTCGTGGCAGCCTCTTCCCCCCCATGAGCTTTTATTGGCAAGCCAGGGCACCAGTTTGAAGCACACTGGCAAGTTTCTGAGTGCAGCTGAGAGTTTACTGGAGTAGACTCACCTCACTGCTAGGGGAAATTATTCACGTTAGTATCTGCTTTAAGAAATGAAAAAAGGCCTCTCAAAACCAAATTCCACAAAGGACTGGTAGCCTCTTCAAATAGATAAAAACTGTACTCAGGGTAACGGCAGCAGAGTGATTTGTTAAGACATTTGTGGTGACTACGAAGCTCAGATTAGTTCCTAGGCCATATTCATTAGCTTCCACTGAGCTCATGGGATAAAAACAAGTTGCATTTCAGTACAAGCAAATGCATTTGGTGGGAAGGATCACATGAGTATGGCCATTAACCACACAGACCAGAGGCAGTGCAACACAATGCTTATATGATGGACTTGCAAAAAACTGAGCTATATTCTGTTTCACCTTAAGTGTGATAAGCTCAAGCACATCAACATGCTTAACAGCAAGTTCAATTTACAGCCTGTACTTACACATTGCTTTTTTTGTAGAAGCTTAGGTTTAGCATCAGAGGGACAAGCTGTGCATGACAGAAAGGACTCCTGTAGTCTCGGAGAGGCCATAGCCAGGAATATTATCTTCCTCCAGGACCCCATACATGATTAGGAGAAGAATGCTCATTAGTTTCCTCTTAATACAGCTGAAATCTCAGCACGGCTACTCCTCAGCTCAAATGATTTCAAAAACTGCTCAACAAAACTAATTTAGTTTAATTAAACTTATCTATATTTTATAGACAAAGCCCATCTCAGACAATGTGCAAAACGTACAGATAGCACTGACCCAAGAGATTCCACTCCTGGGTAAAGCTTCTAGCTGATAGCCCAGTGTAATTTAAGCAATCATTTTTACATGACTGAATCTGATGAATAGTTTTCTTTGTGAAAAATGGCTTCTGGCCAGACATGGACAAAAATAGGCAATGAACAAGGCATTCTTGGAACAGATCAACTTCTCTCTACTGATTTAATCGTAGCAATACCTCCTAACAGACCTGAAAAGAATGTTCTTCTGCATTAGGCTTTCTAATTCCTTGATGGTTTTGATTGACTTATTTGCCTTTGAAGTTGGGGGAACATTTCATTATAGAAGTGTTGACTACTTTATTATAAAATGTCCACATGGTATAGACTAATGCCTTGATAGCAATTTTTATGACTTACAAAGATGATGGCAATGCATTTTTCTGGCATCCAGTTCCACCTTTAAAGATAAAATTTGCAAATCCTTCTGAGAATAAATCATTAATTTGGAAGGATAAGACTAAATTCAGAGGAGCTGCAGACACCAGAGAAGAGAGCAATATAACAAATAAATCTAATGAAATGTGGTCCAAAAGTGAAAGTAATAGTCTTTTCTCACTAGAACTGGTTATTGCAAATTGTATGTCTCTTGGGGTTACCTTAACTGTGTTCTGGACCTTGTAGCTTGAAGCACACTGGGTGCAAGGTTTGGCTCCACTCTGCACAAGGTTCCTATCAAATTAACAACAGAAGTGGCTGCTGCACAAGTGCTACTGTCCTTCAGCTGCTGGTCCCCAGCCTTCAGCCCAGTTCCCAAAACGGGCAGCATAAGGAGTCATCTCTTCCAGGACAGAACCAACCAGCTTATTTTAAACCTCAGGTTATCTACCACGGGAAGGTTACAGCTGGGGCACTGACCTCCAGCATAAAAGTAGGAACACCCTGAGCCACAGTGGCCATTTCTGCAGCAGCTGCAGCCTACCACAGCTCAGCATCCCTGCTCCAAGGCATACTCCATCTCTCACAGGATGTAAGCATCAATCAGGTCAAACTAGAGAGCAGCACGATAAAGAAAAATACCCATTAGCAACCTTTACTAAGAGACATTTTCTTCTTGTATTTAGTATCAGTTTAGTTATATGTATCTAGGATTACAGGAACCCACAGGGTCAGTTCAGTATCTTCAGATCTTGTGCTACGTTTTATAGTCTGAATTGAATGTTCTCTACCACAGTTCTCTGTTTTTTAATGTTTTGCTTCAGGCATTTCTCTCTCTTTATGAGTATGGCCAGACGGCAGGACACACCAATCAATGCTCCAGCTGAACTCAGTCAGTTGCAGGAGGAATTACTTTCTATTTCTATTCATATAATATTTAAGGAAAAATACCCATTTAAAATGTTTACTATTAATTTGCAATCCCTTATGCTAGACCCTAAATTTCTTACACTCTTCACACAATTTAATGTGCAGCATCAATAAGGTCTTTACGAACACTGAACAGAAACATCCATGATGCTGAAGTTAACACTACCTCTGCTATGACACATTTTATGTGCTCCATGAAAATACTGCAAGCTGGGTAGCTTCAGTAGCTAGCACATCCAGTGTCAGTTTATTTTACTGATCTAAAAAAACCAAACTCTTCAATGCTCTCAGAACTTTTGACTTCCAGTTTTCATCGGAAGAGGCTTCAAACAAATTGTAATAAATTATCTGGCAAACAAATGTCTTCGTTATTTCATATACAACAAAGAGAAAAATTGATTCTGAATAAAAGCCGTCTAAACTATGCCATTACATAAATGCCTAATGTATATCTGGAGAATTAGCCACATGTAATAGATCTTAATGCTAAACCCAGCTATAAATCAACACACTAGAACCATTCTAGCAGCAGAAGGAAATCAACGACTATTAATATAATATACAAATGCAAACTAATCTGAAAATTCATTATTTAAAACAAGACTTCCTGCTTGGCAATTTAAGAATGTTTCCTGGCCAACAGCCTTGGAATATACTCAGCACCTTACTCAGACCTTTTCACCCCTCCAAAGAGGACTTCCCATGGGCTGCAACTTACAGGGGTGGAGCAGCCTGAAACCCACCCTAACAGACAGTGCAACACCTGAAGGTTAGGGTTGTACACAGAAGGCAGTTCAGATGCCATGTGGGAGGCTGCTCTCGGTAAACCACAAGTCATTTAGGAGTTGTGGATCAACTACATAAAGTCATCAAGGAAATCTTTGGCTATGATTTCCCCGCTTCCATTTCTCCTGTGTAAAGCTGGGACTATAATGCTTATGAAGTACAACCTTGCAAAAGCTTGGGATTTATTCTGATGCTACAATGGCACGCCAGGACCAGGAGAAAAGGAGACAGATGATGGCTGGCATGCCCAGCCAGCCCTGCTCCACCTGCCCATTGACACTGAACACACATCCCAGGTCTTCTGGCATGAGATTGAGAGGTCCCCAGGTGTGGATTGAAACAAGCTCCCTGAAAAACACCACTCAGTCAAGCCAGTCCTGAGACTGGTATTTGGTTTGTGTATTTGTGCTTCTTTTCTTGGACCAGAAAAGCACTGCTAAAAGCGGGGCTGGTGTGAAGCCTCTTGAAGCAGATCTACAGCTGATGGGAATGATATCCCAGAACCACAGCTACTTCCCAAAAATGCTGAATGCTGGCTTTTTTGTCTTATTATTTCTAGCATATGCAGCAGTTACCTGTTCTTACATACACTCATGGCATAGAGCATCTATCTGCCTTAAGCCCCTTTCCTCTTCTTTTTCACATGGCTTCTTTATATACATTTCATGCCCTCAAGGATGGACACATTTGAAGTAGATGGGCAAACTTCATAAGGATTCAAGCAACAATGGCTCTATATCAAACAACACAAATACATTAGAAACTTCATTATCCAAAATTATAAATGTAAAAGCACTTGAAAAATTATTTTTGTGCATACAATTAAAAAATCAGCACAAGATCAGAAGTGCACCACAATCCTTCCAACATGTATAATTTAATTTTTAGTCTTACTGTTCAGAAGAATATTTCTCTCCCACTTCAGCATACAAAAAGGGATATTCTAGTCAGGAACAGTAAATCTTTTTGCTTTTTACTTGCTTGCCCAAACAAACTCTGTTCACACTTCTTAGAGCAAAGCTTTGATTTGAGAGACATCAGGTGATGTGCAAGACAACTGACCACCACCAAGTACACCATGAATCTGTGAATACCTCTAAGAAGTACACACCACTGTATGTATTATCATCCATATCCAAATCATCTCTGAATCTCAGCTTTCTGTTGGTGGAGCTCTCTGCACTGCAGTTTTCTGCCTTCCTCCACAGCTACAGGAGCAGGAGCTCTGCTATCCCAGCACAGAGACATTTGTTGAGGCTGCTCATTACATTCACTGCAGTCATTCACATGATGGCACATGGGACACGTGCACCAGTCACAGCAGCACCACAGCAGATCCTTCTTCATTAACAGATTCATCAGTGATGCTGGTCCCAGATCACAACATTTTCCAGGCCCGCTGTGGCACTGTAGACTAAACAAACACTGTGCATCAGCTGCCAAGCAGGTTCCATCTTTCATGTTTAGCTGTTTGTGAAACTCAGTCATTTCTTCTCATTCCACATTGTCAGGAAGGAGCAGATGGCAGATGTGCTCTGCCTATAATATTGTTTTTATGATACCCTGCCTGCTGGCAGAACAGTGAAAGAAACATTTGGAGACAAGAATTTGCAGTATATTTTCAGTTTTGGGTAACTGAGCTAAAAGACAGTATAGGGTATAGGGAGAAGAGGAAAGGTTTGCACTGAATAGGTGCTGATAGATTCCTGTGACAAAAACAAAAAAAAAAAAAGGAAAAAGTGATACTGACAAAAAAGAAGTATTTAATATGTTCATATGGAAAGAACAAACAGACACAACTCTGAGACAGTGTGTTCTCATTCATATGGGATTCAAATACAAGACTCGGTTTTAGCCTCTAAAAGTTGTTTTCTGAATTGCGTAACATCCGTGACAGAATCATAACAGAAATGATACCTGAAGGATGAATGTATGCTTTCATAACAAAGCTGAGACACCATTAAGTTTACATCTAGAAATTTTTATTAAAATATTTTTTAAATATGTGCCTTATACACAGAAGAAAGTACGTACTTTATTTTTAAGTAATATTATCTGAGCTGCCAACAGTATTTCTTCCTTAAAAATTTTAGTACACATATATCTTCCAAAATAACAAACCTGGCACAGTCAAGAAAGGAACATCCTGTTTTCATTTAAAGCAAGACTAAAATAAAAGAAGATAATTACTTCAAAACTTGGGAGATTTAAAATTATGAACGTGCTACTGCAAAATGACACCTTGGGATTTAGGTTGAAAAGTTCATTTAGAAAGCCTTATAAATCAAACTAAATATTGGCTATAATCTATAAGGCAATCTAAGGCAATCCCATTGCATGTAGAACTCATTTATCTACATTCACTGGTACCCAGCTGCCCAGATGCCAAATTCATTTTCTGTAAACTACTGACAAAACTGTGGAAATGTCCCAGAGAAGAAAACCTGCAGAAAAATAATTAGCTGTGACTGTTGAGCAGATGCAGTACAAGCTCTTCATCCTCTGCCAGAGAAAGCCCAGTATCTAATGGCAAATAAGGATCCTCCTCTTGGCTGAATTGCACCTTCTTTCTTTTCAATGGCATTTCTTCTGCTGTGGCACTGTTGCTATTGCTCCTCTTCCTTCTTCCACTCTTCTCCTCAAGTTCACTGCAGAAAAAAATCAATTAGTCTTTTTAACAACTGTGGTAATCAGTATCATCATGTAATCTAACAATTCCTTTTAAACAAGGCAAATTTGTGTCAAGATAAGAGCAAACAAAATTACAATTCAGAAGGGTGAAGCAATGGAAGCTGATGGACTCTGAATGTCTAAATTAGAGCTGCTCTCAGACCGAGGTGCTGGTGGATGTTCTGTCTTAATTGATTACGGTGTATCAAGATATTGCTATCAGACTTATCTAATATTTGCTGTCTAATACAGCAACAGACAACTTGACAAAACTGATTTAGCAATGTGTCAGTGGACCTTGACATGCACTCAAGATCTTGCTTACAATAAATATGCACCAAAAATAAAAATATAAGAACTGTCATTTCGCTGGCAAATCCTACACTTAATACAGTTTTGATTTGGGACTATCTCATTTGATCATTCTTTCCCCTTCTTTCAGACATTTCCCTTAGACGCTATTAACCACCTCTGCCATGAGAGGAAGAGGAAAAGCCCAAACCCAGTAATTTTCCCTGGTGAATTCCTACTTCTGCTGCTGTTTCTCTTAAGACTTAAATGAATTGCCTTTTGCAGCCTTCAATCTGGATGAAACAGCTGCCAATCTGTTTCATAACCCTGGCTTCTACCACATGGCCACGTGACAACAATGGGAGTAAAGACAGAGCTTTCATGTATCTTCACATGTTTTTTGTCCAAAACATAGAAAAAATGCTGTAAGTCTTCTTACCTAAGTTTTAAACAATCTAATATAATAAAATCTATTCTAAGATCTGTGAACCAGATTATGGAGAGTTGGTTGTCGTATACTGTAGGGTAGAATTCAAACCCAAAAACCAGAAAAATGCAAATCCCCACACCCCAGACCATTCCATCCAAACAAGCTAACTGAAACAAAACAGCATTCTCAGCTTTCCATGTTTGTAGTTTTTAAAATGTAACAAAAATAAAAATGAAAGTTCAGAAACAGAGCTTGGGTTTTTCTTAAAAAGTTGGCTGAATTCAGATTTTCAATTAAAATTTGTCAAATTTCTACTCAGAAAATTCAGTTTACTTACAAAAAGAGTTTCAACAAGAATTTTTTTCTGTCCATAATTTTTACAATGGCTTAAGTGTAAATGCAATGCTTGTGAAACGCTTCATTCAGAAATATTGTTTAGAGACTTAACAATTAGAAACAGCAGTTAAAATAAACAGCTCTAATTGGGCAATACTGTCCTTAGAATCAACACAGCAGAGGAACCCAATGCCAATTCAAACCACATTCAGCTGCCCACCTTATTTTTTTCCATTAATAGGACTAGTTAACAGTCTGTGAAATGCTGGTCTCACCACTCACTGGAAACCAGCCTAACCCAAACATTAACCCCAAAAGATGGCAGTTTTCAGCAAGTCCCCAAATGCTCTCTGAGAGGGATCAGCAGCACAATGCAGCTTGTACACTGTGCTTTCTGGCTGCCCCTCCAGAGAGATGAAGGAGGTATTACACGAGATCTGACAGCCTTGTGCTGGTGGGCTGCACATGTGTGACCTGCCCCCCTCTCTTATCCATCCCACCTTTCATAGAAGAACAATGCCACCTCCTGCCTACTACTCATTACAGCCCAGAGAAAGGAGGGAAATCCTGTAAGAAACACCCTGCATTTCCACAAGGCAAATGAAATACCCTACCTTTATATTGTTCTTCCCTGCCTACCCAAGAGAAATAGTGTAAAGAAACGTGGTCTAATGAAGGGTGTCCTTGTCCATGGCAGGGGTTGTTGGGACCTAGATAATCCAGAAGGTCCCTTCCAACCCAAAACATTCAGTGATTCCATGAATAGATGATGACTGCTCCAAATACTCACTCTTCCTATCATTCACAGGATATAGCAACTTTGCAGGCTTTGAGCTGTCATTTGCTTGGGGGCGGCTTCTCAGGGCTCGCTACCAACATTTCATTCCTTTTCTGGGGAAAGGACTCTCATATTTCTCTCTGTAGTGCTTAAGATATTCCATAAATGCTGAAGCTATACTGACAGTATATGAAAATATACTGAAGCATTAAGAATTCTCACTTTTCCAAGTGGACAGTGTGGGTCTGTGCTGGAGTTTCATGGTGTTCACTTTGATCAGGACAGACTGTAGGGGTTCACTTTAAAAGCACAAGGAAGGCCTCATTAAATAAAAGCATTTTAGCTTGTTTGCAAAAGAGCCAATTATTTCCAGTCTTTGAATGGACTCTGAAGCCCAGTTTGCATTCATAATTGACTAATGCTTCATCTAGGACATTAGTTTAAAACATCTTAGCAATTAAAACACTGCAGAAACCTCACAAACTATGCATTTGTACCTACAAGTTACGAAACAGCAGACTTTAAATACCAAAAATTATAATCACTTCTGGAGTTTCAGAGGCCCATAGGCCTAGATAACCATAAGGTAAAACATTTAAATATAAAGCACATTCAGAAGGAACTGAACTGTGAGATTCCTCACTTTTTTCCACGAACAAGAGCACATGAACATAATTATAATTAATTTTCATTGTAAGTTTTGTGGTATGATTCTGCAGAGTCAAGCTGCTTCTTACTGGTACTGAGGGATTGTGCAGCTTGATTAGCAGTGTAAACTGAAGATGCATCTACACATTAGCAAGTGTATTTTCACACTAATTTGACCCCAGCTGGGCTGTGAACTGGAGAAGTGAATAAAGAGGAATGTGTAACACAGGAAGCAGCAGCAGCAGCAAAACCAACAAGCAATGAAGAGAGCTAAATAGTTGTGTTTCTGTGATGCACAAAAAGTAGATGCAAAACAGTATTTGATAACAACAGCTTAGGAAGGTAAGCAGACAATCATGTGAAAAGTGCGAATAAGATGTTCCAAATTTTGACGTACAGAAGGAAGACAGACTCACTGTCCACAGAATGATTGGGGTTGAAAGGGGCCTTTGAAGCAGCAAGTCCAACTCCCATCCCTGTTCCTTCAGGATGGATTTTTACCAGCGCTGATTTGGGTGGTGGAAAGGGGCTGTACTACTCTGGAGGAGCAGGCAGAGTTGTAGATTTTACAAAAGGCAACAGTGCAATTTCAAAAGGAAGACGGAAAATGCGTGGCATCACGATGCTCAGACATATCCTGTGCTCATTCAGGGTGCTTCTCCTTAGCTGTTTGGAGAGATGTAACAGGCATAACTCTCAGCTCCACATGTGAATGGACTGAGTGTGCAAAAGCAGCTATATGGGAATAACTTCCGCACTTACTGTCAAATGAATTCCTCCTCAGTCTCCATTAACTGAAGGCCTGTCACCCTGCAGAGCCAGTCTTTTTACCGTCGGTCATTTTCCATGGACATAAATGGCCCCTTACTCCTCACAAACACACAAACTGATGCACTACCAGCTAGTGTCCACAAATAGCCAAAATAAGGTTCTTCTGAGGTAAATTATTTTCTAGCAGAACAACTCACTTAGAAAGCAACCCCCAATTCAGATCCAAACCAAGGCCAGTGCATCTTTTTGTCTTCTGCTGATAACATTTCAAAAGTGGCACGTGCAGATGGTTTACAATTCCTTCCTTTTACCATCTGGTGAAATTTATCTTTCCAGCTGCCTGAACAATCCATGCAGTCTGAGGCTGCCTGATGAAAGGATTTACTTTGTGCTTACACAGGTGAGGAGCCAACTTATCAAGAGGCACAGTAATTTCTGTAGCCACCATTTGCACAGCTGTAACACTAAGTAAGATGCTATCATTTGGCAGGTAATATTTATTACTCAAACATTAAAGCATGGTTTATGAATCCTGTCCCTAAAACAAACACTAGCATATTTGGATGGCATCTGGGAAACAGGATCTAACTATGACCATGATTGCTATACACCAAGAAACTCTAATTTTAAACTACTACAAAATAAACTCACAAGTATGTTTTCAGGTAATACCAGGGAAAAATAGAAAGCTTTAATTGTTAGTATTTAGCTTGCTTCTGGGCTTTAAGCAATGTCTTAACAAGCCATAGGGTTTAGATTTTAAATGCTTGAGAATGAGACATTTGAAATGCGCAGTCACACAGCCAAGTTGCTGTTGTTTAAACAATATGGTCCTGCAAGATCTCCAGACAGGCTCTGCTTCACTTAACATTTATCAGAGAACGCTTTGGAGCCTAGGTTTACCACCACTCCTCTGGAAAAAAAACACCCTTACCACTGAACTACAGGCCATGAGTCAAGTTTCCAGGCTGCAATAAAGCACACAAGCTCTTTCCCAAAGAAATGTACAGGAATAATGAATGAATCTCCTAGTAAAATACAGTTCAGAAAAGTTAGGAATAATTTATCCCATAAATATTGGCATTTTGCTAATCAAACATGCTGTGCCCAAAACTTTTTCCATGTAATAAATTTTAATTCACAAGGCCATGGCAGCAATCCTAATGAAGATTAATTACTGCAGTCCCTTCCATAAAGCCCAGTGCAGCTTCTTCCTTACTTGCTGTCAGAATGCTACAGCACATAGAAATGGTAATTAAAATATATTGCACTGAGTTATTTTCTGGATCTGGACTGGCTGGATTGATGGGCAGAGGAACCTCTATGAGGTTCAACAAGGCCAGTGTCAGGTCCTGCACTTGAGTCACAACAACCCCAAGCAGTGCTACAAGATGGGGGCAGTGACTGGGAAACTGCCCAGAAGAAAAGGACCGAGGAGTGCTGATCAACAGTGGCTAACCATGATCCAGTGTGTGGCCAAGAAGGCCAATGGCACCTGGCCTGGATCAGCAGTGGTGTGGCCAGCAGGACCAGGGCAGTGACCGTCCCCCTGTACTCGGCACTGCTGAGGCCACACCTCCAATCCTGTGCTCAGTTCTGGGCCCCTCACTGCCAGAAAGACATTGAGGGGCTGGAGCGTGTCCAGAGAAGGGCAACGGAGCTGGGGAAGGGTCTGGAGCACAAGTGCTGTGAGGAGCAGCTGAGGGAGCTGGGGGTGTTTAGCCTGGAGAGAAGGAGGCTCAGAGGGGACCTAGAACTCTCTAGAACTGCCTGAAAGGAGGGTGTAACCAGATGGGGGCCGGTCTCTTCTCCAAAGTAACAAGTGACAGAGACAGGAAGAAGTAGCTTCAAGTTGCACCAGTGGAGGTTTAGATTGGATGACAGGAAATATTTCTTCATCAAAAAGACTTGCTGCCAAGCCCTGGAACAGGCTGCCCAGGGAGGTGGTGAAGTCACCATCCCTGGAGGTATTTAAAGACGAGTAGATTTGCCACTCAAGGACATGGTTTAGTGGGACTTGGCAGTGCTAAAAGGTTCTTTTAACCTAAATGATTCTATGATTCCCTTACTGGCCACTCCACTGATATAAATCAAAACATCTCTACAGCTGAACATATAAGCCTCTATCAAGAGCAATTCAATATCTCAATGTCCAATTTTGCAGCTCATCAGAATGACCAAGGCTTTTAAACTGAGACCTTTTATAATGTCTCCCCTATGGTGCTTTTCTGGCCATCACAACATTAAGTTCTGGCCTACACAAAGTCACAGATATGACCTGAATAATCCATGTTAGAAGGAGCACCATGATTTGCTGATGAATCGTCTCAAAATACAAAGTAATGTCAACCTCAATAAGAATGACCTAAAACTCAGGAGGTCAACATCAGCATCCTGCTGTAAGAAGCTGCAAGAAACTGCAATTTGCCCATAATTTTCATAAATAAAGGAAGGCACACAACAAAGTAGCACTGACTACTAACTTGCATACTTGTCACCTGGTGACTGTCCAAAAAGTCACAAACAAAACAGTACCAGAACTAAGATATTTCTCCTCACATCCAAGATCTTTTCCATGCTGGTCTAGGAGGTAATGTGATCAGTCACACTCGTTAAAGATTTAAAGAAGGTAATGATGAGGTCAACTGGAACTTTGTTCTTCCTCAGCATTTTTTATTTTAAGAGGCTGAGGAATTAGAAATACCAAAAACTCAATCTGACTGCAAAATGAATATTTAAGAAATCCAGCTGCTTTTCTTTCACTCTGTTCTATATTCTTAGATTTTTCACCTCATTAACAACTTACATTTGATAGCCTTAAACCAAATATGATGAATGTTGCTAGATATACAAAAATTAATCTCATATTACATGCTTGAAGTCATTAATTACTCTGCTTGTAGAGGTATGGCTGGAAGGGAATTTTATGCAAAGGCAAATTTAACTCATGATTTGTACAGCTCCCCCAGATTAAAAAAAATTCCATGGGAGGACAGAGAGAATATTAACAATGGTTTTGACTTCTGAAACCATGGACAGTTGGTCTATTTTTAAAGACTATTGAAGAAAGATACCCTAGGTCTCACATACTTACTGTGAATTATCCCTTTTAGAAGCATTTTTCCCCCCTTAAAGGAAGGAGCAGCTAGTGTAGCCCAACATACTTCTATTTTAATCCAACACTTTGAGCAAAATTGCTGGATTTTGGAAATGTAAAACAGAATAGAGTTGTGATTTCTAATCTCAAAGCCTAATTTGACTGTCTGCTACTCTCAGCTGATTTGTTTTTGTTAAAATCATTAGGTCAATATTTTCCAGCCCCAAATGCAGCTCATCATACAATGCAATAGCAATTCCAAGAAAGATGCATGAGGCATGAGCACTGATTTAACAATCAAGCCCCAAATTAATTTCCTTCACTGTATCTTGCTCCTTCTCAAAAGTCTTCTACAGGGTGCTCAGAGCACCTCACCAGACATACCTACACTGAGCATCAAGGCTGACTTTGGAGCAGCTGCAAACAACCTTTGCATTTCTAGAAGTGCCCGAGCGGGGTGTGTTGGAATGCAGAGCCGTTGATGACTCTGGTGACAGTGCAGCATGTGATGGATGATCCTGTTCTGGTCACAGCCTGCCCAAGGAATATCAGTCATGTTGTTACAGGCTAAATGGATTTGGCCATGGTGTGGGCACAAGTATTGGCATGTGATTGTCCACAACTGCTGCGACTTCAGATCGTGCCAACTAAACCTCTTCTGGGCAATGTCTCAGTGTATTTTGGTGCAGTAGGACAGGCCAAAGACTGTTTCCAGTAAGCACTGTTGATGAAACCACATTTCTATAACATGTGTAGTGGTCTGTTCTCCAGCTCCAAAGTCAGCTTTGATGCTCAGTGTCGGTATGTCTAGAGATACACAAAAGGAAACCTACCTGCTTTTCTTTGGTGTACGTTCTTTCTTTCCTAATCTACTCCACAGGAAGGGAAAATGACCAAGGACGTTGACCTTCTTTGAGTCCTAGCTCTCCTTAAGAGCACGTGCCCTAACTCCAGGGGGGCCAGATCAGCCACTGATTCAACAGAAGTCTGCACTTATTACCACTGCCAAAAATCCATCCATCTCTGTCAACTTTTATTCTTAAAGCACAGCTAATCTTGAGTCTAGCTGACATTCTGAGGAAAGGATCAATACAAAACATGATGTATGAATATATACTCCCCCTTGCACAAAGAAGGAGCGATTTACTGCTGCTCAGAAAAAGCAATGCACTTCCCCATCCTTGTCAGTTCTATTGACACACACTGGTGAATAGGCTCCAGGGGACATGGCCACTAGCCTGTTAACTTAGGGCTACCCAGTCCTTAAATCCATGTCCCACACCCAGTCATACTGACTCCACAACATTCAGTGACAGATAGGTAAGGACAATCGAGTCCCTAGGATTTATCTGATTCAGATGTGAAAAGCAAAAGCTTTATGAACTTAGACATCTAGAAGAGAGCAAAATAAAAACCTATGCTCCCATTTAAGTGTCAAAATCATCCTTCTCAACCTGTTACACGATACACTGTTTGTCAGAAACACACAAGCGGCCTTCTTGTTGCGGTAAACCACGCAGGACTGCAGGCAGTATCCCTTCATCTTCCCACATTTGGCTGGCATCAACTACAGATCCTGATTCCCACCCTGTGCTTTTCTATTAAACTACATGAAACAAAATCTTCTGGTTCATACAGTTATAAACACTGTTTTAAATTAAATTAATTTATTATTATATATTTACTTCAAACTCAGAGTCCACTTCATTTGAGCGTTGAAGAGTCTGAGCAATACTGAACCATAGAACTTATCAAGTTTTACCATGCACAAATTTATTTAATACAGCACAGGTGCAAAGAGATCATCCAAATTCTCAAATTACTTCCACATTTTTCCTTCCACACTGAAAGAACCTGCAATATGACAGAAGAGAAATGCATTTCTGAAACAGTACAAACCCACCACTGGTCAAGGCTGAGCCTATCAGTGATAGTGAGAGTGCCTCTGGGATAAGATAGTTAAGAAGGGAGAAAAAACAGCACAACAGCAACTGCATCCAGAGTAAGGAGTGAGAACATGTGAGAGAAACAGCCCTGCAGACACCAAGATCAGTGCAGAAGGAGGGGCAGGAGGTGCTCCAGGTGCCAGAGCAGAGATTCCCCCACAGCCCGTAGGACAGCCCACAGAGCTGTGCCCCTGCAGCCCATGGAGCCTCAGGAGGCTGTGACCCCTTGGGAAGCCCATGCTGGAGCAGGCTCCTGGCAGGACCTGGAGGAGAGAGGAGCCCATGCTGGAGAACATTCACGTTTGCTGGCAGGATTTGTGAGCCCACGCTGGAGGAACCTGCTCCTGAATGACTGTATGCCATGGAAGGGACCCACATTGGAATAGTTCATGAAGAATTGCAGCCCACAGGAAAGAGTTGAAGAAGATTGTGGAAGTGGAAGAGAGACCCCACATGGCAGCAGGGAAAGGATCCTCCCCTGAGGACTGGCAGAAACAACACATGATGAACAGACTGCAACCTCCATTCCCCATCCTGCAGTGCTGCTGAGGATGTAGAAAAAATTTTAAGTTAATCCTGGGAAGAAGAGAGATGTGGGGAGTGTTTTAAGATCCGGGTTTATTTCTCATTACCCTACTGTCATGTGATCAGTAATAAATAAATTCATTTTTTCCCAAGTGAAGTCTGCTTCGCCCATGACAGTAGCTGGTGAGGGATCTCTCCTGGTGTTATCTTGAGCCCTGAGCCTTTCATTACATTTCTCTCTCAGGTGAGGACGGCAGTGACAGAGTGAAAGAGTGAAAGAGTGGCTTTGGTGGGCACCGGGCATCCAGACAGGGTCAATCCGCCATGGAAACACATGAAACCTCCAGGGTATTAGTCAAGATTTGTGCACGTGAAACAGTCTCCCTGAGATCCCTTCAACACTGACTCAAAAATCTTTTTCATATAACTTCACAAAAGAAAATAATAGCCTTTAGCTCAGATTTCTGTTCAGTACCTAACACACAAACTTTTATACTAAGTACTGTGAGAAAGAGGAGGACTGTAAGATGAATTTGTAAACAAAACAGTTTATAAAAAACATCAACATTTTTAAATGAACGTGGAAGATGGTGCATACCTATAGCTGTCTTCACTTTCTGAATCCTGTTCTTCATCAGAGTCTTTATATTTATCAGGATCTGGGAGAGTGCTTGGATCAAACTCTTCCTCACTTCCACTGTGAGCAAGAAAGGCCACTGTTTCCTCTTCAACCTGTCAGGTGATAAATGGAGAGTTACAAGACAAGCAAACAAGTCCATGTTACTCGTCACAACCCCATTAATAGGGAGGCTGTAACAGAAACCATTGCCCTCAAATGCAAAGACCACCAGTATTACAGCCAGGAAAAGAGAGTAATTTCTGTCATCATCAGTGCTCTTCTCCAAGGCTGTTTGTTAAAGGTTGAAGAAACATTATTACAAAAGGAAGCACAAGGATTTATGTTCAAATTCTACTTTGCAATATTGAAATCTTAAATCTACCAAATCTAGGAGAGATCTGGGTAGCAACTAATCAACAGCCATCTGAGAGCAAGCGTCTAAGCAATATGCAGCTTTACTGTCCCTCAGAAACACACTGGCAAAGAGATACTCACATGTGGACACATAAATCACTGCTGTTAGGTGAATTTAATGAAATACTCTGATTTAAAACTCATCTGGGTGTTCTTTCAGTTAAAAACCAAGAAGCTGCTTAAGCTAAATTAACTGCTCTAAGGGAGTTTCAACCATCCTCTACAAGAGATACATGTTCTTCAGGTATCCTCCCTCCCTCACCCCTCCTCTCTGGGGCTCAAGCTTCCCCCTGTCCCTACAGCAAGTCTCAGGACAGGCTGGTGGCATTGGCTAGTTTCCCCAGGGTGTGGCACTGCCTCACTAATTCCTTAACAAAGAGAGCACAGAAGATGCTTCTCCATAAAAGTACTGGATAATACAAAAAAAGCTGACTAATTTTGCAGATACAGTAGGTTCTGCTTCACTTAATCCTCAACTGATGGCACCACTGTTGCAAATTTTTTCTAGTAGGCATGAAAAAACCAGACTGGAGGGCATATGCAATTGTATATGCACACCGAAATGCAGATGGAAAGCTCATAGGCATTTCTAAGCAATGTGAACACTAGATCCATGCATATTTATGCTGGAAAGCAAAGACAAATTCCAGGAAACTATAATTAAAGACATTGCTACCTTTTGTTTACATATCTAATCAACATGCATACAGCTGAGTTTCTAAAACAGTACTCATTTAAATGATCTTTCATTCTATGAATAACTTCACATCATTATATATTTAAAGTTAATTTTTGTTTTGATTTTTCACCATTTCTATCACCATGTTTTTAAAGACCAGTCTTTATGTGCACCTACCTTTTCTTGCAATAAAAATTAATTTTTTTTTTTTTTAAAGAAGCCAAATAGAAACCATACCAATGGTCTCTTTTATATCTGCATATAGAGTGAGTGAAAGGCAATGAGCTGGTCAAGGGTAAGATTAGTCACCACTGCAAGAGTCCATTCTTGCTTGACCAGTGACACTTCTGCAATGTACTGAAAGCAAGCAGAAGAAAGGCATAAAAGCCAGATTTGCAATCAGAAAGCAGAGGAAAAACATACTGAACACACATTTTCTTCTTTACTACTTTAAATACCAGTAAAGGTAATTATATAGCTGGGTGTATAAAATGACTAAAAGCATCATCAGACTCTTCAACACTATAAGCTTCCTAAGGTGACAACACTGACAGAAAAGCATGTTGGTTCACAGTAACTTCAGGTAGCACTTCACAAGAAAATTGGTTTTGGTTCTGCAGGGTTTTTGCTTACAAAAAAACCATCTTCAAGCTCATCTTTAGTACAATATTACAGAGCATTACTAACTCCACAGAAGACATTTTGAAGGTCACCTTTCTGCTAATGAATTTTCTTATTTGAAAATCATTCTGCATTAAATTATAGCTTATTTTAATTTATCACAACATTAAATATTTGCTCTTTACTTGTCCTTCCAATTGCACCTATTCTTTCAATACAACTAGTACATACCAATCTTATATTTAAAAAGAAGAGAAAAAGAGAAGTAGCATTCAAAGCTGTTGTATGGAACAATGTATTTTTTAATATGTACAAGTGACACCATGCAAAAGAGTTTGTAATACTAACATCTATTGGCAGTCATCTTTTAAGACTTGGGCTATTCATTCATATTCTCCATTATGACACACAGACCAAACCTTCACTTTCACTACATATTCATATTAATTTTTTCCAAGAGAAAATACGCAGAGAAGTGTTAAACATAATGCTTGCTATAGCAAAAGAAATAATTGGCAAAGATGCCTCTTTCATTCATCAGGAATCATGAGGTTGTATTTCTTATAAGTATCACTGCTTACATATTCATTAAAATATTTCTAAGACCCTGAAATTATTAAGAACCTGAGCAGGAACATTTATCATCCAAAGCTGAACAACAGAAACTCATTATTTTTCCTCTCTCACTTCAAATTTATATCAGCCAGTCAGGAAGAAGAAATCTTGTGACTTCACATTACTCACCACAAGAGCTGGAGAAAAGAAGTAAAATCATAGTTCAAAATGACACGTGTAAAACTTCTTCACATACAAATAGGATGCAATTTACAGACTCAGGATTAGACTTGTCCTAAGGCAACTGCCATCCAAAGAGATTAGAAGAACAGATTTTGACAGCCTGTACTTTATGTCTAAGGCTGGCGACAACGAAACACACACTTTGGAGTGTGTATTTACTGTGAAGTTCAACTGTGGAAGGAAACCTGCCACGCTTCACACTGAAGACATCAAAACAGGCTGGCCAGGAGAACTGGATTTGGTGGCAATCATCTTTTCACTCTGCTCAGGGATGACAAGCTCTCTCTTTGTACCACACCGGCCCTTGTGCTTTGTAATTTCAGTTCCACAGAAACCCGTACAAGTACTTTCAGTTTGAGCATGACACTGAATGCAAACATTTTTGCATTCACACAGCCTCCCTCTGAGGCATAAAGAGATTCTTCTTATGCAAACTCAACATTTTAGAAAAATTCAGCAAGATTTCTGTGCTGGAACTTTTGGAAACCTTCTTGCCTTCAACATTCCACATTGTACCAAGTCAACAACAATCACATATGACCTTACTGCAGTCATTTTGAAAACATACACCTACTGACACAGACAAGGCAGGCTCCTCTAGAGCTTTTGCCATGTTGATCAACAGAATACCTCTAATTCAACTTCTGTCTTTGTTACAAGACATAATGACATCTTCCTCTCCTCCTAAAGAGGTCTGAATGGCTGGTGGAGCTCAAGTAAATTAGTTAGGCAGGCTAAGAGAAACTTAAAATGAAGAAACTGATGTACCTCAGACACTCAAGAGACTCAAATGTTCCAAAAAACAGAATGATGTCTCATTTCTACCAGGCATTAGGCACTCAGGTGGTAATTATCTGACTACCATCAGAAGGGGAGAAAAGGGAGAACTGAAAAAAATACAGTGAAAACCTGAACATACCTTAAAAAAAGTTGTACTTACCAAGATTTCATTTCTAAAATATATATTCATTATGGTACTGAATTTATATCTGATGTAATAGGGTTTTTTCCTCCAACTAAATTGTCTAGAGTTGCACTTTTTATGTTCAACCCTTTAAGCAATTTATCAGTTTCTGGCAACCAGGTTGAGAGGGGAGAAATAATTTCTTAGGCACTATCAGTTCTGTCCATAGTGTTTTACAAAGCACAGTGGGGGAATATTTCCAATTAGCTGGAAATAAAACTTTTAAGGTTTGTTTAGAATTTGATCACACTTAATTTGAGTCCATCAGGAGCCACACTTGCACAATATGTCCTTTTTGAGCTGTGCCACCCGTCAGTTTTTGCTACTATGGCCTCTCCCAGTAAGAGGTGCTTGTGATTGTAATGCCAAGAAAAGGTAAGTTCTAAATACTGCTAGGAGGTTGCCCAACACAGGTACACAACTTTTAAAAGTTTAGCATATTATGGCTCATATAAAAGGATATTTAAAAATAAAATACCTTGTAAGATCTGACAGCATTCCAATTTTCTTAATTTTCTTCTTTTTGACAATATTTTTTCAGATGAAAACAGAAGTTGCATCATGTTTATGATGGAACCCATTTATATACACAGAGAGGTTTTACAGCAGCCCCTTTAAAACATTTTACTCTGGATTCTCCTGATCACCTCACAGGTTTGGGTTTTTTTCATAGCTTGTACCCCCAACCCACCCCAATGTCCCCAGCTGATGAATGATTGCTCTGGTATTTCATCATGTACATTGCCCCAAAGGAATACAGCTATTCTGACAGTTCAAAAATGAAATGCAGCCTTTGATGTTGCTAGGGTGTTTGATCCAACAGTTGCTTTGAAGATCAAGACAAAAGCCCTAGCCTATACTGAAAACTGACTGGGAGCCAGTGGAGCAAACTACATGCTGCTCTGACACACACAGAGCTGTCCAAGCCATGCCAAAATTCACAGCTACCCTCCATACCATCTAAGGTGCATCAGTGTTCCATGGCTCTGGCCAGAAAGGCTGGTAGCCAAGAACTGGGGAAACCACGGTCCCAGGTTAGTCAGCCAGACACAGTCCTTGCACTAAGACAATCTCACTGATCTCTGGGCTCTGGAAGGAGTCGGTAATAGCTCCTGGTTTCCACACCACTTCAGAGAATTTAATTCCTGGTTTTCACTAGAAGGGACAGGTAACTCTTAGCTTCATCTTCAATCATTCACCATTCCCAAT